>NC_081824.1:11057500-11672500 GCF_030867095.1 Alligator mississippiensis | reverse complement strand
CCCTGAACAAAAAAATCTGGTTTACAAAGATTTTGAAAGCAGATTCATCATATGGAAATAGATGCACGTTTTTTTTTGTTTTTTTTTTTGATGGTCTCTATAAAACTCAGTTGAAATTTTTCATTTTTAAATACTGTGATTGTTCCGATAGGAAATTTCTGACATATAGGGCAAATCTACATGTGCTATTAATGCTATAAAAGCTTACTGTGCAGTAAAATACTGAGCAGAAAGCCTTCCCTGGGAGCATGTCTACACATGCTTCCTATTGGGAGCAGCCTGGTACAGGGCTGCTCCTACCCTGCCTACAGCAGTTGGGGGAGCTCCAGGCCCTGGGGTGCTAGCCTGGGGGTTGGCAGAGAGCATGTGGCCGCTCTCGATATGCATGGGGCCTATTTGGGTAGGGAATGGCTGGAAGCTGCCCTAGAAGTGGGACAGCTCTTGGCCTCTTGCTGTGCAGGGAAGCAGAGAGCTCCCCAGTCCTGGTTCTGCTCTGCTCCTGGCTCCTGTGGGGAGCAGGGAGCTGAGCAATGCCAGTATAGGGGGAGTTGGGCAGAGAGCTACCCCGTCCTACTGCTGCTTGGCTCCTGGGGGTTGCTGGGAGCTGAGCAGCACCATGACTGGGGGAGCTCCCTGTCCCCTATGGTCCCCTAGGGGCAGGAGCAAATTTGCCCCCAGTCAGCATCTAAACATGTGCTACCATGTAGTATCTATTGCACAGCTAGTTTACTACTTGTATGTACAGGTAGTAGCTAACTGCTCAACAGACTAAGTTACTGCATGGTAAATGGTGTACATGTGTAGATGCTGATGCTTTCCTGCACAGTAGATTAGTCTACTACACAGTAAAGTATCTCATGTAGACACACCCACAGAGTTGGATGCTTGATTTCACAAATGCACTTTAAAAATGTGACTAATTTGCTCAATCCAAGAATAACATCAATGATCAAAGATAAGTCCATTTGACCTAACAGCTATTTCTGCAGCAAACGGCCCACAGCAGAGTGATATGGCCAGGCCCATAGCCAATCATCTTTAACTTCTCCAGGCTAAATGACCATCAGGGCTCCTGGTTTTCTCTGATAAAAAAACCCCATTTTTTTAAATGAAAAAAGTAACACAAACCCCACATTTTCCCATGAAAATGAAATGCTACACACACGCACACGCACGTGTGTGTGTGGATAGTACTGTTTTATTTTAATCATGGAAAAATGTGGATTTTGGGTTACTTTTTTAAATTTGAAAATTGGGGATTTTTTATTTTATTTGAGAAAACCAGGATCCCTGATGACCATGGACTCATTTACAGCTGGGTCACCTGGGAGAACAGAGACTGTGTAAGTATTTAAGAATGGGTTAGATACGTACTGGACTGGGCTGGTTTGGTCGGGGGTTGGATAAGATGACCTCCTGAAGGCCCATCTAGCTCTACTGTTCCATGATGATATGGCTCCAGAGCACGGCTTGGACATATAGCTCTGAAAAAGTAGGAGAACACCTTAATTTCTCTGATGTCTCACCTCTCATCCCTTGATACCTGACATAGATGTTTATGCTCTGAATTAACATCAGTTAAGTGAGAGGAGAAGCTGGCCTGTGGCATTCATTTCTCTTTCGTGTTAAAGAAGCAGCTGCTTTCAGCGTGCCCTGGTGTTTGTGTGTTTCCTTGCAGGCCGGAGGATGTGTGCAGGTGAGACTCTTGCCAAAATGGAGCTCTTCCTCTTCTTCGCAAGCCTCCTGCAGAGGTTCACGTTCCAGCCTGCCCCTGGCGTTTCCCGCTTAGACCTGGACCTCACCCCTGCAGTCGGGTTTACCACACCCCCAATGCCCCATGAGATCTGTGCAGTGCCCCGGTCCTAGGGTTCGCAAATCCCCTTTCTTCCCATGTGTGTTCTGTGCTGCAGCTCTGAGGATACAGTGAGATTCAGTCTCTGCACCTTTGGAGGCTGTTGTGCTCTCTGTGGATGATATCCAGCTTGGCAGCAAGGTCCTAGGAGGAGTAAGGATGGTAGAAGAAGAAGGCAGGGGGGGATTGCAGCACCATGTAGTCTCTGCTGCTGTTGATTTTACCGATCCCACACGGAAAGCAGGATTTTTTGCTTTCTCTACCTTGTGATGTTAAAAATAGGTTAAGCAACATGTATGCAAAACACCCCCTTTCTTTTATGAATAGGGATCTACTGAAATTGCAATTGTGCAATTTCTGTGGAAACCGTGAATTCAGGCAGGTTCTGTGAAAAAGTGCAGGCTCTGTGCTTCTGGTGGGCTTGCTTGAAAAAAAAACAAACACCCAACAACTTACTGGCAAGCAGAAAAGCCCTGCAGTCTTGGGGCATGGGGGTTGGGGGAGGAGGGAGGGTGGGGAGAGTTGTGGGGCGGGGATGATTACGGCTGGAAATGTGGAGGCAGGGCAGGGCAGGGCATGGGTGGAGCTGGCTGCATGGTGTGGCAGTGCCACAAGTTCCTAACAGCCAGACTGGGTTGGTGGTGGCATGGAGTGGGGTGCAGGACAGCAGCAGCTCATTTTCAGCCAGGCCAGGGTAGGCAGCAGGTGGGAGCTGCTACATCCCTCTGCATCAGAGCAGGATCGGTGGGGTAGGGGGACAAAGCACTGGCAGCCCAACTTCTATTTTGCTCCTGGCTGACATCACCCAGGGGTGCAGCAGCAGGCAGAGCACACGGCAACTAGCGGGGTGCAGCAGGGGTTACCCCTGCTGCCAGGGCCCCCAACCTGTGCTGAGTACAATGTCCAGGTCTGGCAGGCTCCAGCAGTTTCAAAAACAAGGAAAAAAACATAATACGCACAAATTCTGGATGCCTTAAATACATAGGTATTATGTGCCAATTGCTACAGCCATGTTTAGGATCAAATTCATTGTTTTCAAATTTGCTCCTCACTTCCATGTATTCAGAGAGCATGTCTACACATGCAATTAATGTGACTGAATATAGTGAGCTGGCCAGCCAGACCCAGACAGGGACTGCACAGCCACCTGGGCTGTGGTATGGACACCACAGCAGAGCTGCCTGCACTTCTGGGCCAGTTGCTAATAGGCCATAACTGCACAGTTGGCCTTCATGCAGCACTGCTGTCATGTCTTCTGGTGCTTCTGCTCTGCCCTCTGGGCAGCTATCATCAAGAAGATATCCTTGAGCTGCCCCTGCCCCCTTTGCTCACCAGGATGTGGGGCACTGAGTAGCACTGGGATGCCAGGGCCGTGCCCCTACCCATGCCCTTGCCCCTCACTCCTGACCCACCGTCTCTGCCTACTCTCACTAGCTCCCTTCTGGCCACAGCTCTGTCCCAGCACCAGGACATGAGTCCAGCTGTGGCTGTCCCACCAGCTGCTTTGTGGAGCTCAGAAGTGCCAGCCTTTACTGTTCTCCTTTCTGCACCTGTACCCAGGCCCCAACAATCCCCATGACATCCTAGGGAGCCCACAACTGGGGCTCAGAGACTGGGCTGAGCAGGCCCCTTCCCTTCCAGGCCAGCCTTCCTTTGCATAGGCTGCTTTAGGGGAGCAGAGGCTCTAAGCCTGGCTCTGGAGGCCTCACTTACCCAGAGTGCTTCTCCATCCCTGACCCCTATCTCACTCTATCTCACACATACACACCCCTGCTGCCACCTCCACCACACCTTGCCCAGCCCATCACACTCCCCAAGTGGTTCCTGAGGCCAGGAGCCCCCCCAGGCTGGGGCTGCATATCCCAGCACTAGTATGCACACAGGACAGGGCTGCAGTGTGACAGTTGGCTCTGCAGCTGTGGCTCCTGCCAGCAGTTCCCACCCTGTCTGGCAGCTGGGCACACAGAGTATGAGATTTATGGGAGAGATGTGGGGTTGTGGGGTGGGGGGAAGGGTATGGGGAGGTTTGTGGCTAAGTGTAGGGTCTGTGGGGGTGAGGCTTGTGGGCATGGGGCTTGTGCAGAGGTTTGGGGGGTGTGGGGTTTGTGGGTGGATTGTACGGGGGTTTGTGGGTGTGGGGTTTCTGGGTAGGTATGTGAGTGGGAGGGTTGTGGGGGTAGTTTGGGATGGTGGGGTTTGTGGGTGAATTGAGGGAGGGTTTGTGGCTGTGGGAGGACTGTGTGGGGGTAGGGGGACTGTGGAGGTGGGAGACTGCTTGGGAGTGGTGGGTCCCCTGCCTAACCCCCTGCACAGTGTACAGCCCCTGCCCCCCACTGCAGCAGCAGCAGCGTCCTGTGGGGGTGGTGGGGTGGGGGGATTTTGGTTGGAGGGGACTGTGGATATGGGGGGACTGCTTGGGAGGGGTGGGTCCCCTGCCTGCCCCCCTGCACAGTGCACAGACTCCCCCCACAGCAGCAGCAGCAATGTCCATCAGGGCGGTTATGACCCGTTCTTGGCAGAGACCCCTGGCAGCGTGCGGTGCCACCTGAGACTGGCAGCTGCACATGCCACACAGCACTGGCCTGGCTGGTAGCGTGCACCCTTGGACAGAACCACGTTGCTCTCACCATCACTCATGGCTACTGGCACCCCACACAGAAGCTGTGTACTATTGGGCTGGACCGGCTCCATGGAGGCAGGAACTGGCTTGGCCTGATAGTGCACGGCCCCTGTTTGCAGTGCCAGGAGCTGCAGGTGAGAGCAAGAGCCAGCCTGGTTTTGCTTGAGGGCACATGCCAGCAGCCAGGCTGGTGCCAAGTGTAGCCACCAGTCTGAGGTGATGCTGTGCTGCCAGGGGTCTTTGCCAATGATAGGTTATGAGAGCTCTGATAAGCACTGCTGCTGCTGCTCCTGTGGGGGGGGGGGGGTGGGGTGTCTGTGCACTGTGCATGTGGCAGGCATAGGGATGCTCTGGCTGGGTGCCAGAGTATCTCCTTGGAGGACCTAGCCTCTGGCTGCCTATGGGCATGCTCCAACAGAGTGTCCTGCTTTGCTTTTTTTCTGGTAGTTTTTTTTTTTTTTTTTTTTTTTTTTAATACTGGGATTACCAGCATTGCCACAGGTGCTGGCCCCAGCTGTATAAAAAGCTTCCCTGGTGAGCAGATCAGGGCTACTTGCCGTCAGGAGCTTCTGAGGCCCAGCCAGTTGATATATGTGGACACTAGCTCCCTGTGTCAGCTGGACTGCTGCAGCAGCCCTGACCTAGAGTGGCCTTTGCATCCTCTACCCACTACAGCAGTCTGGCAGTGGGGGCTGCTCCCTAGCTGTAACCTGATGCCACCTGTGACAGCATCCAACCACTTGGACCTGCATCCCCATGTCTGCACACCTGTCAAACCTGGACAGGGACCACACGGCCACTTGGACTCTGGTATGGGCACTGCAGCAGAGCTACCTGCACCTCTGGGCTAGCTGCCAGTGGGCCATGGCTGCACAGTTGGCTTTCATGCAGCCCCTGCCCTGCTGTCTGGGCAGCTATCACCTGAAAGATATACTCATTGTGCTGGCCTGCTTTGAACTGTCAAAGCATATCCTCCTGGCCCCCAGTGGCCAGAAGGTCCACCGTCTCATCTGCCCTCCAGCTGGGTCCTGAATGCCAGCTCTGGGCAGGCTCCTCTGCCTGGGTCCTGCCACTTGCCTCACTAGTGGGAATCCTGGTGTTCCCTGTTTAAAAATGGCAAATTCTTTGATAAAGAATCCCAGATTCATAAATTAAAATACCCCCAAATCTGTATTCTTTCACAATTAAAATGAAGTGTCACTATATCTGTGTATAGAGAGATAGAGATTGATCAGTTGGGCAATGTTTTATTGATATGTTAACCAGTTAAACCAGTTTGGAAGCCTACCAGTGCCTCTATCATCACAATAAAATAAATTATAAATATCTATATGCTTTGGTGTTTGCTTTGGGCTTTTTATCATAGAAAAATCAAAGGTCCCCCTGCCAGCTTTGTTAACCAGGATGTGGGGACAGCTTCCCCTTTAGGCACAGCTCCCACCAGCAGGTCCCATCTTGTCTGGCAGCTGGGCATGCAGGGTTTGAGATGGGGCGGGGATGTGGGGTGTGTGGGGGATGTGGGAATGGGTGTTGGGGAGTTGGGGTGAGGTTTTTAGGGGGTGGTATGTGTGGGGTTCATGGGTGGATATGTGTGAGGTGTGGGTGTGGAGGGGATGTGGGGTTTGTGGGTGTGGATGGGTGGGATTTGTGGGTAGGTCTGTGGGGTTTATGGGTTTTTCAGGGAGGCTTGATGGGGGGTGGCGCCACATGCTCACCCTCCACCTCCCCGTGGTGCACAGCCCCTACTGCTGGCAGCAGCAGCCAGCCAGGCTGTTGGGGTGCTCATGGCCTGCTACAGGCACAGCCCTGGAGAGGTGTGGTGCCACCTGAGACTCAGAGGCTATACGTGGAAAAGGGAGCTGGCCTGGCCCACTGGAGCATGCCTTTAAACAGGACCAGGATGGCTTCTGCCACCACGTGGGATCCCAGCACTTCATGCAGGAGTTGTGCACCATCAAGCTGGGCATGCATGGCTGTGTTCCATGGGGAGGTAGAGGTGTGTGTGTGTGTGTGGCAGCCTCCCTCAAACTCTCCACACCCCCCACAAACCCCATACCCACAACCCTTCCCAGAAACCCCACAGTTGCCCACCCCTATAGCACCCCCCACACAGTCCACCCACCCCCATATCTCTGCTTACAAGGGACAGATCCTGCATCTGAGACACTGCTGCCAGCCTTGCCCCACTTCTATCTGTTCCAACACACTAAAGCAGTACCTTGCACACTAAAGCAGTGTGCTGGAGCAGCACTGGCATGTGGCAAGCATAGAGATGCTCTGGCTGGGTGCTAGAGCATCTCCTTGGAGGACCCAGTCTCTGGTTGCCTCTGGGCAGGCTCCAGGAGTGCGCCCTGTGCCGCTTTTTTCCAGGGTGTTTCGTTTGATACTGGGATTTCCCGGTATCAGATGTCAAGTCCGCACTGGCACAGGAAGCATTTTTTTGTTTGTGGTGTGCCTTCTGTAGTGTCTGAAACTTCTTTGAGATGCTGCAACAGGCACATGCAATTTCCTAGTTAATCTAATAAAAGATATCATTTCTTATAGTTTCATAGTTTCATAGTGCTTAGGGTCAGAAGGGACCTAAATGTGATCATCAGGTCCAACCCCCTGCCCCGGGAAGGAACAAGTGCCAGGGTCATAACACCCCAACCAAATATCTGTCCAGCCACCTCCTGAAGACCCCCACAGAAGGAGAGAGCACCACCTCACTTGGGAGTCCATTCCAGAGCCTGGCAGCCCTAACTGTAAAGTAATGTCTCCTGATATCTAGCCCGAACCTTCTCTCTAACAATTTGTGGCCATTATTCGTAGTAACCCCTGGTGGTGCCCGGGGGAACAGAGACTCCCCCAATTCCTGCTGGTCCTCCCTGGTGAGTGTTTAAATGGCCACCAGATCCCCTCTCAGCCTTGTCTTGTGGAGCCTGGATAGATTCTGGCCCTTCAGCCTCTCTTCACAGGGCCTCGCCTGCTGCCCCTGACCATGTGAGTGGCCCTCCTTTGGGCCCTCTCAATGCTAGCCACATCCCTCTTGAAGTGCGACACCCAGAACTGGATGCGGTACTCCAACTATGGCCTGACCAATGCCACATAGAGGGGAAGGATCACCACCCTGGACCCGCTTGTGATGCATCTGTAGATGCACGACAAGGTGCAGTTAGCCTTACTGACTGCTTCCCCACATTGGCAGCTCATGTTCATCCTGGATTCAGCAATGACTCCAAGATCCCTTTCTGCCACCATGTTGACAAGAAGGGAGTTCCCCAGCCTATAGGTGTGTTGCTGGTTCCTTCTCCCTAGATGCAATACCTTGCACTTGTCTGCATTGAATTCCATCCTATTCTCATCTGCCCACCTCTGTAATCTGTTTAGATCTAACTGGATTCTGTCCCTCCCCTTCAGCGTGCCTACCTCACCCCACATCTTGGTGTTGCCAGCAAATCTGGACAGTGTGCTTTCCACACCCACATCCAGATTGCTGATAAAGATGTTGAACAGTACAGGCCCCAGGACCAAGGCCTGGAGGACTCCACTGCCCATATCCCTTCAGGTCGAAAATGACCCATCCACCACCATTCTCTGGGTGCAACCATAGATTCGTAGATTTATAGATGTTAGGATCGGAAGGGACTTCAATAGATCATCGAGTCCGACCCCCTGCATAAGCATGAAAGAGTGCTGGGTCTAGATGACCCCAGCTAGATGCTCATCTAACCTCCTCTTGAAGACCCCCAGGTAGGGGAGAGCACCAACTCCCTTGGGAGCCCGTTCCAGACCCTGGCCACTCGAACTGTGAAGAACTTCTTCCTAATGTCCAATCTAAATCTGCTCTCTGCTAGCTTGTGGCCATTGTTTCTTGTAACCCACGGGGGCGCCTTGGTGAATAGATACTCACCAATTCCCTTCTGTGCCCCCGTGATGAACTTTTAGGCGGACACAAGGTCGCCTCTCAACCTTCTCTTGCGGAGGCTGAAAAGGTCCAGTTTCTCTAGTCTCTCCTCGTAGGGCTTGGTCTGCAGGCCCTTGACCATACAAGTGGCCCTTCTCTGGACCCTCTCCAGGTTATCCGCATCCCTCTTGAATTGCAGCACCCAGAATTGCACGCAGTACTCCAACTGCGGTCTGACCAGTGCCCGATAGAGGGGAAGGATCACCTCCTTGGACCTATTTGTCATGCATCTGCTGATGCACGATAAAGTGCCATTGGCTTTTTTGATGGCTTCATCACACTGCCGACTCATGTTCATCTTGGAGTCCACTAGGACTCCAAGATCCCTTTCCACTTCCATGCCACCCAGCAGGTCATTCCCTAGGCTGTAGGTGTGCTGGACATTTTTCCTCCCTAGGTGCAGCACTTTGCATTTCTCCTTGTTGAACTGCATCTAGCAGCTGCATCTTGACCATCTAGGCAATTTGACACCCATCTGACTGTGTAGGCATCAATGCCACAGTTACTTAGTTTTTTTTAAGATAATGTGGTGGGAAACTGTGACAAAGGCATTTTTAAAGTCCAGGAAGACAACATCCACCTCAACACCCTTGTCCAGGGACTTTGTGACCTGATCATAAAAGGAAACCAAATTAGTCAGGCAGGATCAGCCCTCAATGAACCCACGTTCGTTGCCCCTGAGCATTACCTTCCCTGCTGGGCCCTTGCAGATGGTCTCCTTGATGATTTTCTCAAAGGTCTTCCCAAGGCCTGTGGTAAGGCTGACTGGCCTACAGTTGCCAGGGTCCTCCTTTCTCCCCTTCTTGTAAATAGGGACCACATTGGCCCTTTTCCAATCCTCTGGTACCTAGTCAGAGCCCCATGAGTGCTCATACAGCCCTGCCAGGGGCCCACTATGACCCCTGCCAATTCCCTCAGCACCTTAGGGTGAAAAAAATCTGGACCTACTGGAATTGGCATGGGTCATAGTGGTGTGCATTGGGACTGACTCCCTTTTTTGCTCAGAGGATTGTCTCCTTGAGGAACAACCACCCATCTTGGACTCCCATCTCATTGAGGCTCCGAGACACCAATGCCTCTCCTACTAATCTTCTTAGTTAATTGAAGTCAGCCCTCCTGAAGTTGAGGACTTTTGCCTTACTGCTTGCTTTCACCACCCTGTGCTGGATAGTAAATTCCAGCAGGTGATGATCACTGTCACCCAGGTAGTTGAGTACCCAGAGACCCCTCACCAGGTCATCGCCTGTGGCAAGGACCAAATCCAGCAAGGCATTTCCCCTGGTGGGACTATGCACCTCCTGGGGATAGATGGAGGTCCTGGATCCCAGCTAGGAATCTACATGAGTGGTCAGACCTGGCTGACTGCTCCTCCCAGCAGATGTCTGGGTAGTTTAGGTCACCCATGACAACCACATCCTTGACTTTACAGCCTCTGTGAGTTGACCTGAGAGTTCCAGGTCCAGCTTATCGCCCTGGTGAGGCAGTCTGTAGTAGATGTCCACTATCAAGTCCCTTTCTTCATGACCCCCTTGCATTCTTTCCCAGAACGCCTCAGTTTGCCCCACCTCTCACCCCATCCTGATCCTGGAGGATGTGTATTGCTCTTTGATGTAGAGAAGTATACCCTCCGCCCTTTTTTCCCTGCTCTTTCTCACCTGTACAGCCTGTAGCCCTTGATGTCCACTGCCCAGTCATGGGTAGAATCCCACCAGGTTTCCATGAGCCCTACTAGGTCTGGGTTTTTGCTAGCTGGCAGGAGGGCCAGCTCCTCTTGCTTATTCCCCATGCTTTAAGCATTTGTGTAGAGGCATTTGAGGCCTCCAGTAGGTGCAGGTACTGCCCTCTTGTTCTGTAGAAAATGAGGGTTGGAAGGGACCACAGAAGGTTATCAAATCCAACCCCCCTGCTCAAAACAGGACCTCCTTCAACTACATCCCACCCAAGGCTTTGTCTAGTCAGATTTTAAAAACATTCAAGGATGGAGATTCCCAAATCTCTGTGTAACCTGATAGTTTCCACTGAAAGGGCAGCCCAGTGAGAGAGGACGAGGATGCTCCAGTGACAGCCCCAGGCATGTAGGTGCCCAAGGGTGCAAGTCACTCTGTGAGTATCATGGGCTGTGAATATGCTACCACATGAGGCCCTGCAGATACCAGAGTGCTGCTGTATCCCATGCAAATGGTATTGGGTATGCCTGTGGGGAGTGGGATCAGAGCAACACTTGGGGCAGGGGAGCAGGAGGGTTTTTTTTGTGGCATGGTCATGAGCAGGTCCCAAGGCTCTGAGCCACTCAGAGGAAGCTCTGTGGTGGAAGAGTACAAGTCATGGGTGACTGGTGCTGCCTTAGTTAGGGGGGGCATGTGCCCCCCCTGTGACTGTAGCCGATCCTGATGGCTGATTGCTGCAGCAAATTACTACAGCTGCTTCTGGGAGTGGCTGTGGCCACTTCTGGGAGTGACTACTGCGATCTGCCGGCGCTTGCAGGGTGGGCACCAGTGCTTCCACCTGCCACTCCTGCCCATTGCCTAAGCAGTGAACATGGCCAGTCAGAGGGTGCACTGGTGCTCTCAGGGGGTGAACATGCACCCCTGTGCACTCCCTATGCATTGCCACTGGTACAAATGCCCTGAGCTGCTTGCACTCTCCCACTGCCTTGGGCTGCTCTGGAGGCTTGAGGGACCCTCAGGGTCCCAGAGCACTTGCTCGCTTCCTCTGTTTTATATATGGGCACTCAGGGGAATCTCAGGGTGTCTCTCCATAAGTGAGGATGTTGAAGTTCCTCACTCAGTCAGACCTGTGCTTTGGTTCTGGCTGAGCAGGGAAACTAGGGCTTTTCTTTGCCTAGCCAGACCCAGCCCGACCCATTTCCCCCACTCAGCTAGACCCTAAGTCTGGTTGGGCAAGGAAAGACCCCTCCCCACTAGGCTAGACCTGTCCCTGGTGATCACTGGGGAATCTGAAAAGGGAAAGTGGGGAGATCACATCATCCCTTGCACTACACCATCAAGGGTGAGACAAGGAGCAGCATGTGTTTTGTCCAATGAAGCAAATGAGCTGTGCCACGATACATCACATAGCTGATCCACTTCATTTGGTGACATCTGTTTCTATCATTGGATTAGCTATGTCAGTATGCCTGGAGTTCTGTGTAAAGAGCAAGTTGGAGCCCTAATATACCTTGGTGTGGCAGCAATCCCTCATGGTCAAGGATGATCACTCCCAGGGGTCAAGGAAAGGGTTGTCGATGAGTCTGTTGATGATGAAGAAGGCCACTCCTAGAACCACAGACTCTTTGGCAAATGCCACAGGTGTTGGTTAAAAAGAGGTTTGGAACACTGATTTCTCAGTCTTCCTGCCTTGCCCTACCCCCAAATCACTGGGAGATAGCAAGAAAATCTCTGCAACCTAGAGCAGGTAGATATTAGAGAGGACCATGCTCAGGAGTGTTAATGAAGCAAAGCATCACAACCAGCTTAGTTACAAAAGAAGACTAAAGCAGCTGAAGTAAGTTTGTAGCAGGGACAGAGAGGAAAGTTTTGAAAGCAGGACATGGGTAGTCTTGCCTAATGATTATACACCTGAAGCACTGGTGTTGTCCTGATCAGTTCCCCAGGGAGCTGGAGATATGGAGGAGTTTGGTGTCAGAATTGGATTCAGCAATCATACGCAAAGCAAAGCACACTGGGGTCAAAAGCTGTAGCTGGAGACAGGGTAAGCCAAGAGTTAACCAGGAGTCAAAAGAGTCAAAAACTAGAGCTGAAGGTCAAACTACAATCAGGGAATGACAAGGGTCTTACCAGATCAGAAGCTAAATTTGGAGCCAAGAGTCAGAACCAGAAAACCAGCAAGGAAGCACACAGCAGGCCTACAGCAAGAGCTTCCCCCTTTGCCTGGGCAAGGAGCCTACAGGTTGGGCTTGGCATTCAAAGACTGGAGCAGGTAGGTCCCGCTGCCTCTGGGGACTGGCTGCCCTGATGGCTTACTCAGCCTTGCTGGGACCAAGGTGCTGCTTTGCGCTTTGGGCTTGCTACCAGTGCTACTTGTTCTGGAGATGACTTACCCTGCTCTGTTGATTGGGACTAGCTGGGTGCAAGGTTATGACCCAGATCCATTACACTTCTTATCCAGCTGAAAATCATCCCTGCAGTGGGTATTGACTTTTGAGGGCACAAGAGTCAGCATTTTGGGGGTTTCTCAAGATGTAGATTTAGGAGGATTTCTATGCCAAAGCTACATCAGAAATTTGACCCTGTGTCCTGTATGTATGGATGGATGGATGGATGCATATCTATCTATCTATCTATCTATCTATCTATCTATCTATCTATCTATCTATCTATCTATCTATCTATCTATCTATCTATCTATCTATCTATCTATCTATCTATCTATCTATCTATCTATCTATCTATCTGCTTTCAAGTGTCCCATAGCTATCAATCTAATGACAAGCATAGAGATTCCTGTGGTGCTTTAAAATATAATGGAAAATACTGAACACAGTTATAACTTTGGAACCCCACTAAGACCTCTGGAATAGTGGGATTACGCATTGACAAAAAGGGAGCCAGGAAAGAGCTGTAACAAAGCACTGGTCAAAGTGTACTCAAGGCTGCCTGCATTTCTCTCTATTGGCACAATTATATGGGAGGCCTGAAGACATACACGGATAAGATAGGGAAACCAGGTTAGAAGCCCTAAGCCAGAGGCACTACACAGATCTGATGGGGCTTTGGGGGTGTAGTAAACCCAGATGCAGGGGTGATATCCAGGTCTGAGCTGGAAACACCAGGGGCAGGGTGGAATGTGAACTTCTGGAGGAGTCTTGTGAAGAAGAGGAAGAGCTCCATTTTGGCAAGATTTTCGCCTGCACACATCCTCCGACCTGCAAGGAAAGGTATGATAAGTATGAGCATTTCAAAAGCAGCTGTTGATTTAACTGTAAAATGGAACAAATGCTACAGGAGAGCTTCTTGTCTCAGTGAAAACCTGTGTTAATTCAGTACAACGACATCTATGTATGCAATGTTTCAATGGCTAGGGAGTGTGGCATCAAGGAGATTAAGGGGTTTTGCTATGGCTCCGGAAGCATTCATTCAAGTCCTACTCTGGACTCATGATAAAGGTTGTTCCCAGTTTATGCAGTAAATAGCTACGTGGTCAATCTGGCTGGGTAAGTTAAAGGTGGTTCAATCTGGTGCTGGCCACATCACTCCTTTGTGTGCCACTGACTACAGTAACTAGTGTGCTAAACTGTAGGAATCAATTGGGGTGATAGTGGTGGATGGACCTTCCTTCCTTTAAGATACAGGTCTCAAACATACAGCCAGATATACAGCCCAGGGAGGTGGGTCATCCAGCACATCATCTTTTTTTTCCTGCAGTTCCCTCTTGAGATTGTTAGACTCTCCCTGAGCTCAGTGTTGAAGAAGAGTTGCAGATAGCTTCATTCACCTTAGTAGTGTAAAACATGATAGTGTTCTCTAGTGAACTAGACCAAGGTTACTTAGATCACCCCCAGTGTGTGCCCAGTTTTGTTTCCATTTTTCTTTCTCTCTTCTCAGCTTCCACCTCCTCCTTTTGTTTTGTGCTAGTACTGCCCAATGGGCATGGCTTGTCTTTGTTGTAGCCCTCCTGTCTCTGTCCCTTTCCTATCCTCAACTATTCTGTTTCTTTCTAACAGAACCAGGATGAAGAGTCAAAAGCTAGAGCTGAAAGTCAAACCAGAATCAGGGGGAACCTGCCCCCCCCCAGGGAATTCATGGTAATGTGAACAAATCTTTATGGAAGGAAGAGCACGGGGATGTGTTGGACATTTTGAGAAATACTCAAGCATGATATAGAAGTGGTGCAAATTGTACAAGTGGGCAAGCATGTGAGCCCTGGGCTCTGCCTGTGGTGGGGCTGCCCAACAGGAACAGACATCCCATGCTCCCCGTCCTTCTGCACCTTTTGGCTCCAGCTCTGGCAGCAAAGCAGCAGTGGCAGCATAGGGGTGTATCCAAGTGAGCAAAGGGCATTCTCAGAAATTTAGTTCTGGAAAGTGTCTTGTTTGCTGCTGGGGGAAAATGTCACCGCATGTTTTTGCCTCTGAAAATTGGTGAATTTTCTGGCTCCTTAATATAAGTGTCAGCAGGAAAAAATGAGGTGACATCTTCCTTCAACAACAAAGCTCCCAGCTTCTGGGATGTCACCCACTGCCAGAGTCTCCAGAGCCAGAGATCTGGAAGGAAGATAAAGGAGGTGGGGCAGTGGAGATGAAGGACTGCCCTGGGCGCAATTCTGGCCAGTTACACCTCGGTTGCACCGAGTTGTTTTTTTTATAAGAAACAGTCACAAGCAAAGAGTTGTGTGTAGATGAGGAGACACTGTATAAGCACAACAGCTGGAATGGATAAACGTTTGAAAACCCAACAGTAGTGGTGTTATTTAGAAGACTTATACCCATATTTGTAACAATGTTACTATTCACCTGTTGCATAATAAGTAAGTGTGGCAAGTGTTACGTCTTGTATTTTTGTGTTATCTGTAACACAAAATACTACGTCAGATACCATGTCTTTGAAGAAGACAGAGTTCCATCTCTTTCAAGAAAAATGGAAACTGGAGGAAGAATGTCTCGCATTTGAAAGCTTCTCTAACTTTATCCTGACTACACAGTTGGTAGGCCTGTGCAAAGTAGCTGGTATTCATTTTGGTTTCGGTCAATTCGGGGGACAGCAATTCGATTGGGTGATTTGAAGCACTGTCCTGAATCAATTTGGCTGAATCTGATTCAGAGGTTCGGCTGCTGCTGAATCAACTGAATCTCCAAATTACACAGGCTCCATCCCTGACCCGCTCTCAATGGCTGTCCCACCCGGCTCCAGCTCCTGGCTCTTTGAAAAAAAAAAAGCTGGCACTCACCGGCTGCTGCCAGGAAAGAGGGGGGGGGTGACCCCCACTGCCCCCCCCGTTCCATGTGGCAAGGAGGGCTCTGCCACGAGCCCTCCAACCCTTGCCCACTCTCTCACCCCCCCGCCCCATGGCTGCCCTGCCTGCCCCAGCTCCTGGCCCTTTAAAAAAACAGCAACAAAAAAGCCCCAACTCACCGGCTCCTGCCAGGTGGGGAGGATGATCCCCACTGCCCCCACTGTCTCAAGCTGCATGGGGGGCTCTGCCATTAGCCCCCAGAAGCTCCAAGGCTGCTGCAGGAGCCAGTGAGTTCAGGTTTGTTTGGGTTTTTTTTAAAGGGTCGGGAGCTGGGGCGGGCAGGGCAGTCCTGGGGGGGCTGGGAGAGCAGGTAGGGGTCAGGGGGCTCATGGAAGAGCCCCCCACGCAGTGTGGGGCAGCAGGGGGAAGTTGGGATTTCCCCCCTGCCTGGCAACACCTGATGAATGCGGGCTTTTTTCTAAACAACTGGGAGCTGGGGCCAGGTGGGGCAGCCATTGGCGGGGGGTGGGTGGGGCTGGGGCAGTGATTGGGCATTGTCGGGTGCTCAGGAGGGCTGCAGGAGCAGGCAGGGGATGGGGTCTGGTGGGGGTCCCCCATGGTCCATTTCCTTCTCCTCTAGCCTTCCCTCCTCTGCCCCCTACTTATCAACATGGAGTCTGGGTCCAGCTCCCTGCTGCAGCCGGTGGGGACTGCCCGAATCGCCAAAGCTCTCGGCATCTTTTCAAATTGATTCAGAGACCTTTGAATCAATTCAGACCTTTTAATTGATCCCCTGATTTGATTCAGAGATTCGGCCACCGAATCAGGCCAAATCCCCTCTGAATTGAATCAGCACCCGAAGCTTCACACAGCCCTAAAAGTTGGACGAGTAAAAGACAACACCCCCAGAAATCCTTGCCTGTCCAATAAAATGTAGGATCTTATTAATTCTTTGTGGAAACAAATGGAAAACCTGTGTATTTGGCTTGGCTTGTAAGTAAGCTGTGGCTGCTTTTAAAGAGCTCCCCGGGCAGAGACATTATGAGTCCCGCCACGGCATGAAGCACAGCAAGTTTATCAAGACGATGTGAAGACAAAGTAAGTAAACTCGAACAGTGGTTATGAAAGCATAAAAAGCAAAAAAGAAATCTTCCTCAAAGCCGTGGGACAGCTCTAGTAGAAATGTGTGATGAAAACAGAGTGTGCTCAGAGAGCTGCAAGCTTGTGAATATATCAACCTCTCAAGAAACAGTAGGTGACAGAATCTGTGACTTCTCTGATAATTTGCAAAACCAACTCCAGAACAAGGCAAATGCATTTACTTTTAACTTTTCAATAGCAATTGATGAAAGCAGAAAGGATTGTGACATTTCTTTGTGAGCTGTGTTTGTTCCAGATCTGGATCAAGATCTGAATGTCACAGAGGAGTTTGTGCCAGTCAAAGACAACCTCAGTGGGGATCATCTTGACCTTCATTCAGGAGAAGACATTTTCAACAGCCTGACCCAGGCTTTGGACAACTTTGGTGTGGACTGGAAAAGGACAGTGAGGGTTGCAACAGATAGGGTTCACTCCATAGCGGGAAGGAAGGCAGGATTGGTGGTGAAACTCAAGTGCAAAGTTCAGAAGAAAATACTGGTTTGGAAGCAAGGGGTGACTTGCTTACAGCGGCCAGGAGCTTGGTGCTTTTCATTTGCATTCTGGCCAAAGGCCATGTGATGAATATTGCAGTAACAATAGTGAATATTATCCGAGTCGGAGCTCCCAGCCTTTGACACTTCAAACAGCTCTTGGAGGAAGCATGGACAGGTTCATGGATTTTACTGCTATGGCTTCATGATTTGAGTTTGACCCGCCTGACTTAAGGGATGGAACCGAGAGCAGGGTATCTGCCCAAGGTGCCCTGCTTAGTAAGAAAGGAAATGAATTATATTAGAAGTAGGTAAAAGAGAGGACATTTGTCTTTCAGAACAGCGATGATGCAGCTATAGTTTTTATGTTGTTTTGCTTTAACCACGTTTGTTTGACTAGCATTTATTTTCTGACAGAATTTATAGGGAAAGGAGGGTTGAATTTCTGAAACTTCTTGTTTCTCAATCAAAAACTTGTTTTTTTTTTCCTGTTTAAATGTTAAAATATTCAGATGGTTGTTGTTATTGTTCTTTTATTTTTAGCTTTTGACCTGGATGGGATGTGTTTTTCACTCACTTGATTGGTCAGAATGTAAATACTTTTTAAACTGAATTTTCAAAATCAAATATTTGACTTGATACAAGAAAATCAGAAAATCAGACTTTCTAAATTAAACATTTCAACAAATAATCCAATAGAAACTTAAACAAACAAAAAAAAAAAAACAAAAAAAAAAGGAAACATGTCCATGGTGACAACATGAATCTACTTGCAGAATATCTGCAAATACTAGTAATCTATTTTGTCTGGCCTCAGTCAAAATCAACATAAAATGCCCCAAGAAGATGAGTACAACAGATCAACGAATGCCCTGTGATTCTGAGAAACTCCACTAAACAAGCAAGCTGCTGTGATTTAAAGTATTTTCACCTTTTAAGTTGACTTATTATGTGGCCTCATCAGGTACCCACCAATTGAACCTCGTTCCCATGGAGCCTGGAGCTGGCTGGGACCTGCCTCTGCCCCAAAGAACTTCAGGGGAGGGGCAGGTCCCAGCCCCCTGCCCCAATCTGCTGGTGGTGTAGCTAGCAGTGAGCCCCCTGGGGCCCTCAACAGTTTACCAAAACTCATTAAGCAGAACTCCAGCTGAAATAATTGCCCCCCCGGGTCAACTACTTATCCCATACCCTGATACACCCGGACTGCACCCCACACTATGCTGCTCCACAGCCCACCCTGTAGTCTAACCTCTGATGCCTCTTCTTCCCCTGTCCTGGCACAGACCCCAAGGAAATACTATTTGCCTATTTGCAACTTAGCAGTGTTACAAGAAGACAAGACACAGCTGCAGTGGGAGCACCTGGCTGGATGGGACACGAGGGAGCTACTGAAAGCCCTGAAAAGAGCTCCAGGCAGGGTGCTGTGCTTTCACTCAGACATACATTGCTGTGCTCTGTTTGCCCTTCAACACTGTTTCCATCTTCTTCCCAAGGACAGAGCTTCAATCAAGCTCTAGTTGCTTTGTTCTTTATGGATGACTCTTTTAAAAAAAAAATTATTGACAGGTGTTTTTAGGATTTAAAAAAAATGGAGTGGCTGTAAATATACAGACACTGGGCAACCCTGATGGTAACAGGCAATGAAAAGTGCTGCCGTAGATATTGATGAAATTGCAAATACTGTGATGGTTTTCCAATCTAGTTTCCACTGAAGAGGATGTATAATTGTTGCTCAGAGTATCAGGGCTCACTCTAATCATATTTTAGAAGCAATATTCCTGGGAGCTCCTTTATTAAATTCCATGCTTGAGAATTGTGAATTGTATCTGAAAGCAAGACGTTCAGTTTGGCAATTCATGACCGTCTGCTTTTGTGATACCAGGAGTTCAGTAAGTAGGGTTAGACTTATGTTGCCAATCATCAGCATGTATGGAGAGGGATGGATAAATGCCAAGTGTTTTGGCATAGTATCTAAGTGCTATTTCAAAAATAGTTTGACATGTAGGAGATCTTGGGGTTTTTTTTGGCTACTATCAGAAGCAGACTATTAGACTCGAAACAATAGTCTTGATTAGATGTGACATTTTGTGTGTTAAATATTTAAGAGAGAAGTTTTTAAAGTGATGTCTTTGTGGTGCTGAATTAAGGAATCTTGGGCCTGTTTTTTTCAGAAGTGCTGATTTCCCTATCATCAGCTGAACTCAGTGGGGATTGTGGAATGTCAGCCTATATGTAAATTGTACCGCAGGTGTCTTATATGCCTTCAAAATCAATGGCTCCTTTAAAGCCTGAAGAAGTTGTTCTGTCATGCATCTCTACACCGTGCACCATCTTTAATAAAGGCATGAGTTATGGTGTTGGGTTACTCCTTTGAAATATTCCCGTTTTGGAAACCGATAAAATTGCTATTAGTCTTGTATCAAAAAGTGGGACTAGATCAGACATTACTTAGAAATAGATTCATAGGCAGGGAACATAGCCACAAGCCAAACCTAATATCTAGTGTCTTTTATAGTGAAGGCACTTAAGGGCCCTGCTTATTTTGAACTCTGTAGCTGAAAGTGGGGATATAGTGTTGAAAACCAGCACAAACTTAGTATTCGTTTAATGTAAATACTGACACTTTAATCCTGTTGCAGAATTTTATAGGGAGGCTGTGTAAATATTTCACAGCGGCAATATGCTGTTGAAACAGGTCAGTGTCTTTAAGAACATTGGCTACAGCAGGGGTGGCCAGCAAGTGGCATGCTGCAGACTGGTTAATGACATAACCAGCAGATAGGGCAGATACCTGATATGCTGCAATTTTCTGCTAAGGAGCACAGATCAGGGAGCAGAAAGCAGAGTGGGAGATAAGGCAGGGGCCAGAAAGCAGAGCAGCTGTTCAGTCAAGGAAAGACAATTGGAGTGGCAGTTGTGGAGGGTGTGGGGCAGATTTGTGGCACACTGGCCAAAAAGGTTGGTCCTCACTTGGCTACAGTACTGTCTCTGACTTGCACCCTGGGCTTTTAAAACCAGAAATTACTTCAGTGAAGATTTGTAATGATTTAGTACTAAAACGGCAAAGACTTTTATGAGCAATTGCATTCCTTTGAACAAAATGAGGGTTTGGGCTTTTGTGGATAATAAACTGATGTCTGAACAAGTACTAACTGTGAAAATTGTTTCATATCAGTTCGTTTCTACTTAAAAAGAAAGACTTTTTTGCGTTGTGACCTGGGCAAAATCACTAGACCTCTTGGCACCCATATCAAACTCAGGCAGGAAGCCTGCTTTATGCATAAGAATCCTCAGTGAAAATCAAGTAATCAATCAAAACTTTTCTTTCAGGGTTTAAATAATAATGCTGAGCTTTTGCACTTGAGAGACATTAGTTGATTCTAATGAAGACCTGGGGATAGTCATTAGTTCTCTTACTGATGGCAAATTCAGCCAGCTGAATGTGGACCACAAGGCTCATCAGTGTGATAGCCAAGTTTAGACCTCTGAAGTTCTAAGCTCTCCATTCTGTGTTTGTACTCTCTCATTTCTTTCTTGGTTAAATATCTTGGACACTTTATTTCAAAAATGGCAGCTCTGGAATTGGCTGCTGGTGAATATTACTTCTCCCCAGCTGGGTTATTTGTGGGTTACCTTTTCATTTTTTTAAAGTGACCAATGAGTTGTGCTTTCCTTATAATCAAGGCTACAGAGACATTTCAAGAACCTAAAGGTGCCTTCGGGGAAGCTCGGCAACTTGAAAAATGTAGTGAACCTCAAGGTGCAGGAAAAACAGAAGCTCGCATCCAATGAAGAGTCGTTGGCCTTACTGAAGGTAAGGGAAGTATAGGACTAAAGAGGGAATGAAAAGGGAATAAAGAATATCTGTCCTTGTGGTAGTGCTCCTCATTACAGGCTAAATTTTTAGTGGAAGCAAAATCGACTTGGGTTGGAGGAGAATGCACTGGTGACAATACACTTTTCTGGGAAAAGAAGGAAATTTAATCTCTTCGTTTTGTTCTGTTCTTGTTCACCTCTTTTATCGGGCCCTTTGTAAATTTGTTCTCATTTGTACCACGGTAATATTTGAGCAAGTTGCTGATGTGACATTATTCTTATTGTAGTGTTTTGGGTTGAAGCAAATTCACTAATAATCATCTTACCTGTTTCCTGCTGGTATTTGGTTATGAACTTGAAGTACAGATGGGTTTCACGAGGGTGATTCTCTGATCTGACTGATCGGTACTTTAATTTTCTCATCCCTTCAAAATCTACAGGGAGGTTTTTAATTTCATGCCCTATTTACTCTGAAGATGAGTGTGCAGGGTGGCGCATGTAGTGTCACAGGAGGGCTACAGAATATATAGTGTGTTCTCTCTCTTCCGCCCATCAAGTTTCATTGTGAATGTTGGCAAGATGGCATGAATGACCACCAGGACTCAGACTGTGTTGACCATAAAAGCTCTCCCTGCTTTTCTTCCTATTAGCTACAGTCTTTATACAAAGATTGGATTATTCCATATTCTCATGCTCCAGGAGCTAATCTACCCAATACGGACCTTCCACAGATGAGCTGGGTAACTGGATAGATCAACACCCTGTGGTGTAGGGCATGGAGGAGGGAGGGTTTTCTGTTTGTTGGCACCTTAAGCAGGAAGATTCTGAAATATCTTTGAGTTGTGTGTCTGGCTTCCCTTGGATTTTTGCATCCTCTATTCATTCCTAGAGGTAGGAGTGAGCAAGAGGTATCCCTTGGTTTTGTGGGAGAAACCCACTGTGAAGTTTTGTATTCCTTCACTATCTTCCCCTGCCCCCCCATCCTCCCCCAAAAAGCAAAGAGTAGAAGTGCTTCTGTAAGCAGATGGCAGACCCAGCCTGCTCCCATTGCATGTGATCTGATCCAAACCTATTCTTTCCCAAGGTTTTACCTTTATTATTGACTTAAATGACAAAGCAAATAGTGACTTTAATGTTAACTTTGTCCTGTGATGGCTGCTCCTACAGATTTTTCCTCTGAGTCTTTGTTATGTGGGTCTGTATCATGCTACCCACCCGTCACTCAAGCACGGTGTTTAATGTGTTACATATTAAATCCATGCTTATAGCGCTGCCCACAAGTTCCAAGAAGCACCACATTGTCTTTCAGGCTTCTTTACGCTATGCAGCATGGGATCCTTTTAGGAAATAGTTTACAATCAAGTTGTCTTTCTGCCACAAGCCTGGGGCAGAAGTTACTGTGGTCCTTATAGCAAGCAACTTTGTTAGCCCAGCACGCACCTTCATTAAGCATGTTTATAGCAGTGTGACTCAACTATGGATCCATTGGGGTATTCCATGATTGCAGCCCAAGTCTGGCTAGTCTCAGAAAGATGCCCTTGAGTGGTCTTCAGGGTTCATTAGAGGATGCAAATGGTAGCAGGCCATCAGATAACAGATTGGGAGGCATTTAAACCAGATTTGGCCCAAATGGTACATTCTGCCATTGCTGACCTAACTCCAAGCACAGAACTGCATTTCTGGAGCATAACTAGCGCGGAGTAGGGGAGGCACATTGCTTTGCAGGTATGGGAGGACCAACAATGGTTTCAGTGGTGGTGGTTTGCATTGCTGCTATGAAAGCTGTTTATCAGAAAGTATCAGGGATGTACTTGTGACAATAGTTGGCTTTCAAGGAGTGGGCTTTCCAGCTACGCTGGGTCCATTGATGTCATGCTTGTGCCCAGAGTTTTTTCTTTCAGCAGTTGCATTCTGGCACAATTTGGTAATCATTGTCTGCCTCTTTGCCACTTAGGGATCCCATTTTTGAATGAGGTAAGGGGAAGTAGGAGCTTAGTGCTTCGACACGCAGGCAAGTACCTTATCCACTTCTATATAGCAGGGGTACGTAGCTGGAGTATCACTGGACCAGCTAGTTAGTGTCTCTAGCAGCCTTGTAGAAGTGCTTCACAACTTTAGGTTCAGAGCCCTGAATCTTGGTTTAGTGAATGCTTAGCTGAGCGAACATGCTGTTTGTTTGACTGTTAGAGATATCATTGTGGTGCTGCTTCTTCTTCCATATGTTCAAAATAATTTGGTTATGCAGCTCAGGCCAGACAGCATCTCATCCAAATGAGATAGCATTCATTAAAAAGAGCAGGGATTGCCCTGGGTTGTGCTAATCACTATGGAAAAATCTGTAAGGAACGTATATGAGTTTAAATGCTGAACAGGGAGTAAAAGGACAACCTAGTTGCTGGAAAGTTAAAGGGAAGAGGACTAGAGCCAAATGACTGAAAGACAGGAGCAGGGCATTGTGAATGAGTAACTGAAGGTTTTGAGGTATTCATGTGTTGCAGCATGTGGCTGTGTTGCAACCACATCCTAAAATACTCATGTATGGAGGGATGTGTGTTGTGGCTGATGTGTGTTTACTGGGAAGTTTGAAGAGAGCTTATGGAGCTGTTGTAGACCTGCACCAGGATATGGGGATAGAGTTTACAGTGTGGGTGGTATGAACATGGGCCTGGGACTGTGTCTAACTTTCAGCTTAGAAATAACCTGAATTTTTGGGTTGGCAACAAACTCTTGTACCTCTGAACTATAGCTAATAGGTCGTAGGTTCAGTATGTCTGTCATTGTGAGTCAAAAAAGCTATGCGTCTCTACATAGAGTCTTAGAACTTGACACCCATATTTCATAAAACTTATTTAAAATATAGTTTACAGATTCCCAGAATGTTTTTTCCTGGTTGGTTTCCTCCAAAAAAGTGTCTAGATGCATAAGGTGGCTTTCACAGTGGCATTTCAGCAAGACTGTATCCAGCATTGTTTGGCACATTGGAACAGCTGTATCTAACAGTGAAGAAGCTATGCTGGGAGAGGGTGAAGCTGATTCTTCTAGGCTTCACTGACCCAGACACAGAGATTGGCATCCAGTTCTTAGAGCTGTTTTCCTGATCCTTCGAAATTATATTGGGATGATCTTTTAATGATTTCTTATTTCTTGATTGTTCAGATTTTTTTCTGTGTCTAGGAAAGGTAAAGTTAGGCCATGCTTGATTGAATCCTAGCGTAGTGTTTGGTGTATGAATGCTTTGCTGGCTTTTTGTATGCTTATTTTCCACTTTCCGTTTTGACCCAGGAAGAAATTGAGAAAGCTATGCAAGCAGCAGAGCACACAGATGAGAATATTCAGAGTCTGCAGGACAAAATTCGGATGCTCCGGAGTGAGTTAGAGGAAGAGGAAAACAAGGCTAAAATGGTACTTATAGCAAAGCTTGCTGTATTGAGCCACAGAGTGGTTGTTCTGACCAGCTCCAAAAAAAACCTGTCTTCATCAAAAGTCTTATTTAGGGGAGACTTCTTTGGGATAAGGAATGATCATTTCCAGGACTTTCTTAATGTCATCTCTGTATTTCAAGATGAAACAACTAGGAGGATGGTAGCATGAAAACAAACACGGTGGTTGTGTTTGTGAAGACTTGATTTTTATCTGTCCTTCAGGTTTTCCAGGGAAGTGGCAGAGGGGTGCTCAACCTCCCAGAGCTACCAACGAACAGTCTGGAGGCACCTATTCTGCAGGTGAGCAGGGGAAGGGCACCATCTTTTCAGACACCCTTCTGGCAATGAGGAAGCGACAACAGAAACTGTATACTTTGCCCCCTCGGGTGCAGTGGTTTTCACTTTTCCCTCCTAACCAGAGCAGTATAGTTGTGCTTGAATATTCCATCAAATGGTTCAAGTAAAGATCAACCAGCTTGTCCTATCTGTGGCCACGGAGAGCAGTTTCTGAAACGGTCCCTCCTGAACTATTCCTATTTAAGTGCTAAGTAAGGATAATTTATGCTTTCTGTATTTTTGATCTGGGGTATATGGGGCTGTCTTGGAAAGTCTGATTGGGTGAAACCCCTGATGGAAATAAATCTGTTTTGTGTTCCCCTCGTATGTTTTTCATGTTTCCTTCCTTTCTTCCTTCTTTAGGAGGAGATTTTGAAGATCCCAAACCAGACAGGAGTTTTGCAGAACTTGAATACCATCCAGCGCTCAGCTGAGATGAGGAACATGTTGAGTCTCCTTAAACAGGCCTATGAAAAAGTGGACTCCCTTTGAGGAACCCATACACTGAAGTCTGCCTTTAAGACAACTTTATCTTGTGCTAACAAATGCTGTTCCTGTAACAATGTTTTTGCTCCTAAGGACTTAACTTGTATGGTAACTAGGTGTCTTAGTCAAACTTTTATCAGATAAATATTGGAAAAATATGTTGACAGACGCTCAGTGGAACGGCAGTGATATGCTGCATTCCCATTGGAATAAGATAAGCAGAACTGATCTGTCCATGTAGACATTTACAGTGTATATGTTGCCTTTATTAATACAACAGAGTTAAAACTCACATTTACCTTTTTGGAAAGCCTTTTTTTTCTTTAGAGAACTATCTTGAGAACTGACGGACAAACAGCAGGTTTCACTAGCTCTTAATATTCTTTGTTTTGTAATATTTTTTTCTTTTTGGGCGAGGACTTCTGTCTCATTGTATCAGACCTCCCCTGTCAGGGCTGTAAATTTACCATTTCATAGGAACCTCACATTCACTTCAAACAGGATTTAATGCTCCCCTTTTAAGGTGAACCATGTAATTGATATATATTTTTAATGAGTAGTTGCTAATCCACAATAAATGTCCTTTTTTCAAACAAAATTGGGTGTTATTGAAATGTAAATCAAAAGCCTATGTGAGTAATTGAAGTTAAAGGATCAACATTTCATTGTATATGGTGGACAGGATTCTTTACACTCTCACTCCACTGTAAACAAAGACAATTGCACCTGGTTTTCCTCAAGCAGTGAGGGCTGGGCTGCAGATTATTGTGCAGATCTCTGATCTCAAAGTTGTGTACTCATCTTTTGTTTCCTTAATTGCCAGGTCACCTTTAGCTTTGGAAAAGTGAGATAACACAAAATGTGCATTTCTCAAGGGTTTTGTCACTTTGGCTGCTTGCAGACATGAAAAAAACAACAAAACTGTGCTTTGCTGGGAGCAGCAGCATGTTAGTTTGACCTGGCTCTGCAGCACCTGTATAGATCAGGTGCATCAGTGGGGCTTTTTATATAAAGATGATTCAATCAACTATTTGATAAAAGCTTCAAAAAAGCCTCATTAAAGTGCCCAATCTATACAATTGCTGCAGAGCCAGTTCAAATTAACGCGCTGCCTCTTCTGGGCATGTGCTTAGCTCAGTGCGGGAACGGATTGAGTTTAAAGTGCATTTTTTTTTGTGTTTGGCTTTTTTTCCCCCCTCATCTGCCAGCAGCCTTTGTCTTTTTGTTAAGGCATCTTGTTATGTCAAAGTACTTCCCCTGTTAAATTCCCATCTGGCAAATAGTGACATTGACTTGATAGTGACCTGTCAGGGAACCTTTCTTTTGCTTACTGGCTGCTTATCTCTCTTAATGAGGTAATGAGGATAATTTACTTATTTTTGAACCCTATGGGGATTAAAAACCATCATGTAGTTCCTATGTATAGGAGCGGGAAATGTAGAGTTGAGAACATTTTCTTTGCATTGGGTGGGCCAAATGAAGCTTGTGTTTTAACCTTTCTTGATCTGTTTTTCAAAATTTATGGTCAGCAGTGGAAATGAGCACATATTTCTATAACCAATTATTCCATTATGGACTGGTTGTGGTGTTATACCTTGCGGCTGGTCAGTTAATAAATTGAGATATCTTTTATTGATGTGCCGATGTCAGTAAGTTAGTCTCCCATGTGAGTATGCCCAAATGTAAGTGTTCTAGCAGACTTAATTGGAAGTATCCTTCAACTAAACTACAACGTAGTCTTCAATGTGTGTGCCCCATTGCATCTCTTAATGAACAATCCCAACTGGCACTCTGAATGCACTAGTACATCATTAGGTCTGGTGCTGATGTCTTTTAATTTGGGAGGAGCTATTGGGTGTTAGCAAATAGAATCCAAAAAGAATATTCATTTTAATTAACAAGGTACATCTACACGAGACACTACGTCATTGTAGCGACGCGCTATGGCGATGTAGCATCGGTGGGTACAAACCATGATGCTACAGCTATGTCATCATAGCGACATGCTCCCTCACTATAGCACATTGCTACAGTGATGTGATGGCTAAAAATATCCATGCGCTGCCAGCAGGGTGCAGTAACAGTTGTTACTGCGCCATCATTTAGTACTTCCTAAAGGAAATACCAAATGACAGTGCAGTAACAATGGCGCCATAGGGGCATCTGATGATGCTCCTACTGTCTTCAAACTGAAGATCTCCCAAGTGTTTCATAGAAGAGGACAAGGATTTGGGGAAAAAATGAGCATAGAGAAACTAAATGACTCGAGGCCATACACTAAGTCAGTGTCAGGGCTGGGGAAATACAGAAAAGAAAAAAAGTCTATTCACCTGTAGCTCAGTGTCCATGGGCTTTGCTTTCTCTTTTTACTGGTCTCCAACAGGTTTTCCTGACCAGTTCTTCCCCAAAACATTCACTGAATCGTGCTGGACGGTTCTTGTAAATGAGCAATATGGCCAACTAAAGCAGTGGTTCTCAACCGTTTTTTTTGTACCAGGACCCACTTGTACACATCAATAGACAGTCCTGACCCAGTGCCCCTCACTCCTGACCTGCTACCCCCTGTCCCCAAGACCCAGCCCCCCAGTTTGTGGGGCAGTTTGCGGGGGGGGACCCCAAGCAGCCCCTCGCAGGCTGGAACAATGCCAGCCTGCAAGAGAAAAGCCACTGCTTCCCATGTTTTTCTCCTTTAAAGGAGAATCCCTTCTTAAAGTTTGTTCACGACCCTTTCATATAGTCTTGCAACCCACTTTTGGGTCGCAACCCACGGGTTGAGAAATGCTGCATTAAAGAGTCAATGTTTATGGATCTGCAATCTGACCTGTTCGTAGAACAGCATACCCTGTTATTAGCCAGAAAGCAAATCATCTGAAAAACATGTTCCCCACTGGTTTCAGATTTATAAATCAGTGACTTATGTTCAATATGGTGTATTGAGAAAAAAGATGATGAGATATTTCAACATGTCTCTTAGGGCAAAAAGTACAGAGAGCAGAACCTCCGGTTGTGATCTGATTAGGTCTCTTGTGCTAATAGATCTCCAGATGAAAGCTGCTGTACTGTGGTCAGCAATGTTGGTGACTGGAGATTTGGTAGTAGGCATTCTACTAAAACCAAACCCTTGTACAACATCATGGGCCTGTTTGTGCATTGTTAAATGTAATGTCATTCAAATAGATGCTCCTTTGATGGCTTCATGAAACAATAACGAAAGAGGGTCCTTTATTGTTGTATCCAGCTCTGCTTATGCAGAGGTTTGGAGGTTATGGTGAATGGGAGTGTGGGATGGAACAGAGGTGCAAAATGCAATACAATGCAGTATTTGGTATCGAGGTAAGACTAGCAGACCCCTCAGTCTCTAATGGGCTCAAAAGGAATACTATGACTAATGTGTGAGGTTTAGTAAGCCTTATTTCATCTGCCATGCATCTGATAGCATTAGACTGGTTATGCAGCCTCTTCTTGAGTTCTCTTTTAGCTTGGCTAGGCTAGAAGGTCAAATTTCTGGAACCCTTGTATATAGCTGCAGATGACTTCTGAGCCAGAGTTGTATAATCTTCCTCTTAGATGATATATAATGCCATTGAGACGTGTCCTCCTGTAAGGTATGAAATGTTGTTTTCCTTAAGATGCTCTATCTTTTGTCTAGGAGGAGTTGGGCCCAAGCAGAATGAATCATAGAGCAGCACTTACTAGAATTTAGCTTTTCTGACATTTGGAGGAGAAGGAAAAGGGGGACGCAACAGGGAAAACAAGAGGTTTAAGGTACCTAAATGCTTTTTTCTCACAACATTGCTTTTATTGCTCAGCTGGATCAGTTTCCTCTGTGGCAAGAGAAAGTCTGTTTAACTCAGTTTGCTTGTTCCAATAGGGGGTAAAGACCAGCTTTGAGAACAATGTGAACAACCTTAGTTGTATGAATGAGGAGATGGAGTGCGCATTGTAATTATGTGCAAAGCAGATCATTAGCTGATACCAATATGGTCAGATTAAATGTCTTACTGAGCATGGAGAAAGCCTCCTGCAGGAGTGATATGCTCTTCAACCTGCTTCTTGAAGCTTATTTTTAACTATGCAACATGAGCCCCTCCCTTTCGGTAGGTGTGGCTATTGCTCCTTTTTTCCTTCCTGGTCCCACAAAAGGACAGAAAAACCAGTGTATTTGGAGCACTCCAGTTTCTCTATTGTTCCCCACATTAAAGAAGTTATTGAGCTGATGCTTTGCTATCTTGTAGCCCTACACGGATCACTGTAAGCCTGAACAACAAGCTACAATATTGACAGCAGGTAAATTATCTATCCATGTGCTCTTTGTGTCAGCACTGTATCCGTATTTGTGTGTATGTATATTTTTTTAAACCAAGAGTTGATAATATAAGGGTAGCTATATATCCAAGAATACATCATTATTGGTCTTATATGGAGGTTCATAGATTCATAGATTCATAGATGTTTGGGTCGGAAGGGACCTCAATAGATCATCGAGTCCGACCCCCTGCATAAGCAGGAAAGAGTGCTGGGTCTAGATGACCCCAGCTAGATACTCGTCTAACCTCCTCTTGAAGACCCCCAGGGTAGGGGAGAGCACCACCTCCTTTGGGAGCCCGTTCCAGACCTTGGCCACTCAAACTGTGAAGAAATTCTTCCTAATGTCCAATCTAAATCTGCTCTCTGCTAGCTTGTGGCCATTGTTTCTTGTAACCCACGGGGGCACCTTGGTGAATAAATACTCACCAATTCCCTTCTGTGCCCCCGTGATGAACTTATAGGCAGCCACAAGGTCGCCTCTCAACCTTCTCTTGCGGAGGCTGAAAAGGTCCAGTTTCTCTAGTTTCTCCTCGTAGAGCTTGGTCTGCAAGCCCTTAACCATACGAGTGGCCCTTCTCTGGACCCTCTCCAGGTTATCCGCATCCTTCTTGAAGTGTGGCGCCCAGAATTGCACGCAGTACTCCAACTGCGGTCTGACCAGCGCCCGATAGAGGGGAAGTATCACCTCCTTGGACCTATTTGTCATGCATCTGCTTATGCACGATAAAGTGCCATTGGCTTTTTTGATGGCTTCATCACACTGCCGGCTCATGTTCATCTTGGAGTCCACTAGGACTCCAAGATCTCTTTCCACCTCTGTGCCACCCAGCAGGTCATTCCCTAGGCTGTAGGTGTGCTGGGCATTTTTCCTCCCTAGGTGCAGCACTTTGCATTTCTCCTTGTTGAACAGCATCCTGTTGTTTTCTGCCCACTTGTCCAACGTATCCAGGTCTGCCTGCAGCTGTTCCCTGCCCTCTTGCGTGTCCACTTCTCCCCATAGCTTTGTGTCATCTGCAAACTTGGACAGAGTACATTTGACTCCCTCGTCCAAGTCACTGATGAAGACATTAAAGAATATCGGTCCAAGGACCGAGCCCTGCGGGACCCCACTGCCCACACCCTTCCAGGTCGAGACCGACCCATCCACCACGACTCTCTGGGTGCGTCCCTCTAGCCAATTTGCTACCCACCGGACCGTGCAGTCATCCATGTCACAGCCTCTTAACTTGTTCACCAGTATGGGGTGGGATACCATATCGAAGGCCTTCTTGAAGTCTAAGTATACGACATCCACCCCTCCTCCTGTGTCCAGGCATTTCGTAACCTGGTCATAGAAAGAGACTAGATTGGTCAGGCACGATCTGCCCGCCACAAACCCGTGCTGGTTTCCCCTCAGCATAATTTGCTCTGCCGGGCTCTCACAAATGTGAGCCTTGATAATTTTTTCAAAGACTTTACCAAGGATGGAGGTGAGACTGACTGGCCTATAGTTGCCCGGGTCCTCCTTCCTCCCCTTTTTGAAAATGGGGACCACGTTAGCCCTTTTCCAGTCCTCCGGGACTTGGCCCGTGCGCCACGAGCATTCGAATATTCCCGCCAGTGGCTCTGCAATGATGTTGGCCAGTGCCTTCAGCACCCTTGGATGGAGCTCATCCGGGCCTGGCAATTTAAAGGCATCCAGTTTTTCCAAGTGACTCTGCACCATCTCAGGATCTATGTATGGAAGTCTGGTGCCTTGCTGCTGCCTCTCTACAACCCCAGGGAGAGACTTGTCGTGTCCCTCACTTAGGAACACTGAGGCAAAGAACTCGTTGAGGAGTTCAGCCTTGTCCCCCCTGTCTGTCACCAATTGCTTCTGCCCATTTAGTAGGGGTCCTATTCCTCCCTGGGCCTTCCTTTTACTCCCAATATATCTAAAAAACAATTTCTTGTTGTCTTTACTTGGGTTGCCATCCTCAGCTCCATGGTAGCTTTGGCCCGTCTAAGGTTGATGTAGTTTGATGCAGAGCTATTCTGATATGGAAGCTGTCTGCATCTTCAATATAGAGAAAAGATGGAAGGAGAGACACTTGTTCACTTAGCACCCTGCGTAGAGATGTGCACATATGAAGGAAAGGGAAAAACAAAGTTTTTATTTTTTTTAATGATGGTGCAGATTGGAAGGTTTTAAAGCTTTTGAAAAATGCCAGATTAATAGTCCTGCATGATGGAAGTCTCGCTAGTAGCTGTCACAACCAAATTAAGTAGTGCCCATGTCACAAGCAAGTAAAACCATTCAAAACAGTTTTATTTTGCACTAGGTTAACTAAGGGTTAACAAAAGTTTTTGCCAGTAACTGCCTTTTTGCTGCGCATGTCAAAAAGAAATTTATAACTGCGACACCAACATGAAATAGAACTTAGCCTTCTGTGCTGTACATAAATCATTATAATTGGTCAGAGAAAACAGGGAGTAACCCTATGATAATACCCTAGCGAAGACCGCTAGATAATTGGCGATTCTAATTAAATTTATGACGTGGCGAAAAGCAATTGGCTAGTACACAAACAAAACCCCAATACACTTCCGCAAAGAAGAAGAAGAGGGGGAGAGCGACTCCGTATACACCTGGAGACCTCTGACATAGGCGTCAGAGTAACTGGCAATTTGATCACTTGCCAGTGCCGCCCCCCTCGCGACTCAACCCAATCTCAGACGTAAATCAGCGACCTGCCAGCTCGACCATTTTTCTCGCCGACCATTTCTATCCGACCACTTATGCAGACCGATCTATGAACTCTAAGCTGTAACTAACCAAGTATCTCTGACCTCCGTCTTTCACCACCTTGACGGCGTGAGTAAATAATCTTGCTTTACAACCGATAAGCGTCCGCCTAATTAATTCCACTCCGAGCATCACAAGTACCCACCTGACGGCCTTCTAAGGCCCCCGGACCGACCCTGTGCCGACCACTGCCCGGGTGGGAGTCAGGGAGGGCTGCTGGCCGGCTGCCCTGGGTCCCAACAGTAGCCATATAGAGAATAAGCGGTAGTGCAAGCATATGTTTCTCCAGGCTTGTCTGTTCAAATATCTTAGCACTGACCTTGGGGGAAAGGGGTACGGATGGGCTACCTTTGGTGTGTACCTTTACTGTTCAATGCCCTTGGCTGGTCTGTTGAGTGTGGCACTCACTCAGCCTTTTGTTGGCAGTCACAGCGTTACTTTGCATTATGTGTATCCTTGTTTACCTGCAATTGGATTGAGAAGTGCCTTGAGTCGAAGTGGAGAAAAAAAAATCCTGTTACAAAATGCAAAAGACGGAGTAAATTCTGTATTGATAAATCAGTGGAGTAAATAAAGCTTCACAGATGGCAGTGTGGGTATTTAGAATAAGAGGTGAGATTTACTCATGGGTAACTGATAAGAAAAACTCACCCCATTGCCAAGTGATCTCAGACTCACAAGTCAGAAATCATAGCTGGAAATCAGCTAAAGATGGTTGTGGGCCAGCACATCCTGCTCCCTCTTTTCCAGAAATTCCCAGCGTTAGGGTAACACTATGTGGATTTTTGGGGAGCATTGGATTTGCAGCTGAATAAAGGCATGACCTGTGGCTTAGCAGAGCTGCTGACCACAAGGCAGCGTGATATCTAAGCCAGCCATTTGCTTATGCTAAGTAACCATCTTAACTGTGTCAACCATTTTCAAGTGAGTCTGCATGCTGTGAATGAGGTCAAGTTTTAGGAATGTGAAGATGGTACAACCTGGGATAGAAAAACAGACTGGAATGTGAAAAACAACATGTAACTGGTAACAGAATCCGAGATGAACATATGCAAAAAGGTGAATGGGGATTGGTGAAGAAGCCTACAGAAGCTTCCAGGTTTTGGTCAAAGTCCGCCCATTGACCAAAGAGCAGGAGTCAAGGTCTTAGACATGCACTCATAGCAAAAAGACATGTAAATGAATGAAATGCATAGGCAATTCCATGCTAATGACGCAAACAGTAAATAGAGGCGGAGCTTGAGATGGGAGGAGAAATGGGTGGAACATAGAAGGGACAGAGGTGGAATGAATGTTAATGAATATAAACCAAAGTGTATAAACGTGGGGAAAAAACTATTGTTCAGTGCAGGTCCCCTGGTTCACGGGCTGTGTGTGTATGAGGGACCCTTGTCCGAAGCTGTCTCCATTCTGAATAAAGCTGTTGCGAGCAATGTGTGCTGATGTTTGCTCCCTGCCTGCTCTGGCTAATGTGTAACAGGACCCATGAGCAATTGGATCGTCGCCTCCCTAGTCACTGGGCGCCACATAGAGGCGGGGTCTAACATCTTGGTGTAGTCGGCAGGATTCGACACACATTTGGAGGGGACTGATCATCGCGATCCTACCAGGGCAAGGCCCAGCAGGCGTCCTGGGTTCCTCCCTTAGCCTCCCAGTTGCTCAGTTCCTCATCTCTAACAATGGAGGTAACAAATGCTCTGCCCAGCGGGGTGCTGTAAGGAGAAATGCTTTAAAGACTATGAAGTGCTTGGGTACTACGTAATAGGGAAATGGAGTTGGGGTCTAACACCCAGCGTTTAAAAAAATGTTGCAGTTATTCTTCAAATCATGTAGACTAGCATGGGCTCTGATGTTAATGTGAATCCTTTGTACAAGATACCAGGGCTATCAAGAAATGAAAGCAAAAGCTAAAAGCTGACTATTCCTGGGAAGAACTTCAAAGACATCAGGAATAATAATTATTTATATTTACCTCAACAAGTTAAAAGGCAGATGGGTTTGATCCCTGCATTTTAAGGGACATCTATCCAGAAAAACTATCAGAAAAGCTGAGAAGTTCTTTGGCAGTAAAAAGAGATATTTATTGAAATATTTTTCATTTCACTGACTTTTGTGTTCATTGCCTAGTTGTCCTATTTGTCTTTGCTGTATGCAATGTCATGCCTGCCGTGCAAAAGAAGCTTCTCCTTTGGCCCAGCTGATCTAGGGATGGCCTCTGGGGGAAGGACTTCTACCCCTGCCGTGAAATCCTGAATGGCCACAAAGTGAAGACATGTAATTAAACTGTGACCATAAGACCAGGATTGATCACATGCACAGTCTAAACTGTATTTTACTCCAGGATGTGTACCATCTCTATACTGAGTGAGAAATACTGGCAGGGCAGATTGTGCTGCTGAATTACTTGTTCCGAGGACAAATGAAAATCACCTCTTTACTGGAAGATTTCTTCATAATCCCTATTACGTAGTACCCGAGCACCTCATAATCTTTAAAGCATGTCTCCTTGCAGCACCTCACCGGGCAAGGCACTTCTGTTACCTCCATTGTTAGAGATGAGGATCTGAGCTACTGGGAGGCTAAGGGAAGAAATCATAGGAGGAAAACCACAAGGAGGATTTAGATGTCACAATGCTGGGCATTGCACAGCCTATAAATTAGGCACTTGGCAGCTTCCTGAAATTCCCCTGAGCTAGGGTCCTGGGCTCCCTACCCAAAATGAGAGTTACACACCAAAGGATAACGTTCACAAAACCCACCGCACACCAAGCAGGGAGTGGATTAAGTTAGCAAATAGGAAATATTCGTGCATCTACATGAGACATTTACTGCGGAGCTGCCTTATTAGGTTCTCAGTAAATGTCTCAGCATCTAATAAACTCTGCAGCAGGGTAGTATTGGTAAATACAAATAGTGCCCTGCTGCAGAGTTTTTTCATGCACAGCAGCACATGTGTACATGCTGGGGCACGAGGGTGTTTCAGGGCTGCCTGCTGGCTATCCCTACATTGAAGCACTCTTGTGCCCCAGCCAGCCCCTCCACAGCACACTGAACCCAGTCGAAGCAGCCCCAGGCTGGCAGGCTGACCCCCCTGCAAGCCTGGGCTGCTCTGACCTGGCTCAATGTGCTGTGGTCTGGGTGTACGTGTAAACGGTGCCCCTGGGAGCTTCCTGAGAACAATAAACTCCTGGGCAATAACCTCCAGATTTTATTGCTGCACATTAATGGCACATGTAGGTGTGTTCAACTGAGGAGAGAGTAGGGATTCAGGGGCCTAATTCTTCAGCTTTCACCGTGATGAGCTCTCTTCTGAACTAAGTTAGGTGTTGAAGCCCATTTTTCCACATTGAAGGTGGTGTTAGTGCTCCGGCTATGTTCCTATTGTTCAAGCATTCAGTGGTTAGGATGCTCAGATGGGATTTTGTATTGAATATTCAGTGGAGCAGAGACTTCAGCCCATTGAGTAGTGCCCTAACAATGAGGCTTTTGAGCCATATTTTGTCATTCTCTCTGGCTTATTGCCTAGTTAAGTATTTTACACAAAGTGGGCATGTCTACATGTGCAATTAATGCGGCTGAACATACTCTGACTCAATTTGAGCCAGCGTAAACTAATCTCAATGTCATTGTCTATATGTGTGTTGAAGCACAGTTTTTTACTGTGCTGCCGGATACCGCTTGTATCTGATAGGACTATCCAGCAGTTGCAGTAAATTTGTCTACTGTGCCCTAATTGCCATGCACGGGTAGACAGTGATGCTTTACTGCGCAGAAATTAGTGTGCTGCACAGCAAAGCATCTCGTGTAGATATGCCCAGTGGGGTGTCAGCAGGACGGGCTGAGAGAGAACCACCCCAGGAAGCCCCATCACCTGCTGGTTACATCCCTAAGAGGTGGGAAATGTGAGTTCAGATCTTTTCAGGCAGAAGAGAGATTTCAATCGGGATCTCCTACACCCCAGTTGAGTGCTCTAATCACTGAGCTATTTGGTAATAGTAAAGAAGAAGGCACCAGCTCTGGCTTGGTTGTCTGAGTGCATACGGGGTCTGAGTGCACCTACTGGATCAGGCCCTCCAAGTGACCTAGGCGCTAAGCAGCTTATCTCTGTCAAGACTTATGACTCTATACCTGAGTAAGAGCAGCAGTTTAGTTGCTTACAGTATTTATAGGGTGCCTGTAGATGTGCAGGGACACTGCTCCGAAGTGCTGTAATTACTGGAGCGTGCTAATTAACATGCTCCAGCAGCCTTCAAAATGGCAGAGGGGGCACTTTAACTAAGCTCATCGAACAAGCTTTAGATAAAGCAGCCCTGCCACCATTTGAAGCACAGGACGCTGATAACATGAGATGCTGCGGGCACTTTAATTAGGGTGGCTCTCGGACCCCCTCTATTTAAAGTGCCCTGTTCCCTACCCCTGGAGCATGTGTAAAGATGCCCATAGAGACTTAGGCACCAACATGGTGAGGTGAAGGTTTGTAAATGCCAGTCTCTTTCCATATATCGGTCATAAGGACTTAAGCCTCTTCCTGAATCTGCTCTGTTTGTGATTTACCGGAGGCAAGATGGAGCAGAAAATCGACTGCTTATTTCTCCGTGTTTTGATGCAGTGTTTTATTTAACTCTGTGTTAAGACTGAATCTTTTTAGCCTGTATTCTAAGGGAAGCAGTGAAAAGGACCTAAGTCATAGGCAAGAAACTTCTTGAAAAGACTAGCTTGCCTTAGGATATTGTATCTTGATTAAGGGTTCAGGTCTGTGTTCTAGCTGCACCAACAGGAAAACACACGAGCATCTCCTTTCTGACCATATTTGTCAAAGTCTCTATTAAGTAATGTTGTAAGCCTTTGTTTGAGGAGGGCATAAAGAGGGACGCAGCGCTCTGAGATGTGTTCCTCTGGCACCTTTGCTGAAGTTCCTGTCTGCAGACTTAATGAAGATCCAATGCCTTTTTGGAACATTGTCTCTGAATTTATAAGATCTCCCAAACAGGTTAGCCATCAGTTAGACATTCTCAGGATTTTAAGATGTAGATATTCCCAGTTCTAAAACTGCTTATTTCTGCTTGGAACAGAAAAGTGTGTGTGTGTGTGTGTGTGTGTATATATATATATATATATATATATAATCTGTATTTACTAGCAATAGTCACGATTAGAAATTCTAATAAAGTTTGCTTCTATGTTCGCTCCATTGAAGGACTCATTTTGTATGAGCACAGGCCTGCCAAAAGAAACCCTCTGATCCCCAAATCTACTTTAGTGGGGGAGGGGGGGGTCAACAGCTCTAACCACTAGACATTCTTCCTTCTCAAATGTAGCACTAAATCCACTCTATTGACAAAGAAATTTGAGTCCCAAAATACACTTCTGTCAGAACCCATTAATTAGATGCCTATAGCCCAGAGGAGAATTGGTATAGCACAGAGGAAAATTCCATGGGTTCGATACATATGGCATTGTTTTGCTGTCAATCATTCTGGTGGCAGTAACTAGGTCATGGAGGAGAATTCTGCTATGCCTGAACCAAGTAACCAAATGCTACAGTAGTGGAAAATTACAGTTTAGAAAAAAAGTTCTCGCCACTCATATGCAAATTCACATTATTATTGGCCAGTTCTAAATTATTCACACATGGCGACTAGCGATTGGCTTGCTAGCCGTATAAGAGGTTGAAGCAGTTCCGCCCAAGTTGGAGAACTCCACATACATCTGGTGGAGAACTCTGAGTACACTGTGGAGCCTAGCAAACTCCATGCATGTTTCAGAGCAAACTTAGCGGCCTGATCAACCACTAAGGACTCCCCGTCACCGACCCAAGGGGGCCTAGCACACCCCCACCCGAGACGTAAGACGACTGCCGGCCCGAACACCCCGAACACTTCTGCAGACCAACCAAACGAACTTTGTAATTTCTGCCTGACCCCTGTACCTTTTTGCAACTGTAATCGAAGCAAGCTTCTGGCCTGCACTGTACGAGCAGTGTAAGTAAACAACCTTTTTTGTTTAATCAAAACGCGTCAGTACCTGATTCCACTCCAAGCGTCACAAGTACCCGCCCACCGACTATGGCTCCTAAGGCCCCGAACCCCACGCCGCGGCTCTCGGCGGGAACTTCATACAAATACTCTGCAGTAGGTGATTATCAGGTATTTCCAGAGCAATTATCTATTACAGAGTGTGCAATTATCTGCTTTAGTCAGCCTCTCCCCACATGTTGTTGTAATGACAGCTGGCTACCCTGTGCTGCTTCATATCTGTTTCTACCCAGGCTTCTCCTAAATGCTTTTGGAAAGATGCCAGTACTGAAATGTTCCACAAAGCTACAGCTATTGGAAAAAATATTAATGTGGAGCTTCCCTGAATCCCTGAAGGTAACACAGATCTAATCTGCACCTTTTCTGTGCCATTTCGTTTGGGGAATCAGAATGCTATGCAAGATGGAAGCCGGGTGGGGTGAAACTTCTTTGCAATTACTGCTCCTTTTATACTGATTTGGCTTCAAATCCAGAAAGATACAAAATCCAGTGGCCGAACACTTTAACCTCCATTGGTGATGCATAGGGGGTGCACGCGCACCCCCTGAGCTTGGCAGTGCACCCCTGCAAAAAACTGCCGCTCGCCACCCCCCTCTTGCTGCCAACACCACTGGCGGTGTCTGCAGGCAGTCCCCAATCGCCGCTGGCTGTCACCGCCACTGCCGGTGGCCTCTGTGGGTGGTCACTGACCTCTAGTCAGTGCTTGCCACCCCAGCCCCCCCACTGCTGACACCCCTGTGGCTGCCTGTGTGAGCTCCCTGGTGGGCCGACCCCTGCTGCTGACACTGCCGTGGCTGCCTGTGGGAGCTCACTGCCGGCACACCCCCACCGTCACCGCTGCCTGCGGGCAGTTGTCATGCCCCCCCAGCCTCCAGGGGCATGTGGCGTTCATGTTAACCTCCCCAGATATTCCATCACTGACCTCACAGTAACTGTTCTTAAACAACAAAACTTCTAAAACCATAGGTGACACATAGGGCATTCACAGGGGGTGCATGTGCACCTCCTGAGAGCGAGCACTCTTGGCTAAAGTGATGGGCAGGGGGGCAGGCAGAGTGCTGGTGCTCCCCACTCCGAGAAGTGCTACTGGCACTTCCGGGCATGCCACCGGCCGATTGGCTGTGGGGGGACACCCCCCCACCACTGACACCACCATGGCCGCCTGCAGATGGTCCTCACTTGGCTTGCCATCGCCGTGCCTCCCCAGCCTCAGGAGGCACACGTCACCTATGTGTAAACTCCATCCCAAATGGGAAATTGTGGAACAAGAAATCATCCACAATGATGATTGTGGGTTGTGTTAATTATGTTCTCCAAAGAGACTCCAGATCAGTGGTTCCCAAACTGTGGGTCACAACCCCAAATGGAGTCACAACATCAGTGGATGGGGTCGTGGGCGTGGAGCTGTGGGTTGGGAGTGAGGGGCCATGCTGAGGAAATGGGGCCATAAATGGGGTCATGCTGAAGAAAAGTTTGGGAAGCCCTGCTCTGGATTCTTATCCCATCACCTAGACTAGTTTTTATAACTCTTATGTCTGGATTAAGAGCTCAAATTCACATGACCTGGACTATTTTTATAACCCCTATGTCTGTCAATGGATGAATTGCTTTGTTTACTACTTCTGATTTCTTCAACTTATCTTCTCCTCTCCCAGCCTCTCCGTCCCTTTGCTCCCCATCTCCTTGTATTTAAATGATTTTATTCCTTTCTATATAGTACCCCTGCTCTCTGCAAGTCCATTTATAGCATCTGACAAAGTAGGACATTGCCCATGAAAGCTTAGGATCTCTGAATGAGTTAGTCTGTAAGGGTGTGTCCGGACAAGCACTGCAAACCACACACGCTGCACATGCAGGTATTTGCTGCACTGTTAATTTGCAGCACAGTGGGGGTTTTTTATGCCAGGACATCCTGGTGTAAAAAAAAAACCCACGTAAAAAAAATGCAAGGCTGTGCACATGGCAGCAGCATATGCCACCCAAAACCAGAGCGTGACTGGCTGGAGCCACAGTCTAGCTGCCGGCCAGGCTCCATGTGCCTGGATCACCAGTGCTGGAGCTGCAGTATGCCCCTAGGACCTCAGGTAGGACTGCAGGGGCCAGCTCAGGTGCTGGCTCCAGCCTCCCCTACCCCACCCAGGGTAACTTGCTGTGCGCCAGAGCATGCCTGCATTTGCATTCCCCAGGGACAAGTGACAGCAGCACAACTATGTGCCACTGCTGTTTGTCCCCAGGGAAATGCATGTGCGCGCTCATCTGGACGTGCCCTAAGGTGCCAGCCTGCTCTGCCTTCTGCCTGACTTAAGACTAAGATGGCTAACCACCCCTCTGGGCGTTATACAGTTTTTGTCCTGGGGGTGAATATCATGTTTCAGTCTCCAGAGTTGTCCATCTGGTAACTTTTAGAACCCCAAATTCATATTCCTTAAGAACAGGACCTCCCCTCCCCCACAACTAGCATAGGACTAGTTATGCCAGTCAGGGAAGCTATCATCTGATAGTACTGGGTATGACCCAGTGGTTAGTGTATATAGGTTGGGCTTTTCCTTTTTGTGGCTGATCAACAGAGAGTACGGGTGCATCCTCACATGCAGGGGTGTGCACTTGCAGTGGCAAAAATAGTAGCAGCACAAATTTGTGCTGCAGTGTATGCCCTTGCATGTGTGCTTTGGTGTAGGGCAAATTGCCCTGTTTCAGGGAAATTGCCCTTTCCCCACTTCTCCTGCCTCCCGGCCTGCTGGAGGAGCCAGGGGACAACTAAAGGAGTGGAGATGCTTTGGCCAGTAGCCACAGCATCTCGCAGGAGGACCAAACCTCCATGTCTGCTGATGCACGTGAGAGGAGTGTACATGTGCTGGTTTTTTTGTGCCATTTGTTTTTGCTACCGGGATTCCCCAGTAGAAAATTTGCCCCTCTGCTGCAATTTTCCAGTGCAGGGCACGTTTTAACGTTCCAGGTGTGCTGTTTGTGGAGCCACACAAAATGTAAAGTTTCAGTCTCCAGAGTTGTCCATCTGGTAACGTTTAGAAACCCAAATTGACATTCCTTAAGAACAGGACCTCTCCCACAACTAGCGTAGGACTAGTTATGCAAGTCAGGGAAGCTATCATCTGATAGTAGTGTAACCCAGTGGTCACTGTGCATGCAAGTTTGCATGTAAGTGCGGCACCACAAACTGGACATGCCTGCACATCTGGCTGCAGCCTAGGGTTTGTTTCAGAGTCTTATTCTGTCACTCTGGATGGCTGTATGTGCTGGGTGTCCAAGGGTAAGCCTCAAGCCTTTATCTTTGCTTCTTATCTGGCAGGTTTATGGAGCTGTGATGAACATAAACCGAGGGAATCCCTTCAGGAAGGAAGTGGTGGTGGATTCATGGCCAGATTTCAAAGCTGTCATTACCCGGCGACAGAGGGAGGTAGATCCAACTGGTTTTAGTCCAAGTTCCAGAGACGCTTACAAGATGTGGATCTTGTTGTGACCGTCTCTTCTATTAGCATCTTGGAAGAGTTGCGTGGGCATACGACCCTGAGGAAGAAGTACAGAGCAAAACCTGCACTCTCTAACACTTTGTGGAGTATGGCTACACCACAAGCTTACCATGGCAGTCAGCAGCATGCTTCAACATGCAACAATGATCGGTGCGTGTTGCTACTTGAACCAGAAGTTGTGTAAATTAGCTCACCTGCAGTTTTGTGAAAATGACTACACTGCTTCTGGTTCAGGGGAGTGGCTGGTGTGCAGCAGCACCATAGGTGTAGGGAGAAAAAATTATTTGGGGGGGCTGATCGTGCGCATGCATGCACGCACATGCCCCCACAACAGGTAAGTGTGGGGGAAGTGGGGGGAAGGCATGCACAGCCAGGGCAGCGCATGGGATGAAGCTGCAAGCCGTGGGGGCATGGGGAGGGGGTGGCGGCTCCTGCTGCTGCAGGCACCCTGGGAGGGCATGTGCCCTGGATCTGCGCATGGGGCAGGGCAGGCTGCCACTGGGCTGGGGCCGGGGCTGTGCCGCGCTCTTCCCAGTGCGGGGTTAGGCCATGCTGCACTTGGGGCAGGCAGCGGCAGTGCTGGGAGGAGGGTTTGGGGGGCTACTGTGAATTTGGGGTGGCTGCAGCCTCCTCCACCCATAGCCCCCATCCCAGCGCCACTGCCACCTGCCCCAAGCACAGCCGAGCCCAGTCCCCCCATCCCCCACCCCGCTGGGAAGAGTGGTGCAACCCCAGTCCCAGCCTGCAGTGGTAGCCTGCCCTTCCCTGTGCAGATCTGGGGGCACACGCTCCACTGCCTCCTGGGGTACACATAGCAGCAGAGACATGCCCCCCATACCCCGTGGGACTGTGCCCCCACAGCTCGTAGCTGTGTCCCATGCCCTGCCTCACCCCACCCCGGCTGTGCAGTGCTTGCCCTAGCCCCAGCCCCACTCCCTCTCTCATTGCTGTGTGCGTGCCCCTCCCCATGTCTCCTGCAGCTGCCAGAAGCTCACGGGGCCGTACTGCTGCCCCATGTTTGGGGGGCTAATCCCTGTTAGCTCCCCCCTTCTGCCACCTATGAGCAGCACAGTGTGTTCTGAGCATGCTCCCTCCTGCCATGGTAACTTTGTGCTGTAGACATGTCCTTGGCTCAGTCCTGGGAACCCATGTGTTTCTCATTAGTGGGACTTGCAGAGATAAATGTAGCAGGTTAAATTAATCTTTGCTGGAAGTAGATGTGATGCCCAGTAACATCAGCGGACTCTTGTTTATGCCAGGGCTGGTTTGGGCCCATCTCTACAAGACAGAGAAAGGGACCAGAAGCAGCTGGCAGCAAAATGCACCCAGAGTACTCCAATATCCAGGAGACTTAAGAAGCTGCCACTGGATTCAGGTTAGGTGGTCACCTTGGAAAGGTGAGGTCTTTCGTCCTACACAACTATAAGCTGTTGCAGGGATACGAATAGCAATGAATATCTCAGTTTTTCTACCTGATCTTGACATTCACTGTGGAATTACTTAATTACTTTCCACCATAAAAATCCCCCAAAAGAATGTTTTAATTCGAGAAGCCTTGAAGATCTGATTATTGGATCTTTGGTTGGGATATCTCTGAGCTTTGATTTATTAGATAAAAGGTAAAGGAAGAATGTTTCTTAGCAATTTAATCTATTCTTCTATCCAGAAGGAGGTGGATGACCGTGACCATTACACCAATGCATATGCAGTTTTCTACAAAGACTTACAGGCTTACCGGGAGCTACTAGAAGAGAGAGACACCATCGACTGGGGACAGATCTTTCAGCTACAGGGTATAAACTGATGTAACACATTCTAAGGGAAAATAGACCCTGCCACTGCATTTGGGATAAGGATTCCTTGTAAAGATGTGAAAAGCAGGATGCAGGAAAGAAGTGAGTCAGGCACAACCGTCCTGGCTTTTGCATTTCATGCCTCCTGTAGGTTTCTCTGTCATTTGGTCAAATTCAGCTTTCAGTTATATGGGTCCAAATCCTTGTTTCATGAGATGTTTATTTTTTTCATAGTCTGTTCTCAGTTAAAGCCACAGATCCCTAGAGACTGTTTGGCTAACTAACATGTCACATGACAGTAGTAGATGGCTCTTTAATCCAGTAAATAAAGACATAATGAGACCCAGGGGTTGGAAGCTGAAGCTCGACAAGTTCGGAGGAGAAATGATGTGCAAATGTTTAACTTAGCTAGGGGTCAGGTGGATACTCTGCCCATTTAAATCTTACAATCAAGACTCGATGTCTTTCTAAAAACATACTATAACTCAATAGGAGGCAAGAGCTAGAGATATAATTACTGTGTGAGGGTCTGACATGCACTGGGCAGGAAATCCTAGGTAGATGCTGTGATGGCCCTTTTTGGCCTTGATATCCATGAAGTCAAGAAGAAGGTGTAGAAGGGGGCGGACATTTTGAATAACACCGAGACCTTTAAAGACGTCAGATGAACAAATGAATTCAAGCCTTGATGTCCCATATTTCTCTTTGTACACACAGGGCTCCAGGCAGGAATATATGAAACATCCAAAGCTGTTGCTAGGTCTAAGCAGGTTGATGTGAAAGTATCCTCCTTCCAGATGGTTATCCACCCAGACCCTGACACACTGCCAGACGTCAGACTTCAGTATGTCCAATTGCATCCTTCCATGCTGCTATTGAAATAGTAATATGCAGACTACTAGGTCATTAAACCAAATGCTACATGAAAACTAACACAGTTGGAGGGCTGGAGGTGTAAAAGTTCTATTTTCTTATCCATCTTCCAGTCTTTTTATTGACCTATATCACTCTTCTGCTATTGTATCTTCCAGATTAAATATCATTCCTCTTTCTCTTCTCTTGTCACATGCATGAGTTCCAGAAGTCTGTTCTCTTTTCATCTTTCCCTTTTTTATTGATGCCCTAATGTTAAAAAATAGATGCATTTTTCCACAGGGACCTTCCAACACCACTTTGGAGCCTATCTTTTCTCATGGTCCCTCCATAGGTTAGATGTCTGTGAGACAGCAACATTTTGCAGTGTTCATAAGAAACAAAGGCTTTCTTTTTCCTAGATGTAATTTCTCAGTAGTGGATTCAGAATTCACTGAGCACTCCCAAAGCTGTCCCCCACATCCAAGGCATGGAGGGAAAGAGAACAGAGAATTGTATACATTTGGCTTTAAGAGACAGTAAGGCATGTTGCTATGTGTCCGCTACGATTGAAGTTTCATTCAGACACATCTCCAGCTCCCTCTACTGGGTTCTGGATTGGTGCAGTCCAACAAACATTTCTTGTGCTGAAAATGCTATAATTAAAATCATGCCTGAAGGACATTTAAAACCTGTGCATTGACTACTAGATTGCACTTGGCTCAAGCATAATCCTTACTTGGCCATTGGGTAGATAATAACTGGACTTCACCAGCAGCAATGGCACTATTTCTCTCAAGCAGCTAGCCTAGCTTACCCAATCTTCTTTTATTCTGTTTTTTTTTTTTTTTTTTTTTGCAGTGTAATGGGAAACCCATTCATATTGAGAACAATGGCTTTAAATTGCCTTTGCTCTCAGAACTGTAGGTTTATAACTTCCTAATGCCTTTAAGTAACATAAGCATATAATTGCCTTTGACTGATTCAGACCACAGGTCCATCTTGTCCTGTATCCCGTGTCTGTCAGTTGTGGAGTGGATACTGAAAGGGAGACTGAACTGGGTATGACCAGGACTTTCCCCCCGTTCCCCTCACTAGCAGCCTCCAGCATTTAAGGTCTAGGAAGTTCTGGTTCAGAGGCTTAAAACTCCCATGCTCAGTGGTTACCGATGCCCCTTTTTTCCAATAATGTGTCCAATTGCTTTCCTGTACTTTTCCCAGGATGGACCCAGCACCGAGACTGGCTTCCCTGGACATCTCCCATGCCAGCCTGCTCAGTGAAACCTGGTCACGGGGAGGCACTGAGCAATGCCGGAGGTACCTTGCTAACCTCATTTGCTGCTTCCCCAGCATCTGTGTCTTGGATGACAATGGACAGCCCATCTCTTGGGGTCTAACTGACCAGTTTGCCACCATGATTCATGGTTATACCCTTCCAGAATACCGCAGAAAAGGTTATAACCGGCTTCTTGCTACCATATTATTTAAGAAGTTACATAGCCAGGGCTTTCCAGCTCAAGGTAATGTCCTGGAGAAGAATGTATCTTTTAAAGCATTGCTGAAAAGTATGAATGCTCAGTTTCTTCCCTGCCAGTTTTTCAGAGTCATCCACACTCCGTTGTGTTTCTTAGCTATACCTCACCTATAGTCCTCAGTTACAAGACCTGAGTTAGAGGTACAAATGACTGAGTTTTATAACACTCACTCACCTGCTCCTTTACAGGGCTTACTAGTGAAATTCAATGGTCTCTCTTATATGGGAGATCACCTTACATGATTCTTTTTCTGGCCATAAAAACCTATGAAACTGATATATCCAAATAACTATTCAGGACTTGATAATTCATCAAATCAAACACAGATAAGAATGGATTTAGGGCTACTGTTTTGCCACTGCAATTCAACCATACATGCATTTCCTCTGACTGAAAAATGATTCCTCTAGTTTTCCTATCTGTGTTGTATATTCATTGTCACAATTCTGGGGTCAACGCTAGCTCTGTCCCCTTCTCTGTCCCCTGAGTTCACCCCTTTTGATTCTTTTTGTACCAGGCCTTGGATTACAATCCCCTGCATATCACCCCTGTTTTACATCAGCAAGTCTGATATATGCCCAGACCACCATTCTGTTCCTTCTGGGGCTGACAGAAGTAATCAGTGACCAAGCAGCCTCCTTAAAACAAAGTATCATTTATTTAGAATAAAAGCATTTTAAAGGAAACTTTTCTTAGACAGTAAAATAAACAACGTGCATATCTAGTGCACCCACCTTCCACATGGGGATCCTAGAAGCAGTAAATTGCTATAGACTTTGCCTCTAGATTGTTTCTATATCAGCTTTTGCCCTGTTACACTTATCTGCACAGCCCCTGGTATCTCCATTCCCTCCCTACATCCCACTGCCTGCTTCTGAGTAATCAGGACAAATTAATTGCCTGCAGTAATTTGTCCCAGTAATTCCAATTGTAACCATACAATGCAAATCAATGGTTTGCAAATCTTTGGAAGCAGAATCCTTGAAGTTAACAGCTCTGTCCAGTTTCTTTCAAGGCTGTACTCAATATTCTTATCTGGGAAGTCACTATGTTGCTTGTCTGTTGATTCTTTTCATAGCTTCTTTTGACTGCATAGCGGTTTTGCAATCATTACTGTAATTTCATGTTTGGTAGCAACCAAGTGATAAAATAGTTCTACCTCTTTTATTAAGAAAGGTTGTAAGAGTTGTTCACAGAACCTAAGAACTGAAACTCGTATGTGCCAATCCTACTGCCGGAGAACTTGAACTCACGTGTGTCAGCCCTACTAGCAGTAAACATATTTAGCAGCAATACACTGGAATACTGGAAAGGTAACTATATCAGCCTTTGTGCATTTGCGGACAGATCTGCTCATCTACATGCCCAAAGAACGATACAAGGATAAAAAATATGCTCAACCATATGCAAAAGAACTAGATCTCAGGTGCTTCAAAGGTTTCACAGCTATGATCTTAAAGGAAGGGATTATGATTCTTTCAGAAGCTGTTACATTTAAATAAATTCTCCTCAGGCAGTAAGATAGCATAGATCCTCCTTTAAAAGATGCTTCATATGAGAAAACTCCCTACGTGAATACACCCAGGATAATTTTTGCAATCGCACTTCTGTCTGGTCTCACAGTACCTTACCTGTGCTGTGCCATACGCATTAGGGTCTAATTTCTATTCAGTCCTGTGCTTAATGGGTCTCATTACACTGCAAGAGCAGAGATTTGACCTGCTGCATTTGATCAAAATTCTGCATTGTTCTGCAATATTGTTTTTTCCTATGTGCCACCTGCCACATTTCCCCCATTTTATTGCATTTCCGGGGATTCTGATTCATAGGAGGAAACCTGCTTATAAATGTAAGACTATGCATAGAAGAACCGAATCATCTTTCTATAGAATGAAAATATTTTAACATGGTAGAATAGCCACTGGGCATGAGGCCAGTGGGAGAAATTACTGTGTGTGTAGAGTTCAAAACTGGGTCTTTCATAAGACTGCAAGGATTTAAAAAATTCTCAATCAGCAGCAATTGGCAGGAGAAGTGGTAAATTAGGTGTGTATGAGGGTAAAGTTCTATTATAAGCCTCTGCATAGATACTGAAAATACAAGTAGGACACACATAGGATAACCGAGGAAACCCTCATAAATTCCTACTAAAAATTACTAGGTTACCTAAATTCCTTGAATTTGGCCCAGATGAAGAGCGGGCTTATATTTAAAAGGCCAGATCCCACTCCACCTATTAGGCGCCTTCCTGAGATCTAAGCTGATCCCTGCTTATATTTCTGGAGAACGGTTTATACTAAAAGTGGGCAGATCATTTTCTTTCTTGCTGTTTCCTGTGATTTCATCTTAAAACTAATGTGATGATATGCTACAAAAGCAGGTGAGTTAATGCTTCTTTGGGGATTTGAGCAAGAAAAGGTCACCCTTAGGCGTCTAATTAGGCACTGAATAGGATCTGGCCCAAAGTTGCTTGGGTATTACAAAAAGCACGATGTTGCCCCAGTTTAGCTGAGCCCATACCACTCTGTCTATGAGCACTCTATATTAGTCTAAACCTAGCTATATAGTAGGTTGGCATATGAAATAATATGGAATATACCAAACAATTGTAATGGAAAGGAAGATTCAGTGGAGAGGGTGTGAAGCTGGGATGTGGGAGAGCTGCTTCAACAGCAATCTTTCTGGATGAATCACTTAAGCTCTGATGTATTTAGGCACATAACACCCACTGAGGTGCCTAAGTTAATAAGAATCCCATATTTAAATGTACTGGAAGATCTTGCCCTAAGTCTCTCTAATAATGCCTTGGTTTCCATTCTGTAAAACAGACCCTTTTGTACCAGATTAGGTAAGCATATTAGGACTGAGAAGTATTCAGATATCATGTTAATGGAGTCAAGTATATATATATCCAAGATAAAGAGAGGTCCTGTTATATTAGACAAGTTTTTTGAAATTTTAAAGGATAGCTTACAAAAAAATCTTGTAACAGGTATGTAAGCTGCCTGTGTTCATTATAATCCACACTTTCAGAACGTATCACTTTATATGTAGTGATCCAGAATCTTTGTTGTTACTAGGGTTAGCAAACCAGTCAATTGACTGGACAAATATTTTCAATGACTGGTTAAGTGACTGCATATTTTTTGACTGGTCAAGGATTCTAGCATTTCTACAAGAAAAACTACAATTTTGGAGTTTTTTTGACAGAAATATGAATTTTTTTTACACATTTCTTAATGGAAAATTTGTGCTTTTTCTGTGTATTATTTGGACGTATTGATAATTGTTTTTACAATTTTTGACCAATATTTGACTGGTGAATTGACTGAACTTTATTTGACTGGTCAAATACCGAACCCTAGAGCTAAGTACACCCCATCAAAAAGCCCAAAGCTGAATTGATTCAGTCTTTGCAGGTTAGTCTAAACTGCAGAGATTAAACTGACTAACAAGTGAGCAGACATTTACTTTTGATTCAGGAAAATGCAGCCACATGCCTGCAGTGCCTCAGGTTAGAAGTAATATGCAGAGCACTAGGTCATTAAACCAAGTACTAGCGCATGGCTCTCTGGCTGTGTGTTCACTTCCTCTTCCTGCTGCCCCCAAGGTGTCTGGGATTTGCAGTCCACAATCACAGCAGTGGGACTCTGCAGGGTTGCTCATCACTTACTCTTCCTGCTTCCAAGTGCCTCTGGGATGTCTAGTCCACAGTCACAGCCATCAGTAAGTTTGGCAGGGCAGGGCAGGGCAGGGCAGGGCAGCTCTGTGGGGGAAGGTGGAGTTTAACCAGTCTAGAGCTGGGGTTTGCCTGGCGGGGGGCAGTCCCTGCCTTTTCCCCTCCCCAACCCTTCTCTGCTGGAGCAGACCACCCAGCCCAGCCCAGTCCAGGGCTGGAAAGCATGCTAGGATGCTGGGGGACTGTGATTTAACTTGATCCAGGAAGGGGTCTGGGACAGAAGTTTCATAAACCAGTTTGACCCAGATCAGTTAAGTCCAATACTATATTCAACCAGGTTTATCTTAAACTAGTTTTAGCCACTTTGGAACTGGCTTATGTGCACTAAACTTCTGTTCTGTTACAGATTTAAACCAGTTTCTGATGACTTAAACCAGTTTACATGTAACTTCTGTCCTTAGCCTAGTTGTTACGATAAATGCATTAAGATTTTTCTAAGATTTTACTTGACCAAAAATATTATTTAAAATATAAAGATAAATGTATATAGCTTAAAAGAGCCAGGAAGTGTAAATATTAGCTTGATGTAATGAATATATCAAGAAATATTTTCATAATATTAGATTTATTCACATCCTTTTAGAAGTCTTTCTCTCCAGATTTTCCCAAAGCATAGGCTGGAATCAAAGAAAGCCAGCTTGAGAACAGTGAGTGGTACCAGGCCAGCTAACAGGGGAGTGTGGTTGGGAGTTTGCCTTGGCTGCAATGACAATATTTTTTCACTGTAAATTTGCTGAGCATCAGCAGGTAAGGATGGGAGAAGGGATTTCTAGTAGGAGGAGGAGTGGTTTTTGGAAAGATGACTACAGCCCATCTTTGATCAGGACCTTTTTGGCAATCTTAGACACAGTAAGCTGCATATGAGTCTACAGTGTGCCCTTGTTATGAAGAAGGCTAACGACATACTGGGCTGCATTAGTAGGAACATTGCCAGCAGACCGAGGGAAGTGATTCTTCCTCTCTGTTCAGCACTGGTGGGCCCAGATCTAGGGTACTGCGTACAGTTTTTTTGGACACAGATTACTGTGTCCAGCATATTTGTAGATGACACCAAGCTGGGTGGAGCTGCAGACATTTTGGAGGGTAGGATTTGGATTTAGGGTGACCTTGATAAACTAGTGAAATGGTCCAAAATTGGGGTGGAAAAATAGCATACACAAGGAGGAATGACTTATTCGGCTGTAGTCCTGCAGAAAAGGATCTGGGGGTTACAGTGGACAATAAACTGAATATGTGTTAACACTGCTCTTTTGGGGGGAAAAAAAACAACAAACAAACCATATAACATATTATGCTGTGTTGATAGGACTTGCTTGAAAGCCAAGGAAAGTGATTTTTCCACTCCATTCAGCACTGGTAAGGCTTCACCTCTAGTACTGTGTCCAGTTTTCAGCACTGCACTTCCAGGGAGACACGGGCAAATTTGAAAAGGTCCAGCAGAGCACCACAAAATTGATTAGAGGTCTATGAAAGATGACTTACAAGGAAAGACTGGAAGAACTGGGATTATGTAGTCTGGAGAAGTGAAGACTGAGGGGGGGATTTCAGAACTAACTTCAAATAATTGAAGGGTGATTATTAAGGATCATAGGAAAGTAGGGTTGGAGGGACCTTATGAGGTCATTCCTGATCAAGGCAGGATCATCCCTAACAGGGCTGTGCAAAGCTTCGGCTCACGATTTGGATTCAGAGATGATTTGGATGATTTGGAGGCTGAATCTATTAATCTGAATCAAATTGCTGGAAGCTTTAGGCTTTTCGAATCGATTCGGAGCTTCCGTATCACTTTGGAAAAGATTCGGACCTGATCTGGCCATAGAATATAATGGGGAATCAATGAAATATCTATATCCTTGCTGTTTTTTGTCTGATTTGGATCAAACTTGCAGGGATGGTAGCCTATGCTGAGAGCATGAAGCTTGCCAAGTTTCAAGAAGATTGGTGCAGGGGTTTGGGGGGAACTGCACCCCAAATTCCTAAAAGCAAAACTCATGTCATGTGTATGTGTTACACCACGGGGGGGGTGGTGGTGAAAACTGCAAGGATGGCAGTCCCTGGTGAGGCCACAAAGCTTGCCAAGTTTCAAGGAGATAAGTGCAGGGGTTTGGGAGGAACTGCACCCCAAGCTGCAGACAAGCAAAACTCGTGACATGGGTGACACTGCGTGTGTTAAGGCACAGCAGGGTGAAAGCTGCAGGGATGGTGGGCCCTGCTGCAGCCAGGAAGCCTGCCAGCTGTCAAGGAGATGGGTGCAGGGCTTCTGGATTCTGGGGCCCTGCACCTCTAGCTGCTGACAGGCAAAACTTGTGCCATGGGTGCTCTAAACATAAGCTATCACTCCTGCAAGTTTCATCTAAATCAGACTAAAAACAATAGAGTTATAGATATTTCATTGATTCCCCATTATAACCTATGGCTGGATATCCAAGGCAGCTCTGAAGCTTTGGAGCTGCTTCGGCCAGATTAAAGGGGAAACCTAGTCTGGAGCTCTGGATCAGATCCCAGGCATCCGAAGCGGCTGGGTCCGAAGCTGGATCTAATAGCTGCCTACTTGCACAGGCCTACTGACTAAACCATATCAGCCAAATGTCTGTCCAAACTGCACTTGACAATTTCCAGGAATGGAGACTCCACTTCTCCAGGGGGCCTGTTCCCTGCTTGACCATCCTCAGAGTCAGAAAGTTCCTTCTAATCCCCAATTAAATTTCCTCTGCTGCAGCTTGAGGCTATTGCTTCTAGTCTGTCCCCTCCAGCCACAGGGAAAAGGCTATCTCCATTCTCTTTATAATCTCCCTTCAGGTTGCTATCAAATCTCCCTTCAGTTGTCTCTTCTCCAGACTAAATAACTCTAGTTCTCCAAGCCTTTCTTCAAAGTCAAGCGTTCCAGACCTTTAATCATTTTGGTGTTCTCCGCTGGACTTTTCAATCAGCTACAACCTTTCTTGAAGTGCAATGCCCAAAACTGAGAACAGAACTCCAGGTGAGTTTTCATGGGTGCTGAACAAGCTGGAAAAATCAGTTCCTTTGATTTCAGAGATATTGCTGTTAATACAACCCAGAATGCTCTTGGCCTTTATTTCTTTTTTTAACAACAGGAGCACATTGTTGGTTTGTATTCAGCTTATGTTCCACTATAACCCCCATGTTCTTCTCTGCACTCTTGTAACTGAGCCAAGCATTCCCCAGTGTGGATGTGTTTATACAATAATGCCTTCCCAAGTGCAGGACCTGGCACTTGTCCTTGTTAAATTGCACCAGATTGATTTTGGACCATTTCTCCAGTTTATCTAGGTCATTATGGATCCTAGTACTCCTTTCCAGAAGGTCTCCTACTTCACCCAAGCTGGTATCAATCTGAAAAAAGAGTATGGTAATGAATTATTATCTGTGGCTGCAGGGAAGCGGACAAGGAGCAATGTTCTTAAATTCCAGCAAGGGAAATTTAAATTGGAAATTAGGAAGAACTTTTTCACCAACAGGGTGTTTCAGCACAGGATGAGGTTACCTAGCAAGGTTGTAAAATCTTCACATTTGGAAGTTCTTAACAGCAGGTTAGACAAACACTTTCCTGGGACAGAGTAGTCAGGGGTGATCCTGTGCTGATCAGCGGGATGGTCTCTTCCACCTTTACTTATCTCGGAAACAAGTTTGGGGCAAATTTGAAAACTTAGGAATGGTAGCAGAGGCTTTGTGGAGCTGCAATCACTTTGCTTATCTCTGCTGAAGTCCTGACTTCTCCTAGACCCTTCCTGCCAAGCTGAAAGTCATAAATGTGAGGGGGTGGTAGGGAAATGGCATCTAAGAGCACAGGCTCAGCACTTTGGGGCTTCAGAGGAGCCAGCATCAGCAGGATTTCTGTGCCAAAGCTGCCTAAGATGCTTAACCATGTGTCCTGCAGCCATCCATGATGTTTGTCTTGGCACCTGGCTGGTGGAGGTTGGGTCTTCTATGCAAAGCAGTGTTTCTAGTTATGAATGATTTAAGGGAAGACAGAGATTTGTGCCTGTTTTTTTATTCTAATGAAAAATGCACAGCACATTTATAATGGTGGAATTTCACTAAGGTCACTGGCATCCATGGGGCTGTGAACTAGTATGAGAGGGATCAAGCAAAGACTAGCAAAGCATTGCTCAAACTACAGCCAAAGGCCTGTGCAAAGCTGTGTGGGAAGGACAGAAGATACACAGATAAGATAGGCATGCCAGAAAGGGAACCCTAAGCCCGTGCTGCCACACAGATCTTATGGGGCATGGGCCCTGAAGTCAGCCCAACTGCAGGGGTGAGGTCCAGGTCGGAGCTGGAAACACCAGGAGCAGGGTGCCAATTGAACCTCTGCAGGAGGCTTGTGAAGAAGAGGAAGAGCTCCATTTTGGCAAGAGTCTCGCCCACACACATCCTCCGACCTTTAAAAAAAGGCATGACAAACATCAACATTTCAGGACCAGTGGCTGCTTTAACTATAGAAAGGACCTATTGACACAGGGCGGCTTCTCTTCTGATGTAACGATTCGGAACAGAAGCATCTCTTTGTGAGAGGTTTCGTGGCATGGGGAGTGCTGTGGCAGGGTGGCTAATGCAGCCTGCTATGGTCCCAGGGGAATGTGGTCAAGTTTTCTGGACTCATGCTAAAGGCGGCTCCCAGATGCTCTAGCTAAACATGAATAGCTAGTCATTCAGCCCCGGGGAAGTCAAAGCTGGCCCGATAAAGTGATGGCCACATCAAACCCTTAGATAGATACCACTGGCTACTGAAAATGCGCCCCTTAATCCTACTAGCTAAAAGGACCACTTGAGTTGGATGGCCTTTCCTTTCATAAGGGGGTGGAGCTGAGAGCAGGGCGTTTTCCTAAAAATGTTCCAGTTTGTAAAGAAAATTACAAATATCTTAGGAGCATTTAAAAAGAGAGTAAATTTGTCCTATGGAATGGTGATGGTACAATCATAGATGTACTTTACATATTATTTTAATTAATCCACATATATTTATATTCTGAAAAGTCTTATGCATAAAACCAATTTGAAAGTTTTGAAGTTTTTGTTTCTCAGCAACACCTTCATTTTTTTTTGTTTCGCATTTATACTTTTCAATTTGTTCTTGTTTCTTCTTTCATTTCCACCTCTGATCTGGCTGGGTTTTTTTCATCAATTGACCTGACAGATCACAGCATGACTAGATTTAAACTGAATTTTTTAAATGAGCATCTGAGTCTACATGTGAAAAAATACATTTAAAAGACCAAATTAAAAAAAAAAAAAACAACACTCAGTCTATTTAAAACTTTAAAAAGTCTTTCTATATCAAGGAAGAATCTACTTTCCAAACTTTTGTATATATTTGTAAAATTTTTTGCTCAGCTTTAAAAGCTACATCTTAACTGATTTGAGTGCACATCACCGAGGGTTGATGCCCTGTGATTGTGAGCAATGTATTTCAACAGGTAAGCTGCCATGACCTGTGTAATTTCCACCTTCTGAGTTGACATTTGATGTGGTCTCCTCAGGCTCTGGTTCAGGACAGAAGTTAACAATAAAGAACTGATTTCAGCCCCTTCAAGTCAAATGATGCTTTGCTTAATTGGCGTTATACAATGCATTGTAGTAGCTTAATACCAAGAGGACAAAGACATTGCTCATAGAAGCAAGATCCTTATTGTAGTGGAATGAGAAATACCCAAATTGGGTTACTATTGGTGAATACATGCTCTCTGGAGGCTTATATTTAGGCTTATATTTAGAGTCAGGCTTATTCTATATTTATATACAGGCTTATATTTAGAGTCAGGGTCAAAGGTCTTCCCAGCTTACTAGACCATTGGGCTAGCAGATTTGATGCATGTGTGTTTCCAAAGCTGACAACACACGAAAAAGTGATGTGGCCAGAGCCACATTTTTCCACCTAATCCCCTGTCCAAAGGGCCAATGTCTCATTTATAGACAGGCATTAAAGGGGGAAACCCACGGAAAATATCTTGAGTGAAGTGCATGCTTATCCCTCTAGACTTGTAGCCAGAAAGTTTAACAACTTCCCACTCCAGCCCCTTCCATGAATGGGGAAATTGTTAAATTCCAGAGGAAAAAAATGAGAGGGTATGAGGTTTAAAATGGAAAGAAACACTAGGTTATGGCATAATATGCTGGATCCTAGCTCTCTCCCTCTCACAACAATAAATAGAAAACAGAAGGTACCTGCTGAAAAAGGCATGAAGGCCTTGTTCTTCACAAACTTTCCTTCAGCATCAAGAAAATGCTTAGGATAGAAAGCATCTGGCTTCTCCCACTGGGATTTGTCTTTCAGCACAGAGGCCAGCAAGGGGATGATGTAAGTTCCCTGAAAATCACAACTGAGGAGTTATCCTATGGAGGAATATGGTCTCTTGGCCACTGCTATAGGAATAGGCATTGACAAGTACAACATACACAGCTTGTTAATAAGGCCATTGCAAATACTGTCCTGGGTCTGCGGATCCACTCTGATTTAACGCAACTAACCAAGACTGGAGCTAGAGCTCACAGGAGAAGACTGAAGGAAAAGAGGGCTGCCAACAGCTCACCTTTGGAATGAAGTAGCCTTTGAGAGTGACATCCATGGTAGTTGCATGAGGCAAGTCCATTGGCAGGATGTTAGCAAACCTCTGAATTTCATGGACAACTGCAACTGTGTAGGGCATCTTACTTCGATGTTCTATTCGTGGAGGGTTTGAACCTAGCACTTTCTCAATCTCCTCTTGGACTTTTTCTGCAAAAATTGTATATGAGGAGACCAACATTCACTAATGATGGAAAAGTATGGGACTTTTCTGCTACAAAAGATACAGAACCGTATGTAAAAATGATATGGTACAGTCTCAGAAATCTCTCTTTCCAGATATAAGTGGGATGCTGACAATAGTTGACCTTAACATATTTGCTCAGCACTATTAAAAGTGAATTGAGAGCTTTTAGAAGTGCAAAGGAAACCCATATTCTCATTGAAGTGCCACGTAGGCCTTCTGAGCACTTACAACCAAGTAGTGGTAACAGATGAAACTTGTGCACCCTCTTGCCACGAATAGAAGCAGCATTTTTGTACATGGTGAAATTTGGACATTCTCCTTCTGGTGAGAATGGCACCTGCAGGGAGAACAGGGGTTGACTTCTCCAATGTGTTCTCTGGTGAACATGCTGAATTCTGCTAAGTTGCAAATTTCTAGCACAAGACAAAAGCATGGCCAGTGACTAGAACAGAGCAGCTCCAGGCTTGCATCGGTGTATCTGAGATTGGAATCTGGCTGCAAAGAAATGAATGCATAAACCCACTCCTAAACTGATGTTTCGTGTCCCTCTCTGTACATGATTCAGAGAAAAAAGGAGCCATAATGGCTCCCTGATGGAGAACCTGACTATTTTAGCTGAAGCCAAAGCACTTTAGGATTTAGCTGTGGGATTCCCCAGTGCAGGGAGGTCCCAGGGACGGCGGGGGAAGATGCATACTCATTATTTCATTGGGATCCTTCCTGTGGGATCCCCCAGGGCTCCATTTTATTGCCTTTCCTGTTCAACATATATATGAGGTCACTGGGTGAGATTATGCAGGCATTTGGAGTGAAGCACCATCAGCATGCTGATGACCTGGGCCATGCGGTGTCAGTCTCAGTCTTTTCCTAGAGCATGGTTGCAGTTGGAGATTGGATGAGGTTGAACCAATTACAGGTACTCCTCACTTAACGTTGTCCCCGTTAACGTTGTTTTGTTATTACATTGCTGATCTATTAGGGAACATACTTGTTTAAAGTCTTGCAACATTCAGTTATAACATTGTTTGGCTGCCACCTGCTAGTAGGTAACTACTGTGACATAACTGGATTTGTTTAACATCGTTTGGCTTAAAGTTGCATTTTTCAAGAATTTAACTATGACGTTAAGCGAGGAGTAGCTGGAAAGCTGAATCCAGGCAAGACAGAGATGATTGTGGTGGGAAGACTTCTTGATCTGGGCAGGGCAGGATTGGGACACCTGTTATTGATGGTATTTAGCCTTCTCTTTTCACTCAGGTTCATAGCCTTCAGGGGTGGCTCTTGAATCCCCTGCTGCAGATGCAGCAGTGGCAAGAAACACCAGCTACCTCTGCTGAGCTGGCTGAGACCCTTTATTTAAATATTGATCGTGGTAACTATCATCCATACTTTGTTGACCTCAAGGCTAGACTACTGCATTATGGTCTACAGGGGGGCTACCCTTGATGACTGAAGTTGCAGCTGCTGCAGAATAAGGCAGACTGCCTTCTGACATGGGTTAGTCACCCAGCGTTGCCAAGTCAAGAAATATTTTTTTACTGACAACCAATCTTTTTTACGCTGACTTTTTTTTACAGGTGTATGTTTTATATAATGTCAACAGTTACCATTCCTCTATTTGTCCTGCTTGCTGCCTCAGACTGCCATGGGCCACGTAGCCCAGTTTACCTTCAAGGCTAGCAGCTGTAGCACTGTACTTAGTCTCTTGTGGCCCTGGGTGAACTTTTAGTATCAGCCCCCCTTTTGCCAGAGATAATGATTTTTTTTTTTTTACAGACTTTAAAGACAAGCCGGTCTCCAAGCTTGTTCTGTTCATAGCTTTCCTCCTGCTTTCATATTGTTCCCTCACAGTTTGCTCCCCTTTCCAGTCTTTCCCTTGGGGTTTTAAGCTTCCTCATTACCTGAATGTCCCCCAGCTGGGCTTCCTCCAGAGGGCTGAGGGTGCCCCAGGGCCAGATCACCCTGTAACAGGCATCTCATCAATCTAACAAACCAATAAATAGGGAGAATCTGTGTAGTGTTGGCCACCATGAGGTCTGTCAAAAAAGCACTTACGCTGAATTTTAGGGTACTTCGTCATTAGCAGAATGCCCCAGCGCAGCGTGGAGGACGTGGTGTCCATACCAGCAGAAAACAAATTACTTATGAGGCTTTTGAAATTGTCAGTGTTGAAATAACTTTTGGTGTCACTTTTCTCCTGGGGAAAGAAGGAAAAAATATTAAAACTAAAAGATCTCCAGTGAGGTAATAAGTATTTACTAAGTAAAATCTGTACTGAAGTGCTAAAGGGAACTGGAAAGTCTCTGATCCGTTGCATTTGGAAACCTATCAGTCATCAATCGCCTGAACGGGACAGTTAAGGCACTGACGGAGACACAGACACCATTCCTGGCTATTGCTTTATGAGGGCTTCTGTGCCTGTATATGAAACCAGGAAGCACGAAATACAGCCTGCGCAAGCACTGGGAACCCGACCTAAAGAAAGACCAAAGGGAAAGAGCACTTTAGGCCGAGGAATGATGGAGATGGGCTCAGAGCTACAAGCAAAGAGACCTTCTCTGGGTTTTTTTTCATCTCTGTTGTAATCAGGAAAATAGGATTGTGCACAGTGCCTGCAAGTAACCAAAGCTGAGTCAGTGTTACTGTGACTCCATCCTCAATGTATCTTCTTTTCTGAAATGACTCTCAAGGCCCTGAACTTTGGGTAATGCCTTGATTACAAAAGAGCCAAGAGCAGCAAGCTATCTGCACAGTTCGGCTACTTTGTTAGGCATGTACTTTGCCAGCGCTACGCTTCTGTGCAGTATGTTTTTACCTCCACTATGCAAAAAGGAAACAAGCAAGTCTGTAGAAATGTAGAGACTCTGTTACCTCCTGCTGCCTTATGAGGAACGCATCAATAAGACTTCGCTGGTCATTTCTGTCCAGGGTTTCGAGGTGTTTTGTGAAAGCAACCTCTGTAAAAGCATACAACTCATCTCTGTTTTGGAGAAGAGTCTTGTGACCCTTCAGGAGAAAGCCAAGTGTTGGGAATAGATTATAGATCTAAAAACCAAAGGAAGTCAGAGACAGCAAAAATAAGTACTGAGAATACTTAACAAGAGGGTAACACATGCAGGTCAAAGGTCTGAAAAAACTTTACTAAAACATGTGAGAAGAATCTCCCACATGGGCTGCAGCTCCACGTGCCAGAGAGCCCGGGAGTAGCCTAGGGCACGTGCTCAGGACTGTTCTGAGGCAACGACATCACCGTATTTCCAGGATTTGGTGCTTGCTGAGCAGGAGTGAGTGTTTGGTGTGCACGTCCCAGTGGGCATCCCAGGTTAGGTGCAGAGGCTGTGTAAGCAGATCCACTCCTGTGCTGCTGGCTGGAGTTAGTTGAATCTTTAGGTGTCAAGTTTAAGATAAAATTCTTAATCTCATTTCATTCTTTCAAGGACTTGGAGAAGAGCCCTTGATGCCTGAAAGTCAAGAGATCTCCTGATGCCAAGAGATCTTCCAACTATACAGTTGGTCCAGTAAAATATACCACAACGAATCCTGCCCCCCTGATCACTTCTCAACACACTCCACCAGAAGCAGCTAACAGAAATCTAAGTTCAGTGCCACAAAATCAGGGCTTGTGTGCCATAGCATTGTGATCTCTTGTCAGAGATACCTGGGAAGGATCCAAATTTATTGGGACGTAACTTAGCCATTGTGAGATACCATGTCATGTATCTGAGGGTGAGGGAATACCTCTTTGGTGCCCATGGTGCTTGAATGCAGTAAGCGACATGGGAAGAGCAGACAGAAGATGTGGCGGGTTCCCAGACAGGACCAGTTAAGAGCAACCAGGTATGTTATGGAGCAGGGGAGTCAGACTCATTGGCCCTGCATGATGGACCCTGCAAGATGTGCAGCTTCTCACAGCCCAGATCTGGACCGCAGGGCTTCCTGTGGGCTGGACAACCCATGAGCAGCCCCCTTGGCAATGTGAATCCGCACAGGGAGCTAAGACCACTGCTGATCATCTCCCTCTTTTCCCCTGTCACCAATCTTAGTTGCCAAGGGAAACTAAAATCCCTGATTTTGGTGGTGGGTGAAGGGATAGGGGAAGGTGAGTGTCAAACAAACTTGATCTTCTTTGACAAAGTAACTAGCTGAGTGGATGGAGGGAATGCAATAAGTGTAGTGAAAACACCGATTAATATCTGGTATCCAGGTTGTTGCCGTATTGGTCTAGAGGAAAAGGCAATCAGGTCTCATAATAGAGGTGATCTCTTCTATTAGACCAACAAGATTTTTGCAAAAAAAAATCTTTAATTCATAGGTTTCATAGGCATTAGGGCTGGAAGGGACCTCGGAAGATCATCGAGTCCAGCCCCCCGCCCAAAGGGCAGGACGTCAGCTGGGGTCATAGGATCCCAGCAAGATAAGCATCCAGTTTCATCTTGAAGGTGTTCAATGAAGGCGCTTGAACAACCTCCGGTGGCAGGCTGTTCCAGACCTTGGGGGCTCGGACAGTAAAGAAATTCTTCCTTATGTCCAGCCTGAAACGATCTTGTAGCAGTTTGTGACCATTCGTCCTTGTCATCCCTTGGGGCGCTCTGGTGAACAAATGTTCCCCCAGATACTGGTGGTCACCCCTGATAAACTTGTAGGTGGCCACCAGATCACCCCTGAGCCTGCGCTTTTCCAGGCTAAAGAGCCCCAGGGCTCTCAGCCTGTCATCGTAGGGTCTGCTTCCCTGACCTCTGATCATGCGCGTGGCTCTTCTCTGGACTCTCTCAAGCTTCTCCACATCCTTTTTGAATTGTGGAGCCCAAAACTGGACACAGTACTCCAGCTGCGGCCTCACTAAGGCCGAGTACAGGGGGAGAATGACGTCCTGGGATTTGCTTGAGAAGCATCTATGGATGCAAGCCAGCGTTTTGGTCGCTTTACTAGCCACAGCATTGCATTGCAGGCTCATGTTCATCTTGTGGTCAATGATGACCCCCAAGTCTCTTTCTTCCATAGTGCTAACCAACATAGCACCGCCGAGCCTATAAGGATGCTGTGGGTTTTTTTTCCCAAGGTGGAGAACCTTGCATTTATCGGCGTTGAACACCATCAGATTCTCATCCGCCCACTTGCTGAGCCTGTCCAGGTCAGCCTGGATCATCCGCCTGTCGTAGAAGGAAATAAGATTGGTCAAGCAAGACCTACCCGCAACAAACCCGTGCTGGCTATCCCTTAAGATGTTGGCGTCGGCCAGTCCATTAAGGATGGCCTCCTTAATAAACTTTTCGAAGATCTTCCCCGGGATAGAAGTCAGGCTGATGGGCCTATAGTTAGCCGGATCCACTTTCCTCCCTTTCTTGAAGATAGGCACCACGTTGGCCTTCTTCCAGTCTTTGGGCACTACACCAGAGCGCCAAGAGTTTTCAAAGATCCGCGCTAGAGGCTGGGCTATGATGCTCACCAGTTCCTTGAGTACCCTGGGGTGAAGATTGTCAGGGCCGGCTGACTTGAAGGTATCCAGCTTCTCAAGATGTTCCTTCACAAAGTCAGCATTAATGGAGGGCAGGGGATCACCCTCACCCGGACTTCCTGGCCCTGTAGCGGGCACGGGCGTCCCATGGGGCTGATGAAAGACCAACGCAAAGTACCTATTTAATAGGTTGGCTTTTTCCTGGGCGTCAGTTGTCAGTTGCCCCATCTGGTTCAGCAGGGGTCCAACGATGCCCCTGCTTTTCCTCCGGCTCCCCACATATCTGAAAAAGGACTTTTTATTGTCCTTGATGCTCAAAGCTAGCTGGAGTTCAGTTGCAGCCTTGGCTTTCCTAGTCTGCTCCCTACAGGACCGGACCAGTGCAGAATAATCCTCCTTGGAGGTGACTCCCATCCTCCATCCTTTGTAGGCCTTTCTTTTTAGCCTCAGGAGGTCTGCTAGGTCCCTGGAGAGACCTTGCAAGCTTTTGGGCACAAACACCCTTCATTGGGCATTGGAGAAAAAATTGTAAAAGTTCTCCTGGGTAGAAATGATTAGTATCTGGTTTAGCAAGGCTTTTGACAAAGTCCCACATGACTTTCTCATATACAAATGGGAGAAATGTGGGCTAGCTAAAATGACTACAACATGGATAGACAGGCACAAGCAAGGTGTAATTACAAATGGATCCACACAGTCTGCAGTGCAGTGCAGCTGTGCAAAAGGTGAATGTGGCTTTGGGATGCATCAACAGAAGCATTAGGTGCATGACACAGCAGGCACATCTACATGTGATGCTATGTTGCTGTAGCAACACGCTATGGCGACATAGTGGGCAAAAACCATGATGCTACCACTATGATGCCATAGTGATGTGCTTCCTCAATACAGTGAATTTTTAGGGCGATGTAGAAGCACAAAATAACTGTACGCAGTGTGCATGGCACAGTATGGGCTGTTACTTCACTGTCATCTAGTACTTCCAAAAAGAAGTACTAAACGATGGTGCAGTAACAGCAGCAGCATAGGGATACCTGTCGACACACCCAACATGTAATAGTGCCTCTTTATTCAGCACCGGTTAGGCCTCATCTAGAATTGTGTGTGCAGTTGTAGGCTCCTCATTTTTAAAAGGATGTGGAAAAGTTGGAAAACGCTCTAGAAGCGGGAGACAAAAATGATACTGGACATGGAAGGCAACCATCTGAGGAGAGGTTGAAAGAAATGGGCATGTTCAGATTGCAGAAAAGGTGCTTAAGAAAGGACATGACAGCAGTCTTCAAATACCTGAACGGCTGCCATAAAGAGGAGGGAGAACCTTTTTTTTGTTTGTGCACTGTTGCAGAGAGCAGGACACACACCAGTAGCTTGAAGCTGCAATAAAGCAGTTTTGATGGGATACAGGAAACATCTCCACTGTTAGAGCAGCGAGGAAGTGGAATAGGCCGCCTAGAGAAGCTGTGGGATCCTCACAATGGGAGGTTTCCAAGCAGTGCAGAGGTGATCTAGGATTAGGTGTGTGATGATGTAGTACACCTGGAGTGCTCTGTGAAAAGCAACCCTTTTCACAGAGAAGTCCAGGTGCTCCTCCACTAAAATGACTGGGAAATAAGAGGTGCTCTACAGCCCAGAGCAGATGCATACAACCAGCTTAGTTATGAAAGACGATTAAAGGAGCTGGGATAAATCTGTGCAGACGATACAGCAAGAGGAGCTCTGGCTGCCCGGTTACAGGATATGTTGTGTGAGTTATACGTACTGCCCCCGGGCTGCAGAGCACAATGGAGGGGTTTGCTTTTTCTCACTTCTGAGCTTTGCTGTTTCTCTTATGGGGCTGGGAAATAATTTTTTCCTCCTCTGGCTGCTAGAGGTGCAGGTGTCATTTTTTTTTCTTTTTTGCCTTCCTCAGAAGTATTGGGTGTTGGCTGCAGCCCAGGCTGGGGTGTATCGATGCTCCTACTAGGACTAAGACCTGGAGGTTCCTGATTTCTTCACCCTCCTGACTACACTACTGGGACTAATTTCCCAAAGAAGAAGGGGCTTGCCCCACTGTCCAAGGTCAGGATGATCACCACATTTGGGATCAGGAAGGACTTTTTCATCACAGACAGATTGGTATGGACTGTGGAGAAATTTGGCTTCCTTTATAGCGGGAAGCAGGGCCGTCTTTCTTGGATCTCTCAAATGTGCTTTTAAAAACATTTGCAGTGGGAATAGGTTAGAAAAGGACTCATAGAGGTGGTTTGGAGAGGGATGATCTTGCCTTGAGCAGGGGGTTGGACTAGATGACCTCCAAAGGTCCCGTCCAGGCCTATTTTTCTATGATTTTATACTTCTGCAGCCACTGACAGAGCTGGGAGCCCCATGGGCTGAACTCAGTCCACAAGGGTGGGTGGTCCAGCCTACAAGAAGGCCCATGAGCTGGATGTTTGATACTCCTGTTGTAGAGGAACAATCAGTGGCATAACTAATGACTTTCATACTGAGGCAAAACTTCCCTGTCCAGGGGTGGGGAGAGATACTCAGTGCTAGAGAACAGGGTATCTGCTTGTAACCCTCTTGCCCCCTAGTTACAGTACTGGAAACAATGTCTGAAATTGTTGGCTTCAAGAATCCTGCCTCCCTCCACAAACCTTGCTCTGCCTGGATGAGCCAGGTGATTAAAAGGATACTGAACAGCTGAGAGGCACATTAGAAGAGCAAGGGGTTGTTAGTTATTGTGGTGTATGAATCACTTGAGGGTAGCTGTTTGGGAAGGCAGGCTGCCACAGACAGGATCCAAGGAGAGCTGGAAGAAAATTTGGAGTTCTCCGATCCAGGGAATTGTGACTCTGGGTGCATCAAAAAGGATGGAGCTGGACTGTTCTCAGAGGTGACAGATGACAGAACAAGAAGCAATGGGCTCAAGTTGCGGCAAGGGGAGTTTAGGTTGGATATTAGGAAGAACTTTCTCACTAGGAGGGTAGTAAAACACTTGAACAGGTTGCCCAGAGAGGTGGTGGAAGCTCCATCCTTGGAGGTTTTTAGAACTGGCTAGACAAACTTTGGCTGGGATGATCTAGTTGGGAATGGTCCTCCTTTGAGCAGGGGGTTGGACTAGATGAACTCCTGAGATCACTTCCAAGCCTCATTTTCTAGGATTCTTTGATCTATATGAGACGTTTATTGCAGAGTTGCCTAATTAACTCCACGGTAAAGTCTTAGCATCTACACGTGCGTCCCTATTAGGCCTCAGTAAGCTAATTAACTCAACTGTAGGCATTGGTGACGTGTAGGGGGTGCACGCCGGTGTTGTCTGTGGCGCCTCTGGGCGCTCACTGCTTACCCCCCCCCGCCAACACCACCAATGATGTCTGTGGGCGGTTGCCAATTGCTGCTGGCTTCTGCTGCCGCCACTGCCGCCACTGCCAGCGGCATCTGTGGGTGGTCACCAATCGCCAGTTGGCGCTTGGCACTGCCCCCCACCACTGACACTCCCGTGGCCACCTGCACGAGCTCCCCACTTGCCACCGCCACGCCCACACTACTGCCATCGCCATTGCTGCCTACAGGCTGTGGCCATGCCCCTGCAGCCACGGGGGGCACGCGTTGTTCATGGTTGTAGGTTAGTACAGTAAAATCCTTGTTATCTGGTACTTAAGTAACCACAAATTCTGTTAACTGGAATTTCTGGTTGTCTGGCCGGATTCGGATGGGGTGTGGGGGGAAGCTCGCATATGGTGACCGCTGCAGCCACCCACCACCCTGTGCTGCAGCTGCTCTGGGTGTGGCTGCTGCTGCCACCCGCCCCACCCCCTGTTCTGCATACAGCCACTGCCACCCACTGCCCTGCACTGCAGCTGCTCCACGTGCGGGTGCCACCACCCCGCGTCCCTTGCTCCGTGTGTGGCCAAAAACCACTGGCCTCAGGTAACCGGCATTTTTAGATACCCAGCACTCCCACACCATTCCCCACTTGTGCCAGATAACAAGGATTTTACTGTACTTGTAAACATATTCCATGACAGTGCTCTTTATTGCGCAGCAGCACATGTGTACATGCTGACATAGCTGGCTGGGGCAAGAGGATGCTTCAGTGTAGGGGCTGCCTGCTGGCCAGCCCTGTACTGTAGCACCTTCATGTCCCAGCCAGTCCCTCTGTGGCACACTGAGCCAGGTCAGAGAAGCTCTAGTTTGGCAGGCTGACCCCCTGCCAGTCAGGGCTACTCTGACCCAGCTCAATGTGCTGCAGTCCCAGGTGCACATTCCAATGTGATGCCTGGAAGCAATAAACTCCAGCATACTATAAACTGGAGTTTATTGCATCACAATAATTTCACATGTGCCCTCCGAGGGTGCAGCTAGGTCACTGTGTCAGGCAGGGTCTTCCAAAGATGTGTTTTCTTCAAATTTTTTTTTTTTTGCAGTAAAAAGGGTCTTTGAACGTTGACTGTCACTCTGGGTATAACTAAATTAAGATGTTTTAAAGCAAGACATTCCCAGCTGTATATGTGTTGGGTCACACTCCTGCATAGACCCATAGATTAGCCTCCTATTTGTTGGGTTTCTCAGTCATTACTAGGAAAAAAATTAAGATCCTGCAAAGGCCATGCAACAATCCAACATTACCATAACTGATGGAGTTCCAGCAAGCTTGATAGTTTCATTGATCAGATGTAGAAGTCTAGTGAATCGGGGGTCTTCATAGCCAAACCGCTCTCCCAGTAATATGGACACGATAACATTAGCAACGGCTGCATTCATTATCATAGTCAGGTCAATGGGCTTTCCTAAAAAATGTTTGAATGAAAGAAGAGATGTTGCAAACTGGATGGTGAATAGGTAGTTAAGTTAATAGGAAGTCAAGAGCAGGACCATGCTGTGCTCTGTGGTGTACATACCCACAAGAGACACTCCCTGTTCCATAGAGTTCGCTGTCTACACAGACATGATAAGGGGTAGAAAAAAACAAACATTATCCTTATCTATTTCCATTTGCAGATAGAAAATTGAGGTAAGGAGAGATTAAGTGACCACAGCAGGTCACTTCAGAGTTCAGTATCACAGTAAAGAACCCAGTCCAGGTGCCTTGTATTCCCTCTCCCTCGTAGAGCCTCACTTATTCTTATGGATCTCATGGGGCATTTTCTTCATGGCTATTCACTTGGCTGCCATATGTGCCATGTGCTTTTAAACTTCCTTCAGTCTGGGTAAGTTCCTGGTACTGTTTTTTCTTCTTTGGCCTCTAGATTCATTGCCAAGGCACTGTGTCACAGTTTGAACCCATACTTTATCTGCCCTGGGCTCCCAAAATAGGCCTGAACCCCACGATTCTTTAGGAGGTGAAACACACCTGCCCCCCACGTCTACCCTTCAGGGTCCTTGGGTTTACACTTTAGCCCATCTGGGATACCTGATCATTGAAATGTGTGAGGGCATGTGACAGCCTGAGGGTGTGTGCAGAGGGGAATTCTTAAACCAATCAACCTTTGAGATGGCACAAGAGATACAATAATGACATGCCATTCCCTGTATGCCTTTTTTCCGCCTCAGTTTATTCACCACCCTTGAACTGTCTTTGGATTTTGGACAATGACTTTCCAGGACTCCAGATCCAGTTTTCTTGCAGCTCATGTCTCCAGCTCCATATTCTCTAGTGCGACTAGGCTAAGACATACAGCTGCTCAGAAAATAGCTGAACCTATTATTCCTTCCAGCCCTTTCTGCTATATGATATTTCTAGCTAGTCACAGTCTTGTCTTTAGGTGATCAAGTCTCCTATCAGGTGGTTGGTGGCTTGGTTATCATTTAATGGGAGACTAGGCAAGAAAAACTGGTTTTCCTAGGTTTTCCAGCCTATTCTTTTGCTGGGGAGAAGCTTGGTTGGTTGGTGCAAATCCTTAATGACTCTCCCATTCAAAGGCAGACCCCCAGGCATCAGTTTCCCTGCCCTTAATTCATGACGATGGTACAAGGGTAGAGCAAAATCCAGTCATAAGGCCATAATCAGGGAAATCATGAAATCTAACATAACCCAAAAGATTGACTTAGGCAGGTGCTCTAAGCTAGTGGTTCTCAACTTTTTTTGTACCAAGACCCATTTGTAAACATTGATGGACAGTCCTGACCCAGTGCCCCTCATTCCTGACCTGCTGCACCAGCCTGCACTGTGTGTGGGGTGTGTGTGTGTGGGGGGGGGTGTATGGGGCAGGGGATGGGGGGCCCAAGCAGCCCCTTGCAGGCTTGAACTCTACCAACTGTCATGACCCAAAGGTCTGATTTTTTTGTGTGTGCTTCAGCACTAAGAATTATCCCCGTGGGTATACAACTTCGTTGCACGGAGGAGTTCTGCTGCGCAGAGAACCCGCGTGCAGGGAAGTGTTCCCGCCACTTTGCAGCGATCTTTGCAGGGTGCATTTCCTTTGCAGCACAGAAATGCACAGTGCAAAGGTTTCCCGCTCGTCGTATGCAAATTCACGCCCTGCAATTGGCTAGTTCCAAATTATTCACCCGTGGCGGCTAGCTATTGGCCTGCTAGCCATATAAGAGGCTTGAGCAGTTTCCGCCCAAGCTGAAGAGGACTCCTCATCCATCTCGTGGGGACTCTGGGTGTGCGCGGCAGGGTAATAGAAACCCTGTGTGTCGCTCAGAGGAGTTTGGCGGCCTGATCCACCGCCCACCTCTTCCCGTCTTCGAACGGAGCCTACTATAAGACGTAACAATGAGTTTAATGCGCGCTTGTCCTGGACATCCGGAGTTTGTGTGCGTGGAGCCTTGCAACCTCCACGTGTGTTCGTGTTTTTTGTTGTAACCGCAACTCAAGCAAGTTCTCAGCCTACACCACGACCATCTCGGTGTAAGTAAAATAATCTTAAAATCAACCGTTACGTGTCTGTGCCTAATTCTAGCTCGGCGCCCGCCCTCTCCGACCTGGTCTGCCCGGGCTGCTGGCCACAGCCCGCGTGCAGAGCGACGTAAGCGACCCGGAGTCAGACCCGGCGCGCACACCAACCTGCAAGGGAAAAGCCACAGTTTTTCATGTCTTTCTCCTTTAAGGGAGAATCCATTTTTAAAGTTCATTCACGACCCTTTCATATATTCTTGGGAACCATTTTTGGGTTGCGACCCACAGGTTGCGAAATGCTGCTCTACGCCATCACATTTGCAAAACCAGGTCTATCACACAGCATCGGCTTGCTGCAATTCACAACAATGGTAAAAATACGAGAAAGCACAGAAGAAAATGATAGAGGTGTATGATATTCCCTGTTCAAAGGGTATATTGCATCTAAGGGCCTTTAGAAGTTTTGCTTAAAATAAGGAGCAAAGACGTTTGGTTTATTGGTTCTCTGCTCCTAAAGTTCCTTCCCATTTTAGTTCCTGGTGGCCCTGAATTGATCAAGGATTATCACCTTGTCCTAAAAAGCGTGTCTAATTCTCTCCCAACTATGCAGCTGGTCCAATAAAATGTATCACCCACAAAGATCCTTGCCTCTTGCACATTCCCTGGACCATCAAGTCTACAACACAACTCCAGCACTGCCATACAACAGCTAGTGGTTTTTCCTAAAAGGAGAAAGTTTGTTGAAACAAAGAAGCTCTTGTGTATCCTAGTGGGTAGGAATCACAATCTCAGAGCTTTGATGAAGTTAAGCACCCACTGACCTTTCTGAGAGTCTATATTCTTGATCAGATGGCCACATTCTTCAACAATCTGGTCCTCAATGACCCTCTTGCCCATTCCTAAATCTCGTAAGGTTGAGAGGGCAAATCTTCTCATCACTTTCCAGTTTTCACCATGTGAAAAAAGAATACCTGACGTGAAAGGAAGACGTCACGTTATAAGAATGATAAAAATAAATGGTTCTTAAACAATAAAAGATGCATCACACTGCCTTTGATAGCATTTGCTTAGCTTAAGGCTGGGTGGAAAAGCTGCCATTTCCTCACAGAAAACATTTCCAAGTTCCCAAACCTCTTCTTGTTCCAGTGCAGGATGAAAATGAAGAATCTCACATTAATTTCATGAACAGCGTGTTCTACAGAAAAAGAAAAGCACGGCTCAAGACGGGCCGCATTGAAACTATGTGCTGAGGCATAGGCAATGCAAGTTCCAGTCGTTGTTCAGCAGAGGTGTGAACACGTCATCCACACTTGTGACAACCCCAATCACTAGATGAGGTTGGGGTGGCTCCTTCCATAAAAATCTTTCTTGGATTTGCAAACCCTCCCCAACAATAATTTCATTGAAACTTATACATAGAAGGAAATATTTACATTTTGATTAGATGGTATTCTCTGATCGAGAAACAGGACGATTGTTGTCTTAAGCTCTAGCTTAGAAAAGTTAGAGATGATGAAAAAATGGGTGAAGAAAACCTTATGCAACTGTTCCTTGGATTGAGAAATCCAAGAAAGAGGGCCTTGCTTCCCACTATAAAGGAAGCCAAATTTCTCCCCAGTCCACAACAATCTGTCTGTGTCCGGGAACCAGCAGCGGGAAGGAGAGGAGGCAGCACACGTGTGTCCCGCACGCACGTGTGCCCTTTTACCAACCGACTGACCGGAGGCGGCGGCGGCAGCAGCAACAACAGAGGAATCGGCAGCGGGGGCAGCAGCAGCTGATCCCCCGAAGGTAAGTGGGGCGGAGGGACCTGGCACAGCTGAGCCGGATCCGGAGGGGAAGCCCCCTGGGTCCCATATAGCTGAGCCGGTAGGGAGCCGCGCTCCCGAGCCGCGCGGCGCGAACAGAGCGCGCAAACAGGGAGGGCTAGGAAGGGGACTGTCCCCCCAGGCCAGGGAGCAACCCCGGGGCTAACCCTTGGGGGAGCAGGCTCCTGTGGCAGCGGATCCCCCCAGCGGGGGAGCGTAGGGGCGGAACTGGCGGCAGGCACTTCTGGGTAGACCGGGGCGCCTGATTGGCTGTTGGAGCGGGGCGGGTAATTCAAACCGCGGGCTTTAAAGCCGTGGGGTGACGTAGTTCCCAGCACTTGGGAACCAGCAGCGGGAAGGAGAGGAGGCAGCACACGTGTGTCCCGCATGCACGTGTGCCCTTTTACCAACCGACTGACCGGAGGCAGCGGCGGCAGCAGCAGCAGAGGAATCAGCAGCGGGGGCAGCAGCAGCTGATCCCCCGAAGGTAAGTGGGGCGGAGGGACCCGGCACAGCTGAGCCGGATCCGAAGGGGAAGCCCCCCCGGGTCCCATATAGCTAAGCCGGTAGGGAGCCGCGCTCCCGAGCCGCGCGGCGCGAACAGAGCACGCAAACAGGCACGCTCTGTAAGAGCACGCCGGCGTTTGCGCAGGCGTTCGTGCCGGCGGGAGGGCAGGAAGGGCCAGGAGTGGGACTCCTGTAGGGGTAGGGCGTAGACACCGCGCAGGTCTACAACCAGCAGCTCGGAACGGTGTCTCCGAGGAGTGCTGCTAGGGCCTCTGCCCAGGGGGACAAGGCTACCCGGGGCAGGTCTGAGGCCTCCACCCAGACCGAGCCCATGGGGGAGCTGATGTCCCCCTACCTCCTGGCCTGTGGGGGATCTCCAGCAGGGCCGGGGGGGCAGAGATTGGGGGCCCCCACACCTGTACGGCAGGTGCCCGTCTTACGGCTCTGGAGGTGCAGGTGAGGGAGCTCCGGGAGGAGGTTAGCAGACTGAGGGGGATCAGGGAGGCGGAGGATGAAATTGACAGATATTTCCTTTCCCTGCAGGCCCAGGCACCCAAGGAAGAAGCAGCCCGGGGAGTGCCCTCCACAGCAGAGTGGCAGACGGTCACAGCCAGGACCGGAGCAGCTCGCAGCGAACCAGTACCAGCTTCTCCAGTCCGACTGGTGAACAGGTACGAGGCCCTGGCAACCCTGCAGGAGATGGAAGGGGAGGAGGACACCCTTGGGCAAGAAGAAACACCACGTTCTCCATACTCCGAACAGACCAAGAGATCCACGAGGACCCAAAGGAGGAGGCGACAAGTGCTCGTCATAGGCGACTCCATCCTGAGAGGTACGGAAGGACCCATCTGTCGCCAGGACCCCTCGGCATGAGAGGTATGCTGCCTCCCTGGAGCAAAGATTCGGGATGTGACGGAGGTAATTCAGGCCAGGATCAAGCCCACCGATTATTACCCCATGGTCCTAGTCCATGTGGGTACTAATGATGTGGCCAGGAGAACCCCCGATCACCTGATGGCGGACTACAGTGCTCTGGGTGGCGTGCTGAAGGAGTTCGGTGCACAGGTGGTTTTCTCTTCCATCCTACCAGTGACTGGATGAGGAAGATGGCAGGAGAACTGTATCAGAGAGACCAACTGGCGGCTTCGGCAGTGGTGTCTCGAGGCAGGCTTCGGATTCCTGGACAATGACCCGCACATCACGACGAGGGACATGCTCAGCTGGGATGGGCTTCACCTGTCCCCCAAAGGTAAGTGTGTGTTTTCTACTAGGTTGGCGGATCTCCTCCGGCGGGCTTTAAACTAGGCTCGTCGGGGGGAGGGGAGTACGAGGGCAGGGGAAGCTGTGGACCACCAAACCATGTGGCACCCACAAGGACAGCCCAGCCTGAAGAAGGAGAACGTTGGAAACCTGAAAGCCATGGGGAGACCAGCACTACAGAACAGGTAAGAAACAAGAAGGTAAGAAACAATGGGCCCCTTGGGACTCGGAGCGGGGGGGGGGCAGCAAAGGCACCAGTCGCAGGCCTCAAGTGCCTATATACTAATGCTAGGAGCATGGGGAACAAGCAGGATGAACTAGTGCTCCTGCTTGCACTAAACACCTATGACTTAGTGGGGCTAACAGAGACCTGGTGGGATTCATCCCATGACTGGGCGGTACATATTGAGGGCTATAGATTGTACAGAAAGGACAGGTCGGGGAAGAAAGGGGGGGGGGTTGCACTTTATGTCAGTGAGCAATACACATCAACCCTCATCAAGACAGAATCCGAGGTTGAGGAAGTAGAAGGATTGTGGGTTAGGCTACATGGGGGGCAAGGAGAAAGGGATTTGGTGGTAGGGGTCTGTTACAGACCCCCACACCAAGGGGAAGAAATAGATGCGGGGCTCCTGAGGCAACTCTCGGAGACCATAAAAGCTAAAGAGGCGGTAGTCATGGGGGACCTAAACTACCCGGACATCTGCTGGGAGACGCAGACAGCAAGGTCCCATCGCTCACGCAGGTTTCTAACTTGTGTACAGGACCTCCACCTGACACAGGAGGTCCATGGTCCCACTAGGGGGAATGCCATACTGGATCTGGTATTGGCAACAGGAGATGACATGATAGGGGACCTCCAGATCGGTAGCCATTTGGGAGACAGTGATCACCTTATAATAGAATTCAACGTAAGACGGCGAGTGGGTAAGGTAACTAGTAGGGTGAAAGTGCTAGACTTTAGGAAAGGTGATCTCAATGCACTCAGGAGATTAGTCAAGGAAGTACTGCAGAGTAGGAGTTTTGAAGGGATGGGAGCCCAAGAAGGGTGGCTGTGCCTAAAGGAAACGATCCTTCGGGCACAAAGCAAGATGATCCCCGAGCGAGGCAAAATGGGAAGGGGCCAGGAGGCTTCCATGGCTGACCACAGAAATCCAGGGCAGCCTAAGGGCCAAAAGGGGAGCACATAAAAAGTGGAAACAGGGTGAGAACACTGAAGATGAATATACCTCCTCTGCTCGTGCTTGTAGGGAGGCAGTTAGGCGGGCCAAAGCTACCATGGAGCTGAGGATGGCAACCCAAGTAAAAGACAACAAGAAATTGTTTTTTAGATATATTGGGAGTAAAAGGAAGGCCCAGGGAGGAATAGGACCCCTGCTAAATGGGCAGAAACAATTGGTGACAGATAGGGGGGACAAGGCTGAACTCCTCAACGAGTTCTTTGCCTCAGTGTTCCTAAGTGAGGGGCACGACAAGTCTCTCACTGGGGTTGTAGAGAGGCAGCAGCAAGGCGCCAGACTTCCATACGTAGATCCTGAGGTGGTGCAGAGTCATTTGGAAGAACTGGATGCCTTTAAGTCGGCAGGCCCGGATGAGCTCCATCCGAGGGTGCTGAAGGCACTGGCCGACATCATTGCAGAGCCACTGGCAGGAATATTCGAACGCTCGTGGCGCACGGGCCAAGTCCCGGAGGACTGGAAAAGGGCTAACGTGGTCCCCATTTTCAAGAAGGGGAGGAAGGAGGACCCGGGCAACTATAGGCCAGTCAGTCTCACCTCCATCCTTGGTAAAGTCTTTGAAAAAATTATCAAGGCTCACATTTGTGAGAGCCCGGCAGGGCAAATTATGCTGAGGGGAAACCAGCACGGGTTTGTGGCGTGCAGATCGTGCCTGACCAACCTAGTCTCTTTCTATGACCAGGTTACGAAACGCCTGGACACAGGAGGAGGGGTGGATGTCGTATACTTAGACTTCAGGAAGGGCTTCGATACGGTATCCCACCCCATACTGGTGAACAAGTTAAGAGGCTGTTATGTGGATGACTGCACAGTCCGGTGGGTGGCGAATTGGCTAGAGGGTCGCACCCAAAGAGTCGTGGTAGATGTGTAGGTCTCGACCTGGAAGGGTGTGGGCAGTGGGGTCCCGCAGGGCTCGGTCCTTGGACCGATACTCTTTAATGTCTTCATCAGCGACTTGGACGAGGGAGTCAAAACTACTCTGTCCAAGTTTGCAGATGACACAAAGCTATGGGGAGAAGTGGACACGCCGGAGGGCAGGGAACAGCTGCAGGCAGACCTGGATAGGTTGGACAAGTGGGCAGAAAACAACAGAATGCAGTTCAACAAGGAGAAATGCAAAGTGCTGCACCTAGGGAGGAAAAATGTCCAGCACACCTACAGCCTAGGGAATGACCTGCTGGGTGGCACAGAGGTGGAAAGGGATCTTGGAGTCCTAGTGGACTCCAAGATGAACATGAGTCGGCAGTGTGACGAAGCCATCAGAAAAGCCAATGGCACTTTATCGTGCATCAGCAGATGCATGACGAATAGGTCCAGGGAGGTGATACTTCCCCTCTATTGGGCGCTGGTCAGACCGCAGTTGGAGTACTGCATGCAATTCTGGGCACCACACTTCAAGAAGGATGCGGATAACCTGGAGAGGGTCCAGAGAAGGGCAACTCGTATGGTCAAGGGCCTGCAGACCAAGCCCTACGAGGAGAGGCTAGAGAAACTGGACCTTTTCAGCCTCCACAAGAGAAGGTTGAGAGGCGACCTTGTGGCTGCCTATAAGTTCATCACGGGGGCACAGAAGGGAATTGGTGAGGATTTATTCACCAAGGCGCCCCCGGGGGTTACAAGAAACAATGGCCACAAGCTAGCAGAGAGCAGATTTAGACTGGACATTAGGAAGAACTTCTTCAGAGTTCGAGTGGCCAGGGTCTGGAACGGGCTCCCAAGGGAGGTGGTGCTCTCCCCTACCCTGGGGGGTCTTCAAGAGGAGGTTAGATGAGTATCTAGCTGGGGTCATCTAGACCCAGCACTCTTTCCTGCTTATGCAGGGGGTCGGACTCGATGATCTATTGAGGTCCCTTCCGACCCTAACTTCTATGAATCTATGAACAAGTCCTTCCTGATCCCAAATATGGTGATCCGCCTGACCTTGGACAGTGGGGGCAAGACTCTTCTTCTTTGGGAAATTAGTCTCAGTAGTGTAATCAGGAGGGTGAAGAAATCAGGAACCTCCAGGTCTTAGTCTTAGCAGGAGCATCGATACACCCCAGCCTGAGCTTCAGCCAACACCCAATACTTCTGAGGAAGGCAAAAAAGAAAAAAAAATGACACCTGCACCTCTAGCAGCCAGAGGAGGAAAAAATTATTTCCCAGCCCCATAAGAGAAACAGCAAAGCTCAGAAGTGAGAAAAAGCAAACCCCTCCATTGTGCTCTGCAGCCTGGGGGCAGTACGTATAACTCACACAACATATCCCCTAACTGGGCAGCCAGAGCTCCCCTTTCTATGCTTAAGAGAAACTGTGGCCCAATTCTGGAATGAGCAATGACCAAGGACAGATCCATTGCATAGAACTTGCAGGATTAGGGCAGGGGTGGGCAAAATACAGCCCGTGGGCCAGACGTGGCCCACCAGACCCTTTCATTTGGGCAGTGGTGCCCCTCAATGAATTGCACATTGCCCAGCCCTTCCACCCATGAGGGTGGGAGCAAGGTGGCCACATGTACAACCCCCCAACATAACCTATTGGGCCTCACTCCCACGCTCGTGGGTGGAAGGGCTCTGCTCAGCCATCAGCTTCTGGTCAGGACTTCTGCTGCAGCTGGAACCTGCTCACGTGGGGCAGCAGGTAGGGAAGTGGTGGGGCTGGTGATGGTGGTAGAGTTTCAGCTAGGCAGAAGCGGGAGCGCAGCGTGGAGCCTGCACCCAAAGGGGCAGCAGAAGTGCAGAGCTGAGCAAGGCAGGGTGTGAGTATGAGGGTGGGGAGTGTAGGGACCCCCACACTCCCCCCATGGTGTGCAGTCCCCGCTGCCTGGCAGCAGCAGCAGGCAGGGAGACCAGGGCACTCGCATGCGGCACAGGCGCCCAGTGGGGCGCGGCTCCAGCCAGTGCTGTGTGGAAGGAGGAAGCGGAGCCTGCCCTATTGCTGGGGCTCTGCCCCATGTGCCTACAGCTCCAGCACTCGCAGTGGGGGAAGGCCTGCACTGGAACCTGCTGCCTCTCCCACTCCCTGCTGCACAGGTCCCGCACTCCGCCGGGAGTGGAGGGAGCCCTGCAGCGAGTGCGGAGCTGCAGGCCGAGATGTCCAAGATATTTTGGATGTCCAAGAACTCAGAGGAGACATGAGAAAAAGAAATTTAAAGGTGAGTGGAGATTATTTCCCTGTTGCAAATCTCAAACATGAAAAAAATAATGATTCAAGGGCCTACATTTTAAAGAGTTTTTAAAAGACGAGAAATCTTAGGGTGCCTGCTCAGCTGTTTATTTGTACCCAGGCAGCTGGATTCAGGGGTTTTCAGAGCCAGCAAGCAGGTAGTGCTGCTGTTTTAGAGGTCAAGGCTTTGTTTTTTTTCCAGCTTTGCAGCAAGGGATTCCAACCAAGGACTCATTTCTGATTCCATGCTGAGGTATGTTGGTGACATACAGTTTTTAGAGGTCTAAAGAAGTGGTGCTCAACCTTTTGGCCCAGTGGGCCGTATGGGCAGTGCCCGGTCTATCTATGGGCTGGATTCAGCTAGTGGCACTGATCCAGCACCCACAGTGGGGACAGCAGGGCCCCCCTGGCCCAATGGAGGAAAGGAGGTATGGTCCAACCCTGATTCAGCGGTGGTGGGGGGAAGGCAGCATAGCCCAGCCCTGATTCAGCTGTGCAGGGGGGAAGAGGTCATAGCTCACTCAGGCTGTTCCTGCTCTCTCGCACCAATTTCACCTTTGACTAAATCAGTCAACTTACCTGACGTGGCCCTTGTTTACATTGATTTAAAAGGGTGCTGGTCCAAATAGGCATATAAGCACCTGAGCTTCTTTTTAAAAGAAACATTTTTATCTGCTTGAGCAAGTATGAGAAGCAATTAAACTGAAGTCACCATTTCCTCTTGATAGTTCTTCAAATGCTGGGACTTGAGCTCTGTCTGCAAATGCATCTGCTTGGTTCACCAGAGCTTCCTTCACCATTTCATAGCCTGAGAGCACCACCATCTTTGTGAATCCCATCTGAATACTGAAGACTGGGCCATAGGTTTCTGACAGCTTAAATGGAAAGACAATAAGAGTTTTTAAAGTAGTGGGCCAGATTTACCCATTTGAAGTCAGCAAAGCTACACCACAGATGGATTTACCTCCAGGAGAGTGCGAGAGGGTCTTTTCAAATCCATGATGGTTTCCAATGACAGGTAAGGGTCTTGGGCCTGGGGGAAAATCCTTCCTGTTGCAGCAGTTCCAGAAATTCTTGATTTTCATAATAAACACAAGAGTCAGAGCCAACACCAGAAATATCCCAGTCAGAGCAGTCCACTCCATTTCCCTTCACTGAGTGCAGCCTCTACTGGACAAATGACTCACATAAAGAAGGATTTAATCTCTCCAGAGACTGCAAAATATTTAGTCTCCTCCCCACCTCAGCTGTCAATTCATGCTCAGGCAAAAGCGAGCATTTGCAGCTAAGCACATTGTGGGATGGGGCTGGCTTATGCTTGCAGCACTTTGGCAGAGATACCTGAATCTCTCACTGTCTGGCTAAACTCCAGATCCCCAGTTCAGCAACCTGGTCATCCCATTCTCAGTGGGTGTGTGTTGGCGGGTGGCAGGGACAGCCAAATGATGGAGGAGTGCACTGTGGGTGAGGTGCTTAGAAATGCTCACCACTGCAATAACTGCTCCCATTGGAGTTCTTGGGGTTTCTATGGGAGTGAAACTGGGCCAACTCTGTGCAACTCAGCATAACTCAGTCTGCCTGTCTACTTAACACCTAGGGGCAGCTTGGGGGCCAGATGACAGGTCTCCACAGGCCAGGTCCAGTCCATGTTTTTGATACCTCTGGTCAGAAGGAAAATGAATGTAGAAGAAGCATGTATGTTTTGGGAACAATAAGCTAGGCCTGTATGGCAGGTGGGGCTAGGTTTGATCAGTTCATGGAACTCAGAGGAAGACGATGTAATGAGGGATGGGAGAAGATAAAATGAAGCAAGAGAACAAGTTACTCTGGTAGGAAACTACTCTGCTCTAGCCAGCCTTGTAACAGGGAAACTCTCCCTCTGTTACTAGGAAGGTCTAAATAGGTAGGAAAACAGGGATCAGGCAGGGAAGCCAGCACAGAGGCCAAGGTGGACTGAACTGGATGACAGTCTCACCTCCTGTCTGAAGGGTGTGGGCAGTGGGGTCCTGCAGGGTTTGGTCCTTGGACCGATACTCTTTAATGTCTTCATCAGTGACTTGGACGAGGGAGTGAAATGTACTCTGTCCAAGTTTGCAGATGACACAAAGCTATGGGGAGATGTGGACACGCAGGAGGGCAGGGAACAGCTGCAAGCAGATCTGGACAGGTTGGACAAGTGGACAGAAAACAACAGGATGCAGTTCAACAAGGAGAAATGCAAAGTGCTGCACCTAGGGAGGAAAAATGTCCAGCACACCTACAGCCTAGGGAATGACCTGCTGGGTGGCACAGAGGTGGAAAGGGATCTTGGAGTCCTAGTGGACTCCAAGATGAACATGAGCCGGCAGTGTGACGAAGCCATCAGAAAAGCCAATGGCACTTTATCGTGCATCAGCAGATGCATGACGAATAGGTCCAAGGAGGTGATACTTCCCCTCTATCGGGCGCTGGTCAGACCGCAGTTGGAGTACTGCGTGCAATTCTGGGCGCCGCAATTCAAGAGGGATGCGGATAACCTGGAGAGGGTCCAGAGAAGGGCAACTCGTATGGTCAAGGGCCTGCAGACCAAGCCCTACGAGGAGAGACTAGAGAAACTGGACCTTTTCAGCCTCCTCAAGAGAAGGTTGAGAGGCGACCTTGTGGCCACCTATAAGTTCATCACGGGGGCACAGAAGGGAATTGGTGAGTATTTATTCACCAAGGCGCCCCCGGGGGTTACAAGAAACAATGGCCACAAGCTAGCAGAGAGCAGATTTAGATTGGACATTAGGAAGAACTTCTTCACAGTTCGAGTGGCCAGGGTCTGGAACGGGCTCCCAAGGGAGGTGGTGCTCTTCCCTACTCTGGGGGTCTTCAAGAGGCAGTTAGATGAGTATCTAGCTGGGGTCATCTAGACCCAGCACTCTTTCCTGCTTATGCAGGGGGTCGGACTCGACGATCTATTGAGGTCCCTTCTGACCCTAACATCTATGAATCTATAAGTGCTGGGCCCCTTTTCTGGTTGCTTGTCCCAGCCCCTGGCAGGGCTCAAAGCAATCACATGGCCCCTCAGACACTACTGGGATCTCCTACCTCCCCTGCTAGTCCAAAACCAGATTACTGGTACAAACCGCAAACCATAATACAAGCCATCTGGCTGTAACAAAACTCCAGGCTCACCAGCTATATGACAAAACTGTCCTCATCCTTGGTTCTAGATCCCTGCAAGCTCTCAGCTCCTTGCTTGCAAGTCCCAGAGGTAAGAGGACTTCAGTCATTTGCTTTGCTACAGCACTCTTGCTTCAGAGCTCTTCTCCCTGTAGCTTGTAGAGTCAGACTGACTGCCCTTGCTGAGGCCCTGGGCTTGTATGCCTCTTAAACCCTGCCCCTTGTTGCTTTGAATTACCAATTTATCAAATCAAGAGCAAGACCTTATAAAGGGGGATAAGGCAAAATGCCGCATTTATTGATTACATGAATTAAACACAGAGGTTTGGACACACCACTCATATGGACACACACAGTCATCCTACACATCATTACACTCAGACAAACACAGAACAACCATTTCATTCAGATATTATAGTTACCAGCAGCAGTTGTTCAATAGGAGTACTGGGTGGCCGGCCCAGGCCTATTGAGAGAAGATGCAGATAGCAGGCTGGAGCTGGGTGAACAGATGCATCTGGAGTTTTTCCATACCCAGTGTCTGTTTTTGCAGTTGTTTCTCATGCATCTTCTGCTTATACCAATTTTTTCAACCAAACTGATCTCCGGTTGAGATCTCAGCCTTGGAGTGTCCTTGTTGCCCATCTGAGAGGAATGCACACATCCTGCTTCTCATTATCTCCTTTGTGCCCTAGGCCTCAGAGAGATTCTTCAGCCATCTATTAATTAGCTTACTAACTGGTAACTTACATATTTGGTGCCTTGTTGCTTACAAAACACAGTTAAATCTTCTTTTCCTGTCTCTATGCCATTCTCTCACCATTCACCGTTTCACATACACTCATACATAAAGGGCATGCAGAGTTTATTCACTTATGTCAAGCAAAAGAACACACAATGGAGTTTTCAAATTACTTACAGGACAAGACTGACGTGGTTCCAGTTCACTGCTATTACACTCTTTGGTAACATCAGCTACATTCGTTCAGATCATGCTACACCCTTTCAGTCAGGTGGCTCCTAAGCCACCCACAGTAGTTTCCAGTTAGAGGCCTGATAGCATAAATTAACTGCACAACTGCTCCTTGCCTTGGGATTTGATAAAGGGATTTTAGCTGAATTACTGATATAGTTAATCAAATTCCAATAGCAATGTGCTATTGCTTAAGGGGAGGACTCTTATCCCCATTTTACAGGTGACAAATGGACACAGAGTGACTTGACAAAGATCTCAGGTCCAGGCTACTGACCTACCTTATGGTCACTGGACAGTCCTTGCTTTAACTTCTGTGAGAGAGAGAGCTCTCTCTCTCACAGCACGCACGCACACACACACACAGAGAAGTTAAAGCAAGGTCTTATATATAATGTAAATTTATTATCATTGAAAGCATCTTTTTGAGAGAGAGAGGCTCTGCAAATGCTATGATCTCTGGTTCCCTGGGAACTGTTTTTGGGAAGTGGAGGCAATATATAGAGGGATTCATTTGTTTTGTTGGTATGGTGCAATTGCATATATTGCCTGAGAAACAGACAGCATAGCACCTTAGAGCTAGTGAGGAAACAGTTTCTATTTCCTACCACCCCCTGCCCCCAACCTCGACACTGGGAACCAGCTGCAGCAATGTGAGTAGGGATTGCTGGGAATGGAGCCCACTGGAGGCCTGATCCCTGTGTCTTGCCAGTACTGCTAGGGCTGGTCTCCATGGAAACCCTGGCCCTATGCTGTCACAGCCCCGTCACTGCTGGGGTCTCCATGGAAACCGGCAGCAGCAATGCAGGCAGGGGTTGCTGGGAAATGGAGTCCACTGCAGGCCCGATCTGGCCCATGGGCCAAGTTTTGCTTGCCCTTGATCTATCACTTTCTTCCTCCTGTAAGGGCTTGTGTTTTGAGTCAGGGGGCAGCAGCTGTTCATTGGTGAAAAAGAGGGAGCTTCAAGTGGCTGTCACGGCGGGGTCTTCTCAGAGGGCCGTGATCTCCTCGAGGTCCCTCGCTCCGTGTCAGGCCGGCCCAAGGGCACCCTCTAATTCTCGCCCGCCATGTCTTGTTGGAAAAATATAAAAGGTTGGGAGGGTGCCTTGTGTCTTCCCTGGGCACGGCTACTCGGGACCTCTGTCCCCGCGGTTCTTCCGGACCCCCTGGGGGTCTCCTGATACAATGGGTGCTTCCTAGGCACCCCAGCCTTAAGGGCAATGCGTGGCTCCTACCAGCCCTTAATACTACACCCCAAGCCTCGCAGATGTAATAGATGTTGGTGTGTCTGTACACCCGCTTCCCGGGCCTACTCTATAGTCTAGCCCACTCTGGGCTCTCTCTAGTACCCAGCCTCTCACTGGGACTCCCGTCCAGCCCACTCTGGGCCTTCCCTGACGGTGTGGTCCCGCTCAGGGACTCTCTAGCGGGCCTCCGGTCCTTCCGGCCAACCGCACGGGTACCCTCTCTGATCCCGGCTCCCCGCGCTGCTACTCCCCGTCTTCTTGGGGGCAACCACAGCACCTTGCCTCTGTCTGAGGGGTGTTGCCACACTAGCCTGTGGCCGGGCTCGCTAGGCCCGTCTCGGGCTCCTCAATATGGCCCGCTCTAGGGCTCCTCAATAATCACCCCTCCCTGGGGCTGGGGTCTATGCACCCCGCAAGTGATGCCCTTGCTGGCATCTGCTGTGCCCGTCCTGGGCTCCCTAATATGGCACTCCCCCTCTTTGGGGCTCACCGTGCCCACCTTGGGCTTCTCAACATTTCGATATAGCGCTCCCCCTCTTCGGAACTCACCGTGCCCACCTTGGGCTTCCCAATAAAATCGCCCCTCTCCCTGGGGCTGGGGTCTATGTACCCCACACGCGATCCAGGGTCTACATCCTCCGTCTGCAACCTACTGGTTGCGCTCCTCGCCGCCAGTCGCTCCTGCACTGGCGTGCGAGCTGCGCCTTCACTGGCGCTGTGAAATTAATGCGCCCTCTTGGCGCTAGCCTGCGCCCTCACTGGCGCTAGGGCACCCCACACTCTCTGAGGTCCCTATGATTGAGACCGAGGTGCCCTGCGACAGTGGAATTTTTTTTTATATCATCATCTTGCTCCTTCTGGGTGAGTAAAGTGATTGCTATAAAATCTCTGCACTGGAGAGCATGGGAGAAGTTAGGCAGAGTTCATTATCACAAAGGTAGCTGGGAGCCCTTGCTCCTGTGAGTTTTTCTTTACAGGTGAAGTTCTTTGGCATGTATCAGCTGGTTTGAAGCAGTCTGGGAACACAAAGTATCTGCCAGTGTAATTTCGCTGGCTGTTTAATCTGGATTTTTGCCTTTTCACCTCAGGAGAGAGTGGCCAAAGAAGCAGAATGCATTGTATACCAGGGACGTAGATTCAAGGTCTTAATCTTGTAGAAATGAAACATTAACCTGTGGTTGACTAATACACAGCTTGAGTATCAGATGGTCTCTGGTACAAGCTGTCCCTGTTTTGGATTTCTCTCTGCACTTCTGTCACGGTAGGGTACTCTATGGAAGTAAATAATGGGTTTAAGACCTGGCATCTTGGCTGGGGCTCCTCTGGACTACAATGGCAAGCCAGCAATTGTTACAGCTGGTAATTGGGTCCTTTGTTCGGTCTTGTCCTAAAACAGTTCTAAGCATTTTACTAAAACCCTTGGGTTGATGTTGTGGCTTCCTCACCTCTCTCACACGAAGAGGAATTGGCTTCATTGAGATCTTGATATGCAGGACAGGAGTCGGTTTTGGCAGGAGTAACACCAGGGAAAATAAATTCTGCCCGGGTGTTCCAATGTGACCACATTTTAATACTGGCAAGCAGTACTGAACTATGACAGGGTTTAGTAATGGGGGAAGGAAAATGGGACTTTGAATAGATTTAGGAAACACTTAGCAATCAGTAGTCCACCTCAGCCCATAATTAACAGTTTAGTGGAGTCAGTATGTTCAGAGTTCTCTTTCTGTCTCATGGAGGGTGAACATTGCATCCAGCAGAGCCAGTGTAGATGCTAGCCCGAGCTTTCCCCTGCCCAGAGCCATCCCTTGGGTAGGGAGAATTGGGGCAACCTCCCCAGGCCCTGCACTTTGGGGGGCCCCATGGAGCTGGGCGGAGAGGCCACGGCCCCTTCCACAGGGCCCACCTGGAGCTGGTGGCTCATCCCCATGCCGTGGAAGAAGCGTCCAGTCGCTTGCCACCCCCTTCTCTGCCGCATGCCACCAGCTTCACATCTGCTGAAGAGCGGCTCGTCTGGGGCACACAGGATCTGCTTGGCCCTGTAGCAATGAAATTAATTTCATTGCTACAGCACTGCCATGCCCTGTCTTTGTGGGGGTCCCACAGCCCTGCGCAGTGTTAAAGGGCTCCTGCACAGGCTGATTTGCCCCAGGCTCCGCACCCCACCAGGGTCGGCTCTGCCCCTGCCTCACCATTGCTGTTGTCACTGATGCTAGGGGGCATTGCTCTCACAGTGCAGCTCTTAATAGACCTTGAGCAACCTCAAGGATTTTAGCTCTTTTAGAATCTAGTAGATGTTGTCTTGCATGTGACCTACTAGTACTCTAGGGTTTTCAGCTCTTTGAAAGCATGTGGGAAACAAGTTCAGCCTGAACCCACAAGAGGAATTTGTATATCACCAGTGCTTATCCTTTATAGCTGGATGGTAAAACACAACAACATCCCTGCTACCTTAAACTTCCCCTCTCTTCAAATCCAGTGGTGGTCCCACTACTGGTAATAACAGGTTCCTGTGTACAGTTTTTATCTGGCCTGGCCCTATTTCACCAATCCACAACCACACAAGGTGAATTGAACATCAGGCCGGGGTACAGAGACCATATTTCTAGAAGTTTTAGAAGACTGCTTCCTAAAAGGTAAAGAGGAAAGATCATTCTTGGCTTAGTCCTAAGTAGTGCACAGGACTCAGTGAAAAGGGTAAGAGTTACTCAGGTGCTTGGCATTAGTGGCCACAATGTAGTTGGGTTTGACATTCATGTAGGAGGGGAGACAAGAGGAAAATCTACCATAGTAGCCTTTAATTTAAAGAAGGAGACTACCACAAAATGAGGAAGCTAGTTAGACAGTAATTAAAAGGGGCCCCTAAGGATGTAAAGAACTTGCAAGCAGCATGGGGATGGCTTAATAACACTGTATTGGAGGCACAAATGCATACTGCAAATCAAAAAAATAGACAGCAGACCAAAAGAAAGGCAACGTGGTTTAGTAGCAGAGCTGCAGAGGCAATAAGCAGAAAAAAAGTTCCTTTCAAAAAGTGGAAGTCAAATCCTATTGAGGGAAATAAAAAAGAGCATAAACTCTGGCAAATCAAATGTAAAACTGTAATAAGCTAAAAAAGAAGTTGAGGAGAAACTTGCTAGGGACATAAAAAATAACAATAAAAAATTCTTTATTTAGAAGTTAGAAGCTGAAAACCTGCCAGGGAGTCGGTTGGGCCTTTCGATGATCAGGGCGTAAAAGGGGTACTGAAGGATGATGGGACCGTTCTGAGAAACTAAATGCATTTTTTCCATGTGTTCATTGTGGAAGATGTTAGGAAAGTTCCCTCGGCAGATCCATACCTGTTTAGGGACAAGTCAGTGGAGCTGGCCTGAAATGAGGTTTCAATAGATGGGGTCGTAGAGGAAATCGATAAAATAAACAGTAGCAAATCACCAAGACCAGATGGCATTCACTGTAGACAGTGAAGAGTGGGTATAAATGGTCAGTTCTCAGGATGGGAAGATGTTAACAGCAGGGTCTCCCAAGGATCTGTGTTGGGTCTGGTGCTATTTAATGTATTTCTAAATGACCTGGAAAAACAGGTGAATAGTGAGGTGGCCAAATTTGCAGATGACACAAAACTATTTAAAGTGGTAAAGACCAAGGTGGACTGTGAGGAACTACTGAAGGATCTGGCACTAGTGAGTAGATGGGCAACTAAATGGCAGGTGCAATTCAGCGTAGATAAAGGTAAAGTGATGCACGTGGGCAAAAACAATCCAAATTATACCTACACTATGATGGACTCTATATTAGCTGATACCACACAGGAAAGAAATCTAGGAGTCATTGTGGGCAGTACGCTAAAAACATCAGCTCAGTGCTCAGCGACCGTCAAAAAGGCAAACGTTAGGGATCATTGAGGAGGAAATTGTAAACAAAACAGAAAGTTATCATCATGCCCCTTTATAAATTCATGGTGCATCCACACCTTGAATACTGTGCCCAGCTCTGGTCCCCACACCTCAAAAAGGAGACAGAAGAACTAGAGAAGGTCCCAAGAAGGGCAACAAGGCTGTTTAGTGGTCTGGAGGGCCTTCCATATGAGGAGAGACTAGGCCTGTTTAGTTTAGAAAGGAGATGCTTGAGGAGGGAAATGAAAGGGTTTACAAAATACTAAATGGTGAAGAGAAGGTCAATAGGGATTTATTACTTAGTCCCTCACACAGTACAAGAACTAGGGGTCACCAAATTAAACTAGTAGGTAGTACATTAAAAGTAACAACAGGAAATTCTTTTTCACACAGCATGTAATTAAAGTGTGGAACTCATTGCCACCAGATGTTGTGAAAGCTGATAGTTTAGCGAGATTCAAAAAGGGATTGGGCAAATTCTTGGAGGAAAGGGGCATCAGTTAGCTATTCAGCAGGGGAGTTAAGGATACAGCCTCTGAATCAGGATACTCACGTGTTTGCCAGAAGGGGAGACTAGCTGTCCCATGCAGATGTGACACCCAAAGGGGGGTGGTGTGTGGGGGGAGGTAGCCCCTGAGTTTTAGCTAATAAATAGCTATAACAAATGTTAAAGGCAGTCTCGGACACCCATGGACAAGTGTTAGTGGCCCTCGAGATAAACCAAGACCAAATGGATAAATGTTTTGGGCTGCTAAAAAACCAACAAAATAAGAAATTGAAGAGCAAGTAATGTACCAGACCTATCAAGAAAAGGCACATGCCGTGTGCTCTGTGTGGGCTAGCCCTGCCAAAATAGCAAAGCTACCAAAGCTAGTTCTACTGGGTGCATCTACACATGCAATTAATTCAAAGTAATAAACTCCAGGGCAGTTTGAGCAGGAGTAAACTACTCCTGGGCACAGTGTCTACCTGTGTGCCTGGGATAGCAGCAATTTGAGCTGGGGTGGAGCAGTTTACACCAGGGCCTGGGGAACAAGGCACAGAGGGTCAGCCCCAGGCTTCAGGTAGCAGTCTTGGGCGGTGCGGGGGCTAGCTGGGGCACGAGGGTGCTCAAAGTGCAGAGCCACACGTGGAGAAATCAACCTCCCTGCCTGTCTCACTGCTCTAGGGCTGCAGCCCAACCCTGCCCCTCCTCCCCTCCCTTTAGTATACCACAGAGTGACTACATGCAAAGATTACAGAGGGAGAGGTAACCCACTCCTCCTCCTTTGTCCAGGTCCCTTTGTTAAACTTCCCGCCACTGACCGGCGAGGCCGGTCTTAAGCCAATGGTCACTCCACAAGGTGGTGGTGACATTTTTCAGAACTGACTGGTCAGCATCAGTGGGGCTCAGAAAATACTTGATTTTGGTTGGAACTTGGTGATGAGGGCAAAGGTTATAAGGGGGATCCCTCCATCTTGGAGGGCAGGGCTTTTTGGAAACACCGACTCACATCATACAACCCTGTTGTTTTGCTTTTACACACATCTTAGAAACTGGATGGTTTAGGTGGATACATAGTTTATCCCCTCATTAAATAGCCAACATGTCAAAAAGGTTAAAAACAGTCAGTCTAAAAAGATGTATCATAAAACAAGGATTGAAATTCATTGATGAAAACCGTGCCGTAGATCCCACAAATGCGTGTTTAAATTTAGACACCAGCACGTTATTTTGTATTGGCATCACCACAGCAGCATGGTAATTCTATTGTCGAACACGTGGGGCAAGGATGTGTCTGTTTACACATTCATTCCCCCGTTTTTGTTATTACTAAAATCTATAATGAAACCATAGACAGTAGTGGTAATCTGTGTAGTTGTAATGTTATTAAGATATATGGATGTGACTTTGTGTTCATAGAATCATAGAAAATGAGGGCTGGAAGCGACCTCAGGAGGTCGCATCTAGTCCAACCCCTGCTCAAAGCAGGACCAGCCCCAACTAGATTATTCCAAGCCAAGACTTTGTCTAGCTGGGTCTTAAAAACCCCCATGGAAGGAGATTCTACCACATCTCTAGGTAGCCTGTTCCAGTGCTTTACCACCCTCCTAGTGAGAAAATTTTTCATAATATCCCACCTAAGCCTCCCTTGCAGCAACTTGAGCCCATTCCTCCTTGTTCTGTCATCTGCCACCACTGAGGACAGTCCAGCCCCATCCCCTTTGGACCCCCCCTTCACGTAGTTAAAGGCTGCTATTAAATCCCCTCTCAGTCTTCAATTCTGCACACTAAATAAACATGGTTCCCTCATTCTCTCCTCATAAGTCACATGCCCCCATTTTTTTTGCCCTCTGCTGGACTCTCTCCAACTTGTCCATATCCTTTCTATAGTGGGAGGCCCAAAAGTGAACATGCTACTCCAGATGTGGCCTCACCAGTATGGAACAGAATAATTACTTCCCTCGATCTTCTGGCAATGCTTCTACTAATGCAGCAAGGGCACACTGTGGGCTCATATTCAGCTTATTGTCCACTGTAACCCCCAGGTCCTTTTCTGCGGAGCTGCTGCCAATCAGTCCCCAGGCTGTAGCTGTGCATGGGATTGCTCAGTCCTAAGTGCAGGGCTTTGTTGAACCTCATGAGATTTCTTTTGGTCCATTTCTCCAATTTGTCTCGGTCACTCTGAATCCTAGTGCTACCCTCTGGTGTCTTTACTACACTCTCCAGCAGGGGCAATGTGTAGGGGTGCATGCGGGTGCACATGCACCCCTGAGTGTGGCAGTGCACACCCTGCAAAAAAGCGCCACCGACAGTGTCAGTGGTGTCTGCAGAAGCTCCATGCTTACTGCCACGGGGTTCCTGCTGCCACCAGTGCAGCCATGCCCCCCTAGCGGCCAGAGGCACACGCCATTTATGCCCTCCAGCTTGGTGTCATCTGTGAACTTGCTGAGGGTGTACTCCATCCCACCTTCTAGCTCATTAATGAAGATATTGAACAAAACCAGCCCCAGGACTGACCCCTGGGGCACTCCACTCGATATCAGCTGCCAGATAGAGATTAAGCCATTGATTACTATCCGTTGAGCCCAACAATCCAGCCAGCTTTCTAGCCACCTTAAAGTCCATTCATTCAACCCATACTTCCTCAGCTTGCTTGCAAGAATGCTTTGGGAGATAGTATTAAAAGCGTTGCTAAAATCAAGGTGTATCACGTTGACTGCTTTCCCCATGTCTGCAGAGCCAGTCATCTCATCACAGAAGGCAATCAGGTTGGTCAGGCATGACTTGCCCTTGGTGAATACATGCTGACTGTTCCTAGTCACCTTCTTCTCCTCCAGTGCTTAGAAATGGATTTTTTGAGGATCTGCTCCATAATTTTTCCAGGGACTGAGATGAGGCTGACTGGTCTGTAGTTCCCTGGATCCTTCTTCTTCCCTTTCTTAAAGTTGGGAACTATATTTGCCCTTTTCCAATCATCTGGGACCTCCCCTGATTGCCATGAGTTTTCAAAAATAATGGCCAGTGGCTCTGCAGTCACATCAGCTGTTGACTTGACAGCACCCCCAGATGCATTGCATCTGGCCCCATGGACTTGTACACATCCAGCTTTTCTGTCCCTAACCTGTTCTTTCACCCCTGAGGGCCACTCACCTCCTCCTCAAACTGGGCTGCCTGGTGCAGTAGTCTGGGAGCTGACCTTGCCTGTGAAGATCAAGGTAATAATGGTATTGAGTACTTCAGCCTTTTCCTTATCTTCTGTCATAAGGTTGCCTCCTCTATTTAGTAAGGGACCCACACTTTCCCTGACCTTCCTCTTGCTACCAACATACTTGTAGAAACCATTATTTGTTACCCTTCATTTTCTTTCCTAGCTGCAACTCCAATTGCTTTTAGGCCTTCTTGACTTCATCCCTGCATACCCAAGCAATGCTTTTATACTCTTCCCAAATTGTTTGTCCAAGCTTCCACATCTTGTAAGCTTCCTTTTTGGGTTTATGCTCACTGAAGAGTTCTCTGCTAAGCCAAGATGGTTGCTTACCATGTTTGCTATTCTTTTTGCACACTGGTGTGGCTTGTTTCTGTGCCCTCAGTAAGGTTTCTTTAGAACACAGCCAGCTCCCCTGGACTCCTTTCCCCCTCAGTGGGTGCATCTACATGAGACAGTTAACTGTGCACTAGCATAGTTTACTGTGCAGTAAGCATGTGCTTCTACACGTGCACATGCTTACTGCATAGTAAACTTTGCTAATTGAGAGTAAATTTCCTACCTGCAAATGCAAGTAGCAAGTTTATTCTCAATTAGTAATGGTGCAGTAGCACTCATGTAGACACCTGACTGGGAGCAAATCTGTTCCCAGTCAGCCATCCACCAGGTGGCAGGAGATTGCTCCCTGCCTCTGGGAGCTGCCTGCTGCCAGGGTGGGCCCTGCTAATGGAGCCTGCACCCTTACTCGGAGATTGTGACTAGGGAGTGGGGACTGGGAGATCCTTATCCCTCTGCTGTTGTGATTGGCAAGTGAGGGGCACAAGCAGAACTCTACATTGGCAGAACTGAGCGGGGCACAAACTCCCAGCTTGTTCCCCATCCCCTCCCGTTGCAGGCCCCCAGGAAGCATGCAGGACCCCATTACTAGCCAATCTGCTCCCACTTCCCTGCATGTGTAGACGCCTGCCCAGGAGTGTTTACTCTCAAGTAGTTTATTTGTAAATAAACTGATCCTGGATCAAATGTGTGTGTAGAGGTGCCCAGTCTGGCATCCCAGGGGATCCTGTCCATCAGTTCCCTGAGGGAGTCAAAGTTTGCTTTTCTGAAGTCCAGGGTCCTTACTCTGCTGCTCTCCTTTCTTCCTTTTGTCAGGATCCTGAACTCAATCATCTCATGGTCACTGCTGCCTAACTTGCCATCCACGATTACATTCCTCACCAATTCTTCCCTGTTTGTGAGCAGTAGGTCAAGAAGAGCACAGCCCCTACTTGGTCTTTCCAGCACCAGGAAGTTGCACCAGGAAGTTGCCTCCAATGCTTTCCAAAAACTTCCTGGATTGTCTGTGCACTGCTGTATTGCCCTCCTAGCAGATGTCAGGATGATTGAAGTCCTCTATGAGAACCAGGGCTGGAGGCATTCTGGATGACTAAGGCCACTTTTCTGGATCTCCCGGAGTGGCAGAACACAACCATGTGGCAGCCTGTCCCTGTGGGCTCCTGGCTGGCCATTGCCCTGCTCAAGCTGGCCACATCTGCCAGCCTCCGCTATGTTGGCCACCTCTTCACCATAGGCAAGGCCACTGCCAGGGAGGCCATCCTGGAGGTGTGCCCTCCAGAACATGCTGGGGAACAACCTGCTCTGCGTGCATGATCCCCTTGGTGGTGGTGGTGGGATTCAACCCCCTGGGATTCCCCTAGTACATTGGGGCCCTGGATAGGACTCACGTACCCATCATATGCCCACCCTTTGGTGATCATCTCTGCTCCAGGTGGTGGGGCTTCCACTCCATTGTGCTCCAGGCCATTGTTCACCACTGTGGTGCCTTCATGAATGTGAGCACCAGCTGCCTATGACACCTGCATCTTTTAGAACTCCATCTTGCCAGTGCTAGTGCAGAGCAGGCACTTTGTGTTGGGGGTACTGGACTTTCAGCTGGCTGTGGTGGTGGGTTCCCATCTCGAGTTCACTGAGGCCAACATCCCTCAGGTCTTTGTCAGAGCCTGCATGCCACATAACATCTGTGAGGTCCAGGGGGAGCTATTTAATGAGGCATGGGCAGAGGAGGCACAGTTGGCAGAAGATGCCTGGCAATAGGAGCACGAGCTGTGGCAGCAGTGGCAGTGGCGAGCCCCCACACTGAGGCTTTAGGTGAGCCACACACTCATCAGTGGAGGACAGGGTACTGGGTGCAAGAGGCTCTGGCCAACCACGTCCTCCTGCATTCCCTTCTGTAACCTTCCTGGGTAGCCGTCCATGGACCCCTGCCCAACTCCCACCCCCAGCACCACACTCACTGCAGACAGTTCTCTGAAAAGCAATTTATTCCCTTCACAGAAACAGACCGCACTCCATCCCCAACAACAGAGTCCTCCCTCCCTCCCCACAGCACCCCTTTACCACCCACCCCACCCCACCCACCACCAATAAAACACCCTCTTCCTTGTGTAAACTGTGTACATGATGTGTGCCCTCCTAGGGTGGGGGGCTGTGGGGTGAGGGTGCCTAGGGGGTGGAGCTCAGGGATAGGCACCCAGCACTCCAGCCTCTGGTTCTGCCATTGTGGGTGCACATGCTGCATCAAGCCCAGTGGGCTGGGGGCTCACCCAGGGGTGACAGTGGCTGCTGCTCTCCTGGTGCACCCATCTGCCCCTCCTGCAGACAGTGACCAGGGCCAGCAGGGCCCACACATAGTGCTGGCCCTGCTATGGGCAACTCCTGCTTTATGGCTGCATGGAGCTGGGGTGAGTGTTGGGGCTGGGCCCAGGCGGAAGGGCTAGGTGGTTGGGGGCTCAGTGTGGGGGTGGGGGCAGGGACTACTGGATGGTTGATGTAGTGCTGGACCTCTGCCCAGGCCCATGGCGGGGTGGGGGTGGGGGGGATGCTGCTGGGCAGCAGCTGGGTGCCAGGGGGCAGGTGGGGCTGCAACCGGAGGCAGGGCAGTGGGTAGCTTGAAAGTGACCACCAGGGCCAAGACAACATCCAGCACCTGGCGGTCCTCCTCTGCCACCTCCACTGCCCTGGCCACCAGCACAACCTTCTGCTCCAGGGCTTCAATGTGATGCTTCTCCAGGGCCAGGAGCCTTGGACTGAATTCCTGGTCTGCCTGGTCCTATGCCTCCTCATGGGCGACATTCTCTGCCCATCAAGCCTCTTGCCAGGTGACAACCTTCACCCACCACACCCATGAGTCCACAAGCTGCTCCTCGAATGCTGTCACAAGCCAGTGCAGCAGGAGGGTCCCATCCTGGGTCCTCCTCTGGCAGAGCTGGTGCATCCATAGTGCCCCAGCCAAGGCTGGCAGTAACCCTGAGATGCCATCTGCTGCCTCTCCCCTGTGTGAAACTGCAGGACCTGCAGAGCCATGAGGAAGGGTCTGTTTGTGAGCATTTGCAACATTTCTGTGATAAGATGCTCTGTACCAGAGGCCATGTGCTGCGAAGCCTCAAATCAGGGATCATGTGTGCATGGGTGCCCACAGGTCATGGTAAGCTGGCCATGCAGGCCCAGATGCAGGTGGCCACAGACTGATCCCCCCATCTGTGTTTGCTCCACAGGGGCTGGTGTGCTGTGTGATGCTGGCCACAGGCAGCCTGGCTCCCTCTTTCCTAGGCCTGGGAAGGCCATGTACCTGCTGCCATGGCTGCAGAGCCACTTCCCCCTCTTCTACTCCTGCAAGCTAGCCTGTCTCTTGTGCTGCTGCCAAGCTCACAGCACCCAGGCTTGGTGGGCATGGGGCTCTGGGATGACTGGGATACAGAGCTGCCCCTGACCTCCCCACAGGAGGCCACTCCAGGGAGGTGCCCTGGGTCTGCCCCCACAGCCTGTGACAGAGCTGTGCCCTGAGCATGCCCATGTTTTAAGTGTCCTGGGCACAGTGTGAGGAACTGTTTGCACAGACTGAGGAGTGCCCAACCCACTATTCCTTGCTGCTGCTGAGGGCCATGGTGCCCTGGGCACACCTGTGCACCTGGCACAGGACTCTGAGTTTTGATGGTGCAGTGGGCAAGCCATGCTGCCTTACAACCTCTGCCACTGCCTTGAGGGCTCCTGTGGGTGTGCTACATGTTCCTGCCCCTGCAGCTGAGGAGGACACTGCTGCTGGCATCAACACATTCCTCAGTATGTGAGAGGCCTGTGCCCACCTAGCTGTGAGGGCAAAGGCTGCTCAATACAGTTTTCCACTGTCTCCTGCCTCCCTGTGTGCTGTGGTGGTGGGGGACTTGGGGACCAGGGGAATGTGGCCAGGCCAGATTGGGGAGGGAGGGGCGATGCTTGGGCAGGGTGGGCCCACCCCCAGTGCTGGGCTTACCAGCTGGGTGTGTCAGGAAAGCCTGGCAGCTTTGGGTTGGTCCATGCTGGTGGCAAGAGTGTGCAGCTCCTCATGGTGTCCTGGGTTAGAGGTGTGCAGCATGTGGCTGCCTGGGCAGGGGCCTCCTCTAGGGAGGAGTTGGAGCTGCTGGTGTAGCAAAACCCCCAATTTTTCTTTTTTTTTTAAATTTATTTAAAAATACATTCCCTCCTCTTCCCTAACCATTTCTGACTTTCTCTCTGCCCTCTCTATCCCTTATAAGTAGTTATAAGTAGTCATAGATAAGCTAAGTTCTTGTATGCCATTATTGTGACAAGCCCCTTTTTATATTGTAAATACAGGCAACCCCTGCTTAGTGCTCCTAATTGGTTCCTGAAAAACTGAGCATTAAGTGAAACGAGCGTTAAGTGAAACTGAAAGTTTTTGACAACCCAAGATGGTGACTACAAGTGTTTTTAATGACCCAAGATGGCAATCGCAAGCATTATAATGAAACTTGCTGCGCGCTAAGTTGAGTCGGGTATCAATTTAAAATGAGTGTTATAGCGAAACAGCGCTAAGCAAAACAGCAGTAAGTGGGGGTTGCCTGTAGGGTTCTGGTATCTTCGTATTCATTTTTATTATTTTATATTGTATTCCTATTATGTTTGTATTGATTTTTACTGCTTTATATTGATAATGTATGATATAGGCCTATTCTTGTAAGTTAACCAAAGTAATGTTAACCCTCCATCTTATAATGTTAAGTGTCCATCTTGTAATGTCAAGTCTCCATTTTGTGTCCCCTGCCTGGGCATACCCTATTGTAACTGTGTTCCAACTCATACCTACCCCTTCTATGTAAATCGGTTCCCTGGATGAGAGAAAATGAGGGTGCTTTAGACATAATGGTAGCAGGCCTAAAAATAGCTCCTGCTCAATGACCGGACCATCAACTCAACGACTGGACTATCATCTCAATGACTGGACCACCACCTTGCATTGACTCTCCCTGAAACCACAAACCTACTCCCAGGACAAAATATTTGAAAGATAAAGACCCTCAGGAAACCAGCAACATAGAAATAAAGAACAGAATAGAAACCAGAAACTCCACCGTTGTATCCCACTGGACAATGAGGACACCTGGAACTGCTTGACCTCATCTGAACAGGATTGGCCCTTGCCTGGACATGTCCTGCCATTTGCAGTCACAGGTAGCCCACCTGTAGTAAAAGGGGTGGTAGAGCGTGACCTCCCTGGGACGCCCTCTCCATCTGGACCAGCACTATGCTGCGCCACCTGTCCACCCAGAGGCCCTGCCGGCAACCCTCCTCTGGAAAACACCTTGCTGGAGGAGACCCTGGCTGGCCATCGAGGATCAACTCTCAGCCTGGGATAGGTAGCTATCACCCACCTTCTTTCCCCAAGCAAGGAACCTGAACTCTGTCTCTGCACACCTGGACCTCAAATCCCTCCATTAAGCCTTTCCTCCCCTGCTACCATTGTGTGTGTGTGTGTGTGTGTGTGGGAACCAATAATTTCGTGGGGCTGTATAGTGCGTTGCCTATTTAATAAAACTGTTATTTTGGAACCCTGAGTTGGGTTTTTGTCTTACTAACCTCCTGGCCCCACTCCAATCTCTGCTCTCTGCCCCTCCGACCTTTGTTCTGTCTGTCTGTCTGGTTCTCTCTGTCTGTCATCTTGGCTCCATCTCTGCCAACTCCAAAGCCCTGGCTCTGCTCTCCTCTAAAGTCCGGCTCTGCTCTCCTCCAAACCCTGACTTTCACCACCCCTCACTTCTGCTCCATTGACTTGCTGTCTCCCAGCTTCTGCCCTATTATCTTGCTGCTTTCCCAGTCTCTCCCAGCCGTCTCCCCTGACTGTCTCCTCCACCTCCATTTCTGCCTCCATCCCTCAGCTGCCTCCCCCAGCTGGCCCTCTGATCCCTGCTTTTTTCCTTGGCTTGTTCCACCTCCCCGCACCCCTCACCTCATCTCTGTTCTCTTTTACCCCCCTCATCCAATCTCCATCCTCTGGCTTTCTCTTTCTCTCCTGACCTTCTCTGTGTCTCCCTCCATTCCCAGGTTTCCCATCTTTGCCCTGCCACCTCCACTTTCTCTCCCTGGCCAGATTTCCTGGCTAGCTGCCTCCACCTCCCAGCTTTCTCTGCCATCCCAGCTTTATTTCCTGGCTTGCCTCTCCGCTCCCCTGTCTCTGCCGCTCCTCTGCTGTCCTCGGACTCTGCCATTGCCCCTCTAACCTGGCCCTACTGTCTCTGCCATCTCCCAGCTCAGCCCCCTGACTTCTCCCAGCTTTTCCCCACTCTGCTGCCTGGTCAGCTCTCTGTCACCCTCCCAGCTTATCTCTGCTCCCCCACTATGTCTTTTCTCCCATGGCTTCTGCTCCAGCCACTTTTTCAAGCTGCCCTCTTCTGTCCCCTGGCTCCTCTCCGCTGTCTCCTGGCTTCTCCACTCTCTCCTGGCTTTTCCCAGCTCCTGGCTTCTGCCCTTTGATCCTCCCCATCTGCTGCCCAGTTCCCCAGCTCTCCAGCCTGGCTACGTCCACCTCCACTGCCTCCGCTTTCTTCCCAATCTCCTGAGTTCCTTAGCTTTCCCCGCCGCCTCTGCTCACCCCTGCTATTTTCCAGCTTTATCCTTGCCAGCTCCATCAGCTGCTTGGCTCTCCCCCAGTGCTTTGTCTCCCAAGCTCCACAGCTCACCACTCCACCTTCTCTTTCTAGTCCCAGCATGTCTGCCGGCTTTTCCCACTGCCTCCAGCCTCCTGGCCCTGGCTCCTCACTTTCTTCCCTGGCTTATCTCCCAGTTTCCTCCATCTCCTGGAGCTGGCCCCAGTGGCCACAAGCCAGTTGCACCTGGGTCTTGGTGCTGCCAGGCCTGGCAGGTGTCTGCAGTATCCTGTGGGGTTGGATGGTGTGGCCCAGGAAACCATATGACACTGAGGTGCTAAGGAGTGGTGCCAGGGTGCAAGTAGGCTGCTTCAGCTGCCCTGCAGCCTGTGCTGGGGGAAGTAGTAGCCAGCTGTCATCACAGGCTGCCTGCATATGCCCCTAGGCCCCAGTGTGCCCACAGACTTTTAAGGCCCTGGGGCTGGGGACAGGAGCAGGAACAGGAGAGGCTCTGGACCCTGGGGCAGAGCTGAGGCTGGCCTCCTAATGGCAGGGCTGGTTGGGGGAAAATTTGCTGCTGGTCAGCATCTACATGTGTGTTACTTTGCAGTTACTACTTGTGAGTAAACTTGCTACTTGCATTTGCAGGTAGCAAATTTAATTGCAAGTAGAGCAGTTTACTGTGCAGTACGTGTCTGCTCATGTAAACCACGCAATTTGTTATAAATAAGTTTGATAACAAAAAAGAAAGAAAATGGAATGGTTTGGTGTTGCTTCTAGTTTATTGAAAGCACTCTTATGTAGCACAGAAATTTAACATACTTTACAAGGCCAGAAATGGCGATTAGATAATTTAGGCGATCCTGTATATCTTAGGCTCTTAACTTTGATCAAACAACCCTTTTATTCATCCCTGTAATTTCTCTTTGGCTAATGGGTACCTTCTAAAAAAGTGCACAGTCCCTTTCCTACAAAGGAGCAAAGGTTACAATACATATTCAGTATCACAGCACATCATTTTAGGTGCTTTACCCCCAGTAGAATCTGCAACCTCAAATGGACAGAATTAGGCCAAAATCCAATTTCCTCTCATGTAGGTAAGGAGTGGCATTAGGGGTCTCCTAGCAAGCTTTAGATCTTAATTACCTCTGTGCTCAATAATCTAGGGCTGAGGGCACACGTCAAGGAAAACAGAGATCAGGTTTTGGGCTGTACTGACCAACAAGGGGTTGGAACCTGTGTATCTCCCATTTCTCAGCAAAATTGCCTGTCCACAAGTTCTTTGTGTTAGCTGGAAGTCAGACCAGACATTATTCAGCCATTGCAGCCTGCCTCTTTTCCCTGCTATACCTGACTGTTCCTATGCCATCATTCAGATAAGGAGCACTGAAGTGCGGCTTTGCCTGGTGTCACGCAAGCTGCCCCTTCCATCTCCACTACCCGCATTGTCATAATTGGGCAATTATAGGGTTAAAGTGTTAGTCTTTATTATTATGAGATAGAGGGTGGAGCTCTGATCTCAAGCTCTGTTGTTCCAGAGTTACTTTCATTTTCCCACTTAGGTGTTGTTGATTCCTGAATAAAACAGCATGAGGTTTTGGGCCTGCAGAGAAGTAAATCTCAGTATGCCTACACCCACCCCCAACATACCCTATTATGTCTCGCTCCCACCCTTGTAGGTGGAAGGGCCGGCTGCGCTAGCACAGGGTGGAGCTGCTGCTGTAGGCTCCCCTGGTGCTCTGCTCCCTCTGGGCAGCAGGTTGGGAAGCATGGGTGGGGCTGCAGCTGGGCTGGAGTGCAGACCCTGGGGCTGGGGCAAGCTGTAGCATGGAGTCAGCACTCCTGGGCAGGAGTAGCATGGAGCAGGGTGTGGGTGTGAGGAGAGAGGGGCATGGGGACCCCTCTGACACTCCCCCCATGGCACGGAGCTCTGGCAGGCAGCAGGGGCAGCAGCAGCAGGGGAGGGGGTGGGAACCCTGCTCTGCTGCCTGGCTCCAGCCAGTGCTGCAAGGAGTGCAGGCCCTGCCAGGCCGTTTGTTTCTCTGGCACTCCTCGCACTCACAGCGCACAGGAGGAAACTCCAGGTACTGGAGTGGGCTGGAGTGCGGAAAGCATCTGGCTCCAGTACCTGGGGCTTCCTTCCTGTGCCCTGCAAGTGTGGGGAGTGCCAGGGAAACAAATGGCTGGGCGGGGGCTATGCACATGCAATGATGGCCAGAGCCCGTCACCAGCGCCCCCACCTGCTGCTGCACCATGGGGGAAGTTTGTGGGGTCCCTACACCCATCCCACCCTCCTTCACACTCCACAACCCACACACACAGACACACAAAGACATACAGATACATACACCCCCCCCCCCCCGTGTTGCCCGCATTTATTGCAGGCTAGGACAGTGTGTTCCATAGCCACACCCCCACACCCCACAAATGCCACACAACCCCCCAACATACCTTATGCCCCCAATACACAGCCACACCCCCCACACACCCACACCACCCTAAACACCTCCACACCCCACCATACACCCTCCACCATAAACACACACGCACCCACCCACCATGCACCCCCACCATAAACACACACACAAACACCCCACCATCATACACCCCCACCATAAACACAAACACACACCATGCACCTCCTACCATAAGCATACCCACCCACCATACACCCCCCCACCACACACACACACACACACACACACACACGACTAAGAATTTATTTTTGAGTTATTATACAATCACCTTGATATACAGTACACAAACACAAATCATGACAAAATATTTTAGTGCATGATTTGTTTTTATCTGGTTCTAAGATGGTACCCACCCCCCTCCCAAAAGGAGTATTGGGGGTGGGGAAGGGTAGGGACTTCTGATGGCAAAGGTCAGGGGTTAGGGGCAGGACTTCTGGTCCTAAGATGGTGGCTAGGGGGTGGGGCACCTGTCAAGGGGCAGGGCTACCCATGCAGTTCTCGATAGCTCACCAAACCTTGTTAAGCAGCCCTCCACCCAAAATAATTGCCTGCCCCTGATTTAGATGCATAGTTGGCTAGAGCTAGGGAGTTGGTCTGGGGACAGAGCTAGGCAGCCTTTCAGCCATGGTCTTAGACTACTGCAGTAAGAAACCACAAGTACTTTTTACATCACTGATCATCTCTGCTCCTGTTTACTGATTTCAGCAAAGGAGGAAACTCAAGAGAATAACTATTGGACAAGGGATTGCCGTTCAGCGCTTCTGGAACCCAAGGTTTCCTGACAGAGAGGAACCACCACTATGGAAGAAGGCCATTTTTCTGTTCTCAAGCCAGAGAAATTGTACTCTTCAACAGAACTTGCACACAGCGAATTTGGGAGAAGAAACTTGGAAAATCCTCAGAAGAACATATAGGTCCATCTAGCTCAATATTTTGAATCTCACACGGGCAGAAGTCTTGCAACAGTCTTCCTGTCAACTTTCTTAGCAACCTGCCACACAACTCAGGAGGCACCTGCTAACTTACTACACGGCAGGTTAAATAGTGTTGGATAACAGATGCCTAAGCTCAACAGCCCTGGTATAAACTAAACTGCCCATAGGAATAGCAAAACCACAAGGAAAACCCAGACAAATGCCAGGTGGGAAGGATCTGACATGTGAATGTGTTTTGCTTTCACGTGGATGAAAACCTGTAATCTTGCAAAAATGAGAATCTAGGTTCTCACTCACTGTTAGTGAAGACACAAGACCGTACACCTATAAGCTGTGAGAAGGATAGCTATGGAATACCAACTACCTCCCATGTATCTACTGAGGATGAAATAGAGATCCCTCAGCTCAGTTTTCTGTCAGCAATGTCTTCACTTTACCTTCCCCAGGGTGCACCAACGTCCAGGAGAATTCATCTGACAGATATACTCCCAGCACCAGGCAATGATCTGCATGGACTAGAAACAGTATGTGAATACAAAAAGGGGGCTTTGGTCAGTAGTGCTGGTTGCTTGTTTTCTATGTCCAGTTAAATTATTACTTTGTCCCCCAGTTACTGATTACTAGCATAAACAAAAATCTATTTCTGCTCTGCTGTAAAATGTGGAAAGTGCTTTTCTGCTGGGAAAGGGAGAAAAACATTGTGTTGGAGTTCTGACCCTGAACAGGAGAGAGCTCGCTAGTATTCAGGATGGGAAGGTAAAAGAGACATGTTCCTTCATAACACAAGCCAATGGATCTGATCTCTGGGATGCATCTGGGTAAGTGGGGAAAGCTGGAGTTTCCCTGATTGCCTAGATGCATTTCTGGGAACTCCAGGGCATGTCTGGGTAAATAGGGAAGGTGTTGTCCCTGGGATCTCTGGTGTGCATCTTCATAAATGGGGATGACTTTCCCCACTTTCTCAGACATGTCCTGGAGATCCCTGCTGCTAGCAGCAGACTGTTCCTGACCCCTCCGGCCCTGCACCGGGTCCCTGCAGCTGCCAGGGGGTGGCAGAGAGCATGGGGCCAGGAGACAGCTGTCTCCTGGGGGGGCTGGGACATTGCTCCCTGCCCCCAGGGCCCAGCATGCTCCACCACTGGCACCCAGGTAGGGAAAATGTCCATCTGCCCTGGCAGCAGGGAGCTCCCAGCCTTTGCTCCCTGATCATGATTGGGAAGCGGGGGCTGGGAGGTCCCTGCTGCTGGGGCGGGGGGACATTTTCCCCACCTGGGCTCTAGTGGTGGAGCCCGCCCTGCCAGCAGGCCTCTTTCAGGGTCAGAGAGCAAGCTCCTATCCCATGCTGTCCAGCTGACCAGGAGCACATTTGCTCCTGGTCGGCCACCTCCACGTGCTGCACAGTGCAGTAAGTAATTGGAGTAAATTTGCTGCTTGTATTTACAGATAGCAAATTTACTCATGGTTAGAGCAAATTACTTCACAGTAAAGCATCTGCACATGTTGGCAGTGATGCTTACTGCATAGTCTAATCTTAAGTAAAGCATCTTGTGTAGACATGCTCAGTTATTACTAATCAAGGCCATGTGGCCCCAAGCCCCTTCCCATTGATTGGTTCTGAAGCTGTATTTAAAGGACTTCTCCCGCACCTGGACCTCACTGCACAACACACTGGTCTTCAGTCTCTGAGCAGCTCCTGCCCCAGCAACATCTATGGCTTCCCTGGTTCCTGGCCCTGCCTTTGGCTTGCTCTTGGCTTTTGAATTCTCCCTCCAGATCTGTTTCCTGACTCCTGACCCCTGCCTGGCTTATTGCTGGATAAACCTTGTTGTTTTTCCTTCACACTTGGTAACTAGGGGCCCAACACATGCCCTGATGCATTCTAATTAGCATACTCCAGCAGCCTCGGCATCACGTGTAGTCAGTGTCCCCACATTTCAAAATGGTGGCTGGGTGCTTTAACTGAACATTTGAGAGGCTGCCGGTGCTTTAATTAGAGTGGATCCCAAGAGGTGTTCTAATTACAATGCACCCCCTCTCCCCCATGAAGCACGTGTAAAGATGCCCTAGGTTTCTGATTCCTGGTTCTTGACCTTGGCTTGGCATTTTGTCTCTAAACTTGTGGCTTCTGACCCTTATCCCTAACCCCCCAGCTCCATGCCTAGCTCCACCCACGAGGCCAGTTGGCCTGGTGGATCATGGCATTGATAAGAAGGGAAATCATTGGTAAGAAGGGAAATCTGGGCAGGGTCTCCCAGGTCTTGAGGGGCCTGATCCTGTATGGGAACTCCTGCAGTGCACAGGATTAGGCCACCCGAGCCTCTTTCAGCTCAAAGCAACAATAAATAAACATCTACTGTAATAAAGCATCACAGTTATCACTACCTTTTGTTGCAGCCACAAATGTGGAAAGTTGTGGTGCAACAAAAGGCATGGACATCTATTTGCTTTTGCTTTGTGCTGCCATAAAAAAGTTCATGGTGGCACGAAAGTGAGGAAAGGCAACATCCATCTCCACCTTCTGTGAACTCAGTAATCTCTACACAATACCGAGCAAGTACCACAGAGGCAAGGTGAGAGAGTGGCAAATCCTTTAGATGCCTAATAGGCAGCTACATATCACTTAGGTGGAAAATCTTTCATGTGTCCACCTTTGTACTGTACCTTCTTTTAAAGCTCAAGCTGTTTTGGCTGCCTACACACGTACTCTGGGGTGCGGGGGCATGTTAATTAGAGTGGCTCCTGGACACCCGTTCTAATGAAACACCTCACTTTCAGGTGTATTAAGCCCCTGCAGGTTTAAAAATGGCCACAGGATACTATACTTAAACCTCATTAGACAAGGTTTAGATGAAGTGCCCCAGTGTCCATTTTTAAATGCCCTGGAACTTATACACATTTTGGTGAGGCCACTCTGGAGCGTTCTAATTAGATTTGATCAATCAAGTCTGCTCTGACATGTTCTAATTAGAACTTGAACCAGCGTGTGTATAGGCAGCCTTTAAGACTAAGGTCTGCGTGTCACTCTTACAATGGCTGCCAAAATATAAGACCCACCCGAGCACTCTCACACCACACCAGAGATGGCAATCTCAATCTCAGCAGCATGGGATGCCAATACCTCCGTTGCAGGGTAGCTGCATGTTGAATGGAAGCAGGGTTGGGCTCATATTTTGGCAATAGTCTTAAGACTAGGCCAGATCCAGTTTATCCATATTCCCCATTACAAAATGGCAGTAGGAGGGTAAGGACGTTCCTATCTTTTTGTTAACCGTTTTCCAGGGACTCGAGTAGGATAGACTGGGATCAGGCCCTCTTCATTTCCATGCCTACATCTGAGGTGTCCAGGTCCAAGTTAAGTATTAGCCAAGTCATCCAGTTAAGTCAGGCCCATATGCAACTTTCCTAGCTCAATCCTCATTGTCAATTCTATTCCAGTGCATCTTCCCTTTGTCTGGGGATCTTGTGCATGGCAGTCAGATGCAGGCAAATATAGTCATGTGAATGTGCTTCATGTCTTGACAATCAGCTGTTTCTAGCCATGAAGAGTCTCTGCATGACAGCAACAACCATGTCCTCAAGCCCCATCCTGTTCAGTTCAGATCTGACTTCAAAAGCATTGAAAAGTGCATACATTTAGTCCTCTGAACCAGGCATCTCCAATGCTTTCTAGCAGCAGTCTGGAATGACCCTGCTTGGTCTGAAAGTGAGCTGGCATTAGGATCTGGCTATTGCCACTGCCACTTCTCCCTGCTACCACTTCTCTTTGTGGTTCAGCTGCTATAAGACATGGGAAAAGGCCCTGGCTACCTGGTTATGGCATGAACAGCATCGCATAGGCAAAACTCCCACTCTGGGAGCTGGATCCAATGGCTTTGTGGGCCAAATCCTGGATTTCACAGAAGCTTTTTCAAAGCAAACCAGGCCAAATGACAACTCAGGTATAATGCCATGGGCAGTAATAGATGATTTCAGCCCAAGCAGTTTGTCCTAGCTAAAGACTGAAGTGTACACTTGCCACCTACGTAAGTACACGTTGAACCTCAAAAGCCTTTGCAATATTTGAATTGAATTTGATTTTACCAAATTCTGGTTTCAGCATAAATCTGAAGTAGCTGCTTCACCATAAAAGAACTTACCCTGGATTTTATACAAGTGCAACTAGCTTTATATTATTACAATTATATATTCATCTTCATTCTTTCACCAGTAATTGTATGTCTCCTACTCCTGGGATCAAATAATGAACTTTGTGCTTGTTTATTCAATTGCTTTGGGTAAAATGGTGATACCTATCCAGACAGGTACTCAGTTATCTGAACATATCTTCTGTACAAAGAAATTCAAGCTTAGCTAAAACAGGCCTGTGAAATCCGGTGTGCAAATAGACTTGTTTAGGGACATGTCACAAGATGGTTAATGTCAACTAAAGACTCTGAAACACAACCTGCCTGCCTCTCTTAGCCAGTAATGAAAGTGAAGCAAATTTGATCCTGATAGTGGAGATGAACAAAACAAGGTAAGTGGTAAAATAAGAAGCAGGGTTGGGACTTCAAATGCAAAACTAGGCTAATTTGGAATAATGACTAGTGGCATATTGTTTAGCAGGGAGCAGACTGCAGCTGCCTTAGAGGCAGAAACTATTGCTCCCTGGTCACCACCCTGTATCCACACGGAAATGAATGGGGGTGGGGGCTGCTGTGCCTCATAAAATCTGATTGATTTACTTGCTGGCTAATTCAACTAGTTCAAAGCAACCCCCAAACTGCTCTGAATTATGTCTGGACTGGCATACAATGAACTCCACCTCCACAAGATACAGCTAACTCCTTTTTTCACTTCATTCCTATCCAAGCTACACCAAGCTGAGATCAGGCAGAAGGCAGGGCAGAGGAAGACCAGAGTCCATAGATTCCTTACAGAATACAGAAGACAATCTAGTTCTGGATGAGAGAGGAAGGATGAAGTATTTAACACCTTTTTTCTAATCTCAGTCTTCAAAAAGTTAGCTAACAGATGATTAGCACAGCTGGCAGCAAAGATAGAGCAGGGAGACCAACAGGCTACAGTAGTGGAAGAACAGGTTAGTGATTATTTAGAGAAGCTGGATGTTTTGAAATGGGGAGGCCTGAATGGTGTATACCCCAGGGTACTGAATGAATTAGATGAGGTCCTAGATGATTGAAAAAGGGGAAATATAGTGCCCATCTTAAAAAAAAGGCAAGAAGGCAGATCCAGGGAACTACAGACTAGTCAGCCTGACCTCAATATGGTCTGCATGAAAGGTATGCGCCAAAAATTTATAGTGAAGCACCTAAAAGGAGAACAAGGTGATCAAGAACAGCTAGGATTGGGTTTACCAAGAGCAAGTCATACCTGATTGATCAAAAGTACTGTATGATGCATAATTGGTTGAATCATCATGCTCAATGACTGGGGGTCTACCAAACTTGAGGGGGTAGCCAAATAATTTCATGGGCCATTTAGGGCCAGCTACCTTCTTCATGGGCTGAGCATAGTGGGGACCCCCCCACCCCATGCCTCTAATTGGGTGACGAGCCCGTCAGTCCCACCCCTGCCTGCAGATTTCCAGATGGCCTAAGCCTGCATCTTAATTACCCTGATTAAACCCAGGGATGCCATTAATCCATGTGTTATTAAGCATGGATTAATGGCATCCCTGGGCTTAATCAGGGTAATTAAGCCCAGTTTGGGCAATCCCCAAGTAGGAAGGCTACACTAGGGTTCTGGGCTGGCTGTGGCAGGCATCTGAGAGGTTACACTGGGGTCTGCAGAGCCCTGGCCTGGCTCCTTGCTGGTGGCAGGTACACGGATGCAATGAGCTGGGGTTAGGCTCAGTAGACCCTGGTGCAGCTTCTTGGCTGCCTGTCACAGCCAGCCCAGGACCCTGGTGCAATTTGCCTATAGCCTCCCTACCTCCTGCTGCAAGCAGCCCTTTCCCCACTCCTCTTCTCCCCCACCCTCTGCCTCTGCCCCCTCCTCCCCCCTGTGCTCCAAGACTGAAAGTGTTTCCTGCTCTTTTCTCTGCTTGCAGGTAAGGGGTTTGTTTGGTTTGTTTTTTGCAGCCAGCCTGCTGTTTTTTGTGGATCCTGCTGATTTCACGTTTTCCACAAAAATTGCACAACTGCAAATTTGGTAGGTCCCTCTCAATGATTAACCATGAAGGGCTCAAAGTCTAGTTGGGAGGAAGTATCAAGTAGGGTTCCCCAGGGGTCTGTCCTGGCTCTGGTATCGTTTAACATCTTCATTAATGATTTGGATGACGGATTGAGCACATTCTTAGTAAATTTGTGGATGACACCAAGTTGTGTGGAGTTGCAGACCATCCAGAGCATAGGGCTAGGACCCAGAATAACCTGCATACACTGGAGAAATGGTCTACGATCAATCAGATGAGATTCAACAATGACAAGAGCAAAGTACTGCACTTGGGTTGGATGGGGGAGTGATTGATTAGGCTCCAGTACTGCCGAGGAGGACCTGAGGGCTACCGCATACCATAAGCTTAATATAAGCCAAGTTTTTGCAAAATAAATAAATAAATACATAATTAAATATATATATATAGAGAGAGCACTAAGAGCATACTGGGTTTTGTTAATATGAGCATCTCTTGAAAATCAAACATGATTCTTTCAGTCTATTCAGCACTGGTGAGGCCTCACCTGGAGTACTGTGTCTAGTTTGGGGCCCCATGCTTCAAGAAGGATATAGACTGTTTGGAAAGAGTCCAGAAGGGAGCAATGAAAATGATTAGAGTCCTGGGAAACATGAGCCAAAAAGAACTAGGGTTATTTATTCTGGATGAGAGCAGATTGAGGGAGTATTTGATAAATCTTCAAATACCTCAAGGGAGGTTATTAAGAGAATAGTGACAATTTTTTCCCTGTGGCTGTAGGGGACAGGATGGGGAGGAAAGGCCTCAAGATGCAGCAAAAGACATGTTGGTTGGGGATTAGGAGGAAGTACAACAGTGGCTAAGCATTAGAACAGGCTACTTAGATAAATTTTGGAATCTCCATCCCTGGAAACTTCCAAGAGCAGATTAGACAGACACTTGGCTGGGATGGTTGGGGATGATCCTGCCTTGAGCAGGGGGCTGGACTAGATGACCTCATGAGAGCCATGAGTCCAGATCACTTTTTCAATCATTTATGGTCATACCCTAATATCAGGTGTTTTTGGAAAGAAATTAGAACTACCGTTAACATGGCTTTGAACACTGCACTAATGCCTTTGGCAAATAGGTGTGTTCTTGAGCATATTACTAGGGAATTCAAATGGAAACCTTCCCAGCTTGCACCTAAAAAAAAGTAGTAGAATCACTGAGCAATAGCCAAGAAGACACTGTTTTCTGCTGACGGGTAGGAAATATAATAAGATTATAATTTCTGGTGATTTCATTAAAGAATGAAAAAAATATGGTTTTATTTGAGAAATGGGTCAGCGAAACTGGTGAAAATTAAAAAAAAAAACAACCAAAAAAAGTGAGTATCAAGTTTAGTTGTTGTGAAATAAATCATTTCCTGACCCATCTGTAAGGTGGTGTGTTAGCCACATGTGGCCACTACAGTAGACTTATGCAAAGAATCAATTTCAGTGTGCACAAAGAATTGATTATAACTAATCTCTTTACATAAATCCTTTCCCCCTCCCATCCAAGCACAAACAAGAAGCATGTGTGCATGCACCTACACACACAGGTACAGATTGTGAACTTATTTGTATCTCTCACAGAAATTAACACAGTGTCTATCTAGAGAGCCAGTAGGTCGGACCCTAGCCAGGGCCTGAGAAACCTGACTTCAGTTCTCTGATCTGGCACTGACTTCCTGCCTAACCTTGGCTAAGTCACCTTGGGTGCAGACAGAAGTGCTGGTCCCCATTGAAACTGAGAAGGCTTTGAAGGAAACGTTCTGAGTTACAATGATGCCCTGGACCAAACAGAAGTTCACTGTTGGTTCTGGTGGGAAGGGGAATCTAGCTGCTGCCTGCCTGCCTGCCTGCATCCAGTTTCTCCTAGTAATAGCCTCTCCTCTCTCTCGGCCTGTCTCTGTTTCAGAATGGGACAGAGGAAAGGGAGCAGAGGGAGCTTGTTCTAGGGGTTCCCCAGGTAATGCTGGAGGGTGGGATGGGTATATTAGAGCCCCCACACCTTGGGGGGTGGGGGAGGAAGGTGCAAAACACTTGCTTCATGCTCCAGCAGTGGGCTGAAAACCCCACTAGACTGAACTCTCTCTGCTCCCATTCCTTCCTCCTATTCTGAAAGCAACAACAGGCTGGGAGGCAGCGCAGATGCAAGTTACAAAAGATACTCTGTTTTGAAACGTCTTCATCTGATCTCTCATTTCTATCTACAAGGAAGGAAGGAAGGAAGGAAGGAAGAAGCATTCAGGGAATTACAGACCAATCAGTTTGACCTCATTCCCTGGAAAAATCCTGGAAAAAAAATTATCAAAGAATGCATTAGCAATAGGCTAACGGAAGGCAACGTTCTAATAGATAGGCAACATGGCTTTGTTATGGGCAGGTCATGCCTGACCAACCTCATTTCCTTTTATGATCAGGTAACATGCTGCCTGCATAAGGGAGATGAGGTTGACATCATATGCTTGGATTTCAAGAAAGCTTTTGATTTGGTTTTCCATGACATGCTCATGGTAAAATTGGGGAATGGCAGCCTGGATAACTCAATGGTCCAGTGGCTAGGGAAGTGGCTCCAAGGCAGGATCCAGATAGTAATAACAGATGGAACTGAGACAACATGGTGCTTGGTGACCAGTGGCATCCCTTAGGGTTCAGTACTCGGACCAGTGCTTTTTAACATATTTATTAAGGATTTGGATTCAGGTGTTAAAAGTTGACTGGCAAAGTTCGCAGATAACACCAAATTATGGAAGACTGGTCATGCTGGAGGATAGGCTGGGGATACAGACTGACCTGGGCAGGCTCGCAAGGTGGACAGGTCAAAACCTGATGATGTTTGACATCGAGAAGTGCAAGGTGCTCCCCCTGGGGAGAAACTACCTGCAACATGCTTACAGGCTCGGCCATGCTACACTTACTGGCACCACAAACAAAAGAAACCTGGGGGTCTTGATAGACCATAGAATGAACATGAGCCACCAATGCAATGCTGTAGCCAGCAAAGCAAACAAAGAACTACATGCATCTACTGATGCATCTGAAACAAGTCTAAGGATGTCATCCTCCCGCTCTACTTGGCCTTGGTGAAGCCGTAGCTGGAGTACTGTGTCCAGTTCTGGGCACCACACTTCAGGAAGGATGTGGAAAGGCTTGAGAGTCCAAAGGAGGGCTACGCATATGGTTAGAAGTATGGAGAGCAGGCCATCTGATGGAGAGGCTCAGAGACATGGGTTTGTTCAGCCTGGAGAAGAGAAGACTGAGGGGGGACTTGGTGCCAGCCTCTAAGTATATAAAGGGTGCATATCAGGGAATGGGAACATGTCTGTTTGTAGTATGAATTTTTGCATATTAGTTATTATGTTTAAATGATAATTTTAATATTGAATTGATTGACCTCTATGATTGTATGAACAACTAAAACTCCATTTTGTGCTCGTTCCTTCCTTGACATGAGTAGGTGAACTTTGTATGCCCTGTGTACATGAGTGTCTCTGTGAGAGGGTGAATGGTGAAAGAATGATAACTATTTGCCTGAAAAAAGAAGAAGATTTAACTGATTGTGTAAACAACAAGGCACCGATATATAAGTTACCACACAGTAAACTAATTAAGCTAATTAATGGATGGCTGAAGAACTCGTCTGCAATCCAATTCAACGAAGATAGTGAGAAGAAGGAATCCTGCATATTTTGCCTGCCATGTGAACTGCACAATGCTTCCAGGACAGAATGCTTCAAGCAAAGATACCATCTACACAATGACTGGAATGACCTGTTCAAAGATACACTAGAATGACCTAAAGACTGAGCATGGAAAAACCCCAATGCTGAACAAAGACTTGAAATCCCTATAAAAGTGGGATACAGACAAGCCAAGATGAGGAATCCACTCTCTGCAACCTCATGGAGCACAGGCATGCATGTCTGTTCTTCCCCAACTCCTATCACCCTCAATAAGCCTGGACCTGGCCATCCAGTGCTAATATTGAGTAACATCTGCTGGTAATTATAACATCTTACTGGAGTGATTTGTCTGCATGCCTGTCTATGTATGCTTGTGTATGTCTCTTTGTATGACTGATGTGTCCAAGCTTCTGTATCTGCTTCATGTAACCAATAAACACGGCATTTTTACCTTATCCCCCCCACTCTTAATTTGAGCTATTGGCAATTTTATGTAACATGTTCACCAAGGCTCCCCAGGGGAAGACTAGGACTAACAGTCATAAATTGCTAGAAACCCACTTTAGATTAGACATATGGAAACATTTCTTTACAACTTGAGTGTACAGAGTCTGAAATAGACTCCCCCCAGAGGTGGTACAATCACCTGCTCTGGATATCTTCAAAAAACACCTGGAGGCACACCTTGCTGGGCAGGGGGGCTGGACATGATGATCTTGAGAGGTCTCTCCCAGCCTCTACCATCTCTCCATCTATAAATCTATGAAAAAGGAGTCAGATTTTCACTTGATTGTCCATTTTTGAAGTGGTCTGTCTGCAGCTGTGCATTTGTGTTTGGTCACAGCTATAAACAACTTTCCATGGCCAGATCAGACTAAAATTGTCACTTCTGTCTGTGCTGCTTGTGTCTCAGCTGCTCACTTATAAAAGGGGGTGACAGCCCTCCCCTAATGCAAGAAAACGCTGTGTGGGCAAAATCATTCAGTGCTTAAGCCTATGTTTTTATGTGCCTAAATGACACGTGTTCAGCAACATCATTTCCTGTTTGAAGCATTTGCACACACTGTGTGATTCAGTTCTGCATGGACAGGCTTGCATGGTCAGGGGGTCTACACTCTGGCCGGGCAGGCATGTGGTGAAATCAAATGGTTTAGGTATATATGTGAGGCGGGGTAAGTCCTTAAATTTTAGTTGCAGAAAACCCACAACCAGCAGGTCTTAGATGGAGGAGGAGGCCCTCCTCATCTCTCAGTGCAGCAGCCTAGTGGTTGAGGTACTTGCCCAGAGAGTGGGCAGATTGAAAAAAGGATGCCACCAGTCCGGGTTTCATTCAGAAAGTCCAAGCATAGATTCATAGATTCATAGATGTTAGGGTCGGAAGGAACCTCAATAGATCATCGGGTCCGACCCCCTGCATAAGCAGGAAAGAGTGCTGGGTCTAGATGACCCCAGCTAGATACTCATCTAACCTCCTCTTGAAGACCCCCAGGGTAGGGGAGAGCACCACCTCCCTTGGGAGCCCGTTCCAGCCCTTGGCCACTCGAACTGTGAAGAAGTTCTTCCTAATGTCCAATCTAAATCTGCTCTCTGCTAGCTTGTGGCCATTATTTCTTGTAACCCCCGGGGGAGCCTTGGTGAATAAATACTCACCAATTCCCTTCTGTGCCCCTGTGATGAACTTATAGGCAGCCACAAGGTCACCTCTCAACCTTCTCTTGCGGAGGCTGAAAAGGTCCAGTTTCTCTAGTCTCTCCTCGTAGGGCTTGGTCTGCAGGCCCTTGACCATACGAGTGGCCCTTCTCTGGACCCTCTCCAGGTTATCCGCATCCTTCTTGAAGTGTGGCACCCAGAATTGCACGCAGTAGTCCAACTGCGGTTTGACCAGCACCCGATAGAGGGGAAGTATCACCTCCTTGGACCTATTCGTCATGCATCTGCTGATGCACGATAAAGTGCCATTGGCTTTTTTGATGGCTTCGTCACACTGCCGACTCATGTTCATCTTGGAGTCCACTAGGACTCCAAGATCCCTTTCCACTTCCCTGCCACCCAGCAGGTCATTTCCTAGGCTGTAGGTGTGCTGGACATTTTTCCTCCCTAGGTGCAGCACTTTGCATTTCTCCTTGTTGAACTGCATTCTGTTGTTTTCTGCCCACTTGTCCAACCTGTCCAGATCTGCTTGCAGCTGTTCCCTGCCCTCCGGCGTGTCCACTTCTCCCCATAGCTTTGTGTCATCTGCAAACTTGGACAGAGTACATTTCACTCCCTCGTCCAAGTCACTGATGAAGACATTAAAGATTATCGGTCCAAGGACCGAGCCCTGCGGGACCCCACTGCCCACACCCTTCCAGGTCGAAACCGACCCATCCACCACGACTCTCTGGGTGTGACCCTCCAGCCAATTTGCCACCCATTGGACTGTGTAGTCATCCAAGTCACAGCCTCTTAACTTGTTCACCAGTATGGGGTGGGATACCGTATCGAAGGCCTTCCTGAAGTCTAAGTATACGACATCCACCCCTCCTCCTGTGTCCAGGCGTTTCGTAACCTGGTCATAAAAAGAGACTAGATTGGTCAGGCACAATCTGCCTGCCACAAACCCGTGCTGGTTTCCCCTCAGCATAATTTGTCCTGCCGGGCTCTCACAAATGTGAGCCTTGATAATTTTTTCAAAGACTTTGCCAAGGATGGAGGTGAGATTGACTGGCCTATAGTTGCCCGGGTCCTCCTTCCTCCCCTTCTTGAAATTGGGGACCACATTGGCCCTTTTCCAGTCCTCCGGGACTTGGCCCGTGTGCCACGAGCGTTCAAATATTCCCACCAGTGGCTCTGCAATGATGTTGGCCAGTGCCTTCAGCACCCTCGGATGGAACTCATCCAGGCCCGCCGACTTAAAGGCATCCAGTTCTTCCAAGTGATTCTGCACCATTTCAGGGTCTACGCATGGTAGTCTGGTGCCTTGCTGCTGCCTTTCTACAACCCCAGTGAGAGACTTGTCGTGCCCCTCGCTTAGGAACACTGGGGCAAAGAACTCGTTGATTAGTTCAGCCTTGTCCCCCCTGTCTGTCACCAATTGTTTCTGCCCATTTAGCAGTGGTCCTATTCCTCCCTGGGCCTTCCTTTTTCTCCCTATATATCTAAAAAACAATTTCTTGTTGTGTTTTACTTGGGTTGCTGTCCTCAGCTCCATGGTAGCTTTGGCCCGTCTAAATGCCTCCCTACAAGCACGAGCAGAGGAGGTATATTTGTCTTTGGTGATCTCTCCCTGTTTCCACTTTTTATGTGCTCCCCTTTTGGCCCTTAGGCTGCCCTGGATTTCTGTGGTCAGCCAGGGAAGCCTCCTGGCCCCTTTCCCTCTTTTACCTCACATGGGGATCGTCTTGCTTTGTGCCCGAACGATCATTTCCTTAAGGCACAGCCACCCTTCTTGGGCTCCCATCATTTCAAAACTCCTACTCTGCAGTGCTGCAGCACTGGGAATCCTTGCCCAGAGTCACACTGGGTGACATCCCTGGGTGCCCAATGTCTTAGAATTGGGCTGTAATTTTTGGAAGCTTTGTGTAGACTCCACAGAGCAAGGGGCAAGGGCACAAAGCCCACCACTATGGAAAGGATGTAGATAAATTGGAGAGAGTCCAGCGGAGGGCAACAAAAATGGTGAGGGAGCTGGGGGACATGACTTATGAAGAAAGACTGAGGGACCTGGGCTTATTTAGGCTAGAGAAGAGGAGACTGAGAGGGGACTTAATAGCAGCCTTCAACTACCTGAAGCGGGGTTTGAAAGAGGATGGAGCTGGACTGTTCTCAGTTGCAGCAGATGACAGAACAAGGAGCAATGGGCTCAAGTTGCAGAAAGGGAAGTTTAGGTTGGGTATTAGGACAATTTTTTTCACTAGGAGGGTAGTAAAACACTGGAACAGGTTACCCAGAGAGGTGGTGGAAGCTCCTTGGAGATTTCAAGCCTGGCTAGACAAAGCCTTGGCTGGGATGGTCTAGTTGGGGATGGCCCTCCTTTGAGCAGGGGGTTGGACTAGATGATGTCCTGAGGTCCCTTCCAACCCTCATTTTCTATGATTCTATGAAAGAGCAGAGACAGGGCCTCCCTCGTTCTGGGCACTGCAGCCACAATTTACCCTGAGGACCACAGTCACCAACACTGATACTGTTTATGTACTTTGGTCTTAGCCACAGACTCCCCTCTGCCCCATCCCTACCCCTACCCCTTCACCCGGGAGCTGCCTCCTCTCGTCTGCACTCTCCCCAGGGGTGATTTCCCACCCCAGCCCTGAACTCCCCTTCAACCCAATCTCGAGTCTCATCCAATTTCCCGCAACAAGTAATACATAAATAATGTGATTTTTGGGGTCGGGTGTCCAGGATTGATGTTAGGAAAAGGTGGCAATCCTAGCTTCAGTGGGGGAAGGCTGGGGAGATGTTTGGGCAAGGCCTAGATTGTGACCTGGTGGTTATTGAATTATGCTGAGGAATGGGCCTAGAATCCAGATCTCCCACTGATAGCTCACTAGTAATCACTAGGCTACTGGGCTAGTTGGTAGCAGGGTCCTCACTTGGTAGTTAGGAAAGACCCTTCGAGACTGCTTGAAAGACCCACCCAAGGAAAGTACGAAGAATGTGGTGAAAACCTTGGGATGACCAGACGGTGTCAGACTTAAGTGGCTAAGAACTGATTATAAATAATATCTTACCTCATTCAAGGTCTGGTCTCCTGAATGATTTGGAAATCAGACATATGGTCCAGGAATATGGAAGGTGGATTGAAATGATAACAAACTGATGGGCAACAGAAAGGCTAGTGGCGTGCATCCACTTGTTAGCTTGCGATTGGATGGTCGTATATATTATAAAGCTGTGTGTTCCTAGGGAGCTATGGATTTGTGTGTCCCCCCAGCATAATTCCCCAGTCAGGTGGGTTGACCAACTGGCAGTGAATAAAGGTTGTCTGATGTCTATTTGGTTTCTTTTACTCACTAGTGAACCTGCAGCTGTGGGACTGGAAGAAGAGTTCCCCTGGGGGCTGCAACACCCTCCCCTTGGCAGATACACACACAAGGCAAATTTGCTTTGCACATAGTCCCCAACTGAAGAAGAGCCAGAAAATGCAGCTACGTGGCTGTGTATGTGTCACCTTTGAATTGGACTCTGCTCCCACTATTCCTAAATTTGATGCCTACTACCTTTTAGCAAAGCCTAAAATTCAGCAATAGACAGTGAAACACAATGGGAGAAGCTCAGTCATGTGAATAATTTCAAACACTAAACCTGGCACCTGTTCATTCAGATGTATTTGCAGGAAGAGAAAAGAAGGAAATAATAAAAAAAACCCCAAACATTTAAACCTCTATGCCTTGAAATCAGACTGATGCCTGAACATGTTTTCAAAAGTGATATGGAAACATGGGTTCCCTTCCTCTCCCCTTCCCCCTACGTTTAATCCATGTGGGAAATATGGCCCCATCTTCAGTGTTCAGGGGGAAACCAAGAAAATGGCAAGGCAGTTAGGATCCAAAGCAATGAAGGAAGCTCTTTTAACCCAGGCAGATTCATGGTTGAAAAGCCTTAATCCCACATTTTAAAAATTAGCAAGTGGAAATGGTGAGTGTGCAATTTGTGTGGCTCTTATTCTCAAAGAAGCCTAAGGGAAATAGGCACTTTACACCACAGAAAAGTTGGAAAGAGACACTCATTTGGTGCCTTGTGCATGTTGTCTTCTTGAAAAATGTTATAAGAAGCCCAGGTGAAGGTTATGTGATACCTTAGCATGGAGTGGTGGAGGCATTCAAATTTCCTTAAAGAAGCAGAGTGATTTTCTCCAAATTGGTTGTAGTTGGCCACACTTTGATCCCACAAAGCCCCTGGAAATTCCATGTGAGAAGAATTATTGCAATGCTGAGTATTTTTAAGCACATAGCACATTCCTCCTGTCGTGGACGAGTCTGGCATGCCAGCTTCAGGGTCTAGTTAGGAAATATAACCAATTGTTTGCTGAATTTTTGGTATCTGACTTCTCTCATACAAACTGCTGACTGGACAAGCCTCCTGCCAAGGCAGGGGGCTGAACATTCATCCAAGTGAAACATTTACAGATTTGTCTGCTGACTTGTTATGCTGGTTGTTTGAAACGGGGAGCAGGAACACTGTTTGTATTACACAGTGGTGCCTGTTCCCTTCTGAATGTGGATTGGTCGGTGAGGGGGGCGTGGATTAAATGATTTTGCAGGCACAGGAGAGTTTGAGTCCTTTATTACATACAGTGTTTATGTAGTGGTTAGTGAGTTTCTGCATTCGGTTTTCCAGCAAAGGCCATTTACACACACACTCTCTCTCTCTCTCTCTCTTTTTAGTTTTGGATTTTAACCTCTCTAGCCAACTGTTTGTTAAAGAGAAATGGATTGGACTGATCCCACTGGGGTATGCCTGGCATTGGTCATGACTCTTCTGTTTATCATGAAAATTGGGAGGTTCTGGAGCAGCAGCAGTAGCAGCAAGGACATCCCTCCAGGACCAAGGCCCTTACCCATCATTGGAAACCTGCACATTATAGACCTGAAGAGACCCTACCGGACTCTCCTTGAGGTAAGTCTTCTCTCTTCTCCCAAACTGTTTAGTTGCTAAGGTCAAGGGGATTTTGTGCAGCTTTTGGGGCTACCTGGGATATGGCTCCATCTGTGGGTTTAGGGACCCAATGTGACAGTGACTCTATTTCAAGTTCCTAATGACTCTCCTTCCTTGGCTTCTCCTCCCCTTGCTAGTGGTGGCACCATTTTTCCTGCAGCCACTGCTCCCAACTGTGGTCCTTTTATGAGCTGTCCTTACAATTTCTGCCAGCACATGGTATCTCTGCCCATGTCTGGGAAACGCGCATGGTCCTGAGTCGTTACTTCATTGTTACTCCTTGGCACACACTAGGTCACCAGCTGTGCTATTGCCAACTCCTGGCAGTTGAGCCCCTCTTAGCTTCTCCACACACTGACTTTCCTATAGCTGCTCCTACCTCATCTTTCCTGTCTTAACTTTTCCCTTTTCTTTTCTCCAAAGAATCATCATTCTCTTTATTCTTACATTTCTATAACGAGTCATATTGCTGATCATGCCTATAATTCAATTATATTACTGATCCTAAGCTAAGGATGCAACATTGCCCCTTATGTGACCAAATCACTTTTAGTACTATGCACCTTAATGAACTTATTCAAAGCATTCCTCCATACCTTTCATCTCCACCAGTTCATACCAATTGCATCCATCTCATGGGGTTCCTGTCACGACACACTGTTGCCTTGCACACAACTTGAGAACTGGACTTTCTAACTCCTTTTGCTCCAGGCGCTTCTTGTGACTTCCATGTTTTCCTTGTTCTTTCCCCCCAGCAAAAAATGACATGCATTTTTTTCTCTATATTTTTTATTCTTACAGTCCTTACTTCCATCACTGTCAACACTACTCCAGAGCTGATTGCACATCTGATCCCCTTCATGAGCTTCTAGCGATTCTGAAAGCGATAGCTCATCATATTAATATTTGCTAGTATCTAACATCCATGTCTGATTTTCAGGTGGTCTTCATTTAAATTCCATTTGTGTGAATCCAAGTTTGCATTGGCACGTGGCTCCACCCACAGTGATTTCAAAGTGCAAATTGTCCTTTGATCTCTAATTATCCAGCCAACTAAATAGAAATAACTTTAAGTGAGAATATTTAAAGGTGCTCACAAACATGAACTCCATTCCCACAAACTGGTCCAAAGGAGGCAGAGTGGTAATGGATTGCCAGTTCTTTTGGTAGGTGTGTGAATTATTGTATTTTATCACATAGACCACACCTGGGTACAGGGTCAAAGCAGGGTCAAAGCTTAATCTTCAGCTGACTCACCTTCTCCTGCTTAACTAAAGGTGAAACCCTGGCTTCTGGTAAAGACTGGTGTCTATGGATGGATTTATGATTCTGAAAAGAGATGAAGAGTGTTTAGGGCTGTGAAATTGAAGGAGAGAGACCAGGAGCATCTGTCAGAAAGCAAAATTTCCCTAAGAAAAGTTGTCTTGATTAGTGGAACATCAAGATCATTAAAAAGAAGAGATGATCATTAACAGCTGTGGAGCGACTCACTGTTCTTCACTCCACAGCTGTTAATGATCATCTCTTCTTTTTAAGTCAAGTGACCCTCTCAACTTCCTGAATTGTAATACCACAGCTGCTGCACTGTGGAGCAGAAATCAAAGTAGGGTGCTTCTATCTCAGGCAGAAAATCAGCGTCCCTGCTTAATACAAGTGGCTGTGGCAGACGGGTGGGGAGAGGGGCTGATTTTGGGGGAAGATGTGTGTTAAATGCAAAAAAATATAGTTTCCCTTCTGCATTTCAACTTTTTCAAGCAAAGTGGACCTACTCCATCTCTGATACAGCTCCACTGACTCTAATGGATGGATCTGGCCCACTGCTTTAAATGCTTTTCTTTTCTTCCCAATTAAGCTGTCAAAAACTTATGGGCCAGTTGTCAACATTCATATGGGAATCAAGAAGATGGTGGTGCTCTCAGGTTACGAGACAGTGAAGGAAGCTCTGGTGAACCAGGCAGATGCATTTGCAGAGAGACCTAAAATCCCAGTATTTGAAGATTTTTCCAAAGGAAAAGGTGACTTAGATTTCTTCTTCATAGACCAAATTTAGTTGAGGAAGCAGGCCAAGTCTACTCAGGTGGTTGGAGACCTCTTAGGGAGTGTGGATGGCCCATCTTTACCTATCTTCTGAATAATGGCTGGAATCAGTGTGCTCCATGTCCCAGCAGAAAGGTGCAATTGGATTGCTCTTGGGCTATGCTTTGCTTGTCTCTCTAAAACAAGGGTGTGCAATCATTTCAGCTGGAGGGCTGCTTAACCAGTTTTCGTGAGCTGTCCAGTCCTGCAGGGGTAGCCCTGACCCTTGACAGGTGCCTCACCACTTGGTCACCATCTTGGGACCAGAAAACTCACCCCTTAACCCCTGACCTTTGTTACCGGAGGTCCCTCCCTTTGCCCCAGAAGTAATCCTTTTGAGAGGGGTGGTTGCCATCTTGGAAATGAAAGAAAAAAAAAGAATTGTATGCTAAATGTCAAATATGTGCTATAATATATTTAAATTTTATTTAAAAAATATGTTTGTCCTGAAGTATGTGTGTTTGTATAGAGTATATAGAGGAGATTGCACAATAGCTCAAAATGAAGGTGCGTGCAGGGTTGGGGGGGTGGGATGTGTGGGGTTGGGGAGTAGGGATGTGTGTGTGGTGGGATGTGGAAGGTATGTGTGGGGTGTGGGTATGGTGGGGGGTGTGGGAGTGTGTGGGAGTACGTGTATGAGTGTGGTGGGGGGTGTGGTGCATAGATTCATAGATGTTAGGGTCGGAAGGGACCTCAATAGATCATCGAGTCCGACCCCTGCATAGGCAGGAAAGAGTGCTGGGTCTAGATGACCCCAGCTAGATACTCATCTAACCTCCTCTTGAAGACCGCCAGGGTAGGGGAGAGCACCACCTCCCTTGGGAGCCCGTTCCAGACCTTGGCCACTCGAACTGTGAAGAAGTTCTTCCTAATGTCCAATCTAAATCTGCTCTCTGCTAGCTTGTGGCCATTGTTTCTTGTAACCCCCGGGGGTGCCTTGGTGAATAAATACTCACGAATTCCCTTCTGTGCCCCCGTGATGAACTTATAGGCAGCCACAAGGTCGCCTCTCAACCTTCTCTTGCGGAGGCTGAAAAGGTCCAGTTTCTCTAGTCTCTCCTCGTAGGGCTTGGTCTGCAGGCCCTTAACCATACGAGTGGCGCTTCTCTGGACCCTCTCCAGGTTATCCGCATCCTTCTTGAAGTGCGGTGCCCAGAATTGCACGCAGTACTCCAACTGCGGTCTGACCAGCGCCTGATAGAGGGGAAGTATCACCTCCTTGGATCTATTCGTCATGCATCTGCTGATGCGCGATAAAGTGCCATTGGCTTTTTTGATGGCTTCGTCACACTGCCGACTCATGTTCATCTTGGAGTCCACTAGGACTCCAAGATCCCTTTCCACTTCCATGCCACCCAGCAGGTCATTTCCTAGGCTGTAGGTGTGCTGGACATTTTTCCTCCCTAGGTGCAGCACTTTGCATTTCTCCTTGTTGAACTGCATTCTGTTGTTTTCTGCCCACTTGTCCAACCTGTCCAGGTCTGCCTGCAGCTGTTCCCTGCCCTCCGGCGTGTCCACTTCTCCCCATAGCTTTGTGTCATCTGCAAACTTGGACAGAGTACATTTCACTCCCTCGTCCAAGTCACTGATGAAGACATTAAAGAGTATTGGTCCAAGGACCGAGCCCTGCGGGACCCCACTGCCCACACCCTTCCAGGTCGAAACCGACCCATCCACCACGACTCTCTGGGTGCGACCCTCCAGCCAATTCGCCACCCACCGGACTGTGTAGTCATCCAAGTCACAGCCTCTTAACTTGCTCACCAGTATGGGGTGAGATACCGTATCGAAGGCCTTCCTGAAGTCTAAGTATACGACATCCACCCCTCCTCCTGTGTCCAGGCGTTTTGTAACCTGGTCATAAAAAGAGACTAGATTGGTCAGGCACGATCTGCCTGCCACAAACCCGTGCTGGGAATCGCATGGGAATGTGTGTGATGGTGTGGGTGTGTGCGCATGGGAATGTGTGTGATGGTGTGGGTGTGTGTGGGGGTGGGGTGTATGTGGGGTGGTGGGGATGAGTGGGGGTCCCAGAGCCACATATGGCAGCAACATGTGGTGCCAGCTGGGCCCAGCCTCATAGGCCCCATAGCGTGTAGCTCCCAGCTCAAGTCTCTGGCCCCATGTGGTGGCAGCATGTGGAGCCAGCCCTGACGAGCCCCATAGCGCACAGCTCCCATGCTCCCAATGGAGTCCCCAGTCCCATGTGGCAGCAGCGTGCAGCCCCACTTGGCCCCGTAGCATGTGGCTCATGCATTCCCACAGGAGTCCTTAACCCCACATAGCAGCACCTATGTGTGGGGCCAGCCCTGCCAGACCCAATATTGAATGACTTCCTACACTCCCAGGCCCGCTTCCCCCGCTAGGAATCCCTGGTCTAGTGGAGCCGTTACCCAGTGGAGCTGAGATACAGCAACAGGGTCACCAGGCAGATGCTTCTTGTCTCTAGCACCCCTCCCTTGGGGCTGGGGGTGGGTCAAGCCAGGCTGGGGTGTGGATTTCTTGCTCAGGAAGCAGTTGGAGATGCTGCTGCAGGGGCACTGGCACAGGCGCCTCCTGTGCAGAGGTGCCAGCTTTCAGAGGGGCAGCCGAAGGCCAGGGCCAGTGCTAATTGTTTTTTGGCTTTGGGAGAGGCCCTGTGGGCCAGATGGCCTTATGATCTAAATCTGGCCCGCAGGCTGTATTTTGCCCACCCCTGCTCTACAACGTGCTCTTCCTGAGGGTTTGTTTCCTTCATTGAAACAAAAACAGACTTGCAAACCTTTAAGTGTTTTGTGGATTGGGGGTGTTGCTTTACCATCTAGCCCTAAGCTAAACAAATACTGTGGATGGAAGAGTGATGTCTTTTGTATTTCTAAGAAAGCATTGCTTTGGATTACTCTTCTGACTTGAAATCTTCTCTTCACTTCAGGTATTATTTTTTCACATGGCCAAAACTGGAAGGTGATGCGAAGATTTGCCCTCTCAACCTTACGGGACTTAGGAATGGGCAGGAGAGTTACTGAGGATTACATTGTTGAAGAGTGTGGATATCTGATAGAAAAGTTTGAATCTCAGAAAGGTGGGTTGGAGCTTAGCTTCAGAAAACCTGTAAAATTTTGGCTTGTGCTGGTTAAGAGCTGCTTTTGTTTCATCCAACTTCCCCCTTTTAGTAAATACCACTAATCTCACTGAGATTTTTTTGCAACTGTTAGAAGAAGAAATGAAAGCTATTTTATGAAAAAGAGAGTTTTACAGCACATGGATGCCACATTTTTCTCTTGGGGGCAGCCAACCATGGAACCTTGAAAGCCCCAAAACACTGCCCCTGCTCCTCCCCAATTTTAGGGACTTAAACTTAAGACCCTGTATTCTTCTAACCATGATCAATAAACTCAAAACCCTGGGCCAGAGTGTGACACTAGTAGAAAAGATATGTCCCTTTTGGGCGCAGCTCTTTCATTAGTGATAAACCTTGACCAGTTGAGGGCCATCAGGAATTGAAGTGGGAAGGAAATTTAGGAGCAGAAGGCAATATAATAAACACTTTTTGCTCTGTATTTTACCACAAACCTCCAAAGTCCCCTGGCTGCAAGATCTCTTCAAATGGGGAATATATTTTAGATTTACAGGTTTCCTTAGCATAATGCAGTATTAGTTCTTACTATTTCTGTGCATTGCAGTAAGCAGTTGCTATCTGATCAGAGATGGCTCTGCAGATGTGATGGCTTGGAGTACCTCTCTATGTCCAGTTTCTGGGTTCTGTTTGATTGTATGATCTCCGTATGTATATGCCCTTATGGCTGGTTTTTGCTGAGCACTTTCCCCATGCTTCATAGTTTAAGTATAGGGATAGTGATGCCTAAATGACCTGCTCTGAATGGGACAGACATTAAGGATCGTTCAGAAAGAACCAAGTGTTTCCCTAGCAAAATAACAGGATGAATGTAACAGAGGGAAAAACCGTTTTTTCAAGTCTAGCCTCCAGCTGGAGGTAACAAATAAACTGACCATCTGTTGAGAGGCCTTGTCTTACCTGGGGCCAGACTGAGACTGACCTGGAAAGTCACATAGCAGAGTGGACTGGAAGTGATAAAGGGTCCAGTCGTAGTCTGAGCAACTGTCTTGTAGCTCAGAATTCAAAGAGAAGACAGAGGTGGAGACATGACGTCCAGGACCTTAAAAGGACACTGTTGAAATCCCAGGGCACTTACACACATGCAGCAAGGCTGCTGTGATGTCCAGCACGTTAGACCAGACTCAATTAATTGAGTCTGCTGGAGCACGTAAATTGATAGACTCTGGCAGCCTCATGCATTATGTGTATCCATGGTGCGGCACACCTCAGTGTTGAGAAAATGGTGAAGGCACACTTTGAACTAACACACATTTGGTGTGCTTTAGTTCAAAGTGCAATGCAGCCATTTTCTCAGTGCGGAGGCGTGCTATGCTGCTGGTACATGTGATGCGTGGGTGCTTTTAATTAGCATGGCTTGCTAATTAAAAGTGCCCTGGGATGCATCAGGAGCAGGTGTAAAAATGCCCCCAAAGACTGTTCAAGGCTGATAAGGAATTGGGGCAGGGTATGGCATGCAGGGTTCTTCTTATTTTTTTTTTTTCTTATTTTCTCTCTTGTGCTGTCTAAAAAAAGCAATTGGTTTGGAATTCCTTCTGTTTATACTGTCACACTGGTTGCAATGGTCACATACCACTGATCAAAGGCCAATGGTTATGTACCCCTGACTGGTTAATAAACTGTAAAACAGTGTAACCCCTTGATAGCAGAGCTTTGGAGAAGGTATGCTTCAACTCCTGGAGATGCTTGTGGTTCCAGCTTCCAAGGCCAGTGAACTATGAGAGCAAAAGATACACACACATGCTTCTTCTGTCCTCAGCTTAAGCCTGGCAGTCATGGATTTTGACCAATTCCAATGTTGGGCGTCTAAAATCCCTTATGTCCACAAGACATGTATGTATGTGCTAGGCTAGGGCAACAACCACACTTGCTTAGTCTGCCTGACTGCAAAGCTGAGCGTAGAATTCCTCTGGGAATGTAAGTGCCAAAAATGCTCTGTAGAAAAACATAGGCACTTAGATGACCTGGATAGAGTAGAATGTCACTGTTAATCTCTCTTGATCCCTGTTTTCCTTGTATACATGTCTCGTCTGTTTTGATTGCAAGCTCTGTGGAGCAGGGGTATCTCTTATTACGAGTGTGCACAGTGCCAAGCACAATAGTGTCTTGATCTTACCTGGGAACATTATGTGCTACAGTCATACGAGGAAGAATAATAATAGCCACCTATTAACCATCCTATTTCCATAATCTCTTCTTTGATTTGAACATTTTTAGGAAAGCCCTTTGACCCCATTATGATAATGAATGGAGCAGTGGGTAATATCATCGTATCCATAGTACTTGGAGAGAGATTTGGCTATGAAGATCCCCAATTCGTTAAACTCCTACATTTGATCAATGAAAATGTGCGGGTTTGTGGAAGTCCATCAGTTATGGTAAATTTGAATATTTTAAAATCACTGTTCAAATGAATGCATCCTGTTGTATGGCCGCTGCAGAATGTTAATCTTTCCTATTAATCAGAAACAGTCCAACAAACTGGAGGATAATACACGGGTCCAGCTCAGAACTTCTTGCTTTCCAAAACTGAGCGCTGCAGTTCCTGTCGTGTAGCAGGCTGTATCTCCCGAATTGTTCCACGGCCCCTGCATCAAATCATGTAGTCACAGCCAGAGTGGTAGTAATGACAAGCACATGAACACCAACAACAGTGTGCGTGTGCGTGTGTGCGTGTATATAGTATAACATACACTATCTATCATTATCATCAGTATTATTATCATGAATACTAATGATGATAATGTTCAGGTCTCTCCAGAAAGGCTCAGTACAGTGCACAATACCTGAAAATAGCTCATAGGATAAGAAACAACATGAGACTCCCCAGTTCACAACCTAAAACTTTAAACTGCACCCCATCCCCCCTCACTTTCACTTCTCTGACAATTTAACCTCAGAGTGCAAACCCTCTAGTGCACTGCAATGGAGCTTCCCAATCCCCATCTTGTATACAAAACATCTTCCTACTCCCCTCCTAATAGAGAGACTTTAATCTGCAGTAGTTAGATACTTATGCTTATTACAAAAACCCCCCAGGTTAGTTAGCTGTTATTACTGATGGCATTAAACTCACAAAGTTGTAATGCATTTTTATAACTATTAGGCTAAGTACAGACAGTCAAAAAGCCCAAGGCTGAATTGATTCAGTCTTTGCAGTTTAGTTTAAGCTGCAGAGATTAAAATGAGAAACAACTGGACAGACATTTACTTTTGAATCAGGGAATGCAGTCACGTGCCTGCAGTGGCTCAAGTCAGAAGCTGGCGGGGGGCTACAGCATGGCCAGTGTTGCCAAGCTCACTTATTATAAGTGGAATTGGGCTTGTTTTTAAAGGCAGTGCGGCTTTTTTTTCTTGTGAGACTTGGCAACACTGAGCACAGCTTTCTGGCAAGTAGCCAGCATGGGCTGTGTTCGCTTCCTTTTCCTGCTGCCCCCAAGGGCTCTGGGATTTGCTCTCCAGACTCACAGCAGCAGGACTCTGCAGGGTTGCTCATCACTTCCTCTTCCTGTTTCCAGGTGCCTGTGGGATTTGTAGTCTACAGTTGCAGCCAGCACTAAGCTTCAGTAAGTTTAGCAGGCAAGCCAGCTCTGTACTCAGGGGAAGGAGGGTTTAGCTGTGAGAAGAGGGTTTTAACCCCACCTCCCAGGCCCCAGACCCTAGCTGGAGTTTGCCTGTAGGGAGAGGGGGGCAGTGCTTGCCTCCCCTGCCAACCCTTCTTTGCTGGAGCAGACAGCTTAGCCCAGCCCAGGGCTGGAGAGTGTGCTGGGATGCTGGGGGATTGTGATTTAACTTGGACCAGGAAGGGGTCAGGGATGGAAGTTTCACAAATTGGTTTGACCCAAATCTGTTAAGTCTGATACTACATTCAACCAGGTTTCTCTTGAACAAGTTTTCGCCATTTTGGAACTGGTTTATGTGCACAGAACTTCTGTTCTGTTACAGGTTTAAATCAGTTTCTGATGACTTAAACTGGTTTATGTGTCACTTCTGTCACTAGTCTTGCTGGTGCTAGGTGGGTATAAATGTGAATGATATTCTAAACTGAACAATTCTCTTTTTCATTTTGCTGTTTGTATTTGGAGATGCTTGCAGTCACAGCAGATGGTCAGGGGAGAAGCTTTTCTATGCTGCTGGGTCTGGTTCTTCCCTTAGCAGAGAGTAACTTCTTCAACCTCTTGTGGCTTAATGCGGGTGAGCGGAAGAAGGCTGGATGCGTTCAGGAGAGGGGAGCCAAGTGGGTGGGTGTCTGCTTCTAAGTGAAGTGTGTGTCCTGATTCCTGCAGGACCGAGGAGCACAGAGCTCTCATGCCTGTGCTTGCTAACAGCTAACACTATTATGCAATAAAAAATGGTAGGTCATTACTTACACAAGGCCATTCTTGATTTCATGGCATTTTTGACAGTTTTGACTGCAGTTAAATAATATGTGGCCAATTGATTAGTCAGTTGATGTTATTTGGTCAATTAATCATAGTCATATAGCTCTCTCCCAGTGGCTGTATCTTTCCAACAGCATTCACAGTTCTAAGGCATATTGGTCTCACTGAGCTTCAAGGAGAATTCCTGCAGCTGCTCCTCATAAAGCATGCTGGAAAGTGAATTGAGATAAAGGATTTTGTTTTAAACTTGACACTTTAAGATTTGGCTAGCTCAAGTCAGCACATGGAGGGAGTGGCCCTGTCCACACAGCTTCTGTGCCAAGTCAGGGTGGGGCGTTGAGATGCATATCCAAATGACTTGCTCTTACTCAGCAGATCTCAAATCCTGGAACTGGGGGGACATAGCTGTTTCAGCACCACTCTGAATATATGTTTCTGATCACTCTCAGGCTCCCTGTTCTTGTGCAAGCATCTAGGGCCACTCTAAGAAGGCTCAGATAATGAGGAGTGAGGGCTTGGCTGATGATTACACCCCAAGCTCTCAAGATGTGAGCTTACCGTGCCTCAGTTAGCTGGTCAGCAAATGAGGCATAAAAACATTCATTTCCTTTGGTGGAGTGCTTTGGCCTATAAAAGTTACCTGCTCATGAAGTATTCTCAGCATTTATGTTTGTTTTCTCTAACTTCCTTTATTTTTAGATTTATAATCTATTCCCAGCCCTTGGATTTCTCCTGAAGGGCCACAAGGTTGTTCTTCAAAACAGAGATGAACTACATGCGTTTTCACAAGTTACCTTTATAGAACATCTCAGAAAACTGGACAGAAATGACCAGCGCAGTCTTATTGATGCTTTCCTCATAAGACAGCAGGAGGTAATGTCGTTGCAGTTTCTTCTGCCTTGCGTGTTTCCTTTTCAGACCTGATCGTAAAAGTTTAGGCAAAGCATGTACCTATCAAAGTAGCCAAACTTCACAAGTAGCTTGCTGCTGTTAGCCCTTTTTTAACCAAGGAGGGAACGTCTACATGTGCAATGAATTTGAAGTAGGTTTACTGCACACTAAAAATATTGCACAGTAAGTTTACTCGGGAGCACATTTAAAGGGCTGCTCCAACATGTAAGACATGGGAAGTCCCATTGACACTGAGCTATTTTTTAGCTGCTCATTGACATGGAGCAGCTCTTGAGAGCTGCTCTATTTAAAGTGCCGCCCCTCTACCGGGCATGTGTATAGGTGTCAATGGGATGACACTGATGGCAAGAACCATTAAAAAACAGCTCAGTGTCAATGGGACTTTCCATGTCTTATATGTTTTTTATTGTATCAAGGTTTAAGAGTTCAGCCTCTTGCAGGACTCAGGGCCTTGTTACCCATTGGACTTTGAGCTGAGAGCTGATCTAATTAAAACACCCACAGTGTCCTGTGCATTCAGCATCTCACATTTCAAAATGGTGGTGGCAGCACTTTAACTAAAGCTTGTTTGATGAGCGCTAGTTAAAGTGCCCCCACCACCATTTTGAAAGGCGGGGACCCTGAATACACGAGATGCTGCAGCACCCTGGAGTATTCTGATTAGAACTCGATTAACTGAGTCTGCTCTGATGTGTTTTAATTGGAATGCATCGGAGCATGTGTAAAAATGCCCAGTAATCTAGTGCTTCAATCTAAGCCCTTACATATATTCATGACTGGATGGGGTCAAGAGCTCAGACCTTTGTAGACTAAACCTGGCACAGAAAAAATGTGTGCATTTCTCAGGGCATCTGATCAAAGCCTTCTTGGATTAAAGACTTTTTTCACACTTTTTATTATATAGACCAGTGGTGACTAACCTGTGCCACAAGTGCCACTAGTAGTACAGGAAGCTGATGTGGCTGGCACATGATCCCTGCGTGCCAAGTTAAAGGGGGGTGGAGGTGCTAGCAGTGGGAGTCAAGGGAGCACTCAGGGACAGTAAGGGAATCAAAGCAACGCTCAAGGGAGGGCAGAAATCAGAGTGGTGCTTGGGGAAAGGGAAGCCAGGTAGGGGAAGGCGATCAGTGTGGCAAATAGGGAGGGGACAGAAGTCAGGGGTAACTGCTGGCTTAAGGGTTTGGCTCCAAAGAAGCTGTGGGGTAGGTATTGCCAAATTCATTGTTGCCACGTTCTGGTGGCAATGGGATTTGCCGACACTGGGCGATGATTATTATACATTCACAAAGATTCATAGACGTTTAGGGCTGGAAGGAACCTCGGGAGATTATCAGGTCCAGCTCCCCTGCTCTGGGCAAGGAAGACTGCCGGGGTCAAATAACCCCAGCAAGGTGTGTGTCCAGTCTCCTTTCGAAGATCTCCAGGGTAGGCGCCTGCACCACCCCCGCTGGGGCGCTATTCCAGAGTGGTCACTCGAACCGTGACGTTTTTCCTTATATCCAGTCTGAAACCTTCTTCTAGGAGTTTATAACCATTGCTCCTGGTTTTCCCCTGGGGTGCTTTGGTGAATAGTTGTTTGCCTAGCCCCTGATGCTCTCCCCTGATATATTTGTAAGCTGCTACCAAATTCCCCCAAAGTCTTTTCTTTTGCAGGCTGAACAGTCCCATATGTGTCAGCCTTTCTTTGCATGGCTTGCTCTTCAGGCCTTTAATCATATGAGTGGCTCTTTTCTAGACTCTCTCAAGCATCTCCTCATCCTTCTTGAAGTGCAGTGTCCGGAACTGGATGCAGTACTCCAGCTGCGGCCTCACCAATGCTGAGTAGAGCGGGAGAATAACTTCCTTAATTTTACTTGAGATGCAAGCTTGTTAAGTTACAGCTTCCCAGTCATGGCTGGTGAGAGAGATTTTGGGTGTCACTACTTCCTGCTGGTGGGGGAGCATCCCGCCTCCCCTTTTGGAAACAGGAAATGGAGAAATTCTGTATTTGAATTCTAAGCTCAATTCGTAAGTGTTGAAATAAATTTCTTGGAATGCAAAACTCTAGAGCTCTTGGTTCAGAGATGATACCTTATACTAGATTGACTAAGAAATTGCAAAAAAAACCAACCTTTTTCTGCAAGGTTTTGGGCGCACACACCTTTCTTTAGGCTGGACAAATCCAAGATAGTAATAATCCTCTTACTTAGAAAATAAACTTAATTTTGCACAGGGGAACTTTGAGGCTGGAAGTCTGTTCCCTTGGGTCTGTGAGAGTCTTTTGTGTGAGTTGGTCTTTGATGTGCAGATAAGGCTGTTCTCATCCCTGGTGGTGTCGGGTGTCAGGAAGGCAGGGAGGCTCAACAAATCTTTCCTTCTTGTTCAGCAATGAAGCGTATATTTCCAAAATAATAATAATAATATAATAATAAAATATCCATACATTATTAGTATATATTATTAATAATACATAATGCCAATACTATTATATTATTAATAATATATAATATATTATTAATACTAATATGATAACATATTTTCAAAATAATAATGAGCTCTAGAAATAAATTTCTAGAGTTCATGCTTCTGATTTATTTACACACAGGTAAATTGCAATTATTATTACACTATTATTTTAATTTCTATTAAGATAGAAAATTCTCATAATTTGTGGGTACCCCCCGGGGTTGGGGACTCAGTACAACTGTACTCCCGTTCTCTCTCTCTCTCCCTCATGGGCTCTATTTTTAATGGAGACCTTTGAGTCTTATTTTTTCCCTCCAGGAAGAAAATGACACAAATAGTTATTTCCAAGATGGCAATCTGAAAGCCCTCATAACCAACTTGTTTACTGCTGGCTTGGAGACCACTTCCACCACGCTGCGCTGGGGCTTTCTGCTAATGATGAAGTACCCCGAAATTCAGCGTAAGTGCTTTTAGGAGAACAACAATGGTGCTCAGCACACTGCATATTGAATTGGGGAACCCCAAAACCAAGGTGCTAGTAGCTTGAGGAAAGATAGTGAGGCCCTTCAGTAGAGAGCCATTAACAACTCCATGTCCTCTGTGGCTCATCTTGTGAATGAGTTAGGGTTTTTATTTCCCTGCAGCCAGATTTGGATCTCAGTGGGTGTGCCTACATGAGACACTAAATACGCAATAGATTAATTCTACTGCGCATTAGCACATCACGGCAAAAGCTGTGGTTCTGCACCTTTAGTTAATACCTGTTATTACAGGTACTAAACAATGCACAGGAACCATGGCACATTAATACACGTGTAGACATGCCCAGTTACACCTATGTAAATATGGAGCTGTTGGGTTCTGGTCAATGGAAGTGCTTTCCTCTTGCAACTTTATAGAATTCAGTGTACCGACATCAGCACAGCTCTCCTGGGTTCAGGGCTGGTGCCCCTTACTTGCTGAAGGAAAGGGTCAATGATGCACTGGATGATCCAGACTTTGGCTCTGTAACAGAATAAGTATTGCTGTTGTTATAAGAACATATAAGATAACAAAAGAACTGCAATTTATTGGGTGAGATGATAGGTCCATCTTACCCAGTATCCTGTATTACAGTGGCAGAGAGTGGATGCTAAAAGGGAGAGTGAACTGTGTATGACCGCAGTTTCTTTTAGGGCTGTGTGAAGCTTTGGTCCCTAATTCAATACAACGGAGATTTCTCCTGATTCGGTGGCTGAATGTCTAAATCCAAATTGAATCAGAGGACCCTTTAATTTCTCCGAATCAAATCGGAACCCTCCGAATCAATATGGAGAGATTCAGAAGGATTCGGTGATTTGGACATACACACAGCTTTAAATGTTTTTCCTACATACCTCTAGGTAGCAGATGGTTCATGAACACCGTGATGCTGGGACACATGGAATGTCCCACAGAAGTGTGGGGGGCTCCCCAGTGCATTCGGCAGCAAACCCAGAAGTGAACCAGAAGCACTTCCAGTCCAATGCCGGGTCCACAGGGCAATGTGCTGGGGGGCTCCCTGGCACTGCCTGGCTCAGTGACTGGTGCCTCCTAGGTCTGGGGGGGGGTACCTATTGTCCCCCCACAGCCAACTGCCGAGCCAGAGGGTGTGGGGGGGGGGGGGGCAGTGTGCTCCCCTGCAAACTTGGAAGTGGACTGGAAGTACATAGTATCTATATATAGTAATAGTATCTATATATATAAAGAAGATGATCAAAACATTTCATCTCTCTAAAAGCAATTTCAGTGTTAATTTTGATTTTAATTCTGTATTACATTACCATATATAAAAGTATATAAAAGTAAATGTGAAAAAGTCAAACAATTATTCATCAAAATGGAATATTTTTGCTCCAAAATGGTTAATGAAATAGATTTTTTCCAAAACAACGTGAGCTGCTCATTTCAATTTAATCGAAAAATTCCTTTCAATTTAACATTTTTGCTATATAAGAACACAAAGGACAGTCATTTCAACATAAAATATACATTTTTTTTCTGAAAAGGCTGACATTGGATGTTCATTAGAATTGGTTTCTAGTTTTCTTCTAAAGCAACATTATAGCAAACTCAAAAGGAATTTGTGAACCATTCTGATTTTGACAGAACTTTATAATCTAGAATACCGAGAGTCCATCAGAGTCCCTCTCTTCAGCTTGAGTTAAATGGCTGCATATTATTATTTGGCAATTTAATGAAGTGAGTGGGTTATCTATGTGTCTTCAGAAGCTCTCCATTCAATTGTGATAGTCCTGAGCAAATACAATAAGGTCAGTACCCCATTATTTTTGGAAGTAGAGAAATTTCTGAGAGTTGTCTGTATGGTTGCAATGTAATTTCATGTATTCCATAGCAGAAACATACAGCATTTCTTCGGGATCAGTGAATTCTGGTCTCCTCCTTTAACATTTACAAATGTTTGCAGAAAAAGTCCAGGAGGAGATCGAGAGAGTCCTAGGATCAAACCCTCCACGTATAGAACATCGTAGTAAGATGCCCTACACAGATGCAGTTGTTCATGAAATTCAGAGGTTTTCTAACATCCTGCCAATGGACTTGCCTCATGAGACTACAATGGATGTAACTTTAAAGGGCTACTTTATCCCAAAGGTGAGCTGCCAGCAGCACTGCTTTGCTTCTCTTTTCTTATTGTCTTTATTTTTCTTAGCCGTAAACCCTCTGGAGTCCTGGCTCAGTTAGTTCTTGTTAAATCAGACTGGATCAGATGTCCTATGGCAGTATTGACGGGATTTATTGCTGTACTTTTTAACTCCTATTACCGTAGGAGTGATCAAATGACCATATTCCTCTATGGGATAACTCCACAAATTTGATTTCCAGGGAACTTACATCATCCCCCTGCTGGCCTCTGTGTTGCAAGACAAATCTCAGTGGGAGAAGCCAGATGCTTTCTATCCTGAGCATTTTCTTGATGCTGAAGGAAAGTTTGTGAAGAAGGAGGCCTTCATGCCTTTTTCAGCAGGTACTGTCTGTTTTCTACTTATTGCTGGGAGAGAAAGATGACTAAGAGTCAGGAGATTATAACCTCATCCAGTGGCTCTGGCTATGTCAAAGCCTAACATTTCCCTAACTGTCCCTTGCTTGGGACAGGTCCATGTTGGATTCAGTATCCCCCCATTAATGTAAGGGGGTGTGGTGATGAAGGGGTTAATACGTCTTGTTATAACTAGAGAGGTATGTGTACGTGCAACTCACTCTGCACTCCTGCCATAGGCTGCCCCTTTGCTGACCTCACTCTGCACTCCTGCCATAGGCTGCCCCTCTGTTGACCTCACTCTGCACTCCTGCCATAGGCTGCCCCTTTGCTGACCTTACTCTTCACTCCTGCCATAGGCTGCCCTTCTGTTGACCTCACTCTGCACTCCTGCCATAGGCTGCCCCTCTGTTGACCTCACTCTGCACTCCTGCCATAGGCTGCCCCTTTGCTGACTTTACTCTCCACTCCTGCCATAGGCTGCCCTTCTGTTGACCTCACTCTGCACTCCTGCCATAAGCTGCCCCTCTGCTGAAACCAGCTGTTCTTAGAACTGGTGGTTCAGGCTCAGGAGTCAGAGGTGGAGAAGCGTGGTCCTTGCCACATTGCCCAGTCATGTACCATTGGCTATGAAAACTGGTATCCTCTGCTCAGCTAGTCCAATGGGCTGCTAGACTTGAGCAGACCTTTGTCCATGATCCTAAATGGAACACTATGATGTCCCTAATGGCAAGAATATATATAAATTGTGTTTTATTGGGCATATGTTGGGCATACATTGTTGAATTGGGTATATATTAGGCATATGTCTAGGAGTGCCCATCTGGCACAATGTATTGTGTGGTCCTATTTTAAGGAGAGCATGTGACAAAATCAATTCTTATTGATAAGATCTGTCCAAACTTAAAGCTTTATGAGGCTATCCATAAATCAGGTGAAAGTAGTGCAAATCATGCCAGCTTGCTTGTTAGATAGAGTTTCTCAGAGTTTCAGGGCATCTGTTTTCAGTGACTAGCACTGCTGGTTTCCTGAGGGCAGTTTAAAATGTTGTTTTGACTAGCCCTGAACAAAAAAATCTGGTTTACAAAGATTTTGAAAGCAGATTCATCATATGGAAATAGATGCACGTTTCTTTTTTTTTTTTTTTTTTTGATGGTCTCTATAAAACACAGTTGAAATTTTTCATTTTTAAATACTGTGATTTTTCCGATAGGAAATTTCTGACATATAGGGCAAATCTACATGTGCTATTAATGCTATAAAAGCTTACTGTGCAGTAAAATACTGAGCAGAAAGCCTTCCCTGGGAGCGTGTCTACACATGCTTCCTATTGGGAGCAGCCTGGTACAGGGCTGCTCCTACCCTGCCTACAGCAGTTGGGGGAGCTCCAGGCCCTGGGGTGCTAGCCTGGGGGTTGGCAGAGAGCATGTGGCCGCTCTCGATATGCATGGGGCCTATTTGGGTAGGGAATGGCTGGAAGCTGCCCTAGAAGTGGGACAGCTCTTGGCCTCTTGCTGTGCAGGGAAGCAGAGAGCTCCCCAGTCCTGGTTCTGCTCTGCTCCTGGCTCCTGTGGGGAGCAGGGAGCTGAGCAATGCCAGTATAGGGGGAGTTGGGCAGAGAGCTACCCCGTCCTACTGCTGCTTGGCTCCTGGGGGTTGCTGGGAGCTGAGCAGCACCATGACTGGGGGAGCTCCCTGTCCTCTATGGTCCCCTAGGGGCAGGAGCAAATTTGCCCCCAGTCAGCATCTAAACATGTGCTACCATGTAGTATCTATTGCACAGCTAGTTTACTACCTGTATTTACAGGTAGTAGCTAACTGCTCAACAGACTAAGTTACTGCATGGTAAATGGTGTACATGTGTAGATGCTGATGTTTTACTGCACAGTAGATTAGTCTACTACACAGTAAAGTATCTCATGTAGACACACCCACAGAGTTGGATGCTTGATTTCACAAATGCACTTTAAAAATGTGACTAATTTGCTCAATCCAAGAATAACATCAATGATCAAAGATAAGTCCATTTGACCTAACAGCTATTTCTGCAGCAAACGGCCCACAGCAGAGTGATATGGCCAGGCCCATAGCCAATCATCTTTAACTTCTCCAGGCTAAATGACCATCAGGGCTCCTGGTTTTCTCTGATAAAAAAACCCCATTTTTTTAAATGAAAAAAGTAACACAAACCCCACATTTTCCCATGAAAATGAAATGCTACACACACGCACACGCACGTGTGTGTGTGGATAGTACTGTTTTATTTTAATCATGGAAAAATGTGGATTTTGGGTTACTTTTTTAAATTTGAAAATTGGGGATTTTTTATTTTATTTGAGAAAACCAGGATCCCTGATGACCATGGACTCATTTACAGCTGGGTCACCTGGGAGTACAGAGACTGTGTAAGTATTTAAGAATGGGTTAGATACGTACTGGACTGGGCTGGTTTGGTCGGGGGTTGGACAAGATGACCTCCTGAAGGCCCATCTAGCTCTACTGTTCCATGATGATATGGCTCCAGAGCACGGCTTGGACATATAGCTCTGAAAAAGTAGGAGAACACCTTAATTTCTCTGATGTCTCACCTCTCATCCCTTGATACCTGACATAGATGTTTATGCTCTGAATTAACATCAGTTAAGTGAGAGGAGAAGCTGGCCTGTGGCATTCATTTCTCTTTTGTGTTAAAGAAGCAGCTGCTTTCAGTGTGCCCTGGTGTTTGTGTGTTTCCTTGCAGGCCGGAGGATGTGTGCAGGTGAGACTCTTGCCAAAATGGAGCTCTTCCTCTTCTTCGCAAGCCTCCTGCAGAGGTTCACGTTCCAGCCTGCCCCTGGCGTTTCCCGCTTAGACCTGGACCTCACCCCTGCAGTCGGGTTTACCACACCCCCAATGCCCCATGAGATCTGTGCAGTGCCCCGGTCCTAGGGTTCGCAAATCCCCTTTCTTCCCATGTGTGTTCTGTGCTGCAGCTCTGAGGATACAGTGAGATTCAGTCTCTGCACCTTTGGAGGCTGTTGTGCTCTCCGTGGATGATATCCAGCTTGGCAGCAAGGTCCTAGGAGGAGTAAGGATGGTAGAAGAAGAAGGCAGGGGGGGATTGCAGCACCATGTAGTCTCTGCTGCTGTTGATTTTACCGATCCCACACGGAAAGCAGGATTTTTTGCTTTCTCTACCTTGTGATGTTAAAAATAGGTTAAGCAACATGTATGCAAAACACCCCCTTTCTTTTATGAATAGGGATCTACTGAAATTGCAATTGTGCAATTTCTGTGGAAACCGTGAATTCAGGCAGGTTCTGTGAAAAAGTGCAGGCTCTGTGCTTCTGGTGGGCTTGCTTGAAAAAAAAACAAACACCCAACAACTTACTGGCAAGCAGAAAAGCCCTGCAGTCTTGGGGCATGGGGGTTGGGGGAGGAGGGAGGGTGGGGAGAGTTGTGGGGCGGGGATGATTACGGCTGGAAATGTGGAGGCAGGGCAGGGCAGGGCATGGGTGGAGCTGGCTGCATGGTGTGGCAGTGCCACAAGTTCCTAACAGCCAGACTGGGTTGGTGGTGGCATGGAGTGGGGTGCAGGACAGCAGCAGCTCATTTTCAGCCAGGCCAGGGTAGGCAGCAGGTGGGAGCTGCTACATCCCTCTGCATCAGAGCAGGATCGGTGGGGTAGGGGGACAAAGCACTGGCAGCCCAACTTCTATTTTGCTCCTGGCTGACATCACCCAGGGGTGCAGCAGCAGGCAGAGCACACGGCAACTAGCGGGGTGCAGCAGGAGTTACCCCTGCTGCCAGGGCCCCCAACCTGTGCTGAGTACAATGTCCAGGTCTGGCAGGCTCCAGCAGTTTCAAAAACAAGGAAAAAAACATAATACGCACAAATTCTGGATGCCTTAAATACATAGGTATTATGTGCCAATTGCTACAGCCATGTTTAGGATCAAATTCATTGTTTTCAAATTTGCTCCTCACTTCCATGTATTCAGAGAGCATGTCTACACATGCAATTAATGTGACTGAATATAGTGAGCTGGCCAGCCAGACCCAGACAGGGACTGCACAGCCACCTGGGCTGTGGTATGGACACCACAGCAGAGCTGCCTGCACTTCTGGGCCAGTTGCTAATAGGCCATAACTGCACAGTTGGCCTTCATGCAGCACTGCTGTCATGTCTTCTGGTGCTTCTGCTCTGCCCTCTGGGCAGCTATCATCAAGAAGATATCCTTGAGCTGCCCCTGCCCCCTTTGCTCACCAGGATGTGGGGCACTGAGTAGCACTGGGATGCCAGGGCCGTGCCCCTACCCATGCCCTTGCCCCTCACTCCTGACCCACCGTCTCTGCCTACTCTCACTAGCTCCCTTCTGGCCACAGCTCTGTCCCAGCACCAGGACATGAGTCCAGCTGTGGCTGTCCCACCAGCTGCTTTGTGGAGCTCAGAAGTGCCAGCCTTTACTGTTCTCCTTTCTGCACCTGTACCCAGGCCCCAACAATCCCCATGACATCCTAGGGAGCCCACAACTGGGGCTCAGAGACTGGGCTGAGCAGGCCCCTTCCCTTCCAGGCCAGCCTTCCTTTGCATAGGCTGCTTTAGGGGAGCAGAGGCTCTAAGCCTGGCTCTGGAGGCCTCACTTACCCAGAGTGCTCCTCCATCCCTGACCCCTATCTCACTCTATCTCACACATACACACCCCTGCTGCCACCTCCACCACACCTTGCCCAGCCCATCACACTCCCCAAGTGGTTCCTGAGACCAGGAGCCCCCCCAGGCTGGGGCTGCATATCCCAGCACTAGTATGCACACAGGACAGGGCTGCAGTGTGACAGTTGGCTCTGCAGCTGTGGCTCCTGCCAGCAGTTCCCACCCTGTCTGGCAGCTGGGCACACAGAGTATGAGATTTATGGGAGAGATGTGGGGTTGTGGGGTGGGGGGAAGGGTATGGGGAGGTTTGTGGCTAAGTGTAGGGTCTGTGGGGGTGAGGCTTGTGGGCATGGGGCTTGTGCAGAGGTTTGGGGGGTGTGGGGTTTGTGGGTGGATTGTACGGGGGTTTGTGGGTGTGGGGTTTCTGGGTAGGTATGTGAGTGGGAGGGTTGTGGGGGTAGTTTGGGATGGTGGGGTTTGTGGGTGAATCGAGGGAGGGTTTGTGGCTGTGGGAGGACTGTGTGGGGGTAGGGGGACTGTGGGGGTGGGAGACTGCTTGGGAGTGGTGGGTCCCCTGCCTAACCCCCTGCACAGTGTACAGCCCCTGCCCCCCACTGCAGCAGCAGCAGCGTCCTGTGGGGGTGGTGGGGTGGGGGGATTTTGGTTGGAGGGGACTGTGGATATGGGGGGACTGCTTGGGAGGGGTGGGTCCCCTGCCTGCCCCCCTGCACAGTGCACAGACTCCCCCCACAGCAGCAGCAGCAATGTCCATCAGGGCGGTTATGACCCGTTCTTGGCAGAGACCCCTGGCAGCGTGCGGTGCCACCTGAGACTGGCAGCTGCACATGCCACACAGCACTGGCCTGGCTGGTAGCGTGCACCCTTGGACAGAACCACGTTGCTCTCACCATCACTCATGGCTACTGGCACCCCACACAGAAGCTGTGTACTATTGGGCTGGACCGGCTCCATGGAGGCAGGAACTGGCTTGGCCTGATAGTGCACGGCCCCTGTTTGCAGTGCCAGGAGCTGCAGGTGAGAGCAAGAGCCAGCCTGGTTTTGCTTGAGGGCACATGCCAGCAGCCAGGCTGCTGCCAAGTGTAGCCACCAGTCTGAGGTGATGCTGTGCTGCCAGGGGTCTTTGCCAATGATAGGTTATGAGAGCTCTGATAAGCACTGCTGCTGCTGCTCCTGTGGGGGGGGGGGGGTGTCTGTGCACTGTGCATGTGGCAGGCATAGGGATGCTCTGGCTGGGTGCCAGAGTATCTCCTTGGAGGACCTAGCCTCTGGCTGCCTATGGGCATGCTCCAACAGAGTGTCCTGCTTTGCTTTTTTTCTGGTAGTTTTTTTTTTTTTTTTTTTAATACTGGGATTACCAGCATTGCCACAGGTGCTGGCCCCAGCTGTATAAAAAGCTTCCCTGGTGAGCAGATCAGGGCTACTTGCCGTCAGGAGCTTCTGAGGCCCAGCCAGTTGATATATGTGGACACTAGCTCCCTGTGTCAGCTGGACTGCTGCAGCAGCCCTGACCTAGAGTGGCCTTTGCATCCTCTACCCACTACAGCAGTCTGGCAGTGGGGGCTGCTCCCTAGCTGTAACCTGATGCCACCTGTGACAGCATCCAACCACTTGGACCTGCATCCCCATGTCTGCACACCTGTCAAACCTGGACAGGGACCACACGGCCACTTGGACTCTGGTATGGGCACTGCAGCAGAGCTACCTGCACCTCTGGGCTAGCTGCCAGTGGGCCATGGCTGCACAGTTGGCTTTCATGCAGCCCCTGCCCTGCTGTCTGGGCAGCTATCACCTGAAAGATATACTCATTGTGCTGGCCTGCTTTGAACTGTCAAAGCATATCCTCCTGGCCCCCAGTAGCCAGAAGGTCCACCGTCTCATCTGCCCTCCAGCTGGGTCCTGAATGCCAGCTCTGGGCAGGCTCCTCTGCCTGGGTCCTGCCACTTGCCTCACTAGTGGGAATCCTGGTGTTCCCTGTTTAAAAATGGCAAATTCTTTGATAAAAAATCCCAGATTCATAAATTAAAATACCCCCAAATCTGTATTCTTTCACAATTAAAATGAAGTGTCACTATATCTGTGTATAGAGAGATAGAGATTGATCAGTTGGGCAATGTTTTATTGATATGTTAACCAGTTAAACCAGTTTGGAAGCCTACCAGTGCCTCTATCATCACAATAAAATAAATTATAAATATCCATATGCTTTGGTGTTTGCTTTGGGCTTTTTATCATAGAAAAATCAAAGGTCCCCCTGCCAGCTTTGTTAACCAGGATGTGGGGACAGCTTCCCCTTTAGGCACAGCTCCCACCAGCAGGTCCCATCTTGTCTGGCAGCTGGGCATGCAGGGTTTGAGATGGGGCGGGGATGTGGGGTGTGTGGGGGATGTGGGAATGGGTGTTGGGGAGTTGGGGTGAGGTTTTTAGGGGGTGGTATGTGTGGGGTTCATGGGTGGATATGTGTGAGGTGTGGGTGTGGAGGGGATGTGGGGTTTGTGGGTGTGGATGGGTGGGATTTGTGGGTAGGTCTGTGGGGTTTATGGGTTTTTCAGGGAGGCTTGATGGGGGGTGGCGCCACATGCTCACCCTCCACCTCCCCGTGGTGCACAGCCCCTACTGCTGGCAGCAGCAGCCAGCCAGGCTGTTGGGGTGCTCATGGCCTGCTACAGGCACAGCCCTGGAGAGGTGTGGTGCCACCTGAGACTCAGAGGCTATACGTGGAAAAGGGAGCTGGCCTGGCCCACTGGAGCATGCCTTTAAACAGGACCAGGATGGCTTCTGCCACCACGTGGGATCCCAGCACTTCATGCAGGAGTTGTGCACCATCAAGCTGGGCATGCATGGCTGTGTTCCATGGGGAGGTAGAGGTGTGTGTGTGTGTGTGGCAGCCTCCCTCAAACTCTCCACACCCCCCACAAACCCCATACCCACAACCCTTCCCAGAAACCCCACAGTTGCCCACCCCTATAGCACCCCCCACACAGTCCACCCACCCCCATGTCTCTGCTTACAAGGGACAGATCCTGCATCTGAGACACTGCTGCCAGCCTTGCCCCACTTCTATCTGTTCCAACACACTAAAGCAGTACCTTGCACACTAAAGCAGTGTGCTGGAGCAGCACTGGCATGTGGCAAGCATAGAGATGCTCTGGCTGGGTGCTAGAGCATCTCCTTGGAGGACCCAGTCTCTGGTTGCCTCTGGGCAGGCTCCAGGAGTGCGCCCTGTGCCGCTTTTTTCCAGGGTGTTTCTTTTGATACTGGGATTTCCCGGTATCAGATGTCAAGTCCGCACTGGCACAGGAAGCATTTTTTTGTTTGTGGTGTGCCTTCTGTAGTGTCTGAAACTTCTTTGAGATGCTGCAACAGGCACGTGCAATTTCCTAGTTAATCTAATAAAAGATATCATTTCTTATAGTTTCATAGTGCTTAGGGTCAGAAGGGACCTAAATGGGATCATCAGGTCCAACCCCCTGCCCCGGGAAGGAACAAGTGCCAGGGTCATAACACCCCAACCAAATATCTGTCCAACCACCTCCTGAAGACCCCCACAGAAGGAGAGAGCACCACCTCACTTGGGAGTCCATTCCAGAGCCTGGCAGCCCTAACTGTAAAGTAATGTCTCCTGATATCTAGCCCGAACCTTCTCTCTAACAATTTGTGGCCATTATTCGTAGTAACCCCTGGTGGTGCCCGGGGGAACAGAGACTCCCCCAATTCCTGCTGGTCCTCCCTGGTGAGTGTTTAAATGGCCACCAGATCCCCTCTCAGCCTTGTCTTGTGGAGCCTGGATAGATTCTGGCCCTTCAGCCTCTCTTCACAGGTCCTCGCCTGCTGCCCCTGACCATGTGAGTGGCCCTCCTTTGGGCCCTCTCAATGCTAGCCACATCCCTCTTGTAGTGCGACACCCAGAACTGGATGCGGTACTCCAACTATGGCCTGACCAATGCCGCATAGAGGGGAAGGATCACCACCCTGGACCCGCTTGTGATGCATCTGTAGATGCACGACAAGGTGCAGTTAGCCTTACTGACTGCTTCCCCACATTGGCAGCTCATGTTCATCCTGGATTCAGCAATGACTCCAAGATCCCTTTCTGCCACCATGTTGACAAGAAGGGAGTTCCCCAGCCTATAGGTGTGTTGCTGGTTCCTTCTCTCTAGATGCAATACCTTGCACTTGTCTGCATTGAATTCCATCCTATTCTCATCTGCCCACCTCTGTAATCTGTTTAGATCTAACTGGATTCTGTCCCTCCCCTTCAGCGTGCCTACCTCACCCCACATCTTGGTGTTGCCAGCAAATCTGGACAGTGTGCTTTCCACACCCACATCCAGATTGCTGATAAAGATGTTGAACAGTACAGGCCCCAGGACCAAGGCCTGGAGGACTCCACTGCCCATATCCCTTCAGGTCGAAAATGACCCATCCACCACCACTCTCTGGGTGCAACCATAGATTCATAGATTTATAGATGTTAGGATCGGAAGGGACCTCAATAGATCATTGAGTCCGACCCCCTGCATAAGCATGAAAGAGTGCTGGGTCTAGATGACCCCAGCTAGATGCTCATCTAACCTCCTCTTGAAGACCCCCAGGGTAGGGGAGAGCACCACCTCCCTTGGGAGCCCGTTCCAGACCCTGGCCACTCGAACTGTGAAGAAGTTCTTCCTAATGTCCAATCTAAATCTGCTCTCTGCTAGCTTGTGGCCATTGTTTCTTGTAACCCACGGGGGCGCCTTGGTGAATAGATACTCACCAATTCCCTTCTGTGCCCCTGTGATGAACTTATAGGCGGCCACAAGGTCACCTCTCAACCTTCTCTTGCGGAGGCTGAAAAGGTCCAGTTTCTCTAGTCTCTCCTCGTAGGGCTTGGTCTGTAGGCCCTTGACCATACAAGTGGCCCTTCTCTGGACCCTCTCCAGGTTATCCGCATCCCTCTTGAATTGCAGCGCCCAGAATTGCACGCAGTACTCCAACTGCGGTCTGACCAGTGCCCGATAGAGGGGAAGGATCACCTCCTTGGACCTATTTGTCATGCATCTGCTGATGCACGATAAAGTGCCATTGGCTTTTTTGATGGCTTCATCACACTGCCGACTCATGTTCATCTTGGAGTCCACTAGGACTCCAAGATCCCTTTCCACTTCCATGCCACCCAGCAGGTCATTCCCTAGGCTGTAGGTGTGCTGGACATTTTTCCTCCCTAGGTGCAGCACTTTGCATTTCTCCTTGTTGAACTGCATCTAGCAGCTGCATCTTGACCATCTAGGCAATTTGACACCCATCTGACTGTGTAGGCATCAATGCCACAGTTACTTAGTTTTTTTTAAGATAATGTGGTGGGAAACTGTGACAAAGGCATTTTTAAAGTCCAGGAAGACAACATCCACCTCAACACCCTTGTCCAGGGACTTTGTGACCTGATCATAAAAGGAAACCAAATTAGTCAGGCAGGATCAGCCCTCAATGAACCCACGTTCGTTGCCCCTGAGCATTACCTTCCCTGCTGGGCCCTTGCAGATGGTCTCCTTGATGATTTTCTCAAAGGTCTTCCCAAGGCCTGTGGTAAGGCTGACTGGCCTACAGTTGCTAGGGTCCTCCTTTCTCCCCTTCTTGTAAATAGGGACCACATTGGCCCTTTTCCAATCCTCTGGTACCTAGTCAGAGCCCCATGAGTGCTCATACAGTCCTGCCAGGGGCCCACTATGACCCCTACCAATTCCCTCAGCACCTTAGGGTGAAAAAAAGCTGGACCTACTGGAATTGGCATGGGTCATAGTGGTGTGCATTGGGACTGACTCCCTTTATTGCTCAGAGGATTGTCTCCTTGAGGAACAACCACCCATCTTGGACTCCCATCTCATTGAGGCTCCGAGACACCAATGCCTCTCCTACTAATCTTCTTAGTTAATTGAAGTCAGCCCTCCTGAAGTTGAGGACTTTTGCCTTACTGCTTGCTTTCACCACCCTGTGCTGGATAGTAAATTCCAGCAGGTGATGATCACTGTCACCCAGGTAGTTGAGTACCCAGAGACCCCTCACCAGGTCATCGCCTGTGGCAAGGACCAAATCCAGCAAGGCATTTCCCCTGGTGGGACTATGCACCTCCTGGGGATAGATGAAGGTCCTGGATCCCAGCTAGGAATCTACATGAGTGGTCAGACCTGGCTGACTGCTCCTCCCAGCAGATGTCTGGGTAGTTTAGGTCACCCATGACAACCACATCCTTGACTTTACAGCCTCTGTGAGTTGACCTGAGAGTTCCAGGTCCAGCTTATCGCCCTGGTGAGGCAGTCTGTAGTAGATGTCCACTATCAAGTCCCTTTCTTCATGACCCCCTTGCATTCTTTCCCAGAACGCCTAAGTTTGCCCCACCTCTCACCCCATCCTGATCCTGGAGGATGTGTATTGCTCTTTGATGTAGAGAAGTATACCCTCCGCCCTTTTTTCCCTGCTCTTTCTCACCTGTACAGCCTGTAGCCCTTGATGTCCACTGCCCAGTCATGAGTAGAATCCCACCAGGTTTCCATGAGCCCTACTAGGTCTGGGTTTTTGCTAGCTAGCAGGAGGGCCAGCTCCTCTTGCTTATTCCCCATGCTTTAAGCATTTGTGTAGAGGCATTTGAGGCCTCCAGTAGGTGCAGGTACTGCCCTCTTGTTCTGTAGAAAATGAGGGTTGGAAGGGACCACAGAAGGTTATCAAATCCAACCCCCCTGCTCAAAACAGGACCTCCTTCAACTACATCCCACCCAAGGCTTTGTCTAGTCAGATTTTAAAAACATTCAAGGATGGAGATTCCCAAATCTCTGTGTAACCTGATAGTTTCCACTGAAAGGGCAGCCCAGTGAGAGAGGACGAGGATGCTCCAGTGACAGCCCCAGGCATGTAGGTGCCCAAGGGTGCAAGTCACTCTGTGAGTATCATGGGCTGTGAATGTGCTACCACATGAGGCCCTGCAGATACCAGAGTGCTGCTGTATCCCATGCAAATGGTATTGGGTATGCCTGTGGGGAGTGGGATCAGAGCAACACTTGGGGCAGGGGAGCAGGAGGGTTTTTTTTGTGGCATGGTCATGAGCAGGTCCCAAGGCTCTGAGCCACTCAGAGGAAGCTCTGTGGTGGAAGAGTACAAGTCATGGGTGACTGGTGCTGCCTTAGTTAGGGGGGGCATGTGCCCCCCCTGTGACTGTAGCCGATCCTGATGGCTGATTGCTGCAGCAAATTACTACAGCTGCTTCTGGGAGTGGCTGTGGCCACTTCTGGGAGTGACTACAGCGATCTGCCGGCGCTTGCAGGGTGGGCACCAGTGCTTCCACCTGCCACTCCTGCCCATTGCCTAAGCAGTGAACATGGCCAGTCAGAGGGTGCACCGGTGCTCTCAGGGGGTGAACATGCGCCCCTGTGCACTCCCTATGCATTGCCACTGGTACAAATGCCCTGAGCTGCTTGCACTCTCCCACTGCCTTGGGCTGCTCTGGAGGCTTGAGGGACCCTCAGGGTCCCAGAGCACTTGCTCGCTTCCTCTGTTTTATATATGGGCACTCAGGGGAATCTCAGGGTGTCTCTCCATAAGTGAGGATGTTGAAGTTCCTCACTCAGTCAGACCTGTGCTTTGGGTCTGGCTGAGCAGGGAAACTAGGGCTTTTCTTTGCCTAGCCAGACCCAGCCCTCCCCGTTTCTCCCACTCAGCTAGACCCTAAGTCTGGCTGGGCAGGGAAAGACCCCTCCCCACTAGGCTAGACCTGTCCCTGGTGATCACTGGGGAATCTGAAAAGGGAAAGTGGGGAGATCACATCATCCCTTGTACTACTCCATCAAGGGTGAGACAAGGAGCAGCATGTGTTTTGTCCAATGAAGCAAATGAGCTGTGCCATGATCCATCACACAGCTGATCCACTTCATTTGGTGACATCTGTTTCTATCATTGGATTAGCTATGTCAGTATGCCTGGAGTTCTGTGTAAAGAGCAAGTTGGAGCCCTAATATACCTTGGTGTGGCAGCAATCCCTCATGGTCAAGGATGATCACTCCCAGGGGTCAAGGAAAGGGTTGTAGATGAGTCTGTTGATGATGAAGAAGGCCACTCCTAGAACCACAGACTCTTTGGCAATTTTCACAGGTGTTGGTTAAAAAGAGGTTTGGAACACTGATTTCTCAGTCTTCCTGCCTTGCCCTACCCCCAAATCACTGGGAGATAGCAAGAAAATCTCTGCAACCTAGAGCAGGTAGATATTAGAGAGGATCATGCTCAGGAGTGTTAATGAAGCAAAGCATCACAACCAGCTTAGTTACAAAAGAAGACTAAAGCAGCTGAAGTAAGTTTGTAGCAGGGACAGAGAGGAAAGTTTTGAAAGCAGGACATGGGTAGTCTTGCCTAATGATTATACACCTGAAGCACTGGTGTTGTCCTGATCAGTTCCCCAGGGAGCTGGAGATATGGAGGAGTTTGGTGTCAGAATTGGATTCAGCAATCATACGCAAAGCAAAGCACACTGGGGTCAAAAGCTGTAGCTGGAGACAGGGTAAGCCAAGAGTTAACCAGGAGTCAAAAGAGTCAAAAACTAGAGCTGAAGGTCAAACTACAATCAGGGAATGACAAGGGTCTTACCAGATCAGAAGCTAAATTTGGAGCCAAGAGTCAGAACCAGAAAACCAGCAAGGAAGCACACAGCAGGCCTACAGCAAGAGCTTCCCCCTTTGCCTGGGCAAGGAGCCTACAGGTTGGGCTTGGCATTCAAAGACTGGAGCAGGTAGGGCCCGCTGCCTCTGGGGACTGGCTGCCCTGATGGCTTACTCAGCCTTGCTGAGACCAAGGTGCTGCTTTGCGCTTTGGTCTTGCTACCAGTGGTACTTGTTCTGGAGATGACTTACCCTGCTCTGTTGATTGGGACTGGCTGGGTGCAAGGTTATGACCCAGATCCATTACACTTCCTATCCAGCTGAAAATCATCCCTGCAGTGGGTATTGACTTTTGAGGGCACAAGAGTCAGCATTTTGGGGGTTTCTCAAGATGTAGATTTAGGAGGATTTCTATGCCAAAGCTACATCAGAAATTTGACCCTGTGTCCTGTATGTATGGATGCATATCTATCTATCTATCTATCTATCTATCTATCTATCTATCTATCTATCTATCTATCTATCTATCTATCTATCTATCTATCTATCTATCTATCTGCTTTCAAGTGTCCCATAGCTATCAATCTAATGACAAGCACAAGCATAGAGATTCCTGTGGTACTTTAAAATATAATGGAAAATACTGAACACAGTTATAACTTTGGAACCCCACTAAGACCTCTGGAATAGTGGGATTACGCATTGACAAAAAGGGAGCCAGGAAAGAGCTGTAACAAAGCACTGGTCAAAGTGTGCTCAAGGCTGCCTGCATTTCTCTCTATTGGCACAATTATATGGGAGGCCTGAAGACATACACGGATAAGATAGGGAAACCAGGTTAGAAGCCCTAAGCCAGAGGCACTACACAGATCTGATGGGGCTTTGGGGGTGTAGTAAACCCAGATGCAGGGGTGATATCCAGGTCTGAGCTGGAAACACCAGGGGCAGGGTGGAATGTGAACTTCTGGAGGAGTCTTGTGAAGAAGAGGAAGAGCTCCATTTTGGCAAGATTTTCGCCTGCACACATCCTCCGACCTGCAAGGAAAGGTATGATAAGTATGAGCATTTCAAAAGCAGCTGTTGATTTAACTGTAAAATGGAACAAATGCTACAGGAGAGCTTCTTGTCTCAGTGAAAACCTGTGTTAATTCAGTACAACGACATCTATGTATGCAATGTTTCAATGGCTAGGGAGTGTGGCATCAAGGAGATTAAGGGGTTTTGCTATGGCTCCGGAAGCATTCATTCAAGTCCTACTCTGGACTCATGATAAAGGTTGTTCCCAGTTTATGCAGTAAATAGCTACGTGGTCAATTTGGCTGGGTAAGTTAAAGGTGGTTCAATCTGGTGCTGGCCACATCACTCCTTTGTGTGCCACTGACTACAGTAACTAGTGTGCTAAACTGTAGGAATCAATTGGGGTGTTAGTGGTGGATGGACCTTCCTTCCTTTAAGATACAGGTCTCAAACATACAGCCAGATATACAGCCCAGGGAGGTGGGTCATCCAGCGCATCATCTTTTTTTTCCTGCAGTTCCCTCTTGAGATTGTTAGACTCTCCCTGAGCTCAGTGTTGAAGAAGAGTTGCAGATAGCTTCATTCACCTTAGTAGTGTAAAACATGATAGTGTTCTCTAGTGAACTAGACCAAGGTTACTTAGATCACCCCCAGTGTGTGCCCAGTTTTGTCTCCATTTTTCTTTCTCTCTTCTCAGCTTCCACCTCCTCCTTTTGTTTTGTGCTAGTACTGCCCAATGGGCATGGCTTGTCTTTGTTGTAGCCCTCCTGTCTCTGTCCCTTTCCTATCCTCAACTATTCTGTTTCTTTCTAACAGAACCAGGATGAAGAGTCAAAAGCTAGAGCTGAAAGTCAAACCAGAATCAGGGGGAACCTGCCCCCCCCAGGGAATTCATGGTAATGTGAACAAATCTTTATGGAAGGAAGAGCACTGGGATGTGTGGGACATTTTGAGAAATACTCAAGCATGATATAGAAGTGGTGCAAATTGTACAAGTGGGCAAGCATGTGAGCCCTGGGCTCTGCCTGTGGTGGGGCTGCCCAACAGGAACAGACATCCCATGCTCCCCGTCCTTCTGCACCTTTTGGCTCCAGCTCTGGCAGCAAAGCAGCAGTGGCAGCATAGGGGTGTATCCAAGTGAGCAAAGGGCATTCTCAGAAATTTAGTTCTGGAAAGTGTCTTGTTTGCTGCTGGGGGAAAATGTCACCGCATGTTTTTGCCTCTGAAAATTGGTGAATTTTCTGGCTCCTTAATATAAGTGTCAGCAGGAAAAAATGAGGTGACATCTTCCTTCAACAACAAAGCTCCCAGCTTCTGGGATGTCACCCACTGCCAGAGTCTCCAGAGCCAGAGATCTGGAAGGAAGATAAAGGAGGTGGGGCAGTGGAGATGAAGGACTGCCCTGGGCGCAGTTCTGGCCAGTTACACCTCGGTTGCACCGAGTTGTTTTTTTTATAAGAAACAGTCACAAGCAAAGAGTTGTGTGTAGATGAGGAGACACTGTATAAGCACAACAGCTGGAATGGATAAACGTTTGAAAACCCAACAGTAGTGGTGTTATTTAGAAGACTTATACCCATATTTGTAACAATGTTACTATTCACCTGTTGCATAATAAGTAAGTGTGGCAAGTGTTACGTCTTGTATTTTTGTGTTATCTGTAACACAAAATACTACGTCAGATACCATGTCTTTGAAGAAGACAGAGTTCCATCTCTTTCAAGAAAAATGGAAACTGGAGGAAGAATGTCTCGCATTTGAAAGCTTCTCTAACTTTATCCCGACTACACAGTTGGTAGGCCTGTGCAAAGTAGCTGGTATTCATTTTGGTTTCGGTCAATTCGGGGGACAGCAATTCGATTGGGTGATTTGAAGCACTGTCCTGAATCAATTTGGCTGAATCTGATTCAGAGGTTCGGCTGCTGCTGAATCAACTGAATCTCCAAATTACACAGGCTCCATCCCTGACCCGCTCTCAATGGCTGTCCCACCCGGCTCCAGCTCCTGGCTCTTTGAAAAAAAAAAAGCTGGCACTCACCGGCTGCTGCCAGGAAAGAGGGGGGGGGTGACCCCCACTGCCCCCCCCGTTCCATGTGGCAAGGAGGGCTCTGCCACGAGCCCTCCAACCCTTGCCCACTCTCTCACCCCCCCGCCCCATGGCTGCCCTGCCTGCCCCAGCTCCTGGCCCTTTAAAAAAACAGCAACAAAAAAGCCCCAACTCACCGGCTCCTGCCAGGTGGCGAGGATGATCCCCACTGCCCCCACTGTCTCAAGCTGCATGGGGGGCTCTGCCATTAGCCCCCAGAAGCTCCAAGGCTGCTGCAGGAGCCAGTGAGTTCAGGTTTGTTTGGGTTTTTTTTAAAGGGTCGGGAGCTGGGGCGGGCAGGGCAGTCCTGGGGGGGCTGGGAGAGCAGGTAGGGGTCAGGGGGCTCATGGAAGAGCCCCCCACACAGTGTGGGGCAGCAGGGGGAAGTTGGGATTTCCCCCCTGCCTGGCAACACCTGATGAATGCGGGCTTTTTTCTAAACAACCGGGAGCTGGGGCCAGGTGGGGCAGCCATTGGCGGGGGGGTGGGTGGGGCTGGGGCAGTGATTGGGCATTGTCGGGTGCTCAGGAGGGCTGCAGGAGCAGGCAGGGGATGGGGTCTGGTGGGGGTCCCCCATGGTCCATTTCCTTCTCCTCTAGCCTTCCCTCCTCTGCCCCCTACTTATCAACATGGAGTCCGGGTCCAGCTCCCTGCTCCAGCCGGTGGGGACTGCCCGAATCGCCAAAGCTCTCGGCATCTTTTCAAATTGATTCAGAGACCTTTGAATCAATTCAGACCTTTTAATTGATCCCCTGATTTGATTCAGAGATTCGGCCACCGAATCGGGCCAAATCCCCTCTGAATTGAATCAGCACCCGAAGCTTCACACAGACCTAAAAGTTGGACCAGTAAAAGACAACACCCCCAGAAATCCTTGCCTGTCCAATAAAATGTAGGATCTTATTAATTCTTTGTGGAAACAAATGGAAAACCTGTGTATTTGGCTTGGCTTGTAAGTAAGCTGTGGCTGCTTTTAAAGAGCTCCCCGGGCAGAGACATTATGAGTCCCGCCACGGCATGAAGCACAGCAAGTTTATCAAGACGATGTGAAGACAAAGTAAGTAAACTCGAACAGTGGTTATGAAAGCATAAAAAGCAAAAAAGAAATCTTCCTCAAAGCCGTGGCACAGCTCTAGTAGAAATGTGTGATGAAAACAGAGTGTGCTCAGAGAGCTGCAAGCTTGTGAATATATCAGCCTCTCAAGAAACAGTAGGTGACAGAATCTGTGACTTCTCTGATAATTTGCAAAACCAACTCCAGAACAAGGCAAATGCATTTGCTTTTAACTTTTCAATAGCAATTGATGAAAGCAGAAAGGATTGTGACATTTCTTTGTGAGCTGTGTTTGTTCCAGATCTGGATCAAGATCTGAATGTCACAGAGGAGTTTGTGCCAGTCAAAGACAACCTCACTGGGGATCATCTTGACCTTCATTCAGGAGAAGACATTTTCAACAGCCTGACCCAGGCTTTGGACAACTTTGGTGTGGACTGGAAAAGGACAGTGAGGGTTGCAACAGATAGGGTTCACTCCATAGCGGGAAGGGAGGCAGGATTGGTGGTGAAACGCAAGTGCAAAGTTCAGAAGAAAATACTGGTTTGGAAGCAAGGGGTGACTTGCTTACAGCGGCCAGGAGCTTGGTGCTTTTCATTTGCATTCTGGCCAAAGGCCATGTGATGAATATTGCAGTAACAATAGTGAATATTATCCGAGTCAGAGCTCCCAGCCTTTGACACTTCAAACAGCTCTTGGAGGAAGCATGGACAGGTTCATGGATTTTACTGCTATGGCTTCATGATTTGAGTTTGACCCGCCTGACTTAAGGGATGGAACCGAGAGCAGGGTATCTGCCCAAGGTGCCCTGCTTAGTAAGAAAGGAAATGAATTATATTAGAAGTAGGTAAAAGAGAGGACATTTGTCTTTCAGAACAGCGATGATGCAGCTATAGTTTTTATGTTGTTTTGCTTTAACCACGTTTGTTTGACTAGCATTTATTTTCTGACAGAATTTATAGGGAAAGGAGGGTTGAATTTCTGAAACTTTTTGTTTCTCAATCAAAAACTTGGTTTTTTTTTTTTCTGTTTAAATGTTAAAATATTCAGATGGTTGTTGTTATTGTTCTTTTATTTTTAGCTTTTGACCTGGATGGGATGTGTTTTTCATTCACTTGATTGGTCAGAATGTAAATACTTTTTAAACTGAATTTCCAAAATCAAATATTTGACTTGATACAAGAAAATCAGAAAATCAGACTTTCTAAATTAAACATTTCAACAAATAATCCAATAGAAACTTCAAAAAAAAAAAAAAAAAAAAAAAAGGAAACATGTCCATGGTGACAACATGAATCTACTTGCAGAATATCTGCAAATACTAGTAATCTATTTTGTCTGGCCTCAGTCAAAATCAACATAAAATTCCCCAAGAAGATGAGTACAGCAGATCAACGAATGCCCTGTGATTCTGAGAAACTCCACTAAACAAGCAAGCTGCTGTGATTTAAAGTATTTTCACCTTTTAAGTTGACTTATTATGTGGCCTCATCAGGTACCCACCAATTGAACCTCGTTCCCATGGAGCCTGGAGCTGGCTGGGACCTGCCTCTGCCCCAAAGAACTTCAGGGGAGGGGCAGGTCCCAGCCCCCTGCCCCAATCTGCTGGTGGTGTAGCTAGCAGTGAGCCCCCTGGGGCCAGGAATATTATCCCTGTTTGGGCTCTGCCTGCAGCTCCCGGGGGAAGGGAGCAATCTCCCAACCTCCACCAGGAGACAACTGTCTCCTGGACCTGTGCTCCCTCCCAGCCCCTGGGCTAACACCCAGGGGAGCTCTCCCTGGCTGCTGCAGGGGGCTGGTGCAGGGCCAGAGCGGGCCAGTGCAGACTGCTGCCAGGAGCAGTAAATCTGCTCCCACGTCCCTGCACATGTAAATGCTTGTCCAGGGTGGGTTTACTCTAGAGTAATTTACTCTAGAGTAAATCCACCCCACAGCATTTGCACACGTAGACACACCCAAAGAGCATATGAGAGAGGGCTGCAGCCAGCACCACACTTCTCTGACTCCCCACCCCAAACAACTAAGTTCCCATTTGCTTGGTTAGAGGAGTGGGCCAGTGGTAGAAGACCATAGTGGGGTATGTGCTTGTACTTCTGGATTTGTAGCAAACTGCCTTAACCACTCTGCCACCACAACACCTTACATCAATGGAGGAATATTAATTCCACAATGGAGAGAACTCATCCACATAAAGGACTGTGAAAGGATATTTGGCTTAAAATGGAAAGAACAACTTTTTAAGTGTTATAAACTACTACATCTTACCTATCTTTCTCTATATATAAGATGGAAGGTACCTGCTGCAAAAGGCATGAAGGCCTCCTTCTTCACAAATTTTCCTTCAGAGTCCAGAAAATTCTCAGGATAGAAATCGTTTGGCTTCTTCCACTGAGACTTGTCTTGCAGCACAGAGGACAGTAAGGGGATGATGTGGGTTCCCTGAAAATCAAATTTGTGGAATTATTACATGGGGGAATATAGCCCCTTAATTTTATTTATGGCAATCAGCATTACCAAACAAAGGCATATTTTTACTGACTCTCTCCAAACTTTTCAACTGGCATGTTTTACATACTGAATACTCCCCTTCTGCCAGACCTTAAACATGGGCTGGGTTCAAATTTGGCACCTAAAATGACTGGTTATCAGTAAGGTTAAAGATTGTCAGTAAAAAAAAAGAAGAAAAAAAAAAGCTGTTGGGTTGGTAACCATGGCAACCCTGCTTGAATACAGTGATGGTTTTACACCAGGGGTTGGCAAAATATGGCCCGTCAGCTGGATCCACCCACCAGGCCATTCTGTCTGGCCTGTGGGGCCCCTCTAAAATGTACACAATTATTAGCTACCATTGGCTGCCTGTCTAAAAGCCAATGAGGCACCAGAGGCAGGAGCCACTGGCTGTAGGAGGCGCCAACTGCAGCAGTAAGCAGCTTGGGCTCTGGTTGCTGTATGATCAACCTAACCCCAACCTGACCTGCCTGGCCTCACCTCACCCTGCCCTGCCCCTGGCAGCTTCTGGAGACCAGAAGCTTCTCCGTAGCAGAGGCTTCTGCCCTGGCAACCCTGTGGCTGTTCCCCAGACCTTCCTCCATCTGAGGGTGGGGGGCAGAGCAGCATAGAGGAGACAGGTGGATGGGGGTGGAGACCTCCGGTGAATGACCCACTCTGTGGGGCTTGCAGGACTATGTGCCTCCATGTTCTGCTCCCAGCTATAGTGCCAGGAGCACCACGTGGAGGCATGGAGCCAGCCCACTGGCGTGCAACTTCCCACAGCTCCTCTAGTATGCCACCAGCCATGTGGGTCCTGGCCATGGAGCAGGAACTGTGTGTGCTGGGATGGGCCAGGCTAGCTCCATGCCATGTCATGCAGGTCCAGGGGTTGTGGGAGTGCGGAGCTCGGATGGGCAGAGTGTGAGTGTGAGGGAGGGTGGGAGGGTGTGGAGACCCCCCCACACACTACCTGCCATGGCGCACAGACCCTGCTGCTGGTGGCAGTGGCAGTGGCAGCAGCAGGCGATGGGTACTTGGGGTGCTTGTGGCTCTGGTGCCTGGTGGCGTGTGGCTCTGGACAGCACTGCACATGGCAACAGCACATGGCAACAAGGAGCTCAGCAAGGCTGGCTGGCCTCTATCATGCAGGGCTCTGCACGGTGCATGTGCAGCTGCTGGCACTCATGTGCCACCAAGGAAAGCCCTGCATGATGGAGCTGGCTGCCTTCCCCGCCATGCTGGGACTCGGCCAGAAGTGGTGAGGAGACCTGCCTCCTGCTTCCATGGTAGCAGTTGGCTCCAATGAGTGGGGCTTCTCCTGGTAGAGTGCAAGTGCTGGGAGCTGCACATGTGACTCATGGAGCCCTGTGCAATAGAGATGGGTCATCCTGGCTACACTTCTTGTCACCATGTACAGCTCTGCTCAGAGCCACATGCTGCCGGGTGGCAGCACCTGCGTGGGCTCCAAGAGCCCTGAGTGCCTGCTGAGGCTGCCAGTGGCGGGAGCTGTGCCCCATGGAGGGAGCATGTCGGGAGTTCCCCCAACCCCCCTCCTCCCTCATACCCCACAAACCCCACATATGCACACCCTGCCCCCACAACCCCCCACATATACACCCCCCCGAACTACATCTTACACCCCACCACACCCAAAATACAAGAGTAATACTTTGTTTTTGACCTGTTATGCAGTTACCTATATATACACTACACAAACACAAATTGTGACACATCTTTTTTTGAAATAACCTGAAAATATGTTATAGTAGATGTTTGACTTTTAGTATATGATTTGTTTTCTTCTGGTTCAGATGGCAACTGCCTCCTCCTAAAAGGAATACTTCTGGGGCAAGGAGAAGGACTTCTGGTGGCAAAGGTCAGAGGTTAGGGGCAGGAGTTCTGGTCCAAGATGGTGACCAGGGGATGGGGGTCCTGTCAAGGGGCAGGGCTATCCATTCAGCCCTCAACAGTTTACCAAAACTCATTAAGCAGAAGTCTAGCTGAAATAATTGCCCACTCCCCGTTTACACTGTGCTGCCCCCCCCCCCCCCCGGGGTCAACTACTTATCCCATACCCTGATACACCCGGACTGCACCCCACACTATGCTGCTCCACAGCCCACCCTGTAGTCTAACCTCTGATGCCTCTTCTTCCCCTGTCCTGGCACAGACCCCAAGGAAATACTATTTGCCTATTTGCGACTTAGCAGTGTTACAAGAAGACAAGACACAGCTGCAGTGGGAGCACCTGGCTGGATGGGACACTAGGGAGCTACTGAAAGCCCTGAAAAGAGCTCCAGGCAGGGTGCTGTGCTTTCACTCAGACATACATTGCTGTGCTCTGTTTGCCCTTCAACATTGTTTCCATCTTCTTCCCAAGGACAGAGCTTCAATCAAGCTCTAGTTGCTTTGTTCTTTATGGATGACTCTTTTTTTAAAAAAAATTATTGACAGGTGTTTTTAGCATTTAAAAAAAATGGAGTGGCTGTAAATATACAGACACTGGGCAACCCTGATGGTAACAGGCAATGAAAAGTGCTGCAGTAGATATTGATGAAATTGCAAATATTGTGGTGGTTTTCCAATCTAGTTTGATTTAATAGCAACTAAATGTGAAAGGAGCGTAAAGGGGAAATGTCAAAAACAAAACAGAAGGAAGGCAGTGTTGCAACCAGATTACCTTTGGAATGAAGTAGCCTTTGAGAGTGACATCTACGGTAGTCACACGGGGCACACTCATTGGTAGGATATTAGCAAATCTCTGAATTTCATGGACAACTGCATCTGTGTAGGGCATTTTAGTTCGGTGTTCGATGCGTGGTAGATTTGATCCTAGAACTCTCTTAATCTCGTCCTGGACTTTTTCTGTAAAACAAGATATAAAAATAAAAAAAGGAGAGCAGCACTCACTGATTCCTGAGAACTGTTTTATGTTTCCAATATGAAATACACAGAATTACAAGTTATAATGATACAATAAGCTTTCAGAAATTTCTCTTTCCAGAAATAATGGGATACCTCCAATATTGGACCTTATTACATTTGCTCAGGACTATCAAAGCCAAATGGAGAGTTTCTGAAAAAAACACATGTAACCTAGTCACTTTATTAATTTCCCACATAATAACATTCAGTAATTAAGCATGAGCAGGACAGAGAGACTTTTATGGTATTTTATATTATGCAGAGCAATATTATTATTATAGTACTCTATAATATGCAGTTCTGTCAAAATCATAATAGTTCACAAACTGTAATTAATGTAAAATTGTATTTTAGAACAAAACCAGGAAAAAATTGATACACATCATTTCAATCTTATGGTTTTTATGTTAACATTATGTTATTTTGCATTTTTCCTTATTATCATGAAATACAGAAAAGACAAAATTTAAATTAGATACTTTGTTTAGTTGAAAAGATAAACCCCAATTACTTATTATTTTTAATAAGAATCTATTTTATTGGAAATAGTAATGCCTTTGTAGCAGTACATTTCCAATTTTTTGATTGAAATGTCATTTTGTCTGAGTGTTTGTAATGCTTAGTACTCTCTGGTAATATGATGTTGCATTCAAATTCAAATTTAAAAAGAATTGTTTTGATTTTGTTTTGTTTTGATAAATGTTTTGATCATCCCTATCCCCCCATTAATTTTATTTTATGGAGGATTTTGAAAATGTGATATTGGGTCTGACATGGAAAGAAAGCCTTTTATTGAATGGTTCCAATTCTATGTGAAATGAATCTTCTTTCATTTGGTTCTACTTTAGGCTTTCTTGCCACTTATAAACAATGTCTAAAAACACTGCTGCACTCTCTTGCCATGAACAGGAAGTATTATTTTTATGCATGATAAATGTAGGCAAGGGAGGAAAATATCTTGATTAGGGGCAGAGTGGGAAACAGTCAAATTTATAGTTCAGGAGTTCCAGGTTTTCAGTCTTGGGATCAGGCCACTGGATCAGCCAACTCTATAATTATTAAGATAATGGAGGCTTAGAATATTGTGACCTGTGCTGAGAGATTTTAATTCAAATATGCTTGTCTTCCTTTGTGGGGAAGATTCCTGTCTCAACCTCCTGTGCCAGTTTCACCTGCACATTTCTAGTGCAAGATGAAAAAATTTGCTTTGACAAGAACACAACATCTCCAGATTTCCAAAAATGTACTAGATATCTGAATCTAGATTAAAGAAATTAGAAAATATAAGACAATGTTAAGCACATATAAATAGAAGCTTTGCACCATTAGCTTATATATTTTAGATAACACCAGCTTATAAGCATTTACTTATATGCTTATGGGGAACTGTTCAGCTCTCTAGGCAGCCTGGCTATCTTAGCTCAGGCTGTAGCAGCTGCTACCTTAGATTAGGGTCCCCTAGTCCCACCTTATGTATGCAGACCACAATCATTAATCCTACAAAAACCACTTACGTTGAATGTGGGGATACTTTATCATTAGTAGAAAGGCCCAGCACAGCGTGTTGGAAGTGGTTTCTGTGCCAGCAAAAAACAAATCACCTACAAGGGTTTTTAGATTCTCATTGTGGAAATAACCATTGGTGTCACTTTTTTCCTGGAAGAGAGGATGGTGTGGGGGGAATAAAGATTAAAACTCAAAGGTCTCCCATTGGAAGTTGAACTAAGAAACATTTATTAAATAAAGTCTATAGTATAAGTGTGTGATAGAGAACCAAGAAGGCTTTGTGCAGATGCCCCAGAAAAGACACTTTTATTTGGTCTACTTAAGCTCAGTTGGCAAAGCTCTGAACATCCTGACCTTAGTCTAGTTAAAAACATATAAACGTGCTTTGCTTTAACATATGGATGTTCTCATTAATGGCGAGAGGACCTTCACATGAAGAGAGTGTAAGAGCCCTATCTTAGACTATGCTGTACTCTTTAGGGCTGGGGACAGGCATTATACATACACCAGTTTAAGTGATCAGAAAATGGTTTAAACCTGTAACAGAACAGAAATTCAGTGCACATAAATCACTGTGCCCTAGCATTGTGATGGAGAAGCCATAAAAGGATCTAAATATCATATTTTATCGCTTGTAATAAAAATGGCTGAAACTGGTTTGAGATAAACCTGATTGAATGTAGTACCAGACTTAACTAATTAGGGTCATACTGGTTTAAGTAATGTCTGTCCCAGACCCACTCCTGGTTTAAGTTAAACCAGAGTCCCCCAGCATCCCAGATACTTTGCAGTCCTGGGCTGTGCTGTCTGTTCCAGAGCAGGGCTGGCCCCGCCCTTCTGCTCCCTGGCTGGAACTCCAATAGAGACTGCAGGCACAGTGGCATCTGCCTGGCTTCCTCCTGCCCACCCACCCCTGCTCAAGCAGGGATCCTCTCCTCCCCTCTCCCATAGCATGGACCATAGCTAGCATGTGGTAGCTACTGCTGAGAGGTGTCTGTGTAAGGCAGACAGGAAAAGGCAGACAGAAAAGTATCTTCTTAGGGCTTTTTGGAGCTAATCAAAAGGTCAGTTGGTAATGTTCCTATGCTCCTCTCTTGGAAAAAAAGTTGTTTAAGAAGAGCTTGAACTAATGAGAGAGACTTTTGTTTTCTTGACGGGGTGCTAAATGCTCTGCTATTAACTCCCTGTTGGCTCCCTCACTGGTCAGGAGCAGTGGGAGGTGGGGGGGGTGGGAACCCCTCCCTAATCAGAGCCTGCTGCTCGTGCCTGGCCATACCCTCCTCAGTTCAGCACTGTGGAATGGAGGGAGGGCTCCTTTAGCATTTCGTGGCTTCTAGCCTAAGACACTGCAGGCATGTTCCTGGATTTCTTCAGTTCAGAGGGGATGTCTGTGCAGTTGCAAACTGGTTCAGCCTAACCAGGTTAGATTAACCTGCAAGGATTGAATCAATTCAGGCTCAGGATGTTTGAATGTCTGTCCCTAGCCTAGCAGTTAGGGTATGCTGTTAAGAAATCAGGAATGCTTGCTCAAGTCTCCTCAGACAGACGAAGAATGTGATACCACATCTCCTGCATCCACTGTGCATACTCTAATCATTAGACTATTGGGAAAAGGCCTCTAGTACCACTTCAACTTGTTATTTTTTTGTGAAGTTTTAATGAGTGGGTGCATTCTAAGAACTCCTGCTCGCTAATCCGCTGCAGGTGAGATGGGTGGAGGAATGCCTGCTCTGTCCAACTCAACAGCAGAAGGCAGGACAGAGTGGCACCTTATAGAGGAATACGGGGCATAAGATTTTATAAAAAAACAGCTTGCCTAGAAGCAGAACATCTAGTAGCCATTTATGTGATTAGGGAATGTTACAATACATCATGAATTCAGTTTTTAGCAGTTGACTAACATCTCTGAATGGCCATGATGGCAAACCTCTACTGACAACTTGCTCCAAAAACATTTGGGCTTCTCCAAAAACACATCCACAGAGAGGAATCATTGCTTCCCTCAAATCTGTCCTTGAAACTCACCTTTTATTGTTATGTCTACAAAAAAATGTGGGCAGATCAGGCAGCTGATAGGCTGAGAGTCTTGCCCATTATGGTAGTTGCAGGGTAACGAGAAAAATGGAGTGCAGACCACTTTTTCACAGGCAGAGCAGCAGTGGGAAAACCTGGTGGTTCCAAGGAAACAGCTCCAAAACTCCTGCTACCCAGAAAAACTTACCTGGTACAGACATGGTGGCAAGAAGTGGGGAACCACAGGTGAAGCCACCCACGCAGTTCATCACCACTTATCAGTGAGGTGGGGGTGGCATGGGATGACATCATCAATCAACACCAGCAGTCAGCTTCAAAAGCCATCTGCTGGGAACAGCCTGGAGGAAGCTGTATGCTCCTGGCCGGCACACCCAGCTGTACTTCAAGCCAGGATACAGTCTCAAAGAGGAGCCTGCCTCCATCAGGAGTGACACCAGGCACTGCACAAGGGAAGGACACTGAAGGACTAACGCGACAGCAATGTGCTGGGACACATGGGTAGGGAGGAGAGATCTCTACCTCCCTGATTCTTCTTTTCAGTTTTGTTGTTGTTGTGATTTTTGTATTACTCCTCGAACCAGAGACTGAGGCCATGTTTAGTGATATTACTGCAAGGGCTGGGGGACCAGGAACACCTCAGGGGGACTCTGGGGTGGAGGACCTGGTCAGCCAGACTGGATTGCCTGTCTGACCCAAGAAATATGGCTGTAAGGAGGAAGACTGTTTTCCTGTGTCTACTGAGCATTTTACAGGCAGAACACAGCAGGAAGGTTGGCTGACATGTGACCAGTGTGCATCCAGTTGCTTTATTTAAATCCGTTAGAGGACTAAAATTCATTAAAGGACTGATCGGGGTGACAACACACACACACTGGTGTCCGAGAGAGCTCAAACTATCAAGTGTATAGCCAAGACCATCTGGTTGGCATATGGAAGGGGCGTAGCGGAGGTGGAACCCCAAGGATGTCCACATGCGACACCTCCAAGCAAGTCCAAGACAGACAGGAACCTCTCACATCTGAACTGAAGAGCAAGACGTGGCAGGTGAGTATCAGGGGCCTCCCTTAGGAGGCAGCACATGGTGAGTGCAAGTGCCAGAGGAAGAGCAGGCGTGAGCCAGGATCACCCAGCTCTGAGCAGCTCGGGAGCAGTTGCTTGAGCTTAGGCAGGCACAATGGCTACATAGATAATTTCAGTGTTTTCTGTTCTCTGTCTGTTAGTTGTCTCCTATTTTATACTTAAATTATACATTCATTGGAATCAAGATTATCTTTTTGTGCAGTGCCATGACTGAGATTCATGAGTGTAACAAAAATAACAGAAAAATATTGCAGCTAGTCCAACTGATCATAAGAAAACGAGAGAGTTAGAACTCCAAATCTTATGAGATTGGTCCATCAGGTAACATTTTTGGATGGTCATTTGTCAAATATGTTGAAATAACATCATCATCATCATCATTATCATTATTATTATAATTATTCAGAACACTGCAATTATCTTGTAGACAATACACTAATGAGAGAAAATGGTGCAACTTCAAGGAGAATTTGACATGTGGGTCTCTGAGCCACTGAAGTCAGGAGGGAAATGTGTTAACCCATGCAAATCTCATTGCAAGATTGTGTTGTAATTTCTCAAGTATATGAATCATATTGTTGTGATTTGAATTTCATTTAGGTCCTTAATTTCAGAGAGCTGGAAAAACTCTATTATGATAGTTTACAGGATCATATCTCTTTCATACCAACAGCCTACATTCCATACACTGACACCTGTTATCTCCTAAAACAAAGGCAATTGCAAGACACATGTGGGCAGAGGCTATTGATTTAAAGATTTCTATGTCTTTGAAAAAGGTAACTGGGAATTATCTGAGACAGCCTGAACTGTTACTGGGAACTCGGCACAGAGGAAGTCTAAATGTATCGTTGTAACCTGAACAACACATTGGACCCTAATTTTTGGGAAATTCCTTGATTCAAAAAGGGCTAAGAGCCACAGGCTCTTTGAATAACTTGGCAAATTTCTTAGGTACCTATTTTACCAAAGTCAGACTTCCACAGAAATATGTTTTTAGCTGCAAGATATGAGATGGAAACATGCAAGTCTGAAGAAATGGTAGAGACTCTGTTACCTCTTGCTGTTTTACAAGGAAAGCGTCAACGAAACTTCGCTGGTCATTTCTGTCCAGTGTTTTGAGGTGTTCCACAAAAGTCTTTTCTATAAAAGTATGAAATTCATCTCTGTTTTGAAAAGCAATATTGTGACTCCTCAGGAGAAATCCAAGGGCTGGAAACATATTATAGACCTAAAAAATAAGAGAAGTCTGAGAAAGGAAATGTAAGTACTGAGAACAGATAAGTGGGTAACATGAATCAAAGGTGTGAAAAAAATTAATAAAGAAAGTGAATTATTTTATGCCTTTGTTTTATTCAATATACTCTTCAGATCAGCTGAAGGTAGAAGGCATGGCAGGGAAGACTTGGAGACTAACTTGTTCAGAGTCAGAAACATTCCTAAGTGTCAGCATACTTCATCAGATGCTATGAACAGACTAACTGTTAACTGAGGCAGAGGACATTGTTCCTGGAGATGTGAATAGCTCACAAGCCTTCATGCCTCATAAGCTGAGCCTGACATATCTGGAAGGCACAGGAAGGAAGCAATAATTCCATAGTTACTCTGAACCCTGATTCTTCTCTACTCTATGTAGCAACAAGGAAAAATATGTTTAGCATGATTTGAACAAGTTACATGCATGTGAAATTGGGCTAATTTTGGAATAGTATAAACAGGGTGCATCATTAATGTGCTGTAGTTACTGCTCATTAGGTATAGCATTTGCATAACTAATTACTAAATCAATGTGCAGTAGGACCAGCTCATGGGTTTTTATAGACATTAACTGCACAGTAGCTTAATACTACTGTACGTTATTAGCACAGGTTTTACCTGGCATGCTATTACATTGTGTTATTAGATTTCATAGACTTCTTAGACATTAGGGTTGGATGGGACCTTGGAAGATCATCAAGTCCAGCCCCCTGCTCTAAGGGCAGGAATAAGCAAGACGAGAGAAGAAAGGTACCACACACCCAACATTGAGCTTGAACCTATGACCCTGAGATTAAGAGTCTCATGCTCTACCAACTGAGCTAGTTGGGCTTAACTAATTTATATTAATGTGCAGTTAACATCTCATGTAGACATACCTACAGAGTGTCCTTGTTCCCTTTGGGGTGGAATCTGAACTGCACAGCTGGGTGCCCTGGGACTTCCCAACACCACATCTGTACAGATCTCAAGAATGCCACTCCACCCCCTCACTTTGCAGCGCATGCCATAAGTCCTTAAAATGGAGCAAGGTATTGCACCTGGGGAGGAAGAACCAGCAGCATACCTACAGGCTGGGGAACTCCCTTCTTGTCAGCACAGAGGCAGAAAAGGATCTTGGAGTCACTATTCATTCCAAGATGACCATGGGCCACCAATGTGGGGACTTGGTCAGTAAGACTAACCGCACCTTGTCATGCATCCACAGATGCATCATGAGCAGCGCCAAGGAGGTGATCCTCCCCCTCCATGCAACCTTGGATGCAGTACTGCATCCAGTTCTGGGCACCACACTTGAGGGGGGATGTGGACAGCATCAACAGGGTCCAGAGGAGGGCTAGTCACATGATCAGGGGCAGCAGGGCAGGCCCTATGAGGAGACACTATGGGACCTGAACCTGTTCAGCCTCAAAAAGAGAAGTCTGAGAGGGGATGTGGTCAATTATAATACACATCCCAATCTCAAGCAGCTGAATTTTGGGTTAATGTGTACATTGTATGCAAAAAAAAAAAAAAATGGTATATGACATATATGTCACATAGGAACTATAAGAGGCTTGTTTCTGGTATTAGAGTAATGGCAGATCTCTTCTATGCCTTAAGGTGAGGAATGGGCTGTCAGCAATAGGGATGTGTACATCACTTGAGAGTAGTTGCATAAGGAGACAGGCTGTCACAGACCAGATCCATGGACAAGTCCAAAGGAGGGGGGGCCCTGATGGAATGATGAGACTAAGGGTGGAATGAGGTCTATCTTATTTTACAAAGATGTGTTTTCCCTGAAATGTGTCTGTTCTAAACCAAAACCAAGCCATTCAGTAAATGGGTGCCTAATTACCATTCTGTTTATGACTCTGTGGTGCAATGCAGAGGCCAGAGAGTGATGGTGGAGTTAGTTCTGAATGAGCCGCTTAAAGAACACCCACAGGCAGAGGCAACATGCCCTGCTTTACGACAACAACTTGGACTCTTTTTTTAAAGCAGTAGACCTACTTGGCGGATCTCCTCCGGCGGACTTTAAACTAGGCTCGCCGGGGGGAGGGGAAGATGAGGGTAGGGGAAGCTGTGGACCACCAAACCATGTGGCACCCACAAGGACAGCCCAGCCTGAAGAAAGAGACCATTGGGAACCTGCAAGACGTGGGGCGGCCAGCACTATGGCACAGGTAAGAAACGAGAAGGTAAGAAATAAGAGGCCCCTTTGGACTCAGAGCGGGGGGGCAGCAAAGGCACCTGTCGCAGGGCTCAAGTGCCTATATACTAATGCTAGGAGCATGGGGAACAAGCAGGATGAACTAGCGCTCCTGCTTGCACAAAACACCTATGACTTAGTAGGGCTAATGGAAACCTGGTGGGATTCGTCCCATGACTGGGCGGTACATATTGAGGGTTATAGATTGTACAGAAAGGACAGGGTGGGGAAAAAAGGGGGAGGGGTTGCGCTCTATGTCAATGAGCAATATATGTCAACCCTCATCAAGACAGAATTCAAGGATGAGGCAGTAGAAGGATTGTGGGTTAGGCTACATGGGGGGCAAGGAGAAAGGGATTTAGTGGTAGGGGTCTGCTACAGACCCCCCCATCAAGGGGAAGAAATAGATTCGGGGCTCCTGAGGCAGCTCTCGGAGACCATAAAAGCTAAAGAGGCGGTGGTCATGGGGGACCTAAACTACCCGGACATCTGCTGGGAGACGCAGACGGCAAAGTCCCACTGCTCACACAGGTTTCTAACCTGTGTACAGGACCTCCACCTGACACAGGAGGTACATGGTCCCACTAGGGGGAATGCCATACTGGATCTGGTATTGGCAACAGAGGATGACATGGTAGGGGACCTACAGATCGGTAGCCATCTGAGGGACAATGATCACCTAATAATAGAATACACCATAAGACGTCGAGTGGGTAAGGTAACTAGTAGGGTGAAAGTACTAGACTTTAGGAAAGCTGATTTCAATGAACTCAGGCGATTAGTCAAGGATGCACTGCAGAGTAGGAGTTTTGAAATGATGGGAGCCCAAGAAGGGTGGCTGTGCCATAAGGAAACGATCCTTCGGGCACAAAGCGAGACAATCTCTGTGTGGGGTAAAAGAGGGAAAAGGGCCAGGAGGCTTCCCTGGCTGACCGCAGAAATCCAGGGCAGCCTAAGGGCCAAAAGGGGAGCACATAAAAAGTGGAAACAAGGAGAGATCACCTGACTTCCATGCGTAGACCCTGAGATGGTGCAGAGTCACTTGGAAGAACAGGGTGCCTTTAAGTTGGCAGGCCCAGATGAGCTCCAACCAAGGGTGCTGAAGGCACTGGCTGACATCATTGCAGAGCCACTGGTGGGAATATTTGAACACTCGTGGTGCACGGGCCAAGTCCAAGAGGACTGGAAAAAGGCCAATGTGGTCCCCATTTTCAAGAAGGGGAGGAAGGAGGACCCGGGCAACTATAGACCAGTCAGTCTCACCTCCATCCTTGGCAAAGTCTTTGAAAAAATTATCAAGGCTCACATATGCGAGAGCCCGGCAGGACAAATTATGCTGAGGGGAAACCAGCACGGGTTCGTGGCAGGCAGATCGTGCCTGACCAAACTAGTCTCTTTTTATGACCAGGTTACGAGACGCCTGGACACAGGAGGAGGGGTGGATGTCGTATACTTAGACTTCAGGAAGGCCTTCGATATGGTATCCCACCCCATACTGGTGAACAAGTTAAGAGGCTGTGACTTGGATGACTACACAGTCCGGTGGGTGGTGAATTGGCTGGGTCGCACCCAGAGAGTTGTGGTGGATGGGTCAGTTTTGACCTGAAAGGGTGTGGGCAGCGGAGTCCCGCAGGGTTCGGTCCTTGGACCGATACTCTTTAATGTCTTCATCAGCGACTTGGACGAGGGAGTGAAGTGTACTCTGTCCAAGTTTGCAGATGACACAAAGCTATGGGGAGAAGTGGACACGCCGGAGGGCAGGGAACAGCTGCAGGCAGACCTGGATAGGTTGGACAAATGGGCAGAAAACAACAGGATGCAGTTCAACAAGGAGAAATGCAAAGTGCTGCACCTAGGGAGGAAAAATGTCCAGCGCACCTACAGCCTAGGAAATGACCTGCTGGGTGGCACAGAGGTGGAAAGGGATCTTAGAGTCCTAGTGGACTCTAAGATGAACACGAGTTGGCAGTGTGATGAAGCCATCAGAAAAGCCAATGGCACTTTATCGTGCATCAGCAGATGCATGACAAATAGGTCCAAGGAGGTGATACTTCCCCTCTATTGGGTGCTGGTCAGACCGCAGTTGGAGTACTGCGTGCAATTCTGGGTGCCGCACTTCAAGAGGGATGCGGATAACCTGGAGAGGGTCCAGACAAGGGCCACTCGTATGGTCAAGGGCCTGCAGACCAAGCCCTACGAGGAGAGACTAGAGAAACTGGACCTTTTCAGCCTCCGCAAGAGAAGGTTGAGAGGTGACCTTGTGGCTGCCTATAAGTTCATCACGGGGGCACAGAAGGGAATTGGTGAGTATTTATTCACCAAGGCGCCCCCGGGGGTTACAAGAAATAATGGCCACAAGCTAGCAGAGAGCAGATTTAGATTGGACATTAGGAGGAACTTCTTCACAGTTAGAGTGGCCAAGGTCTGGAACGGGCTCCCAAGGGAGGTGGTGTTCTCCCCTACCCTGGGGGTCTTCAAGAGGAGGTTGGATATGCATCTAGATTGGGTCATCTAGACCCAGCACTCTTTCCTGCCTATGCAGGGGGTTGGACTCGATGATCTATTGAGGTCCCTTCCGACCCTAACATCTATGAATCTAGGAATCTATGAATCTACTTGCTAGGTCTACTTGTTATAGGATAACAGGAAAGTAGGGCTAGAGGGACCTCATGAGACCATCTAGTCCAGTCCCCTGCTCAAGGCAGGATTATCCATACCTAAACCATTCCAGCCAATTGCCTCTCCAACGTGTGCTTGAAGATTTACAGTAATGGAGATTCTACAAGTTCTCTAGGTAGCCTGTTCTAATGCTCAGCCATCCTCACAGTCAGAAAGTTTCTCCTAATCTCCAACTGTAATTTCCTTTGTTACAGCTTGAAGCCATTGCTCCTAGACCAGGGGCAGGCAAAGTCTGGCCCACGGGCCAGATCCGGCCAGCAGTGGACTCCATTTCCCAGCAGCCCCTCCCTGCTTGGCTGGGGCTGGTCTCCATGGAGCCCCAGCTGGGGTAGCACAAGGCTGGGGTTATCATGGAGATTGGCCCCAGCCGTGTTGACAGGGCATATGACAAGGCAGGGCAGGGGACTGCTCTGGAGCTGCTGGGATCTTGTGGCGGGGGCAGTTTTGCCTGGGGCCAGGGCAGAGAAGCGATCTGCAGCCTGCATGCTCTGGGTACACAGGCAGTGGATCATGGCTTTGCTCTGGCTTGGAATCACGTGTCACCACTGCAAGGAGCAGGAGCATCTCCCTGGCCTGCCCCGCCATGCACCCTGTGCTATCGCACTGCAGCTCAGGCTGGGGTCTCCATGGAATCTGGCCTGGCCATGCAGGCAGGGGCTGCTGGGAAATGGAGTCCGGCTGCCAGCTGGATCTTCCATTTTGCCCACCCCTGCCCTCAATGTACCATCTTCATCCACAGACAAAAAGCTATCTCCCTTCTCCTTATAATCTCCTTTCATGTACTGAATTCTTACCAACTCCTCCTCCCCTCCCCCCCCCCAGTCTTCTCTTCTCCAGAATAATTAACCCTAGTTCTTTCAGCATTTCCTCATAAGTCATGCAGTGCAGGCTTCTAATATTTTTTGTCTCTCTTTGCTATACTCTTTCCAATCTGTACATATCCTTCTTAAAGTGTGGGGCTCAAACCTGGGCACAGCACTCCAGGTGAGGCCTCACCCATGCCAAATAAAGAAGAAGAATCAGTTCCCTCGCTTTGCAAGTGTCACTCCCATTAATACAACGCAGAATGCTAGTGGCTTCTTTTTGCACCAAGAGCACATGGTTGGCTCATATTCAACCTATGGTCCATTATAACCCTCAGATCCTTCTCTGCAACAATACAGCCTAGTCAATCACTTACCAGTCTGCATTTTTGCATGCAATTTTCCATCCCAAGTGTAGCATTCTTCACTTGCTCTTGCTGAATTGGAACTGCTCGACTGTAAATGATTCTGGATCCTAGCCCAGTCTCTAGACTGCCTGTAACTTCACTTAACTTGCTGTTATTTACAAATTTGTTATATGCACATTTAATCCCATTGTCCAAATCAGTAAACAATACTGGACCCCTGGGGGCCCCCACCCAATATCTTCTTCTAATGAGACATTGAGCCATTGATGGCTCCTTGCTGAACATAATGGCCAACCAGTTTTGTATCCCCTTTGTAGTACTTTAATCTACAGTAGTAGATTTATATCCCCTTTGTAGTACTTTCTATAGATCCTTAGTTTGTTAATGGGAATGGTATGGGAGGTAGTGTCAAAGGGCTTGTTAAGTCAAGGTGTATCATATCTACTGTCCTTCCTCCATTCACAGAGCCTGTCACCTTATCAAAGAAGGCAATTTGGGTGGTCAGGCATAATTTATTCATGGTAAATTCATGCTGGCTGCTCTGCTTATCTGTCCTGCTCATTTTGTTCATCTTGAGGAAAACTTTTTAGGTAGCAAGGCCTGGCTGACTGATCTGTATTTCCCAGGGTCTTTCTTTTCCTCTTACGTAGAGGTGGACACTATATTTGCTCTTTTCCAATAACCTGGAACTTCATCCAATATCTATAAGTTGCTCTAGCACCCTTAATGTGGCACTCCTGAAGTACAGCCAGCTGTTATCCTCCAATTTATTGGACTGCTTCTGCTTAGAAGAAAAGATTTAATATTTTGCACAGGCCATACAACAACTTCTATGTCTTTAAACAGTGTGTAGTAAAAAATACTTAAAATACCGCAATTGAGGCACTTCCAGCAATGGCGATGTTTTCATTGATCAAATTTAGAAGTCTAATGAATCGTGTGTCTTCATAGCCAAACCTCTCTCCGAGTAATATAGATACAATGATATTAGCAACTGCTCCAGCCATTATTGTAGTGGACTCAAAGGGCTTTCCTAAAAATTGGACATATTCAAATCAAAGAAGAGACTGTGCACACAGGATGGCCGATAGGAAGTTATTACTATTCTTTATTCTGTTTCTTTACACACAGTGGTCCCAATCAGGAATTAGGACAGCATTGTTCTGAGTACCTTGCTGATATACCCCACATGCCCCACAGAGAGAAGACAAACAGTGGGTAAAAGCAGACATTACTCTTTCATTTGCAGAGGGAGACCTGAGGTAAAGGGAAATTGAGTGGCTTACCCAACATACGCGGTAGAAGGCTGGGGCTAACAGGGCTTAGCTCCCCCAAACGTGGGGTAGCAGTGGCAGTGCAGAGGGCCACAGGGCAGCCTAGGCACAGGCTCTGGGTGGCTGCAACAGGCCAGGGAGCAGCATTCATAGACCCAGACATTCAGCCGCAGCCTGACAGAGTATGGAGCATTGCCCATGATAGCAGGTAAGTCTGTTATAGGGAAGAAGCATGGTGAGGGAGCAGATTGAGTCCCCCATGGTGAGGGAGGGAGTGGGGTGGAGTCAGGGGCAGGGTCTGGGATGAATGAGGCCCCAGGGTCAGGTTGGGCTGTGGGACACTCAGAGCCCAGGTGACTCATCCAGGAGTTCAGGAAGGCTCCCACCACTGGGTGCATCCCAGCAGAGGTCGCATCTGTGAATGGGGTGGAGGCAGGCTGCCATTGTGGGCTGGGCTCTGTGCTTTGCTGTCACTGCCTGGGGAGTGGTGATAGGTCATATGACTGCCATGCACTGACTGTGCCATGTCCCTTGCTTGCCTGGCAGTGGCAGGTATATGGTGTTGTACCACTCCCGGGGCAGTGGCAGTGCCCCTATGCATTGCGCTTTGGTCCCTGCTGCAGCTACCCTCCACCTCCTGCTTGCCTGGTGGCAGGACACACTTAGTGTTGTGCAGCTCTTGGGAGAGTGGGGCTCAAAGCCCAGTGCAAAGCGGCAGCCGCCCCTGCCCCACCCACAGATTGGGGAGACATGTGCCCCCTGGGTCTCCACTTGTCCCACCACCCTGCCTGGCTGGGGCCCCAGTCACCCCAGCCCCTACTCCTTCCTCTCCCTCCCTCACCACTGGGGCCTTGATCTGCCCCCACCATGGCCCTTTCCCTTCCCCTGACAGACTTACCTGCTGGGGGAGGGGTGTGTGTGCTCACACTGACCAATCACATGCCTGTGCACACGCTGCCATTTAATTGCACACAGCCCCTACCTGTCAATCACTCTATCACCCTCAATTTAACTCAGCAGGAGGAGAGGTTCTTCCCATCAAAACCCACTCAAGTACTGCTCACTCTCACACCCTGAAAGTAGGTCAAATGATCACAGCAGCTCAAGAATTCACAACATTTGGGAACTTTCTGAATGTTACAACCCACAGTTCATGCTTAACTAATCAAAGGGGAAGAGTCGTACCAAACCTGGGCCCTACACCATGATAGGATGTATATTTTATTCACCTATGAAAGATAACTTGCAGAAAGTGCATTTAGAGACCTGTGTAGAAATAAGGAACAGAGGTCCTTGTTTTATTGGTGCTCTACCCCTATTGTTATTCCCACTTCAATCCCTGTTGGTCCTTACATGATGACATATTATCATTAAGGGAGGAGCTGCACTGGAGAGGTGGGTTGTTTCCATCACCATCACAGTACAGTCCACGATTCACAGGTCCTTGTTCAGGGTCATTAGGTGGGGGGTCATAAGGTCTAGGTCTCCAAGACTGGGCATGAAGCATGGAGAGAGTCTGTGGCATAAGCTTTTGAGGTTCAAAGATTTGCCTTGGAAGGATGTGGGTGCCCAAGAAAAGGAAGGAGCAAACACCTGCAATAGCACTCGCATGGCTTTATAAGTTGCCTTTCGCTTCTTTAAACAATTGGAACAAAAAGATATCAGATTAATTGGATAGTGGCATTTCCTTATGGGAGAAACTTTAATGAAGCAAATAAATTCTTGTGCAAGCTAAGGAGAATGAACCTTAGTGGTTCTGTGAAGTCAAGCAGCCACTCACCTTTCTGAGATTCCAGTTTCTCTATCAGATATTCACACTCTTCAACAATCTGGTCCTCAATGGCCCTCTTGCCCATTCCAAAGTCTCGTAAGGTTGAGAGGGTAAATCTTCGCATCACTTTCCAATTTTCCCCGTGTGATAAAATAATACCTGAAATGAAGAGAATACTTAGAAAAATAGGTTAGAAAAATAATTAAAACCACTGCTTCTCAGAAGTATTCAAGATACCCCTCATGTGCAGTATATTCTTCATGTAACAGCGAATGAAAACGCAGCCATGTCCTCACAGAAAACCTTTCAAGATCGGAAAACCTGCTTTTGATCCAATACAGAATGTAAATGAAGAATTCAAAAAATAATTTAAAAAACATGTTTTGGGGGAAAAAGCATTGCTTTGGGGCAGTCTAATTGGGGCTGTCTGATGTGAAATTAGGGTTGCCAGTTCTAGTCATTGCTCTGCATGACTGAATATCTACCATGCACACTCCAACCACCTGGCCAGACTGAGTTCTTACCTCCATGGAATTATTTGTGTTCTTGCAACCCTCCCCAAGAACATTTGCACAGAGTGGTTTAAGTGGTAAACACTAGTCTAGGATGATTTAGTCAGGGATAATCCTACCTTAAGCAGGGACTTGGACTGATGACCTCCTGAGATCCCTTCCATCCCTATTTTTCTAGGATTATAATTCAAATTTACCCAAACAGAGGGAAAAAATAGATTTTGATAAAATAAGATTTTGTGATGGAGAAAAAATGTTTGACAATTTTTTTTGGTGATCTTTAGCTTGGAGGCACTAGAGGGAGTATAAAACAAAATAGGAAAATTATTTTAGGAGAGCTGTAAAGAAATTGTTCCTGGGTGTTAGGTAGGATTTGAATGATATGAAATTATGATTGAAATGTTTTGAAAGACATTGGTATTAAGTACAGCAACCAAAATGGTTGTTGAATGATATACTGATTCCCTCATTGTATGTCTCTACATTTTGAGATACATTTTATATAACCATTTTTATAGATATTTGCAATTGTTCTGCAAAGCAAAATTGTCCAGAAAATTTCCACAGCAAAGATGGGGTCAAACCTGATGGAGCATTAGTTACATTTCCTTATCCATTATGTTGTTTCTTATAAACATATTTAGTAAGGTATATGTAATCCACAAAGCACTTAATTATGTGTAGATATTCAAATCTTGTTATCTTCCATGGAACTTGAAACATTCATAAGGTTAATATATGTCAAACATTCCTGAAAAGGGAAGTCTGTCTTAAACTTGTTTATATCCATCCTACCTATGTCTAAGAAATGCTTTAGCCCGGTAATGGAATGAGTTCTGAACGAGGAGCAGTCCATTACGTAAAACTCGTATGAATGGAGTCTGCGATGATGTCTAAGAACAAAGTTAATGTGAGTAGGGACTATTTGAATATTGTAGACCCCAAATGTGAAGAACCGTGAGTCAAGTCTCCCAAATCATAAGATTTTCAAAGACAATAATTGCTGGGTTATCTAGTCAGCTCCTTGCTTTATAGTCTTGCATGCAACATGCCCCCAAATGGCATAAGCAATTTGTTTTTGAAAGGCAAAATGAAGAAGAATAGATTTTTCCTTAATTCTGCAATAGCAACTGCTGTAGGGGGTATAACAGGGGGCCTTCTCAGGACCAATTTCCCTGTGGCCCACCCACCTGTTTCTGGGCTAACTGCCTGCCTTCTCACCCAGCATGCCTTGTTGTTAATTAATTAATTGAATGATGTTGATTAAACAGGAGGCTGCCCATTTCTTGCCCCAATGCCAGGAGGTGCTATATGAGGCTCTGTTCCTCCCCTACACCATAGCCCAAGCCTCGTAGATGGCATCTAGATGTTACCAACATCATCGCCCCACTCTGGGCCCCAAATCCTCCAGTCAGGACCCCTCTGAGATCCCTCCATTCAAGCAGCCTACTCTGCCTTCATTTTGGGCTATATAGCTCCCTGAGCTGCTTCCTCCTCATGGTTGTGGTTCCCCTGGGACTTTGGCTCTACTGGTCCTGGCCCACCTCCATGCCAGTCAGAACCCCAGGCCCTCAGCTCTGGGCAGCCCTCGCGGTGGGCCCCTGACCCTTTGACCCTTCCCGTCCTGGCCCCAGCATTGACCAGTTAGGGGATGTTCAGACAGGTTTGAGTCTATGGCCCCACTCTTTCACTGGGGTCCATCTTCCAGACCCTTCATAGTGGGTAACCGCCCGGTTGTGGGAGCTAGGGGTTAAGGAGCCCTGACTCACCTTTCACCAGGGTGATAACTGGCTTGGCATTTCCTGGGGGCTCCTGTGCCACTGAGAGCCCCACCAGGCCACCCATTCCTGGCAGGGTGCAGTTTTAGGTCATGCCCAGGACGAGGAGCCTCCTGACCATCCCCTACAGCTCCTCCCTTACCTCCAGATGATACCAGCAGCCCTACGGCCAGGCAATGTTATTGCCTGGCCTTCCAACAGCAAAATGTCTTGTTTATATGGGCAGCCCTGAATCTAAAATGGCTGCACTAATCAGGCACCTGCCGGCTGCTGTTTTCTGGCCCTTAAAGTGGCAGGCACAAACAGTGCCCTGCCACAGGGGGAAGGGGTGGGGAGAGGAGGAGGAAGGGAGGGGAGGGAAGAGAAAGTGTTCATATTCAGCTTCCAGAAAGTCCCAGGTACAGCACTATAGTATCAGTTTCCTTATCCCCCTGGGAGAGGCAGAAACTGTTATTACAATATTTCCTCAACTTTAAGGTCCACTCTAATTTCCAGGAGCTGAATTTTGGAAAAAAAGATGTGTGTTGTATGTAAGAAAATGTGCTTCACCCCCACCACTCCCTTCAACACATGCACACTTCAGGATTCACATGGTCAATGCTTTGTCTTCAACAGGGTAGACATTTATTGTTGTGAAAGAAAGCAAAGATTCTCATGTGAAACTAAGAGCTGAGGCTTTGGGGCTGTCCAACTGGTGGCCTGCACGTTGCATGCAGCCTTCAGGTTGTTAACACATGGTCCCCTGGCTCCCACCTGACTGCTACTGCTCCTATTGCTCCAGCTGCAGCAGAGGATAGGCAGTCCCATCTCTGCATGTGACTCACTATGGTTTTTTTCTCATCCACACCCATTTCACCTTAAATCACACCTACTGACTCCACTGAAGTTCCCTTCATTTACATTGATTTCCAAGGACATTCGTTCAAATAAGCGTATTAGTGGATGAGGGATCTGCTCCTTCTATGGAAATAAATTGCTACTTGTTTGCATAAGGTTAGTTTATGAGTACCAATAAAACTAAGTCACCGTTTCCTTTGGATACTGCTTCAAAAAATGGGACTTTAGGTCTCTCTGCAAATGCATCTGCCTGGTTCACAAGAGCTTCCTTCACTGTCTCGTAACCTGAGATCACCACCATCTTCGTTAATCCCATCTGAATACTGAAGACAGGGCCATAGGTTTCTGACAGCTTAAGTGGAAAGAAAGGAAAATCAGTTAGGGTAAATGCATCCATTGAAGTCGGCAGAGCTACACCAGTGGTAGATTCGGTTTAGTTTGCTTGAAGCTGAAACTACAGAAACAGCCATGAAGAGAAATATAGAAAGAAATGACAGTCCATATAACTCTGCCTCCTTTGGACTGGATCTTAGGAATGGAAATTATTTTGTAAACATATTAATACACCTTTAATTTTTCTCACGTGAAGTGTTGCCCCCTTCATTACAGCAGGGAGTCATATAACTGTTTGTACTGATAAATTGTTATTTTGACTCAATTTAATTATGGGTGAAATTATTCATTAATGCAAACTCAGGTTCACAAAACATGGAATCTAAATGAAGATCCAGCTGAAATTAATCAGACCTTCATGTTTGCAACTAGCACATAATAGAGCGATGAAGTATCACATTGAGAGACCTGCTAGATAGATGGTATGTGTGTCTGGAGAAAGGAGGCTGTGATGTAAAAAGTGTATTTAGGAAGGTCAGAAGGGGGTCAGAGTTTCGGGTAGTGCTAGGGTTGTATCATACTTGTGTGAAGCAAGTGTCAGATCTGGTGATAGTAGTGAATTTCTAATAAGTAACAACAGCGATGAAAGCAAGTACTGTAAAAATAAATAAAAAAAAAAAAAGCAAAGAGAAAAATGTGTTGTGGGTGTTTTGGAGATAGAACGATGGAAAGCCAAGATGGGAAAGCTGAGTTAGGACCAGCTGTAGAGCAGTCATCATGGGAAGCTATTCAGAGAGAAACTCAACCCTCCAGAGCTGGTAACACCACAACAGGTGACTTAATGTACACCAAAAAAGAAGTGACGGTCCATGACCATGGCAGATTCTCAGATCCCTGGCAGAGATACCAACTAGCAGAGGAAATTTGGAAAATGAATTCCTAAGGGAGATGAGAGAGTCAGCAACTGTGCGTAATGCAGCAGTGTCAATATAAGAGGAAGAGGAAGAGGAAGAGGAAGAAGACAGCCAGGGGAAGGAGAATTTGAAATGGAGGGGCAGTGCTAATGGTCCCCAAATTACACACATGGAGCCAGACCCCAGATAGCCAGAAAAACTGTAGAAAACTCTTTTGACTTTAGGAGGCAAGGTGATTCAGTAGTCCATATACTAAAACAGGATTTACCTCTAGGATAGTTTGAAAGGGCCTCTTCAGATCCATGATGAGCAGATTTCCAATGAGAGGTAAAGGCCTCGGTCCTGGGGGGATGTCCTTTCTGCTGCCTCTCTTCCAGAAACTTGCACTATTCATAACAAACAGGACAGTCAGGGCAAGCACCAGCAAAATCAAACTAGTTTCAGACCAATCCATTTCTCTTCAGCAAGCAGTAGGGGCAATACTGGTAGAGCACTTGATGTAACGTGAAGCCAGCCAGCCAGTATACAAACACTGTGCACAATGGAGGATTGAAACCCTTCTGTGATTGCATAATAATTTAGTTTCCCTCCCTCGCCCATGCTAATCTGCTTTCAATGGATGCAGTTTGATGCCCAGAGGCCATCACATGCACATTGTGCTTACTGAAGGCTTTTTATTAGTTTGGGATTAAAAGTAATGTGGATCCTTCCCCCTCATTTGCATTCAGGTGTGAATGTGTACTGTATGATACAGAACGTGCTTTTCTTGTTGCTATAGGTAATTGGTTGAATTCCAGATTGAGAAAACTAGTCTTGCACCTTTGAAGCTGGGGTGTGAGATGCATCCAAGCTGGTTGAATAGTGCGCTGTCAGCAGGTGCTTAAAAATGCATTGCAATAACTCTGCTCCCATTGAAGTCCATTGGGCTTCTGAGAGAGCAAAACTAGGGGACCTCTGAGCCATTTAAAAACCCCAATTATGATTCTGTATGGAAATCAAATTCACCTGTCCGTCCTTTCTGAGACATCAGCTCTTCACATGGGCTTGCTATAACACAGCTTTGGGTTTTCTAGGAGATGAAAAGTCTATGGCACCAAACTCCTCTTGACTGTTAATTGGAGAGAAGTGCCTAATTCCCATACCTCCTTTGAGAATCAGAGCTACGCAGGCTAGATTCTGTTTGCCCAACTCGCACAGGTAGCAACGCAGTTTCAGAGGATCAGCTCTCTTGTTACACACACAGGGCCTCACCCAAGGTCCGCTCCATTCCCTGCGGTTTTTCATTGGCTTTTTTGTCACGCCTCAGTGCTGGAAATGGATATCACAATGCAGGCAGGAGAGCGATGGGAGAGGCAGTTATCAGAAACTTGTTTTATTTTTTTCCTAATGCTCAAAAGGAGCTTTAGGAAAAGGAGCACTGATTGGGTAACTTTGACACCTCTCCTTACTTGACAATATTTTTGAAAATGGTCTGAGTAAAGAGTTGGTAGATAATGAGCTGGGGAATTAATTTCTTGTGAGTATACACCTTCAGAATCTGAGCTAAAGCCCTTTGAAAGTAATGACATCAGTGTGATTTGATTTCAGACCAATAAGTGTTTTTTTTCTTCATCTAATAAAGAGTAAGTGGGTCAAGAGCCTCCCTATAGCAAATGCTACAGTTCTCACAGTTGGATAATTCGATGTGCATGATTTTCACCTTTGCACCTCACAGCCCATTTAAATCAACATGTGGCCCAAATGCCTCTGAAAAGAAATCCAGACATACTGGTGACAGATTATTGTGCTCTGGCAATAAATCTGGTGGCTTTTTAATGGGCACTGAATTAAAAACTGAGAAGGAGTTGCTGGGAATATTGAGTCTGAGGAATTACATCTCAGATACATAGGATCAGCATGGTACTATCGAGGGCCAAGTGAATCCATGGGTGTACCTGGTCCAAACAGAGCAGGGGGGCATGTTGAGGCAAAATCATCAGGATCCTTGAATACTGGAGAGTGGAAAAGTGTTTGCCTTCGAGAGATTTCTAGGCAGCATATATGGAAATAGAGTACAAACCCCTCATAGCATTGTTGAACCAGTTATTAAATGACTGTGCTTTCAGGATTCAAAGAGTGACACTCAGGGTGTAAAAGTATGGCCTAATTGTGACCTACACACAAAGTACATTTATGTTTGCTGTGGTTGCACTCTCTGGAGCTATACAGCTGGCTATGAAACTACAAGAGACCTTTGAGACAGACATGAAAGCTTGTGTAGAATTAACTGTCAAGTTGCTCCTGATAGCATAAAGGACACTGCAGCAAATAAAAAAAAAAACAAAACAACCCACAGAAATGGAAAAGGACAATTCATTGGGATCCTTGAAAGAAATGATAGATAAATATTGGCCAGAATACAAAAGTAAAGTTCAATGTACATGTAAGCAGTTTACTAGAACAGCAGACGTGAACTTTCAGTCGCTGAAAGGATAGTTTTTAAAGGTAGAAAGGAAATGCTGCAGAAGATCCATGAGGACCATTTTGGAATTGAGAAACATAAAAAGGGAGCATGTGAAGTGATGTGCGAGCCCAGGATCAACCATGACATTGCAAACACAGTGGGGGCACATGGAAGTCCAGGCAGGGGTGAAGTAATGGGACAGGCAGTGGAGGGGCATAGGGGGAAAAGTTGTGGGGACAGGTATTGTGGAGGTAGTGGGGCAGGCAGTGAGAGAAGCAGGCAGCTTGCCCCCTGCTGTCTGTCCACCCCTACTTATCCCCCATTGTGCTACCCCCACACCTGGAGCCTCAGGCTGCCCCAATTCCCTTTCCCCTGCTCCTCCATTCTCCCCACTCCATGCCCACTTTTGCCCACCATAGCCTCAGGTCCCCACTCCACTTCCTCCCACCTCCCCCACCCCCAAATCTCACCCCTATGCCTGCCCCCACCCCACCCCACCCCACCCCACCCCCCACCTCCCCAATGCTATCTTGGGCTCAATTTTAAAGTGAGGGGCTTTTTCCCTCATTTTAATTGGAGGGGAAAACCTCGTCTTCTACTCGAGTAAATACAGTACTATTAAATCTTTGAACTCCTTATAAATAAATCAATACCAGCTTTTTCAAGTCCTGCATGGAAATGGATGAGGTTGTAGTGGCTTGGCCTGCTGACATAGCTGAAACTTTAAACAAATGTAGCAGTTTTAGAATCATAGAAAATGAGGGTAGGAAGGGACCTCAGGAGGTCACAACTAGTCCAACACTTGCTCAAAGCAGGACCAGCTCCAACTGAATCATCCCAGCCAAACTTTTGTCTAGCTGAGTTTGGAAAACCTCCAAGGATGGAGCTTCCACCACCATTTTTGTTGCCCTCTGCTGGACTCTCTTCAATCTGTCTACATCCTTTCTGTAGTGGGGGGCCCAAAACTGAACACAGTACTCCAGACGTTTTCTATTAATGCCCAAGGTAGCATTGGGGAGGTGGGATGGGGTGAGGGAGGCATGGGGGTGAGATTTGGGGGTGGGGGAGATGGGAGGAAGTGAGGTGGGGACCTGAGGTTGTGGTGGGCAACAGTGGGTACGGAGCAGGGAGAATGGGGGAGCAGGGGAAAGGGGAATCGGGGCAGCCTGAGGCTGCAGGTGGGGGGTAGCACAAGGGGGGAGAAGTATGGGGTGGACAGGCAGCAGGAGGCAAGCTGCCTGCGTCTCTCACTGCCTGCCCCACTACCTCCACGATATCTGCCCCCACAACTTGCCCCCCATACCCCTCCACTGCCTGTCCCATTACTTCACCCCTACCTGGACTTTCATGTACCCCCACCATTGTCACCCCCACTTTATGTCCCCAACTGCCTGCCCCATTACTGCCCCCCACAACACCTCTCCCTCTACCACCTGCAGTAGTATATGTGTGTGGGGGTGGGGGGAGGAGATTTAAGATGATCCTCCAATAATTAGATTCCATACATGAAAAATTATTTTATAAATGTATAAGAGAGCCCAGCAGGAAAAATTATGCTGAAGGGAAACCAGCATGGGTTTGTAGCAGGTAGATCATGCCTGACTAATCTAGTCTCTTTTTATGACCAGATTACAAAACACCTGGACGCAGGAGTAGGGGTAGATATAATTTATTTAGACTTCAGGAAGGCCTTTGATACAGTATCCCACCCCATACTGGTGAACAAATTAAGAGGCTGTGACTTGGATGATTACATAGTCCGGTGGGTGGCAAATTGGCTAAAGGGTCATACCCAAAGAGTGGTGGTGGACAGGTCGGTATCGATCTGGAAGGGCAGTGGGGTCCCGCAGGACTCGGTCCTTGGACTGATACTCTTCAATGTCTTCATCAGCAACTTGGACGAGGGAGTGAAGTGTACTCTGTCCAAGTTTGTGGATGATACAAAACTGTGGGGAGAAGTGGACATGCCAGAGGGCAGGGAACAACTACAGACAAACCTGGACAGGTTGGACAAATGGGCAGAAAACAACAGAATGCAATTCAACAAGGAGAAATGCAAAGTGCTGCACCTAGGGAGGAAAAATGTCCAGCACATCTACTGCCTAGGACATGACCTGCTCAGCAGCATGGAAGCGGAAAGGGATCTTGGAGTCCTAGTGGACTCCAGATGAACATGAGTTGTCAGCGTAACGAAGTCATCAGCAAAGCTAACGGCACTTTATCATGTATCAGCAGATGCATGACAAACACAACCAAGGAGGTGATACTTCCTCTCTATCAGGCGCTGGTCAGACCGCAGTTGGAGTACTGCGTCCAGTTTTGAGCGTCACACTTTAAGAGGGATGTGGATAACCTGGAGAGGGTCCAGAGAAGGGCCACTCGTATGGTTAAGGGCTTGCAGGCCAAGCCCTACGAGGAGAGACTGGGGCACCTGGACCTCTTCAGCCTCCGCAAGAGAAGGTTGAGAGGCGACCTTGTGGCTGCCTATAAGTTCATCACGGGGGCACAGAAGGGAATTGGTGAGGTTTTATTCACCAAGGCGCCCCTGGGGTTACAAGAAATAATGGCCACAAGCTAGCAGAGAGCAGATTTAGATTGGACATTAGGAGGAACTTCTTCAGAGTTCGAGTGGCCAAGGTCTGGAACGGGCTCCCAAGGGAGGTGGTGCTCTCCCCTACTCTGGGGGTCTTCAAGAGGAGGTTAGATAGGCATCTGGCTGGAGTCATCTGAGCCCAGCACACTTTCCTGCCTATGCAGGGGGTTGGACTCAATGATCTATTGAGGTCCCTTCTGACCCTAGCATCTATGAATCTATGAAGTTTTCCATGTGTGGAATCTAATTATTGGGGTCATTCAGGGTCATTTTGTATTTGGGTAAATATAGTAATAACAATACTTACAAACTATTATTCCCTGAGTCTGGAAGTATGTACTTTGTCCAGTAGATCTGGGAAGTTGGTGACAGCCAGCCTCAAGACCAGATTTGTAAAGCAGGAGATTCCAGGGACGTGTTTAGTGACAACAGGCCTCATTTTTGTGGGGCAATTTGCTGAAGATTGGGACTTTCAGCATAGTACATTCAGCTCTAATTGACCCTAGTCCAATGGCCTTGTGGAACCATAAAACCCCCTTTTGAAGAAACCATATGACAGTGGGGGTGATTTTCTGAAAGTGTTATTGGCATATCAAGGGTTTTTGGTTGTAGCCGTGTTGGTCTAAGTACATAGGCAGGCAAGGATATTTGGGTAGATGGGATATCTTTTATTAGACCGACTTAGTAGTTGGAACAAAGTTCTTTGCAACTTTTGGACACAAGTACCCTTCTTCAGGCATAGGGTGTCTCTGCTGTTGTTCTGAGATCTCCTGTATGAGCATTGAATGTAGAAACAGAACCAGATCGCAACAAGCAGGTCCCTCACACTCCTTAGAAGGTCAGATACTTTGTTGGTTGGGGAGGAAAGTGAAACAGCCTGAAAGACTCACAGAATCTTATTAAACAAGCTTGAAAAAAGGAGGAATAGGAAAATGAGTGGTAAAGAGTCAATCCAGATTACTTATGCAAGTAATCTCTCCTCTGCAAATGGGCATTGATTGCTTTTTGGGTGAATTGATTTTTTGCAGCTAATGTTAAGAGGGAAGATGCAGTGATAAAAAGTTATAATTTAAAGAAGTTCCCTAAAAGGAGATTGAGGGAGCTGGGAACTGGGAGATGTTGCCTCAAGCAGCAGTTAGCTAGCTGATTAGTAAGAGAGATTTAAGACCTGCAGAGGCTTGTCTACTGCTCCACGGATAGAGTTGATTGTTTAGTTTTTCTTGTTCACGTGTTGACTGAACCCGGTGATTGCTATGTCCTTTTTACTGGGCTGCAGAGGGAAGTTGCCTTTTGCTTGCTTGCCTTCTGGCCTAAGGACTCTTTTGTCTCTTTGTGCAGTGCCCCACCTTGAGCAGTGTCTTTCCCCAGTTTTGTCCCTAGCCTGGTGTTCAGAGCACTCCTCTTGGAGGTGGAACATGACTATTCAAGTCTTCCCTGCAAACTCCATGTGACACATACTCTGGCTGACCTGCCAACCCATAGCCCTGGCAGCTGGCAGGGCTGAGGGGGGCTGGGGGGCTGTGAGTGGGAAATAAGGGGTACAGGCAGGGCCAGGGACTGTGACTTGGGAGTGAGGGGCACCAGCAGTGCCACAGGGGCTGTGGGTGGGAAATGAGGGGCGCCAGCAGGGGTTGGGGGCTCTGGATGGGGAGTGAGAGGCACCAGGAGGGCTAGCGGCTGTGTGTGCAGAATGAGGGGCAATGCTGTGGGCAGGGCATCATCATATCAGAGCTGTTTAGAGGGGACAGCCACAGCTGGACCCGCGTCTTGGTGAGTGAAGGGGGCTGGGGGAGCGCTGATTTTCCATCGTAAAAACCCCAAAATCAAATGGCAAAAATTATAGTTATTTAGAATTTAATTTATTATAGTGATTGAGGCACTGGTAGGCTTCCAAATTGCTTTAAAATTGTAAATATATCAATAAAACATGTCCAACTGATATCTATCTATCTATCTATCTATCTATCTATCTATCTATCTATCTATCTATCTATGCAGTGGTGTTTCATTTTAATCATGGAAAAACACAGATTTCAGGGTTTTTAATCAGATAATTTTTAGGGGGCTTGGGTTTTAAAATCAGAGAATTTGTGATTTTTATACAGAGAAAGCCAGGATCCCTGGTAATGATTGTCTATGAATCAGCAGCTTGATCACCTGCAAGGAGTTGTTGAATTAGGCCATGTACAAAATTTTCCACTGCTAAAAATGATTCTGGAGAAGGAATAGTCTGAAAACACACCCTCAGCCCGGCTGTTGGCACCTTTCTAAGACCAGGTGATCTTGGTCTGGGGAAGGCAAGGATTGCACCAGTGCGCGTGGGGATTTTTACACTTGCTTTCAACACGGCACCGGGCACTTTAGTTAGTGTACTGCACTCATTAAAAGCACTTGTGCATCACAGCGCAATGCTTTCCCACACTAAGGAAATGGTGACACATTGAATGTGTTTTATTTCAAAGCGCACCACTGCTGTTTTCTCAGCGTGGAGATGCACTGTGCCGCTGATGCACATGACGTGGGAAGCTGCCAGAGCACATCCATTTACATGCTCCAGCTGACTCGATTAATCATTTCTGCTTCGAAGCACTGGATTTCCAGTGCATTGGAGCAGGTTCCCCCCATGAGTGTAAGTGCCCCCCATTTCTAAGGGGACTAGAGCAGCAGGACAAATGCCTCTGCCGGCTTCTCACTCTGAGGTCTCCTATAAGGTCTTGAACCTGGGGCTGTGATCAAGCAGCACAGCTGCTCCTCTTGATTAGCTAGCCTGCAGTTAATTGCTGAAACTGCTCAAGGCTGCCTGAAACCTCCAGTGGGGCCAAATCCTCCTCCTACTCCCTGTCACAGGGATGGCTGGCTGGGATCAACTGACTGTCCCCTTCCCATATAAACCCTGGAGCCAGAACAGGAAATGACTGGATAATAGGGTTCTTGCTGATTTAAGGTCACTTTTCTATTTCCACTCATATGAGAAGCAGGTGAGGGGAAGTGCTTCTCCCTCCACTGGCTTCCCAACCAACTGGGACTGAGTCCTATGGCAAAGCCCCCACCCACTCTATGCACCTGGGACCGGTGTAAGGACTGTGCGGGCCAACCAGGGGCGAGCCGGGGCCCGTCTTTGCGCACGTGGGCTGTGGCCAGCAGCCCGGGCACGCTGGGCCGGAGAAGACTGCGGCGAGCTAGAATTGATTACGGACGTGTAGTGGTTGATTAAAAGATTGTTTACTTACACCAAAAGATGATAGTGGTGTAGGCTGGTCAGCTTTCCAGGCACAGCTCCACTTGAATCCTCGTTGGAGGACTACGACAAATTCGGTTCTTTGGCCCCGGAGTTGTCTAGGCTCCGTGGGTTCGGCAATTCTTTCCTCACGGAGTTGTCGAAGCTCCATGGGCTCTGTTCGGTTCCCAGGCCCCGGAGTTGTTAAAGCTCCGTGGGTTCGAAAATTGGGTATATAGGAAAGGGATACGTCTAGGATTGCGCTCAGCGACGGGGAGAGGCCAGAAGCTGTTTAAACCTCTGTTGCCTGCTTAAGAGAGGCGCGTTGGGTCCGCAAGGGTCCACATCGCTTGGAGATCTTCACACAGCGCGAAGTCTTCTCCTCCTGGCGAGTTCTCTCTCTCCAGTTTTCCTCTCTCTCCGACTTGGGCGGAAACCACCCAAGCCTTTTATATGGCTAGCAAGCTAATCGCTAGCCGCCACGTATGCATATATTAGAGTTGTCCACTAATGTGGCACGAACTCCCATACAAATGGCGGGAACTCCTTTGCACCGTGCATCTCTGAGATGCAAAAGAAATGCAAAGAAGGCTACAAATCTGGCGGGAAATTCCCCGTTGCACCGGAGTTCTCTCCCGCAGCAGAGAACTCCGCCATGCAAGGAAGCTGTAATTTTGGCGGAAACATAATTTAGTGTTGCCGAAGCACATACAAACAAAAACTCACAACTTTGGGTTGTGACAAGAAGCAGGTGGGTGCTTTTCTGTGCTACCCTGGGGAAGGCACGGGAGCCTTTTCCACCCAGTGTCACTCCTCCTGGTCCCCGGGAGGAGAAAAACTGAGGGAAAGTATACAAATGATGATTTTCTCCTTTTTGGGAAACTCTCCTGGGCAGACTTCTCCCTGGTTTGATTTGGTTGATTTTTTTTTTTTTTTCCTCCCAGAACCACTACTTTCTGGTCTCGGAGAAAATGCTTGACTGTTTCTGCAACACTTGAATGTTTCTGCCACATCACTCAGACTGTCTTTCTGAGTGATATATATATATATATATATATATATATATAATGTAATATGGCAGGAGTTTTGGAGTGGTACTAAAGATAGCAGAGCATGTTGTCTGGAGGAGAGATGGAGAAACAGATGGATAGCCAGGTGGACTAAATATGTACTGTATGCAGTTGTTATATAGAGACGAAAGCTAATATGTGTCAAGTTTTACACTCACTGCAAGCACTGCAGTCACTACAAATCTGAAGCGAGAAGTTAAATGATTAAGTCGAGGTGGGATTCGAGGCTGTGAATCCCAGACTCACGTAGTACCTAATTTAGGGCTGTTGGCGGATGTCTTGTTTTGGGGGAGGTGGTATTCTAGGTTCCTCCTGCTTCTTTTGGTGTCTCCTCTTGGTTGGTTTAGGCATCATCTTGCTCGGCATGCTGAGTGCAGTGAGTTCCTTTCATACCCATCTGATTCTCTCTACTTAAAATTCAGGGACTCTGGACACCTCAGGTCAGTTGTCAGTGCAAAGGAGCATCCCTGGGGGAGCCCTTAATGCTCTGTGCCACTATTTCCAGGTACCTCATAGGCTTGGACCCTCTTGGCAAGCAGGGATTCAGTAAGGGACTAAAAGGTTACTGTTCAACCTGAACTCTCCCCACGCTGCTGTGGCAAAAAGGGCTAGTGCAGTCCTTCAGAGGCTGTTGTATTTGGGGCTGAGAGAAGAAGTAGGCAGGTGTATTCAACACTATTTATTATAGGGCAAATTGGGAAGTACCCACAGAAGGAGAGGTGCTTACAGAAACTTGATGATGGCAACAGGTAAGGACCAAATATGACGCACAATTGGGCATGTATAAGTTCAGGAGGGGTGTGTTTTAATGGAATATGTTTTCCCTTTGCCTGGAGCAGGGGATTTGTGCCTGAAAGCTTGCAAAGAACATTTTTTCCAACCATTTACTCAGTCTAATAAAAGCTATCACATCTACCCAAAGAACCTTGCCTGCCTTTTCCCTTTACAGCGTGCACGCTAGTGAGTTCCCAACTCTTCAGTTTTGCACTGTACTACTAAAATCGCCACTGAAAGCTAAAAATAACACTAAGGCTAAGTACAGACAATCAAAAAACCCAAGGTGGAATCGATCAAACTTTTGCGAGTTTCTTTAAAGCTGCAAAGAGCAGGTCTGGAAGGTACAGAAAACAGCTTCTCCCATTGGTTCATGGGGGCACAGAGATTCCTGCCCTGGCAGGCTGGGGGTACTCCAACATGCCTTCTGCCATGGGACACAGCTGAAGGCACCTGAACCCAGCCAAACAGCTGACCACACCTGATTGACTGCTGGGCACATGCCCCCACCCCCTGATGTTAGCCGTAGGGAGGGGGAGAGCCAGCAGAGAATCTCTCCCTAGTCCTGCTTCCCTACCACCCACACACACAGCTGCCAACGGAGGTGGAGGGTGGGATGGGGGAGAAAGTGGAGGTCTCTATCCCAGCTTCCCCCAGTCAGAACTGCTGGGCAGAGTTGTGAACTGTAGGGGGCTTTCTCCCTTCTCCTGCTGACTGTCCCAGCTTGGGCTGGGAAATGCAACCCCACCTCTTGCCAGCTGTTGGGATGGGGAATAGGGGTAGAGTGGAGACCCCTCCCCCACTGCCCCTGCCAGAACCAGTGGGGGTCATGCTGTGGAGTCATGCTGCGAGGGTCTTTATCCCTCTTTTCCCACTGTCTGGCTCAGCTGGGCTCCCCATCCGCTGGTTAATCACATCTTAAGTGTAACATGGGGCAGGGACCTGTGAGATGCAGAATGCTGGGTAAGATGGACCTGTATGTGGGTCAGTAATGTCTTATTTGACCAACAGAACCACAGGATCTTAGAGCAACCTCCACTTGAGAACCTAGCCCTGCCATCTGCACAGATCTCGCTGTCACTTCTTTCGACAGTCCTTTGCAGGGCTGTGTGAAGCTTTGGTTTGCGATTCGATTTGGAGAAGATTCGACCTGATTCAGAGGCCGAATCTCTGAATCCGAATCAAATCCTAGAAGGTTTGACCTTTCGAAATTGATTCGAAACCTCCAAATCTACTTGGAAAAGATTTGGATATTCAGAGATTCAGAAGGCAGTCTTATGGGGAAACAGAAACTTAGAAAAGGGAGGGGGAAGAGGGGGGAGTAAGAGGGGAAGGACTGACATCTCTAGCTGGCCAGTGACTGTGACTTATCTCTGACTCCCCTTCCAATCACAGTATCTGGGGGGAGGGACATAGAAATAGCATAAAAACCTCTATCTGCAGGCTTGCTGTGCCTTTTGTGAGCTGGTTCTGAGTGAACAACAGCGTCAGAAAGGTACTGGACTGCCTGGCTTGCTTCCTAGTCAATCAGTCGCCTGCTCTTTTTTGTCCTTAGAAAGGATTGGATAGGATATAGCTTAGCTTACTTTAGAATCTCTCTACTTAATACATATCCAATTCATTTCTTTCAATTTATATTTCTTCTCTCTTTTTTTTTTTTTTTGAAATACTTTTTAAAAAGAAAGCTCAGTGTTTTCCCTGGCAGTATGATCCATCACTGTGCAGGGAAGCACACATTGCACACACACACTCACACACACATAGAAGAAGTCAGATATTCATAGAAGAAGAAGAGATTCAGAATCAGATTATATATAATTATTAGTTATTAATATTATTATAGTTAGTTTACATACAGACTAAAGACAACACAGAAGTCAGACAGAGATTCAGATTGAGACTAACACAGAACTCAGGGTCTTAGAAGGAGATATATTTTTTAGGTACACATTACAGCACAGAGAACAAGAAGTACAGTAGTAGTCACACATTCACATTAATAGCACATCACAGAAAAGGACACCATATATTCATAATCAAAGCAGAGTCCAGTGCACACATGCAACACAGAGGGAATAAAACACACAACACAAAAGAAGTGGCGCACACACTTTTTGCAGCACAGGAAAGATTAACATGAAGTGTGCTGGAAAGGCAGGTGCCGGGGTTTCTGGCAGGGGAGGGAAAGGGGGTAGGGGGAGAGCTAGAGCTGCAAGCCCCCTCAACCCCCCCAAACACAGAGGCCTTCTCTTCCCAAGCAGTCATGACATCGGTGCTGCCAGTGGAAGCCAGGAAGAGGGAGCAGTGTCTGCACCTGATGTCCCTGCACCTGCACCACCTCCCCTCAGTCCAGAAATAGGCATCAGAAGTGAAATTACTGTCTCCTCCACCCCAATGTCATCTTTCAGTGTGAGTCTCCCACTGCCAGAGGAGGAGCTGGAACCAGGGATGCTGAGTGCACTGGCTCAAGCAATTCTGGGGACTGAGGGGGAATCAGAGTTTGTGCTCCACACCCCTCACTTTTCCCCTAGAACCAGGCCTCCTCTGGAAAGCAGCACCTCAGAGGAGGTTGAGGTTGTGGAGGCAAGTGGCTCAGCTGAGGCAGCTCCTCCTGCTGTTGTGTCTTAGCCTGCTGAGGAGTGGGATAAGGCAGGATCCTCACCCTCAACCCAGCGCACGAGTAGCATAGTGTGGGAGCATTTTGAGGTGGCAGATGATCCCAGGTTTGCCATCTGCCAGCACTGCCAATGGCACATGAGCTGTGGCAAGAATGTGAGACACTTCTCCACCATGGCCATGCTGCTGCATCTGAGGAGGCACCACCCCCTTGCCCTTCTTCCTGCTAAGCCTGGCAGCAATGCAAGTGTGCCGAAAGGGAAGTCCCCCGCTCACTCCAGAGGCCCCTTCTCCCCCAAAGCAGAGGCAGGCCACCCTGGAGCAGTGGGGGAAAGGTGGACAGAAAGGGGGGTGGGATTCCAAGGCGAGTGAGATCACCCACAGCATTGGAGAGATGCTTGCTCTGGATAGCCAGCCCTTCTCCCTAGTTGAGCAGCCAGGATTCAGGTAGCTAATAGCCCTTCTGGCCCCATCTTACAAAGTGCCTGCAAACACCACCTTCAGCAGGGCTGTGGTGCCCTCCCTGTATGAGGCATGCAGGGAATATGAGGGAGGAGCCTTGCAAGGCAGGGCCGCAGGTAGCCTTGCATTTCACTTCTGACATCTGGAGCAGCCGAGGTGGCAATCACACCTCCCTGTCCCTCACAGGGCACTAGTGCGATCAGTCAGGTCATCAGTGGGCTCTACTGCAAGCTGAGGTGCTGGATGAGTCCCACACGGCAAGGGAGATCATGGGGGCCATGAACCGCATGGTGCAGGGGTGGCTCATTGGGCAGGCCGAGCTCACCTGTGGGTTCATGGTCACCGACAATGGGGCCAATATGGTGAAGGCTGTCCATGATGCCAACTTTGTTGGCATCTGCTGTGTGGCACACAGGCTGTACCTCATAGAGAGGGATGCCTTGGAGGGGGACAGGGCTGCCGGTGATGGTGCTGCCACTACTTCTACAAGCCAAGTGATTTTGAAATGCAGGAAGGTGGCGGGCTACTTCCACCACAGCATCAAGGGGGGCAAGATGCTGCAGGAGAAACAGGCAGAGCAGAGCATCCTGTAGCACAGAATCATGCAGGATGTGGAGTCTTGGTGGAACTCCACATACCTGATGCTCAAAAGGTTGGTGGAGCAACAGAAGGCCATCCATGAGGTGGCTTTGCTTGGGGAGATTGGGATCAGCAGTCCCCTGAACAGGGCTGAGTGGGGTACCATCTCCCAGATCTTGGTGGTCCTCAAGCTCTTCCTAAAGGCCACCGAGACCCTTAGCACTGGCAATGCCCTCCTCGGCAGGTGATCCCCCTCATGAGGGAACTGGAGAACCAAATGGAGAAGTCCCAGGGGATCAATGTTCCTGGCTGGGGCAGGCCGCTGTCACCAGATGTGCAGGCAATGGTGAGGTGGCTGAAGGAGGGCATCAGGAGACGGGTGGATCCCTTGCGGTCCACCACTTGATGGTGGGCATGTGTGACCTGAGGGTAAAGGGAAGCATATATGCATTGGCAGCACCAAAACCGTCGATCACTGGACGCAGGTGTTGGTCAACAAAGTCAGGGAGGCTGAAATGCGGAGATGTGGGTGTGATAAAGAAAAGAAAGAAAAATAACCAAACGCCAAACGTAAGAGCAAGTCGTGCTCATGGCAAGGGAGTCATGAGCAACTTGCGCTCAAATACCTTCAGCAAATCAGGGGTTACATGGGGGGTGTGACCGCACAGCCAGCAGTCACAGCCTCCTGTAAGTCAGCAGACACACGGGACACATTTTGATTGGCTCTGTAGCTTATAAAAGGGGCAGAACACAAGCACAAAGGGGATCCACGCATCAGTTTGGAGAGGCCTGATCACCCTTTCCAGGATCCTGCGTCCACGAAATCCCTTCCCCTCGGACACCCCCATCACGACTGGGTATACCATCCGAACGTGTTTAAGAGCTCTCGAGTTATCAGCGAGTTTAATCTTGAAACAGCTGTCAAGTTTTTTTCTGCCTAAACTGTGAGTAAAGCATTTACTTATCTCACCGCCTCCTTGGTGTTTTTCTGTCAACGGAAGGAGAGACAGAAGAGAGAGGAATAAGGCCCCGAAACCCTTTTGTCCCCAGCCTGATCGCGTAATCTGGGTCCAACCACCCATTGTCAGATTGCACAGAGGGGATGTGTAAGAGGGGGATCCACTTTCCCATGCCACTCCCAGCACCAGTGCCGGTACCAGCACCAGCACCAGCCAGTCTCTTCCATGCCAGTCACATCCCCTTCCCCCCCCACCCCTCCCACCCCAGACTGTCCCTCACCCCCTGATGCCTTCATTTCCATTTTCACTGACTGGCTTTCTTGCCTGCATTGCATGCCAGGCCAGCCTCTGGCTTCTTTACTATTCCTTCCATCCAGGACCAGGAGACACACCAACGGCAGGTACCTCCTCAGCCCGACAAGGGGTTTTTCAACCTGAAACCTTCCTAAGATATATTTCTCTAACTATTCCGGGTTTTTTTATAATAAACATATAAACATAAAAACACAAAATAAGCCAATTCAAAAGCTTCTCAATGGTTGTCTCCGATGGTCACAACTGTTGATAATCCAGGGTCAAAGGGTATAAAACATTTATCATTCCAAATCTGGTCTGCACAGAAGTTGTCCAGGACAAGCTCAAATTTCCAAGAAGTGGCTGTAACATGTGATCTAAGTATAGTTTGGAATAGACTCTGCATAATCATGATTTAAAAGCCAGAAAAAGAGTTATTCTTGCAGAGCTTTTGGATTGTTGGATAGGGACTTTGTGGGATCTTGGAGATATAAACTCAAACCCCCCATGGATTGAGAGGGCTTAAAACATGGGTGTCCTACACTTTAAAAAATGTCCTATCCCCTAAGTTATTGGGAACATGGGGAGTAAGATCTAAAATGGGTTAAGTAACCCCAAATGCCACATATATGTCTAGCAGTGGTCATGGACGTACTACTTATCCTCATAAAGGGAGGTTGTATTTGGGCCTATATATCTGAGATGCAGATTTTGCTAGGAGGGTAAGGCACCTGAAGAGATGTGCTGTGATGCTCAGCATTGCCATGTATCAGTCCCTTTGTCTTTCTGGAAGATATGCTTTAGCCAAAGACAAATTACTGGGATGTGTACAAGAAAAGACAGTTAAAGCTGTGTGATATACAGGAGGGCTTACCAAAAAGTGTTTTCTAGCCTCAAAATACCTGAAAAGCATGTTATGCTGCTGTGCCATGCAATAGTTCTTTAAATCAATTGGAAGCAAAAGAAAACCATGAAATGTTTGGGTTTTCAGATAAGCATTTTACATATAGTGATTAGCTCTAAAAGTGGTGGACCAGAAGTGGCCAACTCAAGGCATGCTTGGCACAAGAGGTATAGGCAGCTGCTGCTTGTGGCAATGAACTCAAGTTAACTAACTTAATTGTAAATTCTATTTGAGAAATTCTGTATGACTTTATTCCAGGCCACTAATGTGGTGGTAAACCTCCCCCTCCCACCCCCGAAAAAAACCCAAGCGACAACCCTCCATACAAAGTGGAAAGCAGAGAAGAAAGCAATGAGTTGTATGGATGTGTGTGGTGGGAGGTAGGGTGGTGGGGAATGGAGGGAAATGAAACCACACAGGTAAGACATGGCTGTCAGAGCAGAAGCCCTAAGCCCGGGGCACTGCACAGATCTGATGGGGCATTGGCGGTGTAGCAAACCCAACTGCAGGGGTGAGGTCCAGGTCTGAGCTGGAAACCCCAGGGGCAGGGTGAAACGTGAACCTCTGCAGGAGGCTCGTGAAGAAGAGGAAGAGCTCCATTTTGGCAAGATTCTCACCCACACACATCCTCCGACCTGCAAGGAAATGCACAACAAGCATAAGCATTTCAAAAGCAGGTTTTAGACTCTTTAACAGTAAGAAGGGACAAATGGGAAAGGTCAGCTTTTCTTCTCAACAAATACCGGTATTAAGAACATAAACAACTAGTTATGTCAGATTTCAAGAGATGAATAGGGCAGGGGGGTGGTTGAGGTGTTTTGCTACAGCTCCATAGACATGCGTTCCAGTTTGGTAAAGACTGATGGCAGAGGCTGTTCCCAGTTGATCCAGTGGTATACAAGTACTAGGTCATTCAGGCTAGGAAAACTAAAGGTGGCTTCCTGAGGTGTAGTTCACATCACTCTTATGGGCTATTGGTCACAGAAACTGGATGCCTTAACCACAGTAAGCCAATGGAGTGCTATGATTGGATAGACCTATCTCCCTTTAAGGGATGGAGCTGAGAGCAGGACTTCTTCCTAAAAATGCAGCAGTTAGTAAATGAAACACTGAAAGAAGAAGAAATTTGCCCTGGAGAGCAATGGAAGTGAAGCGAAAGATACAATTTTGGCATCATTTTACTTTGAATCTGTTTGTTTTAATAATATTTATGCTGTCCAGAAATTTAGAAATGTTTTTTGTCTTAGACTCTTTTGTTTCGCAGGCCCTCTCTACATGTTACAGGTATTGTACAATTAACTGATTAATTGCACAATTAACTGAGATCAGCGACTCATGCAAGGTACCTATCATACCATTAAAAGGTCCAGTCAGGTATAAAGTTAGACCTTGAAAATGTGTATTTATGTTATAGCTATCCAGCTTTAATTTGCACTTGCAAAAGATTCTGCCCCTGTGGCCAGGAGCCCCGTTAGCTGACCAGGCTCCCAGACACATGTGTACTGTGAAACAGCCAAAGCTGGGAGTCCTGCAGCTGAGGGAACTCTACTCCTGGTGGTGCCCTCATGGCCATTGGGACCAGGATGCCCACAGATGCAAGACTCTCTGTCCTGGAGGCACCCACAGCACTGGGACTGAGAGTCCCACTAATGCTGTGGAGGCACTGCTGGGAAGGAGAGTCCTTACAGGTGCAGCCCCAGCTGTGCATGGGCTCCCCCTGTACCGGCAATAAGGTATGATAGGATGGACACATACATGTGTGGCATGGCAGGAGGCATGATTGTGTATCATGCTTCAGTTCCTATCACTCCATTACCTGAATGTTGAAAGGGCCCTCAGACACAACTTTTTTTTCCTTTGGTTGTTTTCATGTATAATGTTCAGGTTGTTGTTGTTTCTTCTGTTATTTTCAGCTTTTATTTGGCTGGGTTGTTTTATGGATGATCAGATGGGTCAAAGAGTGTCTCTTTTTAAACTGAATCTTTTAAAATAAACATTCAAACCTGTATGTGCAAAATTTCTTTAGGAGAATTATAATTTTTAAGCTTAAAAACATCAACACATGTTCTATGGAGATCTAAAAAAAATGTGTGTCTCTTTCCACACTATGAGCCTACTTTTGCAAATTTTGTAGATATTAGTAAACCTTGGGGGCTCCTACAGGCTGGATGACATTGCTGGGGGCTGGATCAGGACTGTGGGCTCAGCGTTGAGCACCCCTGGTTTAGTGTTAGAGCATTCAACATTTTGCACTGTCTCTGTCCAGCAATCAGAGTAGACAGCTCTATGGAACTGAAAGGAGTAATATGGATTCTGAACGTCTAAAACACTTGGGGCAGGTCCAGATTGGTCATCTCTGAATCTTCATGTGACAGCTGCAAAGCTTGCCTGGCTGCAAGTCAAGTGGGTGAGCTCTGCTTAAGAGCTCTACAAGAAGTGTGTCCAAACTTAGCAGAGGGTGCATAAGTTTTACCAGACACAAGGTTATGCAGTGCATGGTGCATGCTTCTTATTGTAGGCTATCAAATTTCATTAGGATCAGAGATTTGTGGAGGCTTACTAGCCCATTGTGCTAGCAGGGCTAAAGATCCTGGTTCTCATAGCCCAGCACGAGGGAGAATGTGCCTAGCATCACATTTCTCCACCTGACTCCCCAACCCAAATAACCAAGTTCCCGCTTCCAGCTGATTTGGTTAGAGGGGGCCGACTATGGAAAAATCCAGCATAAACTACTTTCTCACACATCTGGAGTTGTAGCAAGACAGCTTAAACACTGTGCCATCACAGCCCTTACAGCAGTGGGTAGGGGGTGGGGAGAGGGAGGATAGTTAAGCCAAACTGGGAAACCTGGTCCATGTACGATACAGGGAGTGGACAGGAAGTTTAAAATGCAAAGAACCATTACTTTATGCTATAATCTGCTGAATTTTAGCTCTCTCTTCATCGCAGAAGTAAGTAGAAAACAGGTTACCTGCTGAGAAAGGCATGAAGGCCTCCTTCTTTACAAATTTTCCTTCAGAGTCAAGAAAATGCTCAGGATAGAAAACATCTGGCTTCTCCCACTCTGACTGGTCTCGCAGCACGGAGGCCAGCAAGGGGATGATGTAGGTATTCTGAAAAACAGATCCATGGAGCTTCCTGTGAAGGCATCTGGTCACTTGATCTGAGGCAGATGCAGGCTGGGTAGGGGAGGGGCACGTTCAATGCTCCTGTTGCACCCCCAACCTCTCTATCATTCCTGGTCCACCAAAAGTATAAAACCAACTGCCTGGCAGTGCAGCAGCATTTCTAGTCAGGGAGCTCTGAGGGAGTCAGTTGATTTCATGGCTCATTATCATCTACCTGATTCCTTCTCAATTTCATTCCACAGGTGTTAATGACCCTCCCTTCTTCTTAATGGTCTTGATGTTCAACTAATCAGGCTAACCTTCCCTCTGCAATTCTGCTGCATTTTAGGTTCTCCTGTTGTTGAAACTCATATTGTACAGTCCTTCAGACTGCTTTTAACTGTAGCTAAAAGTAAAAACATTAACTTGGGTATGGAAATAATTTTGGTGAAGCATTGGATGCACTGTCAAGATGCTCATGCATGGTAAATATTTTTTATGAATCTGAAAGAGAAGTGTACATTTAATTCTAATGATTGCAGGACTAATGAAGCTTGGGATTTTGATTATTCTTGCCTCATTTGTTGTTTTTTATTCACAATATATGCTATAACAAATTAATGCACATTCCAAGAAATATATATTTTTGTTTTTGCTCTGATCTTAACCTGAAGAATATATCCCTAGGCCTCTAGCTTATTAGTAAAGCTTCTAGTTTTTTGTAATGTGGTAAAATATGCATTGTGTTTTGTGTGGTGAAGTACCACACCATCTGCATCCACTTGATCATTGCTATGGTAATAGGCAATAAATGGTATATCAGGAATACTTGATGAATACTGTCAGCTGATTTCTGATTGTCTGATTTGACAGCAGCAACCAAGCCAGGGGTCCTAAAGCGTGGATGTCACAGAAGAAGAGGGAAGGAGAGCAACACTACAAGCATCTTACCTTTGGAATGAAGTAGCCTTTGAGAGTGACATCTACAGTAGTTTCATGAGGTAGATTCAATGGCAGGATGTTGGCAAACCTCTGGATTTCATGGACAACGGCATCCGTGTAGGGCATCTTAGTTCGATGTTCAGTTCGCGGTGGATTTGATCCTAGAACTCTTGCTATCTCATCTTGGACTTTTTCTGCAGAAGAATTTTAACATTTTAAGAAGGAAACCAGCATTTCCAAATCCCAAAGAAATGTTGTATGTGTTTAGCACGAAATGTATAAGCTCAAAGGTTAAATAGATGCAAGTCTAAAAATCTTTCTCTCTCTCTATACTTAATGGGGTACAAATAACATCAGATATTTTCATGTATTCAGCATGCTGAAAGAAAAGTACAGAGTTTCTGAAAATACATGGGTAGCTGACTCCCTTCATTAAATTGCCAAATCATAGCATAGTTTAACAGGTGCTAGATGGAAGACTTTGCTGGAGCCATAGTACTCTAGACTATGCAGTTTTATCCAAGGGTATAGGTTGTAGCCGTGTTGTAGCCTAAGGACATAGGCAGACAAGGTTCTTTGGGTAAATCCAATCTCTTTTATTAGACCAACTGAAATAATTGGATAAATTCTTCTTTGCAAGCTTTCAGGCACAAACACCATTTGTCAGGCTGAGGAAACATTTGCAGATGGTCTGTGCTCTTCCTTGATGCAGTGGTAAAACAGCCAGAGGCCAGTACCTATGCATGACAGCCAATCAGTTAAAATGTAAATTGGTCAGTAGGTGAGAGACCCATGGTGGGGTATGGGGAGGGAGGGGAGAATGGCTGTAGCTGTAATCAAAGGATGAGAGACAGGAGGGTGGTAGGGAAGGGAATGAGAATAGCTGGTAAAAGTGGAGGATTTTACCTGGGGAGTCAGGTGTCAGGCAGGTTACATTGTGTCATAAATCCAATGTCTATATTTAGTCTACAATTTTTTGTATCAGTAGGTTGATGAAGTGAAGTTCATATGCTCACCTGTGAAAGGTATTTTGTAAATTCCCTTTGAGTATTAGAACTGTGAGATTGCAGGGAGAGTGGTTTTCTTGCGAGAAATGTGCCCCCACAGGTAATTGGGTATTCCACTCTACTTCAGAGCCTATTTTACCTGTAGCAGCTGATCAATTAACTTTGGAGTTCCACAGTTCCAGGTGTGGTGTGTTGGCCATAATGGCAATTGTTACATGAGCACTTACTCTGAATTTTGGGGTACTTCATCATTAGGAGAAAGCCCCAGCGTAGTGTAGTGGAAGTGGTCTCCATGCCAGCAGCAAACAAATTGCCTACAAGGCTTTTCAAATTCTCATTGTGGAAATAACCATCATTGTCATTTTTCTCCTAAGAAGTGGGAAGGAAATATAGATTAAAACTACAGAGTCTCTATTGGAAGTTTGTATCTTAGCAAACAAAGAAATAGGTACTAAATAAGGTCTGTATTATTTAATTTCAAGCAAAAACTAAAAAGGTTGTGATCAGATGCCCTGAGAAACACACTGATTTCTCTACCCAAACTCAGTCTGCCAGGCCTTGAGCATCGTGGCCCCAGTTTGGTCATTTACGTATGCATGTGGTTTGATTTAAACTCATAATCAAACTCACTGATGGCAGGAGATATTCTAAAAACAATTTGGCATCAATGGGATGTCCTTTGAGCTTCAAGGTATGCTTGTGTTTAAGTCTATTATTGCATCAGGGTTGACATGCTCAGCCTCTTGGCAGGACTGAATTTGTAGATACAGATATTTTCCCTCTATAACCATAACAGTCCTGAGATCTACAGCTATAAGAAGCTAAGGTGAGATCTAGAAAGGATTTGGTCACAGTGATATACAATGTGTTGGCCACAGACTTTTTGGTGCCTGACATTTAATGGACTTGTCCACCCTGATTTAGTTGACCAGCTGCTTCGTGCCTAGAAGGGGCAGGCACTGAAGACTGGGACCCATAAAGGGAGTACACTGAAAGCTAGAGGGGAGGACATGCAAGGGAGATGGATGTGACCTAAGCTATTTTTCTCACAGAGTTTTTGAGGCACAAATCCAGGCTGTAGGAAAGTACCCTCCGTCATTTGGGGTTCATGTGGTGACTATCCTGAAGGCTTGTTAAGCAAGACATTTCTGGCAAAAGATGGTTGATAGAAGGTGCTACCACCACAGACTCCTCCATCATAATCTATTGGCCAGACTATTGACCTGGAGGGTGAGGGACAGGCTCAAGTCCCTCCTCTCAGCACATCTCACCAATCTACCTCTCCTACCTTACAGAAGAGGAATTTAACTACCAAGATATTGTGTACTCTGGTGTGGACTGTTCCTAATTCTTCCTGCTGAAGTTCTATAAAATGCTTAAATATTCACTGCAGTAAGGAACTGATTCGTAATCTCTCTCAACCTAGGCGTGCATCCCAATCACTAAAGAACAGTGTCCTTCTCTGTCTCTAAGGCCCAATGAACATTGAACTATTTTTTACAACGTGGATCATTTTCAAAAGGAAACAGTGAGTGAGCCCAACCCCAGAATATGCTGTACCTTAGAGGGTGACAACAAACACTTAAGAAAATGGGGATGGTGACTCATGTCCCCTCAGGCAACTGAAGTATCTAACCCCAGGACTCCTGTATCTTCTGCAGCTGTTATACCCATTAGGCACTTGGAGGAAAAAAGGCTACTATCACTCTTATTATAATGAGCTGTATTTTTGTGAGGATCTCCATGTCCTCAAGACTTCCTGCCAACTCCGATCCGGAAGGCAAGATGGATGGAGGAAGTGTCTGCTCTGTCCTTTCCAGCAGGGTGTAGTTAGGAGCACAGGTGCACCCACTTGCTCAGTGTTGTCCAGCCTCCATCACCCACTTGTTCAATTTTCATATCAGCCCCTTCAGGCTTCCTCCCCCTAAACATCCACACAACCAAATCATTGCTGTCCTTCAGATACATCCTTGGAGCTCTCCTTTGCTGTGATATCTACAATGAGCATGACAACATCAAGCCACTGGTGTTCAACGACTCCTGTCTATCATGGAAACCCTCATTGTCCCTTATTTTATATTTAGACTTTAAGTTCATTGGAATCAAAATCATCTTTGCATCCCCGTCCAAGCCCAGGGTTTCTGGTGTAACAGCAGCAGCAACAACAGGAAAACACTCTGTCTAATCTGACTGATCACAGCCAGTCAAAGTAGTTAGAATTCCAAATTATTATGGATTAATCCAAAAAGTGAAAGAGCATTTGTCAAATACATTAAAAGAGAAACACCTCTCAGGAACTTGAAATTATCCTGTTTCTAATTCCTTAGCAACAAGAGAGATATCAGTCTACTTCAGGGGGAACTGCACATGTGGGTCCCTATGCCTCCAAAATCAGAAGGGGAAGGAGTCAATCCATACAGAGTTATGCGGTGGGTCTTGAGTTAGTCCTTCATTTATGATAGTTTCATAAAACAGTCACAATCCTTTGCAGAAACATGAAACTTAGACACCAGCAGCTTGTATGCCACTCACTGTCACCTGTCATCTCCTGAGACAAAGGCACTTGCAAGACACATGGGGTGCCTGTACATGTCACAGGGTTTAATCCTCATTAAATTAAATAGTTTATTAAATTTAAACTTGTTTATTTTGGGGTGTTACATCAGTGTTTGCACATATTAGGCTTTTGAATGAATTAAGTCCAGTCCCAGGCTGGCACCACAGAAGAGTGGGGTTGTTCCACACTGCCCCACAGTCTGGGGCTCCACTCCTCATGCCCTGTCCCACAGCTGGGGTAGCCGGGAGCCAGCACATGGCACAAGAAAAAATGGGCAGCATAACTCCCCCACCCCCACAAAAAAACCCCAACAACCCAGAAACAATTAAAAAGTGGCAGCAATTTGAAGGGGTGGACTACAAAAAAAGTTGCAGCACCAACCAGTGGGCAAAGAGACTCATTACACATGTTTGAGTGCCTTTGTGTTTTCATCCAACAAATCCACGGAGGTGACACTTTAATTAGTGGTGAGCCAAACTAAACTACATCTGAGGATTTTTAGTTTAACGCACCAGAAAGATGTCTAAAGTATCTGGAAAACTCACTAGTGCAAAGAGTCATGCTGCTGCAGCCCAAGAAAGATAAAAACATGTGATGTGTACAAATGACCTTGGACAGAAGTGTTCCATTGACTATTGCTTTGTGAAGGCTTCTGAATCTCTGAAAGAGGGAACAGGGACATGAGACGCTGTCTGGACAAGCACTAGGAACTTGTTTTAGAGGAACTGTTCAGAGAGAGCACTTTAAGATGGCAGAGAGGAGGTTGGAGCTGCAGGCAAAGAGACCGTCTCTTCCTATATAATTCCTGTTGTACTCAGGGGAACAGTATTCTGTGTTGGACTTGTGAATAAACAGGGTTGAATCAACACTACCTATCTTCACCCTCTGCACAACTGACAGCATTTTTTGGGAACTCCTTGGTTGCAAAAAGGCTAACAGCCGCAAGCTATTTAGGTAACTCAGCTAGGTTGTCAGGCAGGTACTTCACTCAAGTTAGATTACCATGCAGCTATGCTTTTAACTCCAATATACAGGAAGGAAACATGCAAGTCTGAAAAAAATTCAGATGCTCACTTACCTCCTGCTGTTTTATGAGGAAAGCATCAATCAGACTTCTCTGGTCGTTTTTGTCTAGGTTTTTGAGGTGTTCTATGAAAGTAACCTGTACAAAAGCATGCATTTCGTCTCTATTTCGAAGAAGCATTTTGTGACCCTTCAGGAGAAATCCAAGGGCTGGGAACATATTATAGACCTAAAAAATAAGAGAAGATACAAAAAGGAAAAATAAGCATTGAGAATACTTCATGTATGTATACTAATAAAGCAAAGGTTGGAAAGTACTTGACAAAACTGAGTGAATGCTTGCATGCTTAATTTGCAAACTAGCTAACTGAGGCAATAGGGAGCTCTTTTCGTGCACTTGCGGGTCTGAACAGCTCATAAGCCCTCACTTATAAGCTGATCCTGCCTTATCTAGGAGCATACAGGAGGGAAGCAATAATTGCAAAGCTACTCTTCAACCTGTTTATACTACATGCCACCATCTCTCCAAGCTAACGTGTATTTAGCATGGCTGGAATAGTTTAGATTCATGTGAGATTCGGCCTCGTAGTGTAAGCATAGATAGAAGTGGAACTGCTCAGCTGAGTATCCTGTGATGTGTCAACACTGCTTCTGTGCAGACCTCAGGCATGTGGCTGAGAAGCTCCCTTCACCTGCTCACTCTTGCTTCTTGTGAAAGGAGTCCCAGAAATGGGGCAATGTATTTGTCCTAAAAGTGACCCTGAATGCTCACCAGTAATCATGCAGGGACAGGGAGTTTGGGGCGTATTCTCAGAGCTGTTCCCAGGCACCGTGTTGCCTCATTCCAGGATTCAGTGCATCCTGGACAGGAGCGAGTAGGTGGGCGTGCTTTGCTTCTCTGTAACTCCCAGAGTTGGCACAGAGGCAGTGTAGAGAGGCCCATTCCTCTATGTTACCTAACAGAGCTAGTCAAAATGTCTGGAAAGGTCAAGTTTGAAAAAAACCAAACCTTACCTGATTTCATTTTTCACTACACTGAACTGGGAACATCTAAGAGAAATCTTCTTTAAGCTCACTGGGAGAGAAGTGGGGCTGGTATGCTCTAGCACTGTAAACTGTGTTGGAGATGCAAGGGAAGGACCTAAGTATGTTGACATGTGAGAGACCATAAAACTTATATGAGGGTAGTAGAATATCTCCATATGCCAATAATGCCAAAATGCCATATGCCAATATGCCATAATGCTTGAGTCCACTAAGTGACATGGAAAAAAAAAGAGAGGGGAGAGATGGAGGAGCTCCCTGAGTAAGAGCATCCAGGTATGGTTTAGAGGAACAGTGCACCAAGCTGCAGCTTCAAGAACTCTGCCTCCATTCATACGCCTTGTTTGTCTGGGATATGTTTCAGCAGCATGAAAGGATAATGAAGTGCCGATGAAAGCAGCATGAAAGATAATGCCCTGCAAGAAGTGGTAGGGTGTTAGTCAAGAGGTTAATATATCAGTGCAGCGTAGCTGCCTAATAAGGCTGGGTGCTACAGACAGGATCCATGGATAAATTGGGAGGAACTAGGGACCTCGGGTCAAGGAACTGGTGAGCCTGAGTGAAGAAGTAGGCCTGCATGTTGTATGGGGTTTTGTTTCAAAGATACATTTTCCCTGGAAGTCAGTTGCTCTAAATAAATAAAGCCATGCATGAAAGAGGGTCTTTGATGGCTAATTATCACTCTGGACTACATGGCGGCCATGGAGTGATGATGGACCTGGTTCTCAATGATCCAGCTCAGGACCTACAGCAGCTGTGGGAAGAGGGAGCTGCACACAAGCTAACGTACCCAGCTTCATCATAGAAACTAGGACACTATTTTTTTTTAAACAATATGTTTTCTCCTGTGTATATGTTGGGATGTATAAGTAAAACATGTGTGTATTATTATCCTTCACTCAGTTTTGTAAAGCGAGAAGTTCTCAGCTATATATATGAGAGGAAATACCCAGGTGGACCTACATGTTCTCCTCCTTTTCAGCAGGCTGCTTCTGATTAGTAGGAAAGATTTAATATTCTGCACAAGTCATACAACAACATGCCTGTATTTGAACAGTGAGATTAAGTAACTCAAAATTACCGCAACGGAGGGCCATCCACCAACCCTGACAGTTTCATTAATCATTTTTAGGAGTCTAACAAACTGGGGATCTTCATAGCCAAACCGCTTTCCAAGTAATATGGATACGATTATATTAGCGACCGCTGCATTCATTATTATTGTGGGATCAAAGGGTTTTCCTAAAAAGAAATTCAAAACAAAGAAGAGATTGTAGAAAAGGATAATTAATAAAAGTCACATTTATTATTTAACCATAGCACATAGTGACCGCAGTCCAAACTCAGGCCATCATTCTGCTAGTTACTGTACATACAAATGAGAGATACTCTTTGGCTCAAAGAATTTGCAATCTAAGGGTGCTTAGACATGCTCAGCAAAGCTACTCGGATGTGCTGTAATTATCATGTGTTGGAGCATATTTGATTCATTGAGTCTGCTGGAGCATGGGAATTACTGAGCTCCGGCAGACTCCAGCTCTGAAAAATGGCAGTGGGGGCTCTTTAACTAATTCATTCAATGCACTTTAGGTAAAGTGCCCCTGCCACCATTTTTCAGCATGGGGATGCTAATACATGAGATGCTTTGGGAGCTTTAATTAGAGTGTTTTTTGGAGCTGCTCTAATTAAAGCGCCTCTGCCCCAGACTCCCAGAGCATGTGCATAAACAATCTAAGCTGTCACAGAAATGAGTAGAATAGAGCAAATATTATCATTCTCATCTACAGAGGGAAAACTGAGGCCAAGAGAGAGGAAGTGACTTGTCTGAGGTCACACCAGAGCTTGGTGGCACAACAAAGACCTTAGTCCAGGCATACTGAGTTCCTGCTCTCTGACACAGCCTTACCCACTGTTACAGATCTCATGGAGCTTTTCCTTGATGGCTATTCATGAGCCTGGCATGTTTGGATCCACATGTCCTTGGTCTCACTATGTCTGTGCAGGTTCTTGGCATTGTCTTATATACCAAACAATGGCATGCATCTACCGAGGCATCACAAGCAGGGCTATGGACATCATTCTCCCGCTCTACTTGGCCTTGGTGAGACCACAGGCGATGTTCTGCGTCCAGTTCTGGGCACCACACTTCATGAAGGATGTGGAGAAGCTTAACAGAGTCCAAAGGAGAGTCACATGCATAATTAGAGGCCTTGAGACCAGGTCATATGAGGAGAGGCTAAAAGACTTGGAACTGTTCAGCCTGGAAAAGAGGAGACTTAGAAGGGACTTGGTAACAGCCTACAAGTATATCAGGGGCGTACATCAGGGCCTGGGGGAGCATCTGTTCACCAAGGTCCCCCAGGGGAGGAAAAGAAATAATGGGCACAAAGTGACTGAAGATTGCTTCAGGCTAGACATAAGGAAAAACTTATTCACAAATTGAGTGCCGAGGGTTTGGAACAGGCTCCCCCAAGAAGTGGTACATTCACCCATCCTGGTGTTCTTCAAAAAGTGTCTTGATGTCCATCTTACTGGGGTCATCTAATCTCAGCGGTCTTTCCTGCTCAAGTGCAAGGGGGCTGAACCTGATGATCTATAAGGTCCCTTCCAGCCCCTAACAGCTATGAAACTATGAAGTATTTTAGTAACAAGTCAGGGACTGGTCTACAATACAAGACTGAAAGACAAACGTTCAGGTCCTCAGAACTGGTAATGCTCTATTCACCTCTCCCAAGCTACCTACTCTGAAAGCAGGGCAGAGAGCATCCTCACATGAGATCAAGGCCAAAGGGCGTACAAGATTACAGATCAGCCACCAGTTACTAGTTCGCAGTGGCAAGGTAAAACACTTTCCCTAATGTGTATTAAATTTAATACCTCCAAGGTGAGGTACTAAGTTAATGAGCATTAGGCTGCACTAATGTACAGTAGAAAGTAGGCAGACAAGGTTCCTTGGGTGAATTTGATATCTTTTATTAGACCAACCCAAATAGTTGGAGAATAGTTATTAAGCAAGCTTTCGGGTTCAAAAACCCTTCGTCAGGCTAAGGAAGTTTCAGCAGTTGGTGTGTGCTCTTCCATGCCTATGTCCTTAGACCAACACGGCTAAAACCTACAACCCTGAAGGAGAAAGTAGCACACTTTTTTTACAGGCCATTTCAAAGCTCAGTAAAATAGGCTGCTGGGGATTAAAGCAAACATGTAGATGCATGCAGTATGTTCTAGTTTTTTGGCACTGCTCTCCTGAAGCAAAAAGCTATCAAACTTTTTGGTATAGACAGGGTGCATTTCACGTGCAATTAGGGGACATGAATAAACTCCGGGGCTTATTGCTCCAGAATTTTTTGCTCCTGCACACACCATTTGAATGTAATCAGCTCCAGAGTTTATTCATATGCAGCATGTGGAGCCCATGTATGAAACTATGAAACTATAATGACTGTTGGAACAAGCATGAGAGTATATGCAGAAGCAATTCTAAACCTATTGCTGTTTCAGAAAGCAGAAGTGATATAATGATAATAAAAAATCCTGTATGCCATTTGCTGCCTCAGTTTTCTCACCACTCTTGAGCTCTCTCTTTCAAATTTAGACTGCGTCCTTTCCAGATCCTAGGTTTAATTTTCCTGGACATCATTTCTCTGGTTCACTCTTCCTCTCCTCTAGTTCTGGGCTACAATACACAGTTGCTCAGAGCCCAGCTTGACCTATAACAACTTCCAGTCCCTTCTGCTCCTTTCTGCTCAGCATCATTCTTCCCCTTCCTTGATGAGCTCAGCAGTTGCTTGGTTACAAATCAATTGAAATCTAGACCTGAAAAACTGGTTTTTGCTCAGTTATATCCTTCTTATTCTTTTGTTTTTGTTGTTGATCCTTCATGTCTGCCTCATTTAGAGGCAAACACACAGGAATCAATCAGCTTTTCTCTCCTTGAATCCTGGAGATCATATACAGAATCCAGGAGTTGGGCATTAAGAGCTGTTTCCAACCATCATGAAACCATCTTCAACCAAGAGGTAATAACTTATAGTGAATTATCCTGAAGAAAACTGTAGATACATATTATATTCACTAGTCAGAGACCTTACATTCAATTCATTTAGAGGGACCTGTCTTGAAATAAGGAATCAAGGTGTTAGTTTTATTCGTCCTAGTTTATCTGTCCCTAATGCTACTTTCCACTTCAATCCCTGATAGCTGTGAACTGAGAAAATATTATCATTGATGGAGGACCTGCCCTGGAGGGGCAAGCAGTTTCCATTAACATCATCATAGTGTGACTCAAGATTCATGGATCCACATGCAAGCTCATGTTGCCTTGTGCCCAAACGTTCTTGGTCCCAAAGACTAGGGATGGAGAGGGTCTGTGTTCACGGGCTTTTGAAGTTCCAAGGTTGACATTAGAAGGACATGGAAGAGGAGAAGAGAGAAACCACCAGAGCTACTGCTCTCACTGCTGCATAAAATACCTTTAATTTCTCTAGCAAACAATTGAAAAAAGCGTTAGCCAAATTTTACAGCATCAGATCCTAAATGGAAAATATTTGATGAAACAATGGTACTTTTATGCATCTTAAGGGGCATGAAGCAAAATCATAGAGTTTGTGTGAAGTTAAGCAGCTACCTACCTTTCTGAGAGTCAATATTCTCTATCAGATATCCACACTCTTCAACTATCCGGTCCTCAATGGCTGCCTTGCCCATTCCAAAGTCTCGCAAGGTTGAGAGAGTAAATCTTCGCATCACTTTCCAGTTTTTACCATGTGAAAAAATAATTCCTAAAGTAAAGCAAAGGCTTTTGGTTAGAAGAATAATTTAAACCAATACTTAGAAATGTTGAAAACTTCACTCTTCCTTTCATAACGTTTGGTTAGATTAGTGCCTGCGTAGAAAAACAGCCATAAACCCTCTAACAAAAAATTGAGAGAGGCAATGCCATGAAAGACAGGACTTGGCACAGTGCAATCTGGAATAATGCTATGACTTAGGACTCCATGGGCTCTTGTACACGTAATGAAATTTGCCCTTCCTTACATTTCAACAGTGTTACTGTTTGCAGGTGTAGGTTTTCCTGACATTTAAAAAGTCTTTCTTGTGTTTTAAAGTAAAACTCATCTGGATGTATTTTAGTTTGGGTCACCACGAATTAAAATGTTGTGTCCGTGGATTCATTATATGCAAATAGAAACGCACTCAAAGATGTGTAAAGAGCCCCTTTGTCCCCCAAATGGCACTACAACTTTTTTGTAGTTCACTCCTTTGTCCAGCAGAGGTTGCTTTGAATTGCAGATAGTAGTGTATGAAGTTAGTTGCCCTGTTTCGATAACTGGGTGTAATGTGTTTCTTTGGATGCCAGGTGTTGCACACCAGATGCTGTGGTCCACCCAGCCCAACATCTCTGTTCATTGTACCTATGTTCATCTATGTACCTGTATGCACCTGCCCCACTCCCCTCACTTCCTCCCGTGGCCATGTCCTGGTGAGGGTGACACTAGCACCATCACCCCATAAGCTGTCCCTGCCCCTGCCCTGAATGAATGCTGCTTTTTTTTTTTCTTGTGATGGCTGCCGCACCATTTGCGATTACTCAAGTTCACCCACCCACCCCACAATCGGAGCCATGGCAGCTGGCAGCCCTTAATAAGAATGGGAAAGCTACCACATCATCTGCCCCTGGTTCAGTCCAGGAAGAAAGAACCTCTTGGGTGCCTAGAAGGGGTGCTATGGACTGCTTTCATTTGCCCTTCAGTCCTCCAGAGCAAATGGCGAATGGTGGCCACTTTCTCATAGCATTGAGTGCAGGTAGCTCGTAGCTGCTACGCTCCATTGTGCTGGCACCCACACCAGTCACAACTGCATAGTCTCACCCCACAGTCACACCCACATCCACACCTCCCCGCCGCAAACCATCCAAGAAGGGTGTGACTGCCTTCCTTCCTGGCTGCCTGCTTGTCCAAGTTGTTGGACTGCAGGCCCTGACCGGGTGCAAACAAGTTACCTCTGTACTCTGCGTTGCTCTTCACTTTTGTGCACACCGGTCCACCTCTCCCCATCCATCAGTTAGTTGTCACTTGAGTGAACCCTAACCTCTCCACGTCTCATGTCAGTTAACTGCAGTTCCCCAACCTGCCTCCCTCAAGTCACAGCCCAGCCTTATCTCAGGTGTCAGCTTAGATGTCAGCTGTCAGTTCCCCATGGCTTAACATACCTGTTTTGGAGGATGTCCCTGGTTTCTCCTTTTTGGAGGACTCACCAAAGGCCAGTTCTATTGAACTGATACTGCCTTCCTTGCTTGAGAGAGCAGGACTCACAGTCAGACCCATGGTTGGTGAGCTGGCAGGAGCGGAGGATGGCCTTTGAAAATGGCACGGCGCCATGTGCCTTGTTGCTTGGTCTGCCCAGCAGTAGGGTGCACATGGAGCCACCCCACTTTCAAAGGTGGCACTGAGGCACATGGGCAGGGAGCAGGCAGATCCCAGCTTGCAGCTGCAGCCTGCCCTTGCTCCGTGCACAGATCAGGGAGCCCTCTGCCCCCACTTGGCTCCCGAGTGCTGCTCATCTAGAGGAGCTGCCAGGCTGCACCGGGCTCTTCTTGGGGATGACCTGAGGCAGGGTGGGTGCAGGGGATCCTGGGGGCTCTGTCCCCTCCAGCCTGGCAATTTAGCCAAGGCTGAACCCACTTTGGCCCATGGCTCTGGGCCCTCCTGGGTGGTGCAGAGCTGGAGCTGGTGCCGGTGTGGGGCTGAGGGGCGGTGGTTTTATGGGGGCCACCAGCACCAGGCATTGACCCTGGGCATGGGGGAAGGGGTGGCTGCACAGGCATAGTGGGCCCTGGCCCCGAGCCTGGGCCTGGCTCTGCTCCTCTCTCTCCCAATCCCTACCCAGTCCCAGCCCCACTTTGCCCCTCCCCAGTCCTTTCCCCTCCTCCTGTGGACTTTCCCTCCTGCAGAGGGGCACAGGGGCACGTGCGCTCATGCTCAGCCCACCCCAATTGTTTTTCTCCCTCTGCTTATGTTGGGGAGAGCAGGGCTGGACCCAGAGAGGAGGTGGACCCATATACAAGGGGAGAGGAGGGGCACAGCTCTGTCCTCGCCTGCTCCCCCCCCCCCCGTCATTCTTGATGGGCAATTTGCTAGTATTCTAATATCATAAACGCCATGACGCTTCCAGTTGTGTGTCTGTCTGTCTGTCTGTAATGCTCTGGACCAACTGTGCATGTGCCGCCCAAAGCCTTATTGACAGAGACACAGGCAAGGTGAGGTGGAGAGAAAGGCAGAGGCAGAGGGGAAGTGAGAGATGTGGCATGCCGCAGGGTGCCATGCAGGCAGCTGGTGCAGGCATGGGGTGTGTAGGCAGTGCCTGCAGCCCTCCTGGGTGTGCAGATGAGCCGCCGATCTGCCTGCTGGATGACAGGAGGCTGCTGCTGCTGGCTGGGACCGGTGCTGAAGCCAAGGAAGCCTGGCTTCAAAACTTGAAATGTTTCAAAACTTTCCACATGTTTCAGGTGCCCTTGTTTCATTTCAAAGCTGTTTCAAAGGCTTTTGTTTCATTTAGATTTCACTGTTTTGAGCTTGAAACGCATTGAAACAGCTTCAAAACCAAACACCAGGTGAAATTTTGCACAGCCCTGGTATATATTATTTATCTATGAAATCATGACATGTCCTTAAAGAAAAATTATTTAAAGTAAAGATGTGCCATGTTTGAGAGATTATTGTGGTGACCCGGGACATGGAAATCTGCAGAACGTGGCTCGGCCCCAGTTACGGGCCATGTTATCGGTGCTGCAAGATGGCAGGGAGGCTGTGGTACAGCTCTGCGACATGCCTCGTGCCTGCCATGCACCCTGACAGCGGGGCTGCTGCTAGCTAAGAGGGGGCTCTAGCCACCCCCAAATTGCACATATCTGTATGCACAGCCCCACACATCTGACCCGGTATCCATGGAAATCCCCGGGGGCCATAATATTATAGCACAGCTATTCTGGGGTCTCCATAGAAACTGACAGCGGGGAGCTGCTGGGAAATGTAGTCCTTATATAGAGGGAGAAGAAAATGGCAGGCCAAGTCATTACCCGCCGCACAGTGGTGTACTACCCAATGGCAGTGGTGGTGAACACATCACTGCCACTTACCTTTTATGTCCTCCCTCCACCCCACTCCCCTCTCCGCCCCCCACAACTAGCACCATGGAGGTGGGTGCAGGGCACAGCAGCAGTGGCAGTGGTAGCAAAAGGTAACTTTTCAACTGCGGGGTGTAGCACCTGTTCTTAGAACTTAAGCAGTTTGGGGTAACTTTCCTATTTCTTATAATTGCATTCCAGAAACCCGAGAAAGAGCTGTGCGAGTGGACACTGCCAGCCAGACGTTCCCCTCTGGGATAAGTTGCATCCTGAGCAATATATAGGTAATGTCTGAAATATCCCACTGGCTTTGTAGCCTGTAGCGGGGAGGTGAAGAAGGTGGTTTTGGGAGTATGGGCCAAAACCTGTTTTTTTCTTCTCTCTTCCCCTGCAGAAGACATAGAGGATCAGAGACAGAAGAAGAGAATGAATAAGAAAAACGCAAGAAAGAGAAGCAAATAAGAAATAAATGAAAACCAGTTATGAATCTATAAGAGAGTTAAATAGATATGTAGAGATAGGATAGAGACAAGAATATTTAGAGATAGGAATATAAATGAGTAGAGATACAGTATATTAGGGGTGCTAATAGAGATGTAAATAGAATAGAGTTAGATGTACATATGAAAGTCCAATACTATAAATAAATACACATAGTATAAATAGTGTACATATAGTATAAATTGGAAATGGTTTGGGTACTTATTTAAATGAAGTGTAATTTTTTTTTATTGTTTATTTTCCTTGATTATTTTATTGCTAATTTAAATATTTAATAAGAAAAAAAGGCACATTTATATTTATACATTATTTAAGTTCTTACAATGTAAAGTCCTATATTTTCATACATTTTCTACTTCTGCTTTTCAGACAATTCTTTTAAGGTTTTTATAATGCTTTTTGAAAGTTTCATAGTTTGTATATACTGCCTTTTTCCTTGAAAATTTGTAATTGTGATGAATCAAAATAAGTTAAAATAAAAATTCAAAAGGAAGATGTGCTGTGTTTTGTTCATAGGTGGAACGGAGTGGGGGTGTGGGAGGTGATGTGGTGAGGGGATCCCTGCCAACTATGGCCCACCTGGAGCACCCACAGTGATGGATGTGAGTTGGGCGTGCTGGGCAGGGGCAGGAGAGCTGCAAGGTGCAGGTGGGGGAAGTTGTGCGGTGCGGGTATAGGGCGAAGCATGTGGCAGGAGGGAGGGGGCTGCATGGTGCAGGGATGGGGGATGCGTGGTCTGAGGGTGCAGTGTGAGGGCGCATGGTTCAGGGAAGAGGGAAGTGCAGTCTGAGGGTGCAGTAGGGGTGTGTGGCTGGAGCTGGGGTTGGGGCTGGCACAATGGCTGTAGGCATGGGTGAGGGTCAAGCGGGTGTCCAGCACACCAGGAGGGTCTCCTGGAGCAAGCTGACAGCACTGCCCCCCCCGGTGGTCCAGGGATTACTGGTTTGACGGCACTGCCCCTTGACGTAATCGAGTCGCTAAGACAGCAGCGAGGTCGATTGGTAAGTGGCTCCCCCTGCTGGAATTTACTGGGAATTGCACACTGGGCTTACATAGTTGTAAAGGCTATTACATGGAAACATTGATGCAAGGTTTTAAAATAAATAATTTTAAATGTAATAAACCTATTTAGTTTAATGAGGATTATGTGTACAAGCACCTCATGATCCCAGACATACGTCTATGCCTGTGATACATTTGGCATTAAAACACATGAGCAGAGGAAAGAGGGACCAGAGGCCAGGGTTCCCTCCTTTCCCCAGGAGTGCCAGCTCTCATGGACCACAGGCTGAAATGGCATACTTGCCTTCTGGCCCCAAGAGTTTTTCCCTCTGGCAATGGCAGACTTCTCCTGAAGTCACACTTCTCCTGTGACACCTCTTGCTACACATCCAATTTGCATAGAAGAATTCAACAAGAAGGTTCCCTCAGGCACACCTCAGAGAAGAGCTCAGGTCCTTCATGTACTGCACAAATGCTCTAACCATTAGACAGCTCATGCAGGAGGGACTGTCTCATGCTTCTTACAAAGCCATTAATCTGCCCAGGTCCAACAAAGCTGTACTAAGACACACATGCCTTATACAAACAGAGAGAAGTTGAATGTCGGATGTAGCTTCTCACAGGTTAAAACTTTCCATTTTAGTGAAGGAAAAGCCACCCACCTACTGCATAACTGAGGCTTCACATCTGGAGGCATCTAAGTGCTGCTCACTGGAATGAATGGGAGATCTGTGAACACCTGCAGAGTGAAGTAGGATTCAGCGGGATACAGCGTACCAGCTTTCCATTGAAAGTATAGGAGAACTGACCACCGGTACAGGTTGAGTAGGATACCTCTCTGACCCTGGCCATCTATATTAGGACCTTACATTAGATCCAAATTATACATGTAGTGAGTTAAATATGAGTTAGTCCTTAGTTTTCCATATACTTATATATAAGAAATATAGGGAGGTATTAGGAAGTCCTATTTCTCCATGACGCTCAGTATGGTTATTTCTGCTCTCGCTCACACCAATTTTGTCTCCAAGTACATGTGCTGATTACATGGAAATCCCTTTTTTTAAACTGATTTAAAAGGATAAGGGTGCAAACAGGCACATTACCACCTCAATCATCTGTTTCTTATATGGAGAAACATTTCTACTTGCTTGAATAAAGTTAGTTTAAGAGTAACAATAAAATGTAAGTCACCATTTCCTTTGGATAATTCTTCAAAAAGTGGGACTTTAGGCCTCTCTGCAAATGCATCTGCCTGGTTCACCAGAGCTTCCTTCACTGTCTCGTAGCCTGAGAGCACCACCATCTTTGTGAATCCCATTTGAACACTGAAGACTGGGCCGTAGGTTTCTGACAGCTTAAATGGGGAAAAAAATAAAAGTATTTCAAGGAGTGGGCCAAATTCATCTACTGAAGTCAACAAAGCTACAGCAGAGACGTTTGCTTGAAAAAAATGACATTATGGAAAGAATAATTTAGACAAATAGAGAAAGACATGCCAATCCATTATTGCTCTGCCCACTTTTGACTGATCTGTAGGAAATGAATTCATTGTTATGGACATTATGAAGGACATACCTTTAAATAGCGTCACCTGAAGGTTTTCCCCTTTAGGTACAGAAGGGAGGCATTATGATATCTGGACATGTTAGCTGCATGGATAAAGATCTGTCTGTTAATTGCATTCGGAATCCACTGTGGGCGGAGTGATTTGTTAATGCAAACGTGGACTTAAAAATGGAATTGAAATGAAGATCTGATTTAAAATCAGGCTTTGATTTTACCTATTAGTAGATATGAGAAGGATGAGGTATCACATTCAGATTTCTGCTAGATATATGGGATGTGTATGCAGAGAAAGTGGCCTGTGAGTTAAAGGGTGCCCTCAAGAAGGTCACAAAGTGATCAGAGGTGCAGGTAGCTCAGGAGCTGTATCATCTTTATTAGCAGAGTATGTGGGATTGAGGGACAGTAATAGATTTCCTGTAAATGTCATGAATGATGAAAGGAAGCATTGCAAACTTAAAAATCAGAGAAAAAAAATATATTGCAGGCCTTTTGGAAAAGGAACCATGACAAGTTAGCATGGGAAAGATGAGGTATGAGCAGTTGTAAAAAAACCAGCGTGTGCAACTAAGAGAGCTAAATTCTCAGGCGCTAGCAGAGCACAGCCAGTGCCCTCCTGTATATCAAGCACCACAAACTAAGTGCGGGTCCTTGACCATTAGAGGTTCTCAGATCCTTGGCAGAGATACCATCTGTTGGGGGAAATCTTGAGGACGATTTCCCAGTGGGAAGCAGTATACAAGATGCCAGGTGTAGCAACTGTTCTTCATTTACTCTGAATTTCCCCTATTTTACAGATGAAGTGGAAAAAAGTCTGCAGGCTAAGGGGGAGCACTTCCAGGCTGAGGGGGCTCAACTGCTGCTTGTGCACAGCTAGCAAGAAGGAAGCAACGGAGTGCACCAGCTGCAAGAAAAGCAGTGTCAGCCCGAGCAAGCGGACGAGGAAGGAGAGAGGCAACATGAGCTTGAAATGCAGGAAAAATGCCAATGGTCCCTCAATCCCACAAGGTATTCACAAAAACAAGGCATTCACACAAGCTATAGAAAATCCTTTTGTCTTTTGGAACAAGGTGGTGTAATGATATGTAATGATATAGGTGAGAAGAGAAAGATTTACCTTGAGGAGAGTCTGGTAGGGTCTCTTCAGGTTGAAGATGTGCAGGTTTCCAATGATAGGTAAAGGCCTTGGTCCTGGGGGAAAATCCTCTCTGATGCGGCTACTCCAGGAACTTGCAATTTTTGTAATAAAGATGAGAGTCAGGGCAAACACCAGAAATATCGACACGGGATCAATCCAATCCATTTCTGTTCAGCAAGCAGGTGGTTGGAAGGGTTAAAACGAGAGGGTGAGGAGAACAAGTTAGACTACTGTGTAATGCTTGGAGTCCACAGACGATTACATAAATATTATGTACAATGAAGCATTTAAACTCGCCTGGGAATAGAAAATAGTTTAGTCTCCTCCCCTGGGCATCTCCGAATCCATATTCTGGCATGACCATTCACTACAATACATGCTTAGTGGGGGGGCGGGGGGGGGCGGGGGGATGATTGCATCATCTGTCTGGCATTGCCAGCTCACATGATTAGTGGGGTTCTTCGTAGCCTACGCTTTGGGAATGTAAAAATCTTAGATCTTCCTTCCACGCATATAACATACATATGAAAGGAAGGGCTAAGTTTTTCACATTCACAAAATGGAGACTTTGGGCGTGTGTAGACAAAACGGGGGGCCTATATTGAAGCGGTGGGTTTTAAAACCCCCACTGCTGATTAAACCCCCGTGTCACGCACACACCCTGCTGACTTACCTGCTTCTTTGGCAGGGAGGGGAGGGTGAGCTGCTGGTTGGTAGAGCAGTTCCTGGGCTGCGTGGGGGCTGGTGCTTCCTTCTGCACCAGTGGCGCCCCCCCCAGATGGCGCCTGCCAACAGGCACACAGCTCAGGTGGTCCCAGGGGGCACCGCAGCTGCGGAGGGAAGCACCAGGCCTCAATGCAGCTGAGGCAGGCAGGTTTTGGTGGGGCTGGATGGGGGAAAGATCAGGCTCACTGCTTTTCTTGGGCAGAGCCTGCTTTCCTGGGCTGCTGCCAGGCTGCCTGCAGGGCTTCCTGCAGAGCTACAGAGCTGCACGGAGCCCGGTGCTTCGCTCTGCAGTTGCAGGGGCAGCAAACTAAAACTCCTCGAAGGAGTTTTAGTTTGCGGTGCCCCAAGTCATATAAGGAGCATTACCTGGCTGAATTTCCTGCAGTGGCTGGAATTATTGTGCAATGTGTTGCCAAGGCGTGCAAACACCAACACCATTAAAGCATGGCAAAAGCATTTAGCCCACTTGAAAGTGTTGTGCACACACAGCTCTCATTTTGTCTACGCACGGCCTTTAAGAACAACGCCAAAAATCATGAGAATTGGCACAACTGCATGTCTCTTGAGAGATTTATTTACTTTTTATACAACCTTTATAACTGGTTGGCAGTGAAGTGTGTAACTCTCTTTCCTTTCTTAGCTGAAAGTACAACATTGTGGCTTAGCAGGAAGTTCACACGTTGCATGTAATGTGTCATCATCCGACTTCATCAAATGATGGGAGGTGTTTCCTGACTTAGCCCTGGAGCTGGGCTGCCAGGCCTCCAGGTGGATGAACAGCGGGACCTCCTGGTCAACCTCCTCCTGGCCCTGGCCAAGTGGACCCTGTTCTTAACCAGGAAGGAGGCTTTGGCCGGGATGGTGCCCGGAGACTGCGGGGCCACTTTCCTCTCACTTGTGCTTATAACTTTTGGAACATTCACTTTTAGGGACTTTTGGCATTTGGGTTGAATAGAGCAATGTTAATGATTTACTATATGCTTGAGCTTGGGGAGGACTATGATTTCTTTTTTACTGGAAAGGAGCTAACAGCTTGACCAAGGTCATGCAGGAAGTCAGTGATAGAGAAATGATAGAGAGCTGAAGTGAAGCCCCTCAGATCCAGGCAAGTGACTTTTCCACTGGCTCACTGGACAGGCTTTCCACTAGTTCTTGTGACAGACATCTCATGCAAATTCATTACTTATATAAATGTGTGCACGCCCTTTTTTGTCTCTGCTTCCCTGAAAATTGCCTGTGGGTACAGCGAGGATTATGTGAAAGGATGACTTATAAGCAGTTTACTTGCACATTTTAATTATAGACATTGCATAAGTCCATTATACTACAGAGCAGCAGCCCCCACAGCACCTTAGAGCGGGCCAGGAAACAATTTGAATTTCACACAAAAAAATGCCGGACACACATGCTTCTTTTTTTTTTCAGTTCCACCAAAAGGTTGTGTGTTCTGTTATTAAAACAAACCCTCGCTTTGTCAGTTTTATTCCAGGCTTTAGGGGCTAGAATAGCCTCCCTCCAGAGGTGGTGCAAGCACCTACTGTGGACTCCTTGAAGAAGCGTTTGGACTGTGTGTTGATTCAGTTACTGTGCATTCATTCAGTACCTGGTTATACAAGTACTAAACTTAATGCGCTGCAACTGTGGCACATTAATGAACACATAGACGCACACGGTATGACTGTGTTAGCCAATAAAAGGACCACTTGATAGTGTGTCTTTTCGTTTAGGAGATTATAGCTTAACAAGTCACCTCTTCGGTATCTCTTGGGTCAATTAAACAGCCTGACATTCTTTAGCCTATTGTATTTTGTCATAATTCCAACAGCTTGCATAAAAAGGCAATCAGGACTCATAGTAGAGATGATATGTTTTATTAGACCAACAGGATAATCTAATAAAAGATATCATCTCTACTACGAGTCCTGATTGCCTTTGCCTCTAGATCATTATGACTACAATCTGGATACCTAACTGCTTTCATAAGTTTTTCCTCTTTTTTTTGGAGCCCTTTTACATTTTTCAGCCTATGTTTACCCTTCTTTTTATGGCATTCTAGTTTATAGCATGCTTGAGGGTGATGATGCCACAAAGACTACTGGTTTCTGGTCCCTGTTCCTGCAACTGCTTATACATTTGCATTAAAGAGCCCCTGGAAGCAGGGATCAGAGCCCAGGGCTCTCTTTCTCTCAGGGGAGTGCTGTCTTCACTGGGCTGCAGAGGGTAGTTTCCCATTGCTTGGTCTCCTGGCTGCATAACTCTTGCATTCCTTTTAGCATAGGGGCCCATCTTGAATAGGAAGGATGGAGAACAATCATTGCCCAGCCTTGTCTCTAGCCCTGTATTCAGAGTACTGACATCGGAGGTGGGAGTTTTTTGGGATTTTTTTTCAACCTCCCCCCATTATGTGTATAATCTTAGGCTTAAAAGGTCTGAGACAATGCTGCTCACCTGGGGTGCCATGAGAACCTACTGTGGTACTGCAACACCAGCACTGTGCTACAGAGTAAAATTGCCCAACACACCTTAGTTTTTAGGAGGCCCATGGACCCAATCCAGAAGAGCTAAAGAAGAATTGGCATGCCTGTTGATTTAATATATGCAGTAGGGTTCTCCAAGCTGGTCTAAGTGTATTTAATATTTGCATGGTTTAATCAGGATCAAACCACTTGTCACTGGTACTTCTGCTCCAGTGGTACTTCCAGCCTCTGCTGTCCAGAATTACAGTAAAGAAAACGGTGGGGGGAGGGGGGGAGGGGTAAGGGGGGAAGAGTGGGGGGAGAGAGGAGACTGATACAAGTAATAAATATATTTGCTTGAAAGGGCTTCATTTTTTTCCACTGTGCAGCCCTTTTCTCACCATGACTTTTGTCTCCTTTAGTGCTTGACTGGATAATGCAAGAGATTTAATAAGGAGAAGTGCAGAGGAGGACCAGCTGAGGACCAACTGGCCGAGGACCAAGTACCTAAGTAGCAGCTTTTCAGGAAAGGACCTTGGGGTTACAGTGAACAGCAAGGTGAAAATGAAACAACTTGAGACTTCATTCTTCCCCAGATATACATATCTTGCAGTTGCCTTATTTAGTGTGTCCTTTCAGCAAGGTGCATAAACTTCTCCATAGTTCCTTTAGAATAATAAGATGGCTAGTAACTCATATCATCCATTTGTCATGTAGGGAAGGCTTGTTCCAGAGTCTGAAGTGTGGTGATAATGATGGATCAAAGTATTTGCATCAAGATGGCTCAAATGTTTTCTCCAGAATGTATGGGGTTTCTTTGCTGACTTGGACAAGCAATGCAAACAGCTCTAAACTTTTCCTTAGTAACTGCAGAGAGAGTGCTGGAGAGTAGTACTACTGCCTCTACATTGGCATCATCTCTGTGGCACTGGGAGAAGATAAGGACATCTGAGACAAGCAGTAAGCCTTCATATTGAAACTTCCTTGTCTGTAGTCTGTTATATGTAAATGGCATTAATCTCACAGGCTAGTGGGAAGAAAGATATACCAACATTCACATCCTCTCACAAGCAAACATGAATATCAAGTCAATGGTCATCCAATATCAACTTTGCGGGGCCAGTCACATCATCCAGATGTCCAACTCCAGATTTCTGAAGCAAGTTTTATTTTCCCAGCTCAGTCAAGGTACACTTTCAGAAGGAGGGCAGAGAAAGCTCTTCAAGGACTTCTTCAAGGCCAACTTCAAAAAATGCAATATAGACATCAACTCATGGGAAATTGTCACCTAGGACTGCCTAAATGGAGGAAGAATCCGTTGCAAGGATCTCAGTACTTTGAAACCTTACAATAACAACAGGAGATGAAAAAGTGGAAACAGCAGAAACAGCATGTCACGGACTGAATCAAGAATCTGGAGCCACCCACCCTGCATGGAAGCAAGTGCCTGAATTACAGCAGAGTCTGTCAATCCCAGATCAGCTTCATCAGCCATACTTAGACCCATAGATAAGACAATCATGGAAGATAATCATCCTTGACTGTGAGGGATCACTGGAAAAAAAGGATCTTACAGGACTTTCCGGCTCGTCCATGTCTTTTTGATGTTAGCAGTGTTATCAAAGGGATAAGACCTGAATGCAAAGATCCAGGTCTCTGCCTGGACCTTTGCCTTCCAAGAATCAATGGAAACACCACTTGTGCTCCAAGCCCCTTAATCCTTCTGCCAAGAGCCTCATAGACACCTCTGATCTGCTCAGTGTCATTCTTGGCAGTATCGCTGGTGCCTTCATGGACAAGCAGGAAGGAGTAGTGGCCCAAAGAATGGGTGAGCTTTGGCAGACTCTCTGTGATGTCCTAAATACAGGCTTCAGGCAGGTTGCACAACTCCCTGGCCCCCAAATCTGAATGAGAAATCAGTGCCTCTGTCCCCCACAGAAGGGAGTTATCAACCACCTTCACTCTTGTCTTCCTTCTTGGTGCAGTGGTCCTGGAGCCCGTGTCCTTGAGACCCTGTCCTACTCCCTAGGATGCTGCCTCTGCATCACCTCTGCCTCTTCCTCAGCAGTTCCACCTCAGAGTGCTTGACAGCATTTGCTGACTTCCATCTGTTCCTCTTCAATTCTAAGGAACCACCTCCTTTGAGTAGTCACATTCTGCCACCCCTCCTCATTGCTCTTTGGCCCCTCCAGTACCAGCCTCTCAAAACTCTTGTCCAAATAATCTAATTTCGACAATGGTACTTGGTAAGACTGTGGAATTAGTAATTGTTGTATCTCTTGCCCTTCCTGTGAACTGGCTTTAATCCTATAAAATAAATCTTGTCTTATTTCAAATCGGGATAGTATCTGACAATGTTTGGGGCAAATTACCTGTTGGTCACTCTTCGCTAGTTTCGTCTGTATGATAGCTTGAAACGCCTCTTCTCCTTATTGTGCTTCCCAGAAGTGAAGGTTGCTAGCGAAGCTTTCAAGGTCCAGCCCTCCTAAGTTGATCGAGTCTTCAGCTTGTACTGTCTTTGGATAACTCTTGTGGCTTAAGCCACTTGTCCTGTGTTCATCACCTGATACTCTGCCTGAGATTTCCCAATTAGGAGCACCCCTAATTGTCCCACCCAGCGACTTCGATCCAATCCTGAGACTAATGCAGCTCATTCAAAGTTCTCCAAGAAGACTTATGGATCATCTTGGGGCATCATCTTAGGTATTTTGAGCTCCACCTGATTTTACTGTGCCCAGGCTTGCTGCTGTAACCATTTTTCTTCTAATGCAATTTGTCTTACCGCTTGTTGTTGCTGTTGCTGAAGAAGTTGATCCACCAGATGTAAGGTCTGCTGAAGAGGGTCGGGGTTTCCCATTGCGCCCTCTGATAGGTCCATTCTAAACTTTTTAGGCCACCGTCAAGGCCAAATTCCCAGCCAATTCAACACTGTGGAGAGTTCACACTAATCCTGTGGAGTCTGTAAATTGCAATTGAATTACGTAGGTAACAACTAACCTGATTACTCCTTGTTTCGTACTTTCAGCGGTGACCCCGCATCCTGCCTGCCACGTCTTGTTGAAAAAAAATATTTATTTCGGGAGGATGTAATGTAAATACAACCAAGTAATAAAATATCAATCTAATTTATTGAGGTTTTGATCTTTGCTCACAACACGGGGATCTTTATTTATTTATTTTTCTTAAAAATAAAACCAAACTCACAGGGTGTTCTGTAAGCTAAGATTCTTTATTAGTTATCTATCTAATTTTTATCCTTTTTTTATTTTTAAGTCTCAGCATCTTCTTAGGTGGCTGGATCAATGGAAACCAAATTTTGTTTATGTATTTGGTGACAGCTTGATATCTTCTCCAGGAAAGGTAAATATTATGTCTCTCATATGATTTTAATATTAAACGTAAACTTAAACAACATAAAATATGAATAAGGGTTTCTTTTCTTTTCTTTTCTTTTCATAGGAACATTTCAAAGAAAACAGGTTGACTTCACCTTTAAATACTTCAAAGATAGCTGGACTTGCTGTATCTTTCAACTTATTTTTATTTTTATGTATTTATTTCTTTATATTTTCAAAGATTCAAGAAAATTGTACTTGTCATCATAGTTCTCGGTTGATTCCTCATGTTTGCTTCTCTGCTCCTCAATGCCGAACAGCCTCCAGGACCATGCTCTAGAAAAACTCTCTCTCTCCTCTTTTTTTTTTCTTCTTCTTTATTCTGCCTCCTCCAGGCAGATGCTGTCTCCTGTTCTCTTTGGCACACCCCTCAATGCCACCTCTCTGCCACTGACAGCCGAATCCTCCTCCTGATTGGCTCTCCCTATCACGTGCTCACTCCACCCAATATCCAGGTCTCCCCTTCATTTGCTCCGCTTTCGGCAATGTTCCAGCTGAATTGAGCAGCTGATCCAGAAATGCGGCTTCCTGCTGTCCTCTCCCCATCTCTTCCAGCTCTCCCGTTGCTCCAACTCTGTCTCTCTCTTTCCATGATACTGCTCCCAAAGTTTGTTATGGGCTGCCTTTTTATAAGGCTGTGTATCCTAGGTCCACCTCTCAGTTACCTAAACCACTCCTACCCAGAGCAAGCCCTGTCACTCAGTCAGAAGGGAAAAGAAATGAGAAGAACAAAAGGAGAGACAGGTGAGAAAATGAGGAGAAAGAAAAATGGTGGGGGAAAAAAGCAATCACATACCACAGGGGAGAACCCCCACCCACAAACACGCTCCAGACACTAGGCAAACACTCTAGGAGCAATTAGCCACCCCAAGTCACTAGCACAGAGACAAGCCTATTCCAGGCAGTCCCACACCTGAGCTACTTATCCCAGAGACATTGCTCTGTTTACTGCTTAGCTTCCTGAGCTCAGTATTGATGAAGGTTTTTTATTAGAAGAGGAAATATTTTAATTAAAATGAGATACATTCACATCCTTTTCAAAAGCCTTTTAATATGCAGTTCCCAAGACTGTAGTGTAAGAGGTTTGGGGAAGTTTTGAAAATGTGTACTCTGATTTCTGCTTCACAGTTTCTGCAGGGCTAGTGTTCACAATGAATAAAGTGTACTTTGAATACTAGCTTTTAAAACCTGTTTTTTATCATCATAAGTCAAGAGCAAAAAATATTCCTTTTAGTCAAAGCAAGGAATGTTCCTTTCAAAGTAGGAGCTGAAGACTTAATGATAACAGAGGCTACATGGGTTTCGAATCAATGGATGCATCCAGACATGTGTGGACATTTGGTTTCCCAGAGACAACTAGTGGCGGTGAACCTTGTCCTACTGCTAGTTGTCCCCGGGGAATGTCTGTGCCATATATGTTCTGCTGCATGGCAGTTTACCCTGGATCATGTAGGGGAGGCTGCAGCCAGCACTGGGATAGACCCAGCAGTTACCTAGGGCCCTGGGGGCCTCCTAGGGCTTCAGCAGTGGTGATCCTGCCATGTAGAGCCTGACCAGCATTGGAGCCATATTTGAACATTATAAGTAGATCATCATTCCCTGATCCCTGGGAAGTACTGCATGTTTTTACTAAGAAATGTATTGACTCTTTTGTCAAAATGATACTGACAAGGTAGAGATATCTTTCTTTCTCTAGAAACAATACGACTCTGGCAATATTAGACCTTAGTAGCATTTGCTCAATACAGTCAAAGCTAAATGGAGAACTTCTGAAAACACACAGATAAACCACCCCCTTCCTGACACTGCCAAATAATACATTGGAAGTTTATTATAAAATGCCACATACATGCAGTAATTTAAGAGATGGATAAAGACACTTTGATGAACCCATAGTACTCTAGAGTGGGCAGTTCTGTCAAAATCACAATGAGTCATATACTTCTGTTAATTTTGCTAATAATTGTTTCAGAAGACAATTAGGGAAAAAATAATAAACCTCCTGTTTCAACATTTTGGGGGAAAATGTTTCTTTTTTTATGCTGAGCTTAAGGCTTTGTTTGAAAACTAAGATGAAATATCTGTTGTTTATTTTGATCATCCCAGGTATTGATGGTTTAAGTGGTACTTTGTACAGAACTTTGAAAATACAGGTTTGATTCAGAATTCTTCTGATTCTGAATTCATGTACTGAATTCTTGAAATTCTTGGTGAAATGCAACTTTTTACTGAAACCTCTACTTTAGACCTTCTCGGCACTTAAAAACAGTAGCTAGTTAAACTGCTGCACCAAGTGCAGGGTAATGTATCTAGGGAGAAAGAAGCATTCCTACAGGCTGGGGAACTCCCTTCTCATCAGCACAGAGACAGAAAAGGATCTTGGAGTCATTATTGATTCCAAGATGAACATGGGCTGCCAATGTGAGGATGCGGTTAGTAAGGCTAACAGCCCCTTGTCATGCATCCATAGATGCATCACGAGCAGGTCCAAGGAGGTGATCCTCCCCCTCTATGCGACACTGGTCAGGCTGCAGTTGGAGTACTGTGTCCAGTTCTGGGCGCTGCACTTCAGGAGAGATGTGGACAGCCTTGAGATGGTCCAGAGAAGGGCCACTCACATGGTCAGGGGGAAGCAGGGCAGGCCCTACGAGGAGAGGCTACGGTACCTGAACCTGTTCAGCCTCCACAAGAGAAGGCTGAGAGGGAATCTGGTGGCCGTATATAAACTTACCGGGGGGACCAGTGGGGAATGGGAGAGGCCCTGTTCCTTCGAGCACTACCCGGAGTAACTAGGAATAATGGCCAGAAGTTGATTGAGAGTAGGGTCAGGCTAGACATCAGGAAGCACTACTTCACAGTCAGGGCGGCTAGGATCTGGAACCAACTTCCAAGGGAAGTGGTGCTCCCTCCTACCTTGGGGGTCTTCAAAAGGAGGCTAGATAATCACCTAGCTGGGGTCATTTGATCCCAGCATTCATTCCTGCCCATGGCAGGGGGTCGGACTTGATGATCTGCTCAGGTCTCTTCCAACCCTACCAACTATGAAACCTTACTGTCTTGAAGAGGATGCCCATTTTGACATACGTGAAACATGGGCAAGGAAGGCAATTGACGTGGCCGGGGTAGAGTAGGAATCAGACTCAAGTTTAGAATAAAGGAGTTTCTGGTTTTCTATTCCAGGATCAGAGCAATGGATCTCAGCTGCTATACTTATGAAGACAAGAGAGGTTTGGAATATTGTGATCTGTGCCTATGAGGGGATTTGTGCGGGCCGGGAGCAGTCCGAGTCCCCTTTTTTGTGCGGCGGGCTGTGGCCAGCAGCCCGGACACACCGGGTCGGGGAAGACAGGCGGCACGCTAGAATTAGGCACGGACGCTTAGTGGTTGATTTAAGATTATTTTACTTACACCGAAGATGGTTGCGGTGCAGGCAGGAAAACTTGCTTGAGTTGCGGTTACAAAACAAAACAAAAAACTCGAACCTGCAGAATGTAAGGGTACGTCGCAATGGGGTTTCGGTGATGGGAAGAAAAAAAACTGCAGAACTCGAACCCCGGGTAGAGCTCTGGATTCACTCACACGAAGTTTGCTAGGCTCCGTGGAACTTGCGTGCAGGGAAGGGTACATCGAGGGATCAGGCGGCGACGGGGAGAGGCGAGAGGCTGATCAGACCCCTATAGCCTTCTTGATATACACGCTGGGTCCAATAGGCTCCGCAGCGCTTAGAGATCTTCACGAGACGTGAAGTTCTCCTCCTCCTGATGGTCATGGAGTCCTCCAACTTGGGCGGAAACCACTCAAGCCTCTTATACGGCTAGCAAGCCAATCGCTAGCTGCCACGTAGGAATAATTTAGAACTGACCAAAAGTGGGGCACGAATCTGAATACAAATGGCGGGAACTCCTTGCAGCGTGTATCTCCTTTCTGCAGCTAAGAAATGCACCCTGCAAAGAAAGCTACGAGTGGCGGGAAATGATTCAGCAGTGCCGAAGTACACACAAACAAAAATCACACCCTTGGGTTGTGACACTATTAAGAGATGTATAGTGCCTGAAGCAGCCCCCAGGCAGGAAGTCCCAAAGTAGAACTGGAAGAGATTTGTCTTATTAGCATAGAATTAGAATTAACAAGTCAGACAGTAAGGGACCTTTAGCAATCATCTAATTCAACCTTCCCCCCCCCCCCCCCGCAAGATCACTGCAATCCAAACCATTGTATACAAATCTATTGCCTATTAGTAAGACTCCACAGACAACCCTGACACGCATCCAGAAGGCATAACATCCTCACTGGCACAGGTAAAGCTGAGGCACAACATTGACTAATATCCTGCTGCTGCAAGGATTATTAAAATATGCTCTAGAGATCCAAGGAAGAAGGCCATGGCTCTCCTACAGAGAAAGGCAACCCCCCCTCCTCACCTCCCCCCCCCCCCCCACTTTGTACTAATCTGACTGAGGAGTAAAGTTTTTGTCTGATCCCAAATATAGTGATTGGTTTGACCCTGAGTGGAGGATAAGACCATCTAGCCAGTAACCTCCAGGTTTAAGTCCCAGCAGGAGCCCAGTCAAAATCCCCAGCCTTGGCTGTAGCTAACACCAAATGCTTCTGAGGAAGGCAAAACTCCCCTCCCCTCTGACACTGTAGCAAAACAAGGGGGGGGGGGGGGAGATTCCTTCCTGGCAACAGAAACAGAATTTGAGAAGTGAGAACAAATATTTTTGTGGTTGTAAGAACTAAAGAATAGTGAAACATGAGAGGGAACTGATAAACAGATGGAAATATAAAACAGCAGCAGCAACAACAATATTCCTTTTTATGTTACAGAACCAGTCTCTGTATCATCCAGTGTATTATTTACTACAGTTTCTCCCTTTCTTTAAGAAAATCAGTGGTAAAGGCACAGAAAGCAGGACATCTACAGTGATGTAAATGGGCATTTGTACACATCACATTTTTTGATCTTTTTTGAGCTGCAGTGGCATGACTGTTTGCATGAGCAGGCTTTCTGGATGCTGCAAACTTCTTTCCTTTGCCATGGACTACTTTAATTTCCCTTTCTCTCAGATACTTCTAAATGGTGCACACCTTGTCAGTGCATACAGACTGTAGCTGCCCCCCGCTTTTTTTTTTTCTGTGCTGGCCATTCATAGGTGCATCCAGACGAGTGTGCCCGTGCCTGTTGCCCTGCCTCAAACCCCTTTGAGGTGGGGCAACAGGCACATGCGGGAACAAAAAAAATGTTCCCCACACTGCAAGTTTGCAGTGTGGGGAGAAAATTAGACTCCTGGATATCCAGGGGTCTAAAAAAACCATTCTGCAATAGAGCAGAGCAAGGCATGGTTCAAGATCGTGCCCAGAGCCAGTCCTTCAAAAGAGATGCTTTGGTTTTGGCCTGAGCATCTCTTTTGTGTTCCTGCTGAAGGTAAGCTGGGGGGGTGGGGTTCATGGGTGTCAGGGGGGTGAGAGGTGTCAGGGCGATGTGGGGGGCGGTTGGAGGGTGGTGGTGGGGGATGTCCCTGGGGCTGTGCGGGGGGGGGGGGCGGGGGGTGAGGACTTGGCCCAGATCCCTGAAGCTCGCTAGTCTGGCTTTCCACTGGAGCGAGTCACATGGCTCCGGGAGATACGCACAGGAGCCACGCCTCCTGGAGCCCTGTGACCCACTCCAGTGCAAGGCTGGACTAGCAAGCCACATGGGGCTGGGCCAGGTCCTCACCCCGCTGCAGGCACAAGGGGCAGAGGCAGGAGCTGGCCCTGAGGCCTGGCCCATGCTGACAGGAGCTGGCGTGGCATGCAGTTCCCGCATGCCATGCTGTGTCCTACCATGGCCAGGCCCTTCCTATAGCTGCAGGACCCAGCCCAGAGCACAGGAACCATGGGGAGCTGAGCCAGGTCCTGCTGGCCCTGGGGCTGCTTGTGCTGCCTGGCTGCTGGGCGACATGAGCAGCCCCAAGGCCGGCAGGACCTGGCTCAGCTCTGCATGGTTCCTGCACATTGGGCCAGGTCCTGCAGTGATAGGAAAGGCCTGGCCATGGCAGGACGCGGCGCAGCACGTGGGAACTGCATGCTGTGCTGGCTTCTGTCAGTATGGCCTGGGCCCCAGGTTCGGCTCCTGCCTCTGCCCCCTGTGCCTGCAGGGGGGTGAGGACCTGACCAAGCCCCATGTGGCTCACTAGTCCGGCCTTGAAGTGGAGTGGGTCACAGGCCTACAAGAGGCACAGCTCCTGTATGCGCCTCCCGGAGCCGTGTGACCCGCTCCGTTTCAAGGCTGGACTAGTGAGCCTCAGGGGTCTGGGCCCAGCCTGGCTGGACTGCAAAGGTGCCCCAGGACCTGGATGGGCCTGGCATACGGTCCCCGCATGCTGCACTGGGTCCAGTCACCATGGACCCAACCTGGCTGGGCTGCAGGGGGTGCCCAGGACCTGGCTGGGCCTGGCACATGGTCCCCGCATGCCGCATCAGGTCCTGCTGCCACAAGACCAGCCTGGCTGGGTGGCAAGAGCAGCCCCAGGGCTGGCAGAACTAGGTTGGGCTCGACTCATTGTTCCCCCCCGCTGCTGTTAAAGGTTAGTTATGGGCCCTGGGCAGGGGGAGCTGGGGCCATGTGGGGGACAGGCGCTGTGGCTCTCCAGGTGGGAGCTGGGAACCTTTGGGGGGAGGAGGGCCTCCAGGGTGCCTGGAACCCTGGGCAGTGGGGCTGGGACCCTGTGGGGGATAGGGGCTGTGCCAACAGGCACCCAGCTTGGGTGGTCCCGGGGGCCACTGCAGCTGCGAAGGGAAGCACCAGGCCCCCATGCTGCTCAGGCAGGCAGGCTTCGGTGGCAAGGGGAAAGATCAGGCCTGTTGTTTTTCTTGGGCAGAGCCTGCTTTCCTGGGCTGCTGTCAGGCTGCCTGCAGGGCTTCCTGCAGAGCCATGGAGCTGCACGGAGCCCGGTGCTTCGCTCCACAGTTGTAGGAGCTCCTCGAAGGAGTTTTAGTTTGTTGTGCCCCAAGTCATTTAACGTGCATTATATAGCCAAATTTCCTGCATCAGCTGGAATTAATGTGCAATACACTGCCAAGGTAAGCAAACACCAGTACATTGAAGTGTTGCAAAAGCATTTAGCCCACTCTAAAGTGTTGGGCACACACAGCTCACATTTTGTCTACACGCAGCCTTTATGAACAACACCAGAAATCATGAGAATTGGCACAACTGCATGTCTCTTGGGAGATTTACTTTTTATACAACCTTTATAACTGGTTGGCAGCAAAGTGTGTAACTCTCCTTTCTTTCCTTTCTTAGCTGTAAGTACAACATTGTGGTTTAGCAGGAAGTTCCCATTTTGCATGTAATGTGTCATATTCCAACTTCATCAAATGATGGGAGGTGTTTCCTGGGATGTGTTTCCTGACTAAGCCCTGGAGCTGGGCTGCCAGGCATCCAGGTGGATGAACAGCAGGACCTTCTGGCCAACCTTGTGTAGCCCAGGTAACTTGAGTATATACTCTCCTTCTCCAATTGAAGGGGGTTATTAGCTGGCAGGTGTGCTGTGGGGTGGGAACTGCAGACCACTCAGTTTCCCTCTGTTCCTACAGAACCAGGCCAGGACAGCCAGGGGACTTGACTATATACACATTTATTTACATTAACTTATCAAAAGGGAAAGGAACATGGATACAAACATATATACAATGTATATATATATTTATAAGATATCAAAACAGTAACATAAACAATACCCTCTGGGTAAATGACATAAAACCTTATACCAGTGCTCCAGATACAGGTCAGTCATAGGTAAGTATCTGATCTGAGATAGAGAAACCCCAAAGATAAACTCAGTCCTGAGGGGAAACCCCAATGCCCTTGGGCTTTTCCCAAGCAGGGCTTCTGGGGCCTCTGGCTTGGCCCTGTTGGCTGGCTCAGTAGCCCAATCACCATCTGGCTCTCTGGTCTCAACCTTTTGCTATGGGTCAGAGGCCTGGGCTGCCTCGTGCAGCACCAGGCTTAGTTTGCTCCTGGACCCTCCGTGCAGTGCCTCCTGCACTGAGCTCCCAGCCTCGTTCCAGGGGTTGAGGACCTGAGCTGCCCAAGTGCTCCAAAGGTCCTGCTCTGTGCACCGTCCTGTGCACCGTGTCTCTGGTCACATGCCAGGGGTTGCAGACCTGAGCTGCCTCACACAGCTCCCATGGTCTGGACACCGTGTGCGGTGCTGCACACTGAAAGACTAGCTGCTGGAGCCATCTACCATTCCCTGCTTATGGAAGTCTATAGGGGCAGTTCTGGGCTACTGCTTTGGCTGCTGAGCATCTCTCCTCAGCTCTTCTAAGCCCTGCTTTCCTTTCTTCTCGCACCTGGATGTGCTCTCCTCATGCTGGGCATGGAGCTCCTTTTATATGCTTCAGGACTCCACCCCTGAAGTCTTCCTGACCTGATTGTTGCAGTCTTCAATCAGGTCCTGGGGGTGGGGGTCCTCTCCCCCTCCCCTCAGGAAAGGGGTGTGACTTCACTCCTCTTGCTGCATCCTAATTCGAGGATGAGCTCCATCAATCAAAACAGCAAGATTTGAAGCCTGGGACTCAACCCAAGCTCCAAAAGGCAAGCCTGCTACACTCGACCTGGCCCTGGCCAAGTGGACCCCGTTTTTAACCAGGAAGGGGTCTCTGGCCCTTTGGGCAGAGAGCAAAGGGAGGCAGCAGTGGCAGCAGAAGCAGGCAGAGACAGGCAGACATAACCCACCATGCTTGCAATGGCAGGTTATAAAAGACTATTTTGTTCAGTTTGAAAGGCAGCTACAGTACTTGGAAAAATTCATAATTCACCACTCTTGTGAAGTAGCGAATTTTACTCGGTGAATGGCAAAAACAATGTTGTGAGTTTTAAATGAAAGCTGCACAAAAAAAACCCTCAATAACCTTCTGATTAACAGCTAGAAGACAAGGCTGGATTCTGAGGTGACCTCTAGCTTGGGTGGAAACCCAGAATGGTACGTTGTTCTATTTTTATGTTATGAACAATGCAGTGTTTTTCAAATAACCATACACACACATTCACTTTTACTTTCTACAGATACAGTCAGGAGTGAACCAACAACTTCTGATTGCTTTTCAAAAGCAAGCAGGAGCTGTTCACTTCTGTGGCCATGGGACAGAGAGTAGTGAAAAAGCTAAGAAAAGCAGAAGGGTGCCCCCTGGCCCACGAGGCATACAGCAGAAGAAGCAGGCAGGCAGAAGAGACCAGCACCCACCCACCCATGCCACTGCCATGCAACCAATGGACACTGTTACATGTGGGGGACAAGTAGGAGTCAACCAATGTATTTATTGTTTTTTACTTATTTATCATTTAACATCATAGATTTGATAGATTTCATAGACATTTGGGCTGGAAGGGACCCCGGAGGATCATCGAGTCCAGCCCCCTGCCCCAGGGGCAGGAAGTCAGCAGGGATCATAGGATCCCAGCAAGATAAACACCCAAAAGTGTCTTGAAGGCATTCAAAGTGGGTGCTTGAACCACCTCTGGTGGCAGTATATTCCAAAGCTTGGGGGCTCGGACAGTAAAGAAGTTCTTCCTTATGTCCAGCCTGAAACAGTCGCAGAGGAGTTTGTGAACATTCGATCTTGTTAACCCTTGGGGCACTCTGGTGAACAGATGATCCCTCAGATCCTCATGAACACACCTAATAAACTTATAGTTGGCCTCCAGATCAGCCCTGAGCCTGCGCTTTTCCAGGCTGAAGAGTCGGTGAACTTGGCCAGCCTGCTTCTGACACCATTGTCTACATCATTGATGAAGATGTTAAACAATAATGGCCATAGGACAGAGACCTGAGGCACCCCAGTGGTCACAGGGCACCACGATGATTGACTTTCATCAACCACCACGCTCTGGGTCCTGCCACGGAGCCAATTACCCAGCCAGTGGATCATGGTGAGGTCGAGTCCACAGTTAGCCAGTTCTGCCAAGAGGTGATCATGGGAAACCAGATCGAAGGCTTTTTTAAAGTCAAGATACATGACATCAATCTCCCCTCCCTTGTCCAGGCGATAGGTCACCTGGTCATAAAAGGAAATGAGATTGGTCAAGCAAGACCTACCCAAAACAAACCCGTGCTGGGTATCCCTCAGGATATTGCCATCAGCTAGTCTGTATAGGATGGGCTTTCTGATAATCTTTTCCAAGACCTTCCCCAGGATAGAGGGCAGGCTGATGGGTCTGTAGTTTGCTGGATCCATTTTCCTCCATTTTTTGAAGATATGCACCACATTGGCCTTCTTCCAATCACTGGGCACTTCACCAGAGCACCAGGAGTTCTCGAAGATCAGTGCCAGGGGCTGAGCTATGATGCCTGCCAGCTCTTTGAGTACCCTTGGGTGTAAAACATCTGGGCCGGCTGACTTGAAGGTATCCAGCCTGTCAAGGTGTTCCTTCACAAGTTCAGCTTTGATAGATAATAAGGAATCTCCCTCACCCGGGCCTCCCTGAGCAACAGTGGGCAGGGTTGTCCCATTGGACTGGTGAAAAACTGACACAAAATACCCATTTAGCAAGTTTGATTTTCTTGGGCATCAGTTGTCAGTTCTCCCATCTGGTTTAGCAGTGGTCCAATGTTGCCCTTGCTCTTGCTCAAGCTCCCCACATATCTAAAAAAGGGCTTTTTATTTCCTTCATATTTATAGCTATCTGGAGTTCCATTGCAGCCTTGGCTTTCCTGGTTTTCTCTCTGCAGGTCCGGACCAGAGCAGAGTATTCCTCCTTGGTGGTGGTTCCAGTCCTCCATCCTTTGTAGGTCTTCCTTTTAAGATGCAGGAGGTCCGCTAGTTCCCTGGAGAGCCAAGGGGGCTGCTGTGCCCTTTTGCTGCCTTACCTCTGAGATGGAATAGACTTTGCTTGTGCATCCAGGATCGCTCCCTTGAGGATCAACCACTCTTCCTGAACTTCCCTCCCCTTTGGGTTGTGGCCCTTTAGGGCCTCACTGACAAGTCTCCTGAGCTGGTCAAAGTCAGCTTTCCTGAAGTCAAGGTCTTCTGTATTGCTGACTGACTTGCCAGCTTAACAGTGGATGGTGAAGGTGACCAGCTCATGGCCACTGTCACCCAGCTTCCCTTCAATCTTTAGGTCACTGATTAGGTCATCCCCAGTTGCTAGTACCAGGTCAAACAGTGCTTTACCTCTCATCAGCCCGTAGACTTCCTGCATCAGATAGAGGTCATCCACACATGAGAGAAAGCTTTGCTCCCGCTTGGATTTGGCTGAGCACTCCTCCCACGAGATGTCTGGGTAGTTAAAGTCTCCCAAGACAACCATACACTGGGAGCGCATGGCCTCAGCCAATTCCCTGGAAAACTTCTGGTCAAGATCTTGACCCTGGGCAGGGGGTTTATAGTAGACTCCCACCATAGTATCCACTGTGCCATTGTCTCCATGGATTTTAACCCAAAGGGTTTCAAGTCATCCACCGTGGGTGCCAATGTTGGCTTGCAGGGATGCGTAGCTTTCCTTGACATAGAGGGGTACGCCCCCACCCCTTTTGTCTACTTGATCCCTCCTACACAGTGTATAGCCATCTATACCTGTGTCCCTGTCATGGGTGGAGTCCCACCAGGTCTCCGTTATCCCTATGACATCATAGTTATTTGCGTTTAGCAGGAGGACAAGTTCCTCCTGTTTATTCCCCAAGCTCCTGACTTTAGAGTATAGGCGCGCAAATGTCCCCTTGGGGGCCCTTGCCTTGCTACATTTTGTTCCAGGGCTGGGGCTGGGGTGGGCTTCCCTAAGTGCCTTGGCCTGCTGGCTTTGCAAGGGTTGCTCAAGGGGCCAACAGTGACGGTAGTCCCTGCATCCCCCAGCGGGCTTAATGGAGCAGGTCAGCCAGTCTGGCTGAGAAGAGCCTCCTCCCCAGTGAGGAGAGGTGGAGGCCATTTCTTCCCAGCAGCTCACTACCTTGTTCAGCAAAAAGTGGGCTGTGGTCGTGGAAGCCAAAGCTTTCCCAATGACACCAGCGCTGCAGTCTTTGGTTGACTACCTGGATCCTCCTCTCCCTTCTCAGCCCATAGCCTGAGACTGGGAGGATCGAACAAAACACCACCTGTGCCCCCAGATCCTTTAGCCCTGCTCCCAAATCCCTGTAGTGCCTCATGACCCAGCTGGGAGCGCTCTGAGCCATGTGATTAATGCCTACATGGATGAGGAGCATTGGATAGTGGTCAGCGGGATGGAGGAGCTTAGGGATCTTCTCTGCAATGTCCCAAATATGGTCTCCCGGGAAGCAGCAGACTTCCTGGGCTAAGGGGTTGGGGCAGCAGATTACCCCCTCAATCCCCCTCAGGATGGAGTCTCCCACAACAAACACTTTGCATTTTGTCTTGGGGAGAGTGGGGAAAATAGGTACAGTAGAGCCCGTGTTGCCTGTAGGAGCTGGCAACTCAGCATGCTCTGCTGGGACTGCAAGAGGTTCATACCTGTTGCAAAGCTCCAGCGAGGCAGAGGCCTTGGGGCCTTTGACCACCTTGGTCCAAACTCTGGGTCCTCCCTTGTCATGGAGGGAGACCATGGTCTACTCTCTGCTTCCCAGGGCCTGGCAGTAGGAGTCAATCTCCTGCTCAAAGTCCCTGATGGCATGGAGTCTCTGGACTGTGGCCTGGAGCTCCTCCAGCTGGAGCACCAGAGACCCCAGTAGAGAGCAGACCTCACAAGGAGAGGTGCTTATGCTCCAGAGCCCCAGAGCCTGAAAAAGCGACAGGCAGGCTTGGGGTGTGGCGCATGCCCATCTGTGTCTTGCCACTGGTGGACTGGCTACAGCTGGGACTGTCTACTCTGGGGGGCTCACAGGCAGGGCCTCGGGCCCTCACGTGCACCCTCCTGTGCAAACTCCCACGCTAGCCCCTGTTTGAGCAGCCTGTTTGCAAGGGTCTGGTCAAATGGCTGCCTGGAGGGCTGGGTGAAGTAGGAGCTGGGGGTGTGTGACCCTTCTTGGTCTCTTAGCCAACTCCCAGCTGACTAGGTCCCTCCCTTCATGGGCCCCTGCTTACCTGCAGGCAGGCCAGGGCTTGTCGGTGGTCCTGGGCTCTCTGCTGGGGTCCCTAGTCTCACGGGGGTGCAGTGGGCTTACACCCGTGTGTCCTGTACCAGAGCTGGGACACTAATGAGGCTTTTGCCATTGCTGGGCCCTTTTTAAACTGCGCGCATGCACAGAAGGGTCCGCTGGCACCTCACTGTTTATGGGGGGACAAGGGGGGGGGTCCCTCCCCTTCACTGAGGGCAAGAACAGGTTGGTAACTCCCCCCTAACCTGGTTTGTGCACCTGCAGCCAGCTCAAACGTCTCCCTGAAGGGCTGGGCCAAGTAGGAGCTGGGGGGTGGGGGTGTGACCCTCCTTGGCCCTCTTAGCCTGCTCCCATCCTTTTTTTACTTATAATTTTATTTATTTATAATTTTATTGTACTTTATTTATTGCCTTTACTTGCTAGTGGGGAGGACACCCCATGGCCAGTGGGGCAGAAAGCAGATGCAAGAGGAAGGCACCCCCAAAGACCTTGAACTGCCAAACCCCAGCCCCCCACCCCCACTATGCAACCAACCAAGTAACAGTAACAGCGATCAGGAGCTAACCAAGAGATTTATCAGCCATTACTATGTGTCCCCCATGCATGGTTTTTATGGAAGGCAATTTTAGTAGCATTGCAAGTTACCACAGATGTGCCTCAACCACACTGCGCAGGAAGTGAGGGCATGTCCAGGAGTTCTTCTCAGACCACCTTTGTATGTGGTCTGCTTTTCTTTTTCAGTAGCAATGGTGGCAGCAGTGGCAGTGTATCAACCGGAGCTGAAAACAGGAAGGAAGGAATCACAGTGGGGACGGTGGTGGGGGATTAGGCCAGTACATAGGAAAGTTTCTGGAAAAACCACCAAGAAGGGCCTGCCCTGAATGCCTAAACAGTATTCACTGGGAATCAGAGCCTTCATGCTTTGCATTGCCCTTCATTTCCCTGCACAAGTATCAAATCCCCACCCCCCACCTGTCTAGTTAGTGGTCAGTTTAAGTAAACAGTGCTGCCCCCCACGTATCATGTCACTTATGTGCATTTACCTCCCCCCACTGCCTGCTGAGCCCTTCCTAATCTCAGGTGTCATTTCACATGTTGGGATGTCAGTTACCAATGGATAGACATACAGATTGTGGAGGATGTTGCGATGCCCTCTTGCAAATCCACGTTGGAAAGCAGCTCTCATATTGGATTTAAGCCTGCACTCAAATGCTGCATTCTTGTGCCCCCACTGGGCAACTCTGCTTGGAAACATCCAAAATATTCAGAGGACCATGTTACTCTAGTCCTACATGCCCTGCCTGGCTGTCTTCTCCTGTCTCTGCTCTGCTGTCTTCCCTCCTCAGCCTCAGACATGTCGGATCAATGCAGAGTACCATTACCCCAACCACTGCTCCCACAATTTATAGGGCTGCTGTACAGCAAGTCAGGAGAAGTTCTTTCTCCTCCCCCACCTTGTTTTGATGCGAGAAAATCCATTGGTATAGACATGTTGGCAGCATCCTGACAATTGTTTCATAAAAGAGTGCCAAGACCATGTGTAAGTAAGAAATGGGCCAAGTACTGACAGGCAAGCCAGGGAGGGTGGCCAGTCATGATTGCACAGTCTCAGCTCACAGTCAGGCCCACTTCCTCGCAATACCCCCCGTGCTGCTACTGCCTGCTCCTGCCTTGCTTTGGCCAGGGTGACAACAGCACCTTCACCCCATGATCTGCCCCTGCTACTGCCCTGTCCCAGCCACCTGTGAAGGGTTCGGGATTGAGAGTATGGTCGGGGGTAGAAAGATAAAAAAGATTTATTGACTTAACAAAAACACGACTACGCGTAGTAACAAGACAAACAATGACAGACAAAAGCAATTCGCGTTGGCAACTTACCAGCAGTCCCCTCTGATGGCTGATACACAGCAAGCTTCTCTTTCCACAAGGTTCAGCGAAGTCAGGCGTCCCTGAACAGCACTGTCCAAAGGGGTATCGGGAAGGACCCTGGAATGCAGACCTTGGGCTCCTCGAGGTCCACATGTCCACTGACCCAGGCAACAGCTAACTAATCTTTTTCACAGAGCTGTATCTTCCTTCTGAATGGTTTCTAGATATTTCAGCCAAGTTAAAGCTTCTGAATGGTTCTGATGACGTACAACCACTCAGATTCCTTTTACTTCAACTGTCCTTAGACTGACCAATTAGCAATACAAGCCTTGCATTCCTTTGATAAGGTAATTTTAACCTACGCCACAGGGCCTTACTACTTCTAGGCTTTGCTAAATTTACTAGGCCTTACTTTATACAAGGCCTCACTACATGTTAGACTTTAATTAGGAAAATCAACAACATATAGCTTAATATCTAAACAAATACAGAAAAACACTTGATATAATCTTCATAGAGCCTTCAGCAAGCACCTTTATTACACAGACATAATTTTCAGCTGTCACACTGCCCTTGTCTGAAAACACTCAGAACCAGAGATGTGTTGTTTTTTCCCTTGAGCTGGCTGGGAATGTCCAAGGAAGGTCACCTCACAGACAGATCCATGGCACCAGGGCACCTGAAATCTGCATAGTTTCCTCCCCCTGCCCTCATTTCAGTGCAAAATGTATCATTCAGTGCAGATATCCTGGCAAATTTCTTTGCAGAAGAGCAGCAAAAGGTAAAAAGAGAGGCATGTACTGACAGGTATGACAAGGAAGATTGCGCACAGAGTCCCAAGGGCTACCCACAGGTCACCCATGTGTCAAGGCACTATGCAGAGGTTGCAGGTAGCCCCCATAGCTGCCACATTCCCATGTGCTGCCACCAGTCATGATTTCACAGTCTCAGCTTACAGTCAGATCCACATCCTCACCCCCCGCCTCCCCACTGCCTGCTCCAGCCTTTCCCTGGCCAGGGTGACAACAGCACATTCACCCCCTACTCTTCCCCTCCCCGTTACTGAATGCAGCACCTTCAAGGTGTTTTTTTTTTCCTTTGTGCTGACTAGGATTGCACAAGGAAGGTTTCACGTTTCACAGAGGGCAATTGACACCGTCTCAGGCCAGGCTCCCTCTCTTTGTTCTCCCAGGTGCAGGAGAAGCTGAGAGGCACTTGTTAACAGTTTATTCCTGGTCATCCGTGACCCCTTCAGCCCCACCCACCATTGCACTGAAGTCTCATTACCACTCAGGGACTAAGGCTAGCCAGGGCATGTATGGGTTTTCTTCCCCTCCACCCTCCCATCCCTCCCAGAGGAAGGTATTTTCACCCCTTCCCAAGAAAGGAGACAGACATACAGACAGGGGAAAATGTTCCTTTATTACACCCAAGAGATTCATAAGGAGCACACACAAACGTAATGGAAACAGAGTATTATGCAGTGGATTACTTTGGCTTCTTTCCCTTCTATGCCTCCCCTCTGCTACCCCCCACCCTTGCTCCCTGAACTGCAGTGACCTCCTGTCCTGGGCAGGAATGAGTGCTGGGGTCAAATCACCCCAGCCAGGTGTCTACCCAATCTCCTTTTAAATACCTCCAAGGAAGGGGACAGCACCACCTCCCTTGGAAGCTTGTTCCATATTTTGGCAATCCTCACTGTAAAGAATTTTCTCCTGACATCCCGTCTGAATTTGCTCTCTTCCAGTTTGCGGCCATTATTTCTAGTTACACCAAGAGGCACCCTGGTAAACATTGTATCGCCTATTTCTTGCTGGCCCCCGTGATGAGTTTGTGGGTGGCCACAAGATCACCTCTCAGTCTCCTCTTGCAGAGGCTGAAGAGGTTCAGATCTTCCAATCGGTCCACATAGGGTTATTCTGTATGCCTTTAACCAGATGACTGTCCCTCCTCGGAACCCTCTCCAGGCCATCCACATCCCTTCTGAAGTGCCATGCCCAAAACTGGATGCAGTACTCCAGCTGTGGCCTGACCAATGCTGCATAGAGGGGAAGTATCACTTCCCTAGACCCGTACGTGATGCACATACTTATGCAAGAAAGGGTGTGGTTAGCTTTACTTATTACCTCATCAGCAGAGATCTTGGTTTTCTGTTTCCCAGGGGAAAACAGAGAAAACCACACATTTCCTCTTTTTATCAGAGAAAACATGGATTTCTCTTTCTAGCAGAGAAACCCGTGCAATCTCTGATTTTGCAAAGAGCTCTGCAAGCTGGTTGAGCTCAAGCCTGCAAAAGCTGTTTGCAAACAGGGCAGGGAAATCATCAGCCCTGCCTGGATGGGGAAGGGGAAGGGCTGGGTCTGAGATTCTGTCAGCCATGGCTCCACTAAGTTCAGCTTCACTCTTTGCTTCTGGAGCCAGAGGTAAGTGGGGCTTTGCAGGGGGCTGGGGCCCCCTCTGGCAAGGGTGGGGATTGTGGCTTATGGCTGGGGAGGGCAGCAGCAGGGCTGGAGGGAGCCAAGAGCTGTCCCTGGCCCCACCCAAGCAGGCAGCAGCAGTGGGGAAGTCAGCTTCATGCTGCTTCGGCTGCAGCAGCCTGCTGTTGGGGGCAGGGAGCTGCAGACTTGAGTCCCAGGCCCTATAGCCCTGGTAGCCAGGGGGCAAGGACTATGGGTTGGGGCAAGAGGCACAAGTAGGGCAGGAGGGGCTATTGTGGGGGTAGTGAGGGGAACCAGCAGGGTTGGGTTCTTTGTGGGCAGAGAGGAGCACCAGCAGGGCTAGGGGAGTCTGCGGGGGGGGGGGGTTAATTTTATTAACAGATTTGGGGGGGGGGGTTATCAGAGAATTTGTGATTTTTTATCAGAGAAAACTAGGATCCCTGCTCATCACACTGTTGACTCATGTTCATTTTGGAGTCGACTACTAGTGCGAGATCCCTCTCCACAGTTGTGCTACTAAGAGTGGTACCTCCCAGGCTATAGGAGTGTTGATGATTCTTCCTCCCCAGGTACAACACATGACACTTATCCTTGTTCAACTGTATCCTATTATGTTTGGCCCATTTCCCCAGCCTGTCCAAATCAGCCTGGATTCGCTCCTTGCCATCTAGTTTGTGTGCCTCTCCCATAGTTTGGTGTCATCTGCAAACTTGGACAGGTTGCTTTTTATTTCCTCTTCCAATTCACTAATGAAGAAATTGAATAGTACTGGGACAGAGCCTTAGGGGACTCTGCTGCCTATATTTCTCCAGGTAGAAACCGACCTATCCACCACTACTCTCTGGGTGCATCCCATAAGGCAATTTTCTACCCACCGAACTGTGTAATAATCTACATTGCAACTGTTTAGTTTATTTATAAGAACTGGGTGTGACACTGTGTCATAGGCCTTTTTTAAATCTAAGTAAATAACATCTACCTCTATTCCTTCATCCAAGCATTTTGTGACCTCGTCGTAAAATGAAACCAGGTTAGTCAGGCAGGATCTGCCTGCTATGAACCCATGCTGATTGCCCTTAGCATTATTTTACTTGCTGGTCCCCCACAGATGTGATCCTTAACAATTTGCTCAAAGGTCTTGCCAAGGATAGAGGTGAGGCTCTCTGATAGGGACCACACTGGCCCTTTTCTAATCCTCTGGGACCTGTCCTGAGCGCCACAAGAGCTCAAACAGTTATGTCAGTGGTTCCACTATGACTCCAGGTAATTCCCTAAGTACCCTAGGATGAAGATCATCAGAGCCTGTTGACTTAAATACATTCAACCCCTCCAGGTGCCTCTTTACTAGGTCAGTACAAACAGTTGGTTGGTTGCTATCTATACTGGGCTTACCTAAAGTCCCAATGGGATGCATATTTGTATTTGCGTCCAGGAACACACATGCAAAGAAATCATTTAGAAGCTCCGCTTTGGCCGTCTTATCTGTTACTAGTTGCCCTAGTTCATCCTGAAGGGGCCCTAAATCACCCTGCACCTTCTTCTTACTTCCTATGTACTTAAAAAGAATGACTTTTTGTTATCCTTAACTTTTGCTGCCAGCCTAAGCTCCATTTCTGCTTTGGCTGTCCTCATTGTTTCCCTGCAAGCTTGAGCCAAGCAGCTATACCCCTCCTTGGTGGCAGCCCCCTGCTTCCACAGCCTGTAGGCCTCTTTTTTTTCCCTCCAGGCTCTCATGGATTTCCCTGCTCCACCAAGAGAGTTTCTTTGCTTTTTTGCCCCCTTTTATGTGTACTGGGATGGTCCTTTTCTGTGCCTGCAGGATTAGTCCCTTGAGAAATGCCCACCCGTCCTGGACTCCCATGTCTCCAAGGCCTTTACCACTCAGTCCCTCCCGAACTATATCCTGAGCTTGTTGAAGTTGGCCTTCCTGAAGTCTAGCACTTCTGCCTTACTAGTTATCTTCCCCACCTTTCTCCAGATAGTGAACTCTATCAATAGATGGTCACTATCCCCTAGGTTACCTTGCACCTGCAGATCCCCAACCAAGTCATCTCCTGTGGCCAGTACCAAGTCTAGTAAGTCATTTCCCTAGTGGGAATGCGTACCTCCTGCAGTAGGTGAGGTCTTGTAAGGAGGTCAGAAATTTTTGTGAATGGGCAGATCTGACTGCCGGTTTCTCCCAACACATGTCTGGGAAGTTAAAGTCACCCATGATGACTACGTCCTTTGAGGGTACTGCCTCTGAGAGCCATCTCAAGAATTCCAGGTCTAACTCATCCCCCTGGTGTGGAGGGCTGTAGTAGACCCCCACTACCAAGTCCCTTTCACCCCAACCCCCCGGTAACCTGACCCATAGTACCTCAATTTGCCCTTCTTCCTCGCCCAGTTTAACTACGGAAGATGTATATTGCTTCTTAACAGAGAAAGCAACACCCCCGCCCTTCCCCCCTTTGTCCTGTCTGTACAGCTTATAGCCCTCAATGTCCACTGCCCAGTCATGGGTAGGATCCCAGCAAGTATCTGTTAGCCCAACCACGTTGAATTCTTTATTTGCAAGCAGGAGTACAAGTTCCTCCTGCTTATTCCCCATGCTCCTAGCATTAGAATAGAGGCATCTAAGCCCCACAATAGGTGGCCTTGCTACTTCCCCATTCTGATGCTTAGTGGTGTCCTTGGTACTTACCTGGACTGTTCCAGTGCCTGGCTTGAGGTTCATTGTTCCTGGCTTCTTTCTGTCATCAAAATCCCCATTCCTTGATTAATCTATTTTAAAGCCTGGTGTAGGAGATCAGCCAACCTATAAGAGAAGAAACTCTTACCTCTTGGAGAGAGATGTAGCCCATCTCATCTGAACAAGGACTTATCCTGAAAGTGCAGGTCGTGGTCAGGGAATCCAAACCCCGCATGATGGCACCAGCTCCAAAGCTGAGAGTTGACCTCTCTAACACAATTGCTGTGCTGCTGTCCTTGACCACTGACCAGTAGGATGGATAAGAAGATCACCTGTGCCTCTGAACCTCTGAGCCTGGCTCCCAGTGCCATGTAGTCATACATGACCCAGCCTGGACTACTCCAGGCTGCATCATTCATTCCTACATGGATGAGGACCATGGGATAGTAGTTAGAGGGTCTAATCAGGTCTGAAATCCTCTTTGTGATGTCTTGAATCCAGGCTCCAGGCAGGCAGCATAACTCCAGTACCATGGGATCCAGGCAGCTACTGGCACTGCAATGAATACTGCAATGCTGTGGAGGATGGAGTGTCCCACAGGAGTGTGGAGGGGGGAGGGGCTTTATGTGCTCAGTGGTGAACCCAGAAGTGGATGGAGTACTTCTAGCACACTTTCCAGTCTGTTGGGAAGCTCATGGGGGGGGACCTGCCCCGCCCCCCAGCTCAGCAATCAACCACAGGGGGACCCCGGGTGCCCCCCCAGACCCAGGAGGTACCAGTCACTGAGCAGGGGGCTCGGGGCGGTCCCCCAGAGCAATCCCTGGCGGACCTGGAAGTGGCCCCCCAGCATCACAGCATTCATGAGCCACTTGCTACCTTGAGGTATGTAGAAAAATAAAGCTGTCTCTATGTCCAAATCTCCAAATCTTTCTGAATCTCTCCGTATTGGTTTGGACGGTTCTGATTCAATTCAGAAAGATTAAAGGGGTCTCCTGATTTGATTAAGATTCGGAAATTTGGCCACCAAATTGGGCCGAAATGCCACCAAATTGAATCAGGGACTGAAGCTTTGCACAGCCCTACTGCAAAGGCTAGATCTGGAAGGAATAGAACACACTTTCTCCCATCGGTACATGGGGGCACAGAAATGCCTGCACTGGCAGGCTGGGGGTGCTCCCACATGCCTCCTGCCATTGGACACTGCTGAAGGCACCTGAGTCCAGCCAATCAGTGACCACACTTGATTAACTGCTGGGCACATGCCCCCAATCCCTGATGTCGGCCATAGGAAGGGGGTCAGCCAGCCGAGAATCTCTCCCCAGCCCTGCCCCCCCCCACCCCACACAGCTGCCAATGGTGGTGGAGGGAGGAGTTGGGGGGAAAGAGGAAGCCTCTGCCCCTGCGTTCACCAGCCAGAACTGCTGTGGGGAGTGGGGGAACGCACTGCAAGGGGCTTTCTCCCCTCTCCTGCTGAGTGGCCCAGCTAGGGTTGGGGCACACAACCCTATACCCTGCCAGCTGTTGGGGTGGGAGGATGGGGGGAAAGTGGAGGCTCCCAACTCCCTAGCCAGAAGCTCTGGGGATCATGCTGCAGGGTCATGCCATGGGGTGGTTTCTCCCCTTTTGCCCAATGACTGGCTCAGCTGACAGCCCCACCCACTGATTAATCATGTCTTAAGTGTAACCTTGGATAGGGACCTTTGAGATGGACCTGTATGTGGGTCAGAAAGGTCTCATCTAACCTATGGAACCACAGGATCTTAGAGCATGCTCAGCTTGAGAATCTCGCCCTGGCCACCCGCACGGATCTCACTGTCACTTCATTTGACAGCCCTCTGGTGTGCGCCGTGCTTGACAGGGAGCTGCATGCTCTATGGGTTGCAGAGCTCCAGGTTGCAGTGCAATTAACTTGGTGTCCCTGCTCTGTAGTAACTTTGCCCAAAGCTCCCTTTGGAATAAGAAGTTGGCAAGTACCTTATACCACACATCTATCCTGTTGGGAAGATTTATTAGAGAGTAAATACATTTTAAACAAATTTTAATAAAGATTTAATAAAGATTTATTTGAGAGTAAACCTAGACCAAGGGGCTTGGTAATGTTGTCAAGAATGTATGGGTTTTTGCTGAATCAGACCTGCTAAGCTAGAGCTGTCCAACTGGTGACCCACTGGCCTCATGTAACCCTGCTGCCTCTCCCCAGTTGTTCCTGCTGCTATGGCAGCCAGGGTCTGCAGACTTCCCCTCTATCTTTTGGCTTTTTCTTCCTGCCCCCAACTGCTGGGGTTGGGGGACAGTAGTGGGAGGACACCATCTGAGGGGTAGGAGCAGAGCTGGGTTGCCCATACAGCAAGGGAGGGGCTGGTGGTCTGTGATGCATGTGTAGCCAGGAGGGAGGTAAGGACAATGGGCTGCCCAGGCCACCTTCATGACAGAGGCCACTCACATGGCAGAGGGCCCTGTGGCACATGCAGCATTCATCCCAGGGGCCTGTGGGCCATATGGCATATAACCACTCTCCATTCAGAAGGCGGACATTCATGAACTAAGCAATCATTTCTGAATTATTCCTGACAAACTGCATACAGGGTACTGGGAGAAGCGCAAACAGCTCTATATCATCACCTTTTGGGGAATTGGGCACCGGAAATGTGCAATAGACCTTCACATTGTTTCAGATTTTGCTAGGAGGGTAAGGCACCTGAAGAGATGTGCTGTGATGCTCAGCATTGCCATGCATCAGTACTTTTGTCTTTCTGGAAGATATGCTTTAGCCAAAGAAACATAACTTGGATGTGTACAGGAGTTACTAGAAGACAGTTAAAGCTGTGTGATATATAGGAGGGCTTATCTAAATGTGTCCTCTAGCCTCAAGACATCTGAAAAGCTTGTTAAGCTGCTGTACCACACAAGAGATCTTCTGGAAGCAAAAGAAAAGCATGAAAAGTTTGAGTTTTCAGATAAGCATTTTACATATAGTAAGTGCCCTCTAAAGGAGGTGGACCAGGAGTGGCCGACTCAAGGCAACCTAAGATGCTGGGGGAAGTTGGCACGCTAGAAGGGAGGAATAGGCTGCAATCGGACCTAGACAGGTTACAGGGGTGGGCGGATGAGAACAGGATGGGTTTCAACACTGACAAATGCAAGGTGCTGCATCTGGGGAGGAAGAGCCAGCAGTATGCCTACTGTTTGGGGAACTCCCTTCCTGTCAGCACAGAGGCAGAAAAGGATCTTGGAGTCATTACTGATGCCAAAATGAACATGGGCCAGCAGTGTGGGGACGCGGTCAGGGAGGCCAACCGCACCTTGTCATGCATCCACAGATGCATCATGAGCAGGTCCAAGGAGGTGATCCTCCCCCTCTATGCGACACTTGTCAGGCCACAGTTGGAGCACTGAATCCAGTTCTGGGCACTGCACTTCAGGAGGGATGTGGATAACAAGGAGAGGGTCCAGAGGAGGGCCACTCGCATTATCAGGGGGAGCAGGGCAGGCCCTACGAGGAAAGGCTAAGGGACCTGAACCTGTTCAGCCTCCACCAGAGAAGCCTGAGGGGGGATCTAGTGCCGTTTAGAAACTAGTCAGGGAGGACCAGCAGGCATTGGGGGAGTCCCTGTTCCCCCAAGCACTACCAGGAGTGACAAGGAATAATGGTCACAAGCTGGCAGAGGGTAGATTTAGGCTAGATATCAGAAGGTGCTACTTCACTGTGAGGATCTGGAACCAACTTCCAAGAGAGGTGGTGCTTGCTCCTATCCTGGGGGTCTTTAAGAGGAGGCTGGATGAACAGCTTGCCGGGGTCGTTTGACCCCAGTACTTTTTCCTGTCATGACAGGGGGTTGGACTTGATGATCTGCTCAGGTCCCTTCCGACCCTACCTACTATGAACCTACGAAACTATGAAACTATGAAACTAAGGCATGCTTGGCACAAGAGGTATAGGCAGCTCCTGTTTGTGGCTATCAACTCAAGTTAACTAACTTACTTGCAAATTCTATTTGAGAAATTCTGTATGCCCTTATTCCAGGCCACTAAAGCAGTGGTATACCCCGACCTCTCCCTCCCCCCCCCCGCCCCCCGCCAAAATCACCCAGCTCCACACAAAGTGGAAAGCAGAGAAGAAAGCAATGAGTTGTATGGATGTGTGCGGCAGGAGGTAGGGTGGTGGGGAATGGAGGGAAATGAAACCACACAGGTAAGGCATGGCTGCTAGAGCAGAAGCCCTAAACCCGGGGCACTGCACAGATCTGATAGGGCATTGGCAGTGCACCAAGCCCAACTGCAGGGGTGAGGTCCAGGTCTGAGCTGGAAAGGCCAGGGGCAGGGTGAAACGTGAACCTCTGCAGGAGGCTCGTGAAGAAGAGGAAGAGCTCCATTTTGGCAAGATTCTCACCCACACATATCCTGCGGCCTGCAAGGAAATGCACAACAAGCATAAGGATTTCAAAAGCAGGTTTTAGTCCCTTTAACAGTAAGAAGGGACAAATGGGAAAGGTCAGCATCTCTTCTCAACAAATACCGCTATTAAGAACATAAACATCTAGTTATGTCAGATTTCAAGAGATGAATAGGGCAGGGGGATGGTTGAGCTGTTTTGCTACAGCTCCATAGACATGCGTTCCAGTTTGGCAAGGACTCATGGCAGAGGCTGTTCCCAGTTGACCCAGTGGTATACAAGTACTAGGTCATTCAGGCTAGGGAAGCTAAAGGTGTCTGTCTGAGGTGTAGTTCACATCACTCTCTTGTGGGCTATTGGTCACAGAAACTGGATGCCTTAACCACAGTAAGCCAATGGGGTGTTATGATTGGATAGACCCAGCTCCCTTTAAAGGATGGAGCTGAGAGCAGGACTTCTTCCTAAAAATGCAGCAGTTAGTAAGAACTGGGTGAAACATTGAAAGAAGAAATTTGCCCTGCAGAACAATAAAAGTGAAACAAAAGACACAATCTTGGCATCATTTTACTTTGAATCTGTTTGTTTTAATTATATTTATATTGTCCAGAAATTTAGAAAAAAATATTGTCCTAGACTCTTTTGTTTCTTGCCTCTGCCACCTACTGGTGGAGCATAGTTATAGCTGTGTTGCTGTTTATCATTATGGGAAGTGCATTGTGACCAGATTAAAATCATTGGGTTATGGGGGGAACTGTTTGCAAAGTTTATAATGAGCTAAATTTAGTTATTTAAGTTGTTTAACATAAGTGGGACTGCCCAGTGTGCTGGAATTATCCAGCTAATGTTGCAGTTGTACATTTTATCTAAATTGATAGTTTTGTTATTAAGTATTGTTATTATATTTTTGTTTGTTTTTTCTGTATATAAATTGGTTGTGTTTACTAAAGAATAACATGTTTATTGGGTTCAGTGCAAATTCCTGGGTGCTGAGGGTGAGGGACACACATCTCCATGGGACACCTCAGTTAGTAGTCTGCCTGAGGGGTTCCCAGGGCTACTGGCACCTTGAGGATCCAAAATCCATTGGAGTACTTGGCCTTAGTATACCGGCATGGGTTACATTCATGTAGGCATTGGAAGGCTTAAAGACACTAAGAACACCTATACCCGGGCTCAGAGGCTGCTCCAACATACTGGAATTCTAGCACGTTGGAGCTGTCGGCTGGAGCATGGCAATTAGCCTGCTCCAGCAGCCTCTAGCATCTCATGTATCAGTGTTCCCAAGCTTCAAAATGTGGGGGTGGCAGGGGTGCTTGAAATAAAGCTTGTTGAACGCGCTTCAGTTCAAGCACCTGCACTGCTCTTTTGAAGGGTGGGGAGACTGATACATGAGACGCGGTAGGCCTGTGTGAGTAGGCAGCGATCTGATCTGGCTTTGGATCCAGCCACTTTGGATGGCAGCAATCCGATCCAGAGCACCAAATCGGTTTGCTGCTTCAGAGATCTGGCTATAGGCTATAACGGGGAATCAATGAAATATCTATTAACTTTGCTGTTTTATCTCCAATTTGGTTGCAACTTGCAGAGATGGTAGCCTCTTCTGAGAGCATGAAGTCTGTTTCAAGAAGATACATGCAGGGGTTTGGGGGGAACTGCACCCCAAGCTGCGGGCAGGCAAAACATATGACACAAATGACCCTGTGTGTGTTAAGGTGCACCAGGCTGGAAACTGCAGGGGTGGTGGCTCCTGCTCAGGCCACAAAGCCTGCCAAGTTTCAAGAAGATTGGCACAGGGGTTTGGGGGGAACTGCACCGCAAGCTGCTGACAGGCAAAACTCGTGATGTGGGTGGGTGACATTGTGTGTGTGTTAAGGTGTGCCCTTCCTGGTAACGGGGCCTCTGCACAACACAGCAGTGTGCCCCACTGAGGCCTCCTACTCCCTTACAGCCTCGCACCCAGTCCTCCACTTTACATGACAACAGGTAAAATAACTCAGCTGGCTCAACACCAGTTGCAACAGCATCAGCATCAAAGAACTGTCGCAGATCCTTTCTTTCTTTAAAGGAATTGACAGCAAGAAGTAAAGATGTTGTGTTGTGCTGTGTTGGACAAATGATGTTACTCGTGGTGTGTGTTGACTTTTCTTGTGTTTTTATGTCTATGTGTGTATTATGGGAAAAAAGGAGTACTTAAAAATGTATCTTTGGAAGCTTTAGTGTTGAAAACCCCTTTGTCAGGCTGAAGAAGTACCTGCAGTTGGTCCTGGAGGAAAGGGATAGTAAAGAAGCCAGAGGCTGGCCTGGCTTGCAATGCAGGCAAGAAAGACAGTCAGTGAAAATGGAAATGAAGGCGTCAGGGGGTGAGGGACAGGCTAGGGTGGGGGGTAGGAGGGAGAGGGGGATGTAGCAGTGCAAGTAAAAGTGCAAAGGTGCTTCGGGTGTCAGATGTCCGGCAGGTCGCAGTGTACCAGAACCTCTGCCTCCCTGACTTGGTTCACCAGCACCAGCATCCAGTGATCAAGGGTTTTGGGGCTGCCAGTGCACATGCTCCCCTTTACACTCAGGTTGCACATGTCCGCCATCATGTGGACTGCACTGGGCCACAAGGGATCCAGCCATCTCCTGATGACCTCCTATAGCCGCCTCACCATTGCCTGCGCATCTGGTGACAGCGGCCTGCCCCAGCCAGGAACATTGATCCCCTGGGACTTCTCCGTTTGGTTCTCCAGTTCCCTCACTAGGGGGATCACCTGGCTGAGGAGGGCATCGCCAGCACTAAAGGTCTTAGTGGCCTCGAGGAAGGGCTTGAGGACCACCAAGATCTAGGATAAGGTACCCCACTCAGCTCTGTTCAGGGGACCGCTTTTCCCAATCTCCCCAAGGAAGGCCATCTCATGGATAGCCTTATGTTGCTCCACCAGCCTTTCGAGCATCAGGAATTTGGAGTTCCATCGAGTCTCCACATCCTGCATGATTTTCTGCTGCAGGATGCTCAGCTCTGCCGGTTTCTCCCACAGCATCTTGTCTCCCTTGATGCTGCGGTGGAAGTAGCCTGCCACCTTCCTGCATTTTGAAATCATCTGGCTTGTAGCAGTAGTGGTGGTGGTGCCGTCACCAGCAGCCCTGTCCCCCTCCAAGGCATCCCTCACTATTAGGTGCAGCCTGTGTGCCATACAGCAGATGCCAACAAAGTTGGCATCACGGACAGCCTTCACCACATTGGCCCCATTGTCAGTGACCATGAACCCACTGGTAAGCTCGGCCTGCCCAATGAGCCACCCCTGCACCATGTGGTTCATGGCCCCCATGACCTCCCTTGCTGTGTGGGACTCATCCAGCACCTCAGCTTGGAGGAGAGCCCACTGATGGCCTGACTGATTGCATCAGTGCCCTGTGAGGGAGAGTTAGGCATGATTGCCACCCCAGCTGCTCCCGATGTTGGAGGTGAAGTGCAAGGCTACCTGCAGCCCTGCCTTGCACAGCTCCTCTGTCAAGTACTCCCTGCACGCTTCATACAGGGAAGGTACCACTTGCTAAGGGTGGAGCATATGGGCATTTTTTTAAAATGGGGCCAGAAGTGCTACAAACCACGTGAATGCTGGCTTCTCAATTAGGGAGAAGGGCTGGCTATCCAGAGCAAGCATCTCCCCAGTGCTCTGGGTGATCTTTCTCGCCTTGGGAATGCGCCCTCCTTTCTGTCCACCTTTCCCCCACTGCCCCAGGGTGGCCTGCCTCTGCTTTGGGGAGAAGGGGGCTTTGGAGTGATTGGGGGACTTCCCTTTCAGCACAATCGCACTGGTGCCAGGCTGAGCAGGAAGAAGGGCAAGGGGGTGCTGCCTTCTGAGATGCAGCAGCATCGCCATGGTGGAGAATTGTCTCACATCCATCCCATGGCTCATGTGCCTTTGGCAGTGCTGGCAGATGGCAAACCTGGGATCATCTGCCACCTCAAAATGCTCCCAAACTACACTCCTCCTCTTCTTCTGGGGTGATGCTGAGGATCCTGCGTTTTCCCCCTTCTCAGCAGACTGAGGCACACCAGCAGGAGCTGCCTCAGCTGAGCCACTTGCCTCCACAACCTCAGCCTCTTTTAAGGTGCTGATTTCCGGAGGAGACCTGGTCTAGGGGAAACTTGAGGGGTGTGGAGCACAAACTCTGATTCCCCCTCAGTCCCCAGAATTGCCTGAGCCAGAGTGCTCAGCATCCCTGGTTCCAGCTCCAGCTCCAGCTCCTCCTCTGGCAGTGGGAGGCTCACGCTGAGAGCTGAAATTCGGGTGGAGGAGACAGTGAGTCCACTGCTGGTGTCTACCTCTGGACTGAGGGGAGGTGGTGCAGGTGCAGGGACGTCAGATGCAGACACTGCTCCCACCTCTTTGCTTCCACTGGCAGCACCGATGTCAGGGCTGCTTGGGAAGAGAATGCGTCTGTGTTTGGGGGGGGGTTGAGGGGGCTTGCAGCTCTAGCTCTCCGCCTATCCCCTCTCCCTCCCCTGCCAGAAGACCTGGCACCTGCCTTTCCAGCACACTTCATATTGATCTTTCCCGTGCTGCAAAAGGTCTGTGTGTGTGTGTAAATCCTTTTGTATTGTGCATTTGATTTGCTCTGTTGCGTGCATGCACTGGCCTCTTTTTTGAATGTTTGCTTCAGTGTTAAGAGTTATGTAAAAATTGTGTGCTGTCTGTCTTCTTCTCCTATGAATATCTGATTTTTCTCTATATTCTCTCTTTCTTTGACTGTGTATCTGTGTGACTGTGTGTGTGCAAGCAATCTGTGCCTTCCTGCACAGTGATGTAACACAGCTTTCTTTTTTTCAAAGTTTCCACACAAAAAAAGAGCACATATAAATTCAAAGAAATGAATTGAATAGTAATACTAATATAACTGAATAGAATAGCTAAGCTAAGATAAGATAAATCCTACCCACTCCTTTGTGACAAGAAAAAGGAGCAGGCAAGTTCAACTAGTATTGAGCTACCAAGCTGCAATGTCTCAGTCTGAGCGTTCCTCTCACAAAGCTGGGCACAAGCTGGAAAAGGTACAGAATGCATCCAAACAGAGGCTTTTATGCTGCTTCTAGTCCCACCCCACAGACACTGTCATTGGAAAGGCAGCCAGGGAAAAATCCTTCTCACTGGACACCTACACATGTTGGCCTTCCTCCCCTCAGTCCCCCCCCATACTCTCCCTTCCTCTTCTAACTTTAAGTCAAGCTGTCTGAAGCGCCTGAAGCACCCAAAGCACATCCAAAGTGCTTCAGATGCTCTGAACCACTTCAGATAACGTGCCTGAGCCCGCACTTCGATCTGGGCATGAAACATCCCAGCCGAAGTGTCTGAAGCAGCATCAGATCCAAAGCGTGATCCGAAGACTCGCACAGCCCTAATATGCAGCACCACTTTAAATAAAGCTCCCCACTGACAGCCCCAGGGCACATATAAAAGTGCCCTAAGTGCCCAGACTCCGTAAGGTAACCTAAATATGAAGTGATAAGTCTCTAGGGTCTTCGTGGAGTCAGTGGGGACAGCTTGGTGCCTCCAGAAGTTCACTCACTATTAGATGACTAAGGTCCAACTTGAAACCCCTTAGATTTCTTGCTTCCAACATCAGGAGGCTGCTGCAGAAACCTTCGTCTAATTTCCAGCCTAAGTGTTTTTCATGGACAGTTGATACCCATTTTTCCTTTGCCAGTATAACCCTTGTCCCTCAGTGGGTCCTGTGTCTCAACTACATTTATATATAGCCATGCTATTCCTGCTCAGACTTCCTCTTGCTAAACTAAACAAGGCACCCTTCCTGGGAATTCTGTTCCCCTGATGGTTGTAGTATTCCTGCAAGTTCCTTTACATTTGCCTTTGGCCGGCTGATCACTAACTAGGGGAAGTTTTACTCAAGCATCTTGGGGAAGAATTTTGGCTGTTAATGACTGCGATTTATAAAATCAAAGGTTGATAACTTTAATAGAATTATTGAAGCTGTTGCAATGATATGGTCTGATCCACCAGGTTAACAGAGGCTATCAAATTTCATTAGGATCAGAGATTTGTGGAAGCTTACTAGCCCATTGTGCTAGCAGGGCTAAAGATCCTGGTTCTCATAGCCCAGCACGAGGGAGAATGTGGCTAGCATCACATTTCTCCACCTGACTCCCCAACCCAAATAACCAAGTTCCCACTTCCAGCTGATTTGGTTAGAGGGGGCCGACCATGGAAAAATCCAGCATAAACTACCTTCTCACACATCTGGAGTTGTAGCAAGACAGCTTAACCACTCTGCCATCACAGCCCTTACAGCAGTGGGTGGGGGGTGGGGAGAGGGAGGATAGATAAGCCAAACTGGGAAACCTGGTCCATGTAAGACACAGTGAGAGGACATAAGGTTTATGCTATAATCTACTGAATTTTAGCTCTCTTTTCATCGCAGCAATAAGTAGAAAACAGAAGGTACCTGCTGAGAATGGCATGAAGGCCTCTTTCTTTACAAATTTTCCTTCAGAGTCAAGAAAATGCTCAGGATAGAAAACATCTGGCTTCTCCCACTGAGACTGGTCTTGCAGCACAGAGGCCAGCAAGGGGATGATGTAGGTATTCTGAAAAACAGATCCATGGAGCTTCCTGTGAAGGCATCTGGTCACTTGATCTGAGGCAGATGCAGGCTGGGTAGGGGAGGGGCACGTTCAATGCTCCTGTTGCACCCCCAACCTCTCTATCATTCCTGGTCCACCAAAAGTATAAAACCAACTGCCTGGCAGTGCAGCAGCATTTCTAGTCAGGGAGCTCTGAGGGAGTCAGTTGATTTCATGGCTCATTATCATCTACCTGATTCCTTCTCAATTTCATTCCACAGGTGTTAATGACCCTCCCTTCTTCTTAATGGTCTTGATGTTCAACTAATCAGGCTAACCTTCCCTCTGCAATTCTGCTGCATTTTAGGTTCTCCTGTTGTTGAAACTCATATTGTACAGTCCTTCAGACTGCTTTTAATTCTAGCGAAAAGTAAAAACATTAACTTGGGTATGGAAATAACTTTTGGTGAAGCACTGGATGCACTGTCAAGATGCTCATGCATGCTAAATATGTTTTATGAATCTGAAAGAGAAGTGTACATTTAATTCTAATGATTGCAGGACTAATGAAGCTTGGGATTTTGATTATTCTTGCCTCATTTGTTGTTTTTTATTCACAATATATGCTATAACAAATTAATGCACATTCCAAGAAATATATATTTTTGTTTTTGCTCTGATCTTAACCTGAAGAATATATCCCCAGGCCTCTAGCTTATTAGTAAAGCTTCTAGCTTTTTGTAATGTGGTAAAATATGCATTGTGTTTTGAGTGGTGATGTACCACACCATCTGCATCCACTTGATCATTGCTATGGTAATAGGCAATAAATGGTATATCAGGAATACTTGATGAATACTGTCAGCTGATTTCTGATTGTCTGATTTGACAGCAGCAACCAAGCCAGGGGTCCTAAAGCGTGGATGTCACAGAAGAAGAGGGAAGGAGAGCAACGCTACAAGCATCTTACCTTTGGAATGAAGTAGCCTTTGAGAGTGACATCTACAGTAGTTTCATGAGGTAGATTCAATGGCAGGATATTGGCAAACCTCTGGATTTCATGGACAACGGCATCCGTGTAGGGCATCTTAGTTCGATGTTCAGTTCGCGGTGGATTTGATCCTAGAACTCTTGCTATCTCATCTTGGACTTTTTCTGCAAAAGAAATTTAACCTTTTAAGAAGGAAACCAGCATTTCCAAATCCCAAAGAAATGTTGTATGTGTTTAGCATGAAATTTATAAGCTCATAGGCTAAATCAATGCAAGTCTAAAAATCTTTCTCTCTCTCTATACTTAATGGGGTACAAATAACATCAGATATTTTCATGTATTCAGCATGCTGAAAGAAAAGTACAGAGCTTCTGAAAATACATGGGTAGCTGACTCCCTTCATTAAATTACCAAATCATAGCATAGTTTAACAGGTGCTAGATGGAAAGACTTTGCTGGAGCCATAGTACTCTAGATTATGCAGTTTTATCCAAGGGTATAGGTTGTAGCTGTGTTGTAGCCTAAGGACATAGGCAGACAAGGTTCTCTGGGTAAATCCAATCTCTTTTATTAGACCAACTGAAATAATTGGATAAATTCTTCTTTGCAAGCTTTCAGGCACAAACACCATTTGTCAGGCTGAGGAAACATTTGCAGATGGTCTGTGCTCTTCCTTGATGCAGTGGTAAAACAGCCAGAGGCCAGTACCTATGCATGACAGCCGATCAGTTAAAATGTAAATTGGTTAGTAGGTGAGAGACCCATGGTGGGGTATGGGGAGGGAGGGGAGAATGGATGTAGCTGTAGTCAAAGGATGAGAGACAGGAGGGTGGTAGGGAAGGGAATGAGAATAGCTGGTAAAAATGGAGGATTTTACCTGGGAAGTCAGATGTCAGGCAGGTTATATTGTGTGATAAATCCAATGTCTATATTTAGTCTACAATTTTTTGTATCAGTAGGTTGATGAAGTGAAGTTCATATGCTCACCTGTGAAAGGTATTTTGTAAATTCCCTTTGAGTATTAGAACTGTGAGATTGCAGGGAGAGTGGTTTTCGTGCAAGAAATGTGCCCCCACAGGTAATTGGGTATTCCACTCTACTTCAGAGCCTGTTTTACCTGTAGCAGCTGATCAATTAACTTTGGAGTTCCACAGTTCCAGGTGTGGTGTGTTGGCCATAATGGCAATTGCTACAAGAGCACTTACTCTGAATTTTGGGGTACTTCATCATTAGGAGAAAGCCCCAGCGTAGTGTAGTGGAAGTGGTCTCCATGCCAGCAGCAAACAAATTGCCTACAAGGCTTTTCAAATTCTCATTGTGGAAATAACCATCATTGTCATTTTTCTCCTAAGAAGTGGGAAGGAAATATAGATTAAAACTACAGAGTCTCTATTGGAAGTTTGTATCTTAGCAAACAAAGAAATAGGTACTAAATAAGGTCTGTATTATTTAATTTCAAGCAAAAACTAAAAAGGTTGTGATCAGATGCCCTGAGAAACACACTGATTTCTCTACCCAAACTCAGTCTGCCAGGCCTTGAGTATCTTTCCCCAGTTTGGTCATTTACGTATGCACGTGCTTTGATTTAAACACATAATCAAACTCACTGATGGCAGGAGACATTCTAAAAACAATTCAGCATCAATGGGATGTCCTTTGAGCTTCAAGGTGTGCTTCTCTTTAAGTCTATTATTGCATCAGGGTTGACATGCTCAGCCTCTTGGCAGGCCTGAATTTGTAGATACAGATATTTTCCCTCTATAACCATAACAGTCCTGAGATCTACAGCTAGGGTGAGATCTAGAAAGGATTTGGTCACAGTGATATACAATGTGTTGGCCACAGACTTTTTGGTGCCTGACATTTAATGGACTTGTCCACCCTGATTTAGTTGACCAGCTGCTTCATGCCTACAAGGGGCAGGCACTGAAGACTGGGACCCATAAAGGGAGTACACTGAGAGCTAGAGGGGAGGACATGCAAGGGAGATGGATGTGACCTAAGCTATTTTTCTCACAGAGTTTTTGAGGCACAAATCCAGGCTGTAGGAAAGTACCCTCCGTCATTTGGGGTTCATGTGGTGACTATCCTGAAGGCTTGTTAAGCAAGACATTTCTGGCAAAAGATGATTGATAGAAGGTGCTACCACCACAGACTCCTCCATCATAATCTATTGGCCAGACTATTGACCTGGAGGGTGAGGGACAGGCTCAAGTCCCTCCTCTCAGCACATCTCAGAAATCTACCTCTCCCACTTTACTGGAGAGCAATTTAACTACCAAGATATTGTGTACTCTGGTGTGGACTGTTCCTAATTCTTTCTGTCAAAGTTGTATAAAATGCTTAAATATTCACTGGGGTAAGGAATTGAATCACAATCTCTCTCAACTTAGATGAATATCTCAGTCACTAAAGAACAGTGTCCTTCTCTGTCTCTAAGACCAATGAATATTTCAATATTGTTTACAATGTGGATCATTTTTGAAAGGAAATCATGGGTGAGGCCTATCCCAGACTATGTTGTGCCATGGGAGTCCTATACACACCAGAGATTTTAATCCTCATTAAATTGACTAGGTATATAACATTTAAACTTGTTTACTTTGGAGCGTCGCATCTGTGTTTACATACACTAGGTTTTTGAACTAATTAAGATCCCACATTCCCTGGCCAGTGCTGCAGGAGTGTGGGATGGTCCAGTGCTGCCCCTCTGGCCTGGGGTCCCCCCACTCACCCTGTGCTCATGCCCTGCCATGCAGCTGAGGAACCAGGGAGCCAGCCAACCACACAAGAAAAAAAAACGGTGCAAGCAATTCAAAAGTGAAAGCAATTTGAAGGGGCGAACTGCAAAAAAGTCACAGCACCATCTGGTGGACAAAGAGGTTCATTACACATCTTTGAGTGTCTTGGTGTTTGCATGCAATGAATCCATGGACATGACACTTTAATTCCTGCTGAGCCAAATTAAATTATGTCTGAGGAGTTTTAGTTTAATGCATATTTTAAAGCATTGGGGAATTCTGCTCATGCAAACAGACTCGCAGTTGAAGCACATGAAATGTCAAAAATCGTGGCATGTACATAGCCCTTAGAGGTTAGGACATACACTTAAGAAAAGGGGGATGGTGACAAAGAGACCGTCTCTTCCTATATAATTCCTGCTGTACTCAGGGGAACAGGATTCTGTGCAGGACTTGTAAATCATCAGGGTTGCAGCAACAGTACCTGACTATCCTCATCTTCTGCAAAACTGGCAGCATTTTTAGGGAAATATTTGGTTCCAAAGGGGCTAACAGCAGCAAGCTTTTTAGGTACCTCAGCTAGTTTGTCAGGCAGGTACTTCACTCGAGTTACACTACCATGCAGCTGTGCTTTTAGCTCCAATATACAGGAAGGAAACATGCAAGTCTGAAAAAATTTCAGACGCCCAGTTACCTCCTGCTGTTTTATGAGGAAAGCATCAATCAAACTTCTCTGATCGTTTTTGTCTAGGTTTTTGAGGTGTTCTATGACAGTAATTTGTACAAAAGCACGTATTTCGTCTCTATTTCGAAGAAGAGTTTTGTGACCCTTCAGGAGAAATCCAAGGGCTGGGAACATATTATAGACCTAAAAAATAAGAGAAGATACAAAAAGGAAAAATAAGCATTGAGAATACTTCATGTATGTACACTTATAAATCAAGGGTCTGAAAGTACTTAACAAAATTAAATGAATGCTTGCATGCTTAATTTGCAAACTAGCTAACTGAGGCAATAGGGAGTTCTTTTCTAGCACGTGGGGGTACGAACAGCTCATAAGACTTCACTCATAAGCTGATCCTGCCTTATCTAGGAGCATACAGGGGGGAAGCAATAATTGCAAAGCTACTGTCTAACCTGTTGACGCTACATGCTCAAATCCAGTAAGTGACATGAAAAAAAAGAGAGGGAAGAGATGCGGGAGCTCCCCAAGAAAGAACATCCAAGTATGATTTAGAGGAACAGTGCACCAAACTGTAGCTTCAAGAACTCTGCCTCCATTCATATGCCTTGTTTGTCTGGGATATGTTTCAGCAGCATGAAAGGATTATGCATCGTTAAAAGCCCTGCAAGAAATGGTAGGGTGTTAGTCAAGAGGTTAATGTATCAGCAGAGCGTAGCTGCCTAAGGAGACAGGATGCTTCACTCTGAGTAGGACTACATGGCAGCCATGGAGGGATGATGGACCTAGTTCTCAATGATCCAGCTCAGGACCTACAGCAGCTGTGGGAGGAAGGAGCTGTACACAAGATAACTTACCCAGCTGCATCACAGGACCTAGGGCACTGCCCTTTTTTAAACAATAAGTTTTCTGCTGTGTATATTTTGGGGCTTATAAGTAGAAAATGTACGTATTATTATCCTTCAGTCAGTTTTGTAATGCGAGACGTTCTCAGCTGTATATATGTGAGAGGAAGTACCCAGGTGGACCTACATGTTCTCCTCCATTTCAGCAGGCTGTTTCTGATTAGTAGGAAAGATTTAATATTCTGCACAAGTCAAACAACAACATGCTTCTATTTGAACAGTAAGATAAAGTAACTCAAACTTACTGCAACTGAGGGATATCCACTAACCCTTATACTTTCAGTAATCAAATATAGGAGTCTAATGAACTGGGGATCTTCATAGCCAAACCGCTTTCCGAGTAATATGGTTACGATTATATTAGCGACTGCTGCATTCATTATTATTGTGGGATCAAAGGGTTTGCCTAAAAAGAAATTCAAAACAACGAAGAAATTGTGAAAAAGGATCATTAATAAAAAGTCATGTTTATTATTTAACCATAGCACATAGTGACTGCAGTCCAAACTCAGGCCATCATTCTCCTAGGTACTGTGCATACAAATGAGAGGTACTTTTTGGCCCAAAGAGTTTGCAATTTAAGGGTGCCTAGACATGCTCAGCAAGCTTGCAATCTAAGGGTGGCTATATGTGTGCAGCGAGGCTGTGCTCCGACGCGCTGAAAGTACAATACATCGGAGCAGACTTGCTTAATCAATTCTGCTACAGCACAGTAATTACTGTGCTCCAGCAGACTCCAGTGTCACGTGTATCAGCGTCCCTGCTCTGAAAAATGGCAGCGTGAGGGCTTTACCTAATTTGTGTGATAAGTTTTAGTTAAAGTGCCCCCACCACCATTTTTCAGCATGGGGATGCTAATACGTGAGATGGTCTGGGGACTTTAATTAGAATGGCTGTCAGAGCTGCTCTAATTAAAGTGCCCCAGCACCCCGCACTCCCAGAGCATGTGAATAAAAGACCTAAGCTATCACAACAAAGAGTGGATTAGAGCAAATATTATCATTCTCATTTACAGAGGGAAAACTGAGGCCAAGACAGAGGAAGTAACTTGTCTGAGGTCACACCAAAGCTTGGTGGCACAATGAAGAACTTAGTCCAGGCATACTGAGTTCCTGCTTCCTGACACAGCCTTACCCACTGTTGCAGATCTCATGGAGCTTTTCCTTGATGGCTACTTATGAGGCTGGCATGTTTGGATCCACATGCCCTTGGTCTCGCTATGTCTGTGCAGGTTCTTGGCATTGACTTCTATGGCTTCTTGGGTTAATGTTAAGGGAAAAGTTACCCAGCGTGGTCCCCATTACTAGATGTGGGACCGGCAATCCATCTGTCTTAGGCCCCAGGATTCTCCAAGAGATGGAGCAGACTTTCCCCAGAACATAGGGGGTCCTCTGGGTAACAGTTTAACCAATCAGGAATACATGACTGTTGGAACAAGCATGAGAGTATATGCAGAAGCAATTCTAAACCTATTGCTGTTTTAGAAAGCAGAAGTGATATAATGATAATAAAAATACCCCGTATGCCATATCCTGCTTCAGTTTCCTCAAAACTCTTCAGCTCTCTCTTTGAGACTGCTTCCTTTCCTGATCCTAGGTTTAGTTTTCCTGGACCTCGTATCTCTGGTTCACTCTTCCTCTCCTCTAGTTCTGGGCTACAATACACAGTTGCTCAGAGCCCTGCTTGACCTATAATAACTTCCAGTCCCTTCTGCTCCATTCTGCGCAGCCTCATTCTTCCCCTTGCTTGATGAGCTCAGCAGTTGCTTGGTTACAAATCAATTGAAATCTAGACCTAAAAAACTGGTTTTGCTCAGTTATATCCGTCTTATTCTTTTGCTTTTGTTGTTGATCTTTTATGTCTGCCCCATTTAGAGGCAAACACACAGGCATCAGTCTCTCTCTTCTTGAATCCTGCAGATCATATACAGAATCCAGGAGTTGGACATCAAGAGCTGTTTCCAACCATCATGAAACCATCTTCAACCAAGAGGTAATAACTTATAATGGATTCTTCTGAAGAAAACTGTAGATGCATATTATATTCACAGTCAAGGAGACCTTACATTCAATTAATTTAGAGGGACCTGTCTTGAAATAAGGAATGAATGTGTTAGCTTTTTTGTGGTCCTAGTTTATCTGTCCCTAAAGCTACTTCCCACTTCAATCTGTGAAGGCTGTGAACTGAGAAAATATTATCACTGATGGAGGATCTGCCCTGGAGGGGCAGGCAGTTTCCATTAACATCACAGTATGGATCAAGATTCATGGATCCCCATTCAAGCTCATGTTGCCTTGAGCCCAAACGTTGTCAGTCCCAAAGACTGGGGATGGAGAGGGTCTGTGTTCATGGGCATTTGAAATTCCAAGACATGGAAGAGGAGGAGAAAGCAATGACTGGAGGTACTGCTCTCCGTGCTGTATAAATTACCTTTAATTTCTCTAGCAAATAATTGAAAAAGAATCAGCAAGATTTTACAGTTCCTCAGTGGAAAACATTTCATGAAACATGATACTTTTATGCATCTTACAAGGCATGAAGCAAAATAGTAGAGGTTGTCTGAAGTTAAGCCCCCACCCACCTTTCTGAGATTCAATATTCTCTATCAGATGTTCACACTCTTCAACTATCCGGTCCTCAATGGCTGCCTTGCCCGTCCCAAAGTCTCGCAAGGTTGAGAGAGTAAATTTTCGCATCACTTTCCAGTTTTCACCACGTGCAAAAATAATTCCTAAAGAAAAGCAAAGACTTCAGGTCACAAGAATAATTTAAATCAATGCTTAGAAATATTGAAAATATTACTCTTCCTTTCATAACATTTGGTTAGATTAGTGCTTGGGTAGAAAAGCCGCCATATACCTTCTTAGAAAACATTGTTAGTTTCCAAGATCTGTTTTTATTCCAATGCAGAATGAAAATGAATGTTTTAAAAATCTAATGAAAAACATGTTTTACAGAGAAAAGCATAGCTCAATTAGAGCTGTCTTCTGGAACATGGGGAGTTTCTGTTCCAAGCACTGCTCAACAGAAAAGTGAACATATGTCACCCACACTAGAGGAACCCATCACCTGGCTAGACTGGGGTTTCTCCCTCCATAAAATAATTTGTGTACTTGAAATCCCTTCCCAGCAAGGTTTAAAGAGAATTTTTATATTGTAAACTCTTGTCTAGGATGGTTTCATGAGAGAAATTGCTTTCTTGAGTAGGGGTTTGGAGCAAATGATCTCTTTAGGTCCCTTCCAGTCCTACTTTTCTGTGCTTCTGATTTTTTTTCTTACTTACCCATACTGTCATAAAATACAGCAGTCAACATGCTTAGATAATAATATATTCATTCTCTAACTGTTTTTGTAATGCAGGTAAATTTAATTAAATATATATTTTTTATTTAATTTAATATAAAAGCACCATATTTATAGAGATTTACAATCATTCAGAAGAGAGAAACTGTCCAGAAAATATCCAATGGTAAGGTGTCACAAGCAGGGGTAACACCTGACGGTTACATTTCCTTATCCATATAGGGTTTTCTTATACAGAAGTTTTGCTAGGTGCGTGTTATTTGAGAAGCACTTGGGATCTTCTTGCCTTGTTTAATGACCTGCTAGTTAGCCTGTAGTTTTTCTTATACTTATGTATAGTGAGGATAAGGAGGTATTAGGAAGTCTTATTTCTCCATGATGCTCAGCATGTTTGTCTCTGCTCTCACCCATGCCTATTTTGTCTTCAACTACACCTGCTGACTGCACTGAAGTTCCTGTTATTTAAATAGATTTAGAAGGATGAGGGTACAAACAGGCACATTAGCACCTCAACCATCTGTTCCCTACATGGGGCAACATTTCTACTTGCTTGAGTCAAGTTAGTTTATGAGTAACAATAAAATATAAGTCACCATTTCCTTTGGATAATTCTTCAAATACTGGAATTTTAGGCCTCTCTGCGAATGCATCTGCCTGATTCACCAGAGCTTCCTTCACGGTCTCGTAGCCTGAGAGCACCACCATCTTTGTGAATCCCATCTGAATGCTGAAGACTGGCCCATATGATTTTGACAGCTTAAATGAGGAAAAAATACAAGTATTTCACAAGCAGTGGGCCAAATTCACCTACTGAAGTCAACAAAGCTACAGCAGAGATGTTTGCTTGAAAAAAATTGACATTATGGAAAGAATAATTTAGACAAACAGAGAAAGACATGCCAATCCATTATCCCTCTGCCCACTTCTGAATGATTTGTAGGAAATGAATTCATGTTTATGGACACTATAAAGAACATACCTTTAAATAGTGTCACCTGAAGGTTTTCCCTTTCAGTTACAGGAGGGAGGCATAATGATATTTGTACACATTGGCTGCATGAATAAAGATCTGCCTGTTATTTGCATTCGGAATCCACAGCGAGCGCAGTGATTTGTTAATGCAAACTTGGACTCAAAAATGTCATTGAAATCATGGGCGACTGGTGCCTCCTGATTGTGGGGGGTGGGGGTGAGGGGGTGTTCCCCCAGTGGCTGATCTCTGATAAAACCAGAAGTCCCGCTGGAGCTTCTCTCGGCACCCCCACTCCCTGGCTGGCGAAGGCCAATCTCAGGGTGGACACCACGTGCCCCCCGTGTCCCCTCAAGCATCGCCTGTGATTGAAATAAAGAGCACACTTAACATCCATCTTTGATTGGAGCTATTAGAAGATATTACAGGGAGGAAGTATCACATTCAGATTTCTGCTAGATATGTGGGATGCGTATGTGGAGAAAGCGGCCTGTGAGTTAAAGGGTGCCCTCGAGAAGGCCACAAAGTGGTCAGAGGTGCAGGTAGCTCAGGAGCTGTATCATCGTTGTTAGCAGAGTATGTGGGATTGAGTGGCAGTAATAGATTTCCTGTAAGTGTCACCAATGATGAAAGGAAGCATTCTAACATAATACAAACCTTAGTCTGTCTGTCTGTCTGTCTGTAATGCTCCAGGGCAACTGCGCATGCACCACCCACAGGGCAGGTCAGATTGGCTGGCCTGGAGCATTACAAACAGACATACAGACAGGAGGAAGCAAAGGCGGTCGGGGGCCAGGGGGTGGGCCAGGTGGTCAGGGGTGCAGTGCGCTGCCTGCTGCAGGGCACAATGTGCTCCTTGCCACAGGATGTGGCCATGTGGCACGCTGTCTGCCATGGGGCACCCCATGGCACATGTTTTGTGAAGCACGGTGTGGCACCTGCTCCCCACCGTGCTGCCTTCCACTCCCTGCTGCCTGTTGTTTGGAAGTATGGTGTGGCGTACCCCCAGGCCAGAGCTGGCAGGGAGCATGAGGCGGTTGGGAGGAAGAGGAGGGGAGCAGGCATGGAGGGAAGTGCGTTGTGCTGCTCCCTAGATCTCCTGCCCCGCTCCTTGGCCCCTGACTGCCTCCGCCCTGGGATGGGGAGTGAGTAGGGAAAATGCGGGGGTGGTTGCTTGTGGCTGGACACTGAGTGGGGGCAATGCAAGGCACAGTCTGGTGGCTATGGCTGCTGCATGCAAGCTTCCCCCGACTCCTTCCTGGGAGTTAGTGCAGGGTGGAGCGGTGGGAGGTGGTGGGGGGGGGCACACGGGGCTGGGGGGAGCATGTGCCCCACTTTGGCTCCTCCATCCATGCCCCTGAATGAGCCATGGAACTCTTGATTGCCCCATGACCTGCCCCAGCCAGAGCCCTGTTCATAAAGAAATCAGAGAAAAAATGCGTTGTAGGGCTTTTGGAAAAGGGACTATGAATAGTTAGGATGGGAAAGATGAATTATGAGCAGTTGTAGAAAAACCATGAACTCTTCAGAGAAAACTAAATTCTCAGGAGCTAGCAGAGCACAGGCAGTGACTTATTGTACACCAAGAACCACAAGATAAGCAAGGGCCCATGACTGATAGAGGTTCTGACCCAGATTCCTGGCAGAGATACCATCTGTTGGGGGAAATATTGAGGATGATTTACTAGAGGGAAGCAGGATTGAAGATGCCAGAAGTAGCAACTATGCTTCATCCACTCAGAATTTCCCCCATTTTACAGCTGAAGTGGAAAAGTCTTCAGGCCAAAGGAGAGCACCTCTAGGCAGAGACGGATCAAGTGCAACATGATGCCCAGCTCCTTGCGACAGTTAGCAAAAAGAAAAGAAATGAGTGCACCAGCTGCAAGAAAAGCAGCGTCCGCCGGAGCAAGCGGAGGAGAACCAGCAGGGGAAGGGGAGAGGCAACATGAGCTTGAAATGGAGGAAAAGTGCCAATGGCCCCTCAATACCACGAGGTATTCTCAAAAACAAGGCATTCACAAAAGCTGTACAAAATCCTTTTGTCTTTTGGAACAAGGTGGTGTAATGGTATGTAATGCTCTATGGGAGAAGAGAAAGATTTACCTCAATGAGAGTCCGGTAGGGTCTCTTCAGATCGATGATGTGCAGGTTTCCAATGATGGGTAAAGGCCTTGGTCCTGGGGGAAAATCCTTTCTGATGCGGGTACTCCAGAACCTTGCAATTTTTATAATAAACATGAGGGTCAGGGCAACCACCAGAAATATCGGAACGGGATCAGCCCAATCCATTTCTCTTCAGCAAGCAGGTGGTTGGAAGGGTTAAAATGAGAGGGTGAGCAGAACAAGCTAGACCACGGTGTAATGCTGGAGAACACAGACTACTGCACAAACATCATGTACAATGGAGGATTTTAACTCTCATGGGATTAGGAAGTAATTAATCTCCTCCCCCTGGAGAGGGGCGATTGAAGCACGTGTGTCTTTGGTGTTTTACTTTTAAACAAACTGCATAGCTGGTTGGCAGAGAAGTCTGTAACTCTCCTTTCTTTACTTTCTTAGCGCTTAGTACAACATTCTGGTTCAGCAGGGAGGTCATCCAGTTCCCACTTTGCATGGAATGTGGCATATTCCAAACCGAGCAAATGATGAGAGGTGTTTCCTGACTGGGCCCTGGAGCTGGGGTGCCGGGCATCCAGGTGGATGAACACTGCGCTGAAGGAGGGATGCTTAAAAATGCCGAGGATTGTAATAACTCTGTTGTCATTGAAGTCCATGGGGCATCTATGGAAGCAAATTAGTCCAATGTTGAGCCATTTTGGAAGCTGAATCTGTTTCTTGAAGGAAATCAAATCCACACCATAATTCTGGAAGAAAAGTCATGTACTTTTCACATGGGCTTGCTACTACACAGCCCAGGGTTTCCTAGGACATGAAAAGTGCAAGACACCAAAGTTTTACTGGGCGTGTTTACACAAGACATGCACTGCAGTGTTGCCTAATTAGCTCTGCAGTCTACAAGTGCAGTGCTATTAGCATGGAGTAAACTACTTTAACTTCACTGTAGGTTAGTGCTTGTAAGCACAAGCACTATCTTTCAGTGGAGTTGTGCACTCCACAGCAACGTACGTGCAGATGTTGATCGGGTTGGCTGGGGCATGAGGGTGCTTCAGTGTGGGGCCTCCTGCCAGCTAGCCCCACACCAAAGCAGCCTCGTGCCCCAGTCAGCCCGTCCAGAGCATGTTGAAACAGGCAGAAGCAGTCCCAGGCTGGCAGGCTGATCACCTGTATCCCTTCTCAGCCAGGGCTGCTTTTCCCCAGCTCAACATAGTTTTATAGATGGTAGGGTCAGAAGGAACCTGAGCAGATCAAGTCTCACCCCCTGCCATGGGCAGGAAAGAATGCTGGGGTCAAACGACCCCGGCTAGGCAATTATCTAGCCTCCTTTTGAAGACCCCCAAGGTAGGAGCAAGCACCACTTCCCTTGGAAGTTGGTTCCAGATCCTAGCTGCCCTGACTGTGAAGTAGTGCCTCCTGATGTCCAGCCTGAACCTACTCTCAGTCAACTTGTGGCCATTATTCCTAGTGACTCCTGGTAGTGCTCGGGAGAACAGGGAGTCTCCCATTCCCTGCTGATCTCCCTTGGTAAGTTTATAGATGGCCACCAGATCCCCTCTCAGCCTTCTCTTGTGGAGGCTGAACAGGTTCAGGTCCCTTAGCTCTTCCTTGTAGGGCCTGCCCTCCAGCCCCCTGATCAAGTGGGTGGCCCTCCTCTGGATCCTCTCCATGTTGCCCACATCCCTCCTGAAGTGCAGCGCCCAGAACTGGACGCAGTACTCCAGCTGTGGCCTTATCAATGTCACATAGAAGGGGAGGATCTCCTCCTTGGTCCTGCTCGTGATGCATCTGTGGATACATGACAAGGTGCGGTTAGCCTTACTGACCGTGTCCCCACATTGGCGGCCCATGGTCATCTTGGAATCAGTAGTGACTCCAAGATCCTTTTCTACCTCTGTGCTGATGAGAAGGGAGTTCACCAGCCTGTAGGTATGCTGCGGTCCTGGGAACATGTTCAAATGGTGTGCCCGGGAGCAATAAACTCCAGCACAAACTGCACCGGAGTTTATTTCCTCTAATTAATGTAATGTATTAAAGCACCCACGGACTTGCAGTTGGGGTTAAATATCTAATTCCCTTAAGATCTTTTGAAAAACATTGCTACACAAATGGAGTTGTGCTTGCCCTGCTTACAAGTAGCAACAGCATCTCAGTGGGTCAGGATTCCTGTTGCACTCATGGGTAGAATCATATACGGCCACCCCATTCCTGTAGTATTTCACTGCTTTTGTCAAACCACAGTGCTGGACAATGCATGCCATCATTCAGGGAGCACAGAGATAGAAGAAGGAGTTACTAGAATCCTCCTTTTCTTCTTGATAAGCTCAGCACAGAAGCGGCACCTGCTGAGGTAATTTTGCAAGAAAAATATGGTATAAATAACCTAAGGAAAGAGACATTAGAGAATGCACTGTGAATAGGTTTCTGAACGGTGTATGCTAGGGCTGTGCGAAACAGCATCATTCTGCTTCGACTTCTGTTTCAATGTTTCAGCGGAACAGTGTTTCGTTTCGAGTTTTGTTTCAGTTCAAAAACACTGTTCTGTTTAATTTAATCAAAACTGTTTCGCTGTTTCACCACTGTTTCACCATTTTGTCCATAGGTTATAATGGGGAATCATAAAATGCGGCAGTCAGATTGGGGGCTCACCCGCACCCGTGGGAGAGCTGCAGGGGCTGTGTTGGAGTCCTTTTGGGGGTGCACGCCACAGATTTGCCTGCCAGATGAGAGGAGCTGGGTGTTGCCGGCTGGGACTGGTGCCGGGAAGATCGATGCTGCCACCAGTCCCAGGTGGCAGCACCCGGCTCCTGTTATCCAGCAGGCAGATCGGGGGCCTGCCCGCAGCCCTGGGAGAATTGCAGGTGCATAGCCAGACTCCTCCTGGGGGTGCATGCCCCTGATCTGCCTGCCAGATGACAGAAGTTGGGTGCTGCCAGCTGGGACCAGAGCTGAAACCAGTAAGCCTGGCTTCAAAACTTGAAATGTTTTGAAATTCCCTTGTTTTATTTCAAAGCTGTTTCAAACACTTTGGTTTCTATTTGATTTCACTGTTTCAAGCTCGAAATGCATCAAAACAGCTTTGAAACAAAATGCTGGGTGAAATTTCGCACAGCCCTAGTATATGCCTAAGGGTGTCAGCTAATCCCATTTAAATGAATGGCATACTTTTAATTGATATCCAAAGGGTTTGGTATCAGGCCAAGTTTAAGTATTTTTCTTTTCTGTAAAGAAAAGCATACAAATATGTCAAAATCTTCCCTGTGGCAGATGCAACAGCATGAACAGGTGGGTAACTCTGTATGTGTGATTTTCAGAGATACTAAGCACTCAGAGGCAATTTAATCTACAGCTGTGTCAAGCAAGTCGGAAAAAAATTCCTTTTGTACTAGTGACATTGATGAGGTGATGACTTTCTGATTGGCTGGAACTCACGGCAAAGTTGGTGTTGACGAGGCTGATGGCAATTGAAGATGCTGTATGGAAGTGGAGAAGATTCTTGGCCCAGTTGTGCAGAATGTGGGAGTGGGTGAAGAATTCAGCCCTCAAGGAAGATATTGGAGACAGAGTAGTCCAAATGAAGAAAAGGGCAGAGTGAGCATGGTGCCAGGGAAATCTTGCACTGAGAAGCTGCAGTACAAGCACCAGCAAGTTTTCAGGGAAAATTTCTTTATTCTATAAAACCTGTTGTTCACCCCACACTTCTGCAAAGGTTGGGAAATCTATTGCTTATTCAAGTTGCTAGAAAAAAACACTTTATGTAGTACATAAGTTTGTCAGTTGACAGATTGGTTACAGCAAGGTAATTTTTCTTTCCTTAAGCCTCTTCTAGAATGGACGGATATGCATTTAAAGCAATGGAACAATCCTGCTGAGTGCCCAGTATGAGTGAGGTGCTTTGGGCTTATCCCTGCCCCTGCTGCTCTACTGAGGCAAAGGCCTTTGCTCTACAGAGCCAGCAGTGAACCTCTGGAGCTTAAGGCCCAATTCTCAGACATTGTGCATCTGAATCTGGTGTCCAACTGCTGTGCACACAAGGACACCCAGTTACTGGAATATCAGGGTGGAAACTGCATGGGTGGCAACCTTCCTTGAAGTTGTCCCACTCCCTGAGCAAGTGCCCTTATCACTCAGCTATTGAGTTAAAATTTGGGAATGTTCTTCTCCATCTGATGCCTGCTAGTGATGTTTTTTTCTGCAACTGAATCTCAGGACTTATCTAACTGTAGGCGATGCATGCCTCCTGAGGCTGTGGGAGCACAGCGACCAGCCACAGGTGGCAACGCGGGCATCGGTAGCGAGGGTGGGCCAGGCAGGGACCATCCGCAGGCAGCCGCAGTGGTGTTGGTGGCAGGCGGGGTGGTCCAGCAGAACTTCTTGAGGGGGGGCGGGCACCAGAGGTTCACCTACCCCCCCCCACCCAAGCCAAGAGCGCTTGCTCTCAGTGGGGGCACCACTGCTCTCAGGGGGTGCACATGAACCCCTGTGCACCCCCTATGTGTCACCTATGTATCTAACCTTCCATGAATTCCTGACTGATCCTATTTCCCAGCTGGATTGCAGGTTTTTTGAGCCAGAGGCCTTGTGCATTCAGAGCTGAATTGCAAACTGTGCGAGTGACAAAAAACTGTGGTCATGCTGCTCCACATACACCACTTAGGTGCATTAAACAAAATAGGATTAGGCCCATATGTATTTATCCTTGTAACTGTAGGAATCATCTTGTAGTATGTTAAGGAAATATATTACATAAGAGGCACGGTGTGTTGGGATATATTCTTACATATAAGTATGGATCAAACAGAGAGAGAGTCAAAATGCTACTGGTGTCAAGGGAGAAGGTGTTTAGTTTATTGATATGTTAATGCTGGAGGAAAGTTAGTAGACACTAGAAAAAAGACAGATATGTTGATTAGCTCCAGTAGATCTAAGGAGAGACTAAAGGAGAAGAAATGTAAAAAAAGGTTTTATGTTTTGAGAAGAGTCAGATAGTCACATATGGAAGTTTCAGGCTAGATTTCCTCAGCTCCTGGAACTCAGAAGATGATTGTGACAAACCCCATTTTTTCTCCCATCTCTCTGCTGCTTGTCTACAAGGAACAGACTAAGGTTTGCCACTCAGAAAGCTTCTCATCCCCATAAACCTTAATTCCGCCTGGCCGCAGACCAGAATCTGTAACCCTAATTGTGCGGGCTGGGGGCGAGCCGGGCCCGTCTTTGCGCACACGGGCTGTGGCCAGCAGCCCGGGCACGCGGGATTGGAGAAAACCTCTGGGCGGTTTGGTACGTGCAAGCTAGAATTAGTTACGGAGGCGTAATGGTTGATTGAAAAGGTTGTTTACTTACACACAAAGATGGTATTGGTGTAGGCTGGACAGATTTCCAGGCACAGCTCCCGCTTAGATCCTCGCTAGAGGAACACGACAAATTCAATTGCTCCCATGGAGTTGTTTAGGCTCCGCGGGTCTGGTTCGGGGTTCGAAGAATTCCCCGGAGTTACTTAGGCTCTGCGGGTTTGAAGTTACAGGAAAGGGATACGTCTGGGATTGCGATCGGCGACGGGGAGAGGCTAGAAGCGAAAGGTCCCTAGGTTCGGTTCTATCGCCTCTATTGCCTGCTTAGGAGAGGCGCGTTGGTCCACGAGGGTCCGCAGCACTTGGAGATCTTCACAGTCTCTCTCTCTCTCTCTCCTGGTGTTCGTGGAGTCCTCCAACTTGGGTGGAAACCACACAAGCTTTTGTACAGCTAGCAAGCCAATAGCTAGCCACCACATGTGCCTACATTTGGAATTGGCCAATAATGTGGCGCGAATCCGAAAACAAATGGTCAGAACTCCTTTGGGGCGTGTATCACTAGCATACAAAAGAAATGCACCCTGCAAAGAAGCTGTAATTTGGCGGGAAATCCCCGTTGCACCAGAGTTCTTTCTCGCAGCAGGGAACTCTACTGTGCAAAGAAAGCGACAATTGGCGGGAAAATAATTTAGCGGTGCCGAAGCGCACACACAAACAAAAATCACAACTTTGGGTTGTGACACTAATGAGGGAAACTTTGCCAGATCCAGGGATCTCACCTTGGGTTTGTATAAATTAATAGTTCCCCCTTCCTCAAAAGAGGCAAGCTTGCAATCAATTTATCTGATAAATCAACTTTACCATGGGTAATCAATAAAGCAAATAAAATAGCAAAAGGATTTATTATGCAAGAGGGATAAGCTGTACAAGAAAAAGGATCCATAGAATTTGAAGACAGCATACAGAAATAAAATGGAGGAATCTCACTCTCTGTTAGGAATATAACACAAGCCCTTGGAGAGTCTTGTTGGTGTTTCCAGAGACCAAGTTCCCAGCTGACTGTATCAGCTCTAACAACTGGGGACCATGTGGAAGATTCCAAGAAAACTTCACCCATAGATACCAAATATGACTATAGTAAATCTAATTCCAGAAAAATATCTATGCATAATGTATGAGGAACCCCTAAAACAACCCTTTCTGTGGGGTGAAAGAATGGCAATACTGTCTTGAGGACTGTGGGAGGATAAAGTGAGACATGAGAGAGGAGTTCTTTACTAAAATGAGGTAATGTGCTGGATCCAGTCAGTATGCGGCAGCTACAGAACCAATTGCTGGCCCAGTTGTACGTACTCTGATTCGCTGCTGCACTTATAACTTCTATTGGGTACGGTCATTCAGAAGTATCATAGCATTGGCATCTAATATATCGAATATATCATTGATAATTGTTATAACATTTAGAACATTCTCCTTGAGGGACTTTTTGCATTTGGATTAAATAGAGGACTGTTAATGAATAACTGACATGGTCAGTCACATTCCAGCAGCAATGTATCCTTGAGTTTGGAGAGGAGTATTACCTCTGCTTTCCCAGAAAGGAGCTAGCAGCTTGGCAAAGGTCATGTAGGAAGTCAGTGATAGGGAAATGATAAAAAGCTGAAGTGAAGTCTCTCATGTCCAGGCTAGTGTCTATGAAGCCTGTGTGAAGCAGTTAGTATTCACTTCGGATTCAGATTTGGCAGAGTCAGGGGACAGTGATTTGATTTGGTGACTTGAATCATTGTCCTGAATTGATACAGCCAAATCTGATGCAGAGCCAAATCTCTGAATCAAACAGGTCCCACCACCCACCCGCTCTCCCAGCCCCAACAATGGCTGCCCCTGGCCCCAGCGTCCCGGCTTGGTTTTTTGGTTTTTTTTTTTAAAGCACCACACTCACCAGCTTCTGCCAGGTTGGGGGGGGGGGATCCCTGCTTCCCCCCACTGCCCCATCCTACATGGGGGGTTCTGCCATGAGCCCTCACAAACTCAGATGGCTGCTGCAGCATCCAGGGAGTGCAGTTTTTTTTTTTTTGTTTGTTTTTTTAAGAATCAGGATGTTGAGGCTGGGTCTGGGGCTGGGGGGGGGAGGGGCAGGTATTGGTGGTCCTAGGAGAGAAGGCAGGGGATGGGGGGCTCATGACAGAGTCCCCCCACAGCAGGAAGCAATGGGGAGCAGTTGGATGCTGGGGCTGGGTGGGGCAGGGGCAGTCATTGAAGGGGTTGGGAAAGCATGCAGGGGTCAGGGGGGGCTCAGGGTAGCTGGGGTATCAGGCAGGGGATGGGGCCTAGTGAACGCCTCCCCATGGTCCCCTGGCCTCTTCTGCAACCTCCCCCCTCCCCCTACTTACCGGCACAGAGTGCAGGTCCAGTTCCCTGTGGCAGCGAGAGGGGACTGCCCAAATATCCGAAGCTCTCTGAAGCGTTCCGAATCTTTTCTGAATCAATACAGAGAGCTTTGAATTGATTCGGACCTTTCTTTGGTTTCCCAGTTCAATTCTGATTTGTAGATTCTGCAGCCAAACCAGGCCAAATCTCCTTCAAATTGAATCAGTACCTGATGCTTTACTCAGCACTAGCGACTATCCCACAGGGTCACTGGACAGGCTTTCCACTAGTTTCTATGACAAACATCTCACACAAATTCATTACTTATATAAGTGTGTGTACACCTGTGGAAGAAATCAAACTTCACGTGGTGGTTGTATTAGAATTGGCAGAGCCATCTAGGTTTATTTAAAGCTGTACAAGTGATCACAGGGAGAGTTCTCAAAGGAACTCTGACCTCTACAAGTTTACAAGCGTATTTATACTTTAGACAGCGAGAAAAGATGCAGGGTTCAGACAGAGCATCCTTTAGAGAAACAGAAAGATGTTGATCATTCGTTTGTCACATGTAAGCAGTTTACTTATTTATAAAAAAAACACTGTGTTTTGGGAACAGTTATCAGCTTCCGGTTCAGAGGAGAGGAGGAGGTTAAAATCTGCACACAGAGCTTAATATATCAAGACAAAACAAGGCATGAATGTTTTTTCTTATCTTAGAACATTTTAAAACACATGGCATCAGCATCTTTTTCTCTTCTCTTTCTCTCTCTCTGTCTCTCCTCTTAGTCAAGTAAGAGGCCTGGTTAAACTTATTTCCATATACCCTTCTTTGGCTCTGGTTCCCTGAGAATTGCCTCTGGGTGAAGAGAGGATTATGTGAAAGGATTAGTTATAATCAGTTTTACCTTATTCCCACTAAAAATTCCTTTCTTTAATATAAAAAAGCTGGCCTCCTCTTGTAAAACATGAGCTCTTTTTTACCGAGTACCGTAGTAACCCTAAAAGAGCCTTTTCCATTCCTTTGCCCAACTGATTGCTAGTGGAAGGTTTGCTCAAATAGCTTGGGGAATTATGTTGGCTGATAATGTCTACATTGTATAAATGAAAGGTTAATAAAGATAGATAGACTGCAAAGCCATTACATAATGATATAGTCTAATCTTTAATTTAATACAGGCATTCAAATTTTATTCTATGAGTCCTGAAATGCAGAGTTCTGCAGAGCCCAGTTTCATGTGGTTGACTTAGAACATGACTAGAATCCCAGTTGTGTTAAGGCCAGAGCTATGTTAAAAGGTAAAGTATAACTGAGAATCAGGCCTGAAATGTGTCAGAAGACAAATTGACTTCATCCAAAGATTTCATACATTGATAAATTTAATAGATTCATAGATTATAGAGTTGGAAGGGACCCAATGGATCATCGTGTCCGACCTCCTGCCCCTGGCAGAAAGAGGACCAAGGTCAGACAACCCCAGCCAGGTGATTTTTAAGCCACCTCTTGAAGACCTCCAAGTTAGGTGACAGCACCACCTCTTTTGGAAGCCCATGCTGTCCTAGCTGCCTGCGGGGGGTTCGAGATTGAGAGTGTGGTCGGGGGTAGAAAGGTAAGAAAGATTTATTGACTTAACAAAAACACAACTACATGTAGTAACAAGACAAACAATGACAGACAAAAGCAATTCACGTTGGCAACTTATTGGTAGTCCCCTCTGATGCCTGATATACAGCAAGCTTCTCTTTCCACAAAGTTCAGTGAAGTCAGGCGTACCCGAACAGCGCTGTGTGAAGGGGTACCGGGAAGGACCCTGGAATGCAGTCCTTGGGCTCCTCGAGGTCCACGGGCCCACCAATCCAGGCAATAGCTAACAAATCCTTTTCACAGAGCTGTATCTTCCTTCTGAATGGTTTCCAGATATTTCAGCCAATTTAAAGCTTCTGAATGGTTCTGATAATGTACAACCACTCAGATTCCTTTTACTTTAACTGTCCTTAGACTGACCAATAGCAGTACAAGCCTTGCCTTCCTTTGATAAGGTAATTTTAAGTATGCCACAGGGCCTTACTACTTCTAGGCTTTGCTAAATTTACTAGGTCTTACTTTATACAAGGCCTCACTACATCTTAAACTTTAATTAGGAGTTTAGCAATAACGTATAGCTTAATATCTAAACAAATACAGAAAAACACTTAGTCTAATCTTCATAGAGCCTTCAGCCAGCACCTTTATCACACAGACATAATTTCAGCTGTCAGACCATTCTAGACTCTGACCACCCTTATTATAAAAACGGTATTCCCATTGGAAAACTTCTGAATGTTCCTTTAAAAAGTTGCATCCTGTTTCCAGTTTATTTTTGTAGTTGCTGCCATGAGTTCTCACTGGTCATGTCTACTTGAAATGCTAACGGCACAGTAGCCTAATTCTACTGCACAGTAGTGTGTGGAGCAAAAAGTGTTCTAAGACACTACCATGCATTAGTATTAGGCTATTGCACAGTTAGCATCACTAAAAAGCCATGCGTAGGTGCTACTGTGCAGTAGTGCCAGTTACTGCAAAATTGATTTAATACTTGGTTATACAAGTACTAAACTTAATGCACAGTAACCACGGCACATTAATAAATGTGTAGACCCACCCAGTATGACTGTGTTAGCAAAATTAAAGGACCACTTTATAGTGTATCTTTTAGTCTAGATGATTATAGCTTAACAAGTCATCTCTTCAGCAGGGACATGCTCAGTTGGGATGGGCTTCACCTGTCCCCCAAAGGTAAGCATGTGTTTTCTACTAGGTTGGCGGATCTCCTCCGGCTGGCTTTAAACTAGGCTCGTCAGGGGGAGGGGAAGATGAGGGCGGGGGAAGCTGTGGACCACCAAACCATGTGGCACCCACAAGGCCAGCCCAGCCTGAAGAAGGAGAACATTGGGAACCTTCAAGCCATGGGGCGGCCAACACTACAGCACAGGTAAGCAACGAGAAGGTAAGAAATAAGGGGCCTCTTGGGATTCGGAGCGGGGGGACAGCAAAGGCACTAGTCGCAGGGCTCAAGTGCCTATATACAAATGCTAGGAGCATGGGGAACAAGCAGGATGAGCTAGCGCTCCTGCTTGCACAAAACACCTATGACTTAGTAGGGCTAACGGAAACCTGGTGGGATTCATCCCACGACTGGGTGGTACATATTGAGGGTTACAGATTGAACAAAAAGGACAGGGTGGGGGAAAAAGGGGGAGGGGTTGCGCTCTATGTCAATGAGCAATATACATCAACCCTCATCAAGAAGGAATCAAAGGACGAGGAAGTAGAAGGATTGTGGGTTAGGCTACATGGGGGGCAAGGAGAAAGGGATTTAGTGGTAGGGGTCTGCTACAGACCCCCACACCAATGGGAAGAAATAGATTCGGGGCTCCTGAGGCGGCTCTCGGAGACCATAAAAGCTAAAGCAGCAGTAGTCATGGGGGACCTAAACTACCCAGACATCTGCTGGGAGACGCAGACGGCAAACTCCCACCGCTCACGAAGGCTTCTAACCTGTGTACAGGACCTCCACCTGACACAGGAGGTACACGGTCCCACTACGGGGAATGCCATACTGGATCTGGTATTGGCAACAGGGGATGACATGGTAGGGGACCTACAGATCGATAGCCAACTCGGGGACAGTGATCACCTGATAATAGAATTCTTTATAAAACGTCGAATGACTAAGGTAACTAGTAGGGTGAAAGTGCTAGACTTTAGGAAAGCTGATTTCAATGAACTCAGACGATTAGTCAAAGATGCACTGCAGAGTAGGAGTTTTGAAGTGATGGGAGCCCAAGAAGGGTGGCTGTGCCTTAAGGAAATGATCCTTCGGGCACAAAGCAAGACGATCCCGATGCGAGGGAAAAGAGGGAAAGGGGCCAGGAGGCTTCCTTGGCTGACCAGAGAAATCCAGGGCAGCCTAAGGGCCAAAAGGGGAGCACAAAAAATGTGGAAACAGGGAGAGATCACCAAAGACGAATATACCTCCTCTGCTTGCGCTTGTAGGGAGGCAGTTAGACAGGCCAAAGCTACCATAGAGCTGAGGATGGCATCCCAAGTAAAAGACAACAAGAAATTGTTTTTTAGATATATAGGGAGTAAAAGGAAGGCCCAGGGAGGAATAGGACCCCTGCTAAATGGGCAGAAACAATTGGTGACGGACAGGGGGGACAAGGCTGAACTCCTCAACGAGTTCTTTGCCCCAGTGTTCCTAAGCTAGGGGCATGACAAGTCTCTCACTGGGGTTGTAGAGAGGCAGCAGCAAGGCGCCAGACTTCCATGCATAGACTCTGAGATGGTGTAGAGTCACTTGGAAGAACTGGATACCTTTAAGTTGGCAGGCCCGGATGGGCTCCATCCGAGGGTGCTGAAGGCACTGGCCGACATCATAGCAGAGCCACTGGCGGGAATATTTGAACGCTCGTGGCGCACGGGCAAAGTCCCAGAGGACTGGAAAAGGGCCAATGTGGTCCCCATTTTCAAGAAGGGGAGGAAGGAGGACCCAGGCAACTATAGGCCAGTCAGTCTCACCTACATCCTCGGCAAAATCTTTGAAAAAATTATCAAGGCTCATATTTGTGAGAGCCTGGCAGGACAAATTATGCTGAGGGGAAACCAGCACGGGTTCGTGGCAGGCAGATCATGCCTGACCAATCTAGTCTCTTTTTATGACCAGGTTATGAAACTCCTGGACACAGGAGGAGGGGTGGATGTCGTGTACTTAGACTTCAGAAAGGCCTTCAATAAGTTAGCCCACCCCAAAGTGGTGAACAAGTTAAGAGGCTGTGACTTTGATGACTACACAGTCCGGTGGGTGGTGAATTGGCTAGAGGGTCGCACCCAGAGAGTGGTGGTGGATGGGTCGGTTTCGACCTGGAAGGGTGTGGGCAGTGGGGTCCCGCAGGGCTCGGTCCTTGGACCGATACTCTTTAATGTCTTCATCAGCGACTTGAACCAGGGAGTGAAATGTACTCTGTCCAAGTTTGCAGATGACACAAAGCTATGGGGAGAAGTGGACACGCCGGAGGGCAGGGAACAGCTGCAGGCAGATCTAGACAGGTTGTACAAGTGGGCAGAAAACAACAGGATGCAGTTCAACAAGGAGAAATGCAAAGTGCTGCACCTAGGGAGGAAAAATGTCCAGCACACCTACAGCCTAGGGAATGACCTGCTGGGTGGTATGGAAGTGGAAAGGGATCTTGGAGTCCTAGTGGACTCCAAGATGAACATGAGTCGGCAGTGTGACGAAGCCATCAGAAAAGCCAATGGCACTTTATCGTGCATCAGCAGATGCATGACGAATAGGTCCAAGGAGGTGATACTTCCGCTCTATCGGGCGCTGGTCAGACCGCAGTTGGAGTACTGCGTTCAATTCTGGGCGCTGCACTTCAAGAGGGATGCGGATAACCTGGAGAGAGTTCAGAGAAGGACAACTCGTATGGTTAAGGGCCTGCAGACCAAGCCCTACGAGGAGAGACTAGAGAACCTGGACCTTTTCAGCCTCCGCAAGAGAAGGTTGAGAGGCGACCTTGTGGGTGCCTATAAGTTCATCACGGGAGCACAGAAGGGAACTGGTGAGGTTTTATTCACCAAGGCGCCCCCGGGGGTTACAAGAAAAAATGGCCACAAGCTAGCAGAGAGCAGATTTAGATTGGACATTAGGAAGAACTTCTTCACAGTTCGAGTGGCCAAGGTCTGGAATGGGCTCCCAAGGGAGGTGGTGCTCTCCCCTACCCTGGGGGTCTTCAAGAGGAGGTTAGATAGGCATCTAGTTGGGGTCATCTAGACCCAGCACTCTTTCCTGCCTATGCAGGGGGTCGGACTCGATGATTTCATAGATTTCATAGATTTCATAGACATTAGGACTGGAAGGGACCTTGGAAGATCATAGAGTCCAGCCCCCCACCCAAAGGGCAGGAACTCAGCTGGGGTCATAGGATCCCAGCAAGATGAGCATCCAGTTTCATCTTGAAGGTGTTCAATGAAGGCGCTTGAACAACCTCCGGTGGCAGGCTGTTCCAGACCTTGGGGGCTCAGACAGTAAAGAAATTCTTCCTTATGTCCCTCCTGAAATGATCTTGTAGTAGTTTGTGACCATTCGACCTCGTCATCCCTTGGGGCGCTCTGGTGAACAAACGTTCCCCCAATACTGGTGGTCACCCCTGATAAACTTGTAGGTGGCCATCAGATCACCCCTGAGCCGGCACTTTTCCAGCCTAAAGAGCCCCAGGGCTCTCAGCCTGTCATCGTCTGCTTCCCAGACCTCTGATCATGCGCATGGCTCTTCTCTGGACTCTCTCAAGCTTCTCCACATCCTTTTTGAATTGTGGAGCCCAAAACTGGACGCAGTACTCCAGCTGCAGACTCACTAAGGCCGAGTACAGGGGGAGAATGACGTCCCGGGATTTGCTTGAGAAGCATCTATGGATACAAGCCAGCATTTTGGTTGCTTTACTAGCCGCAGCATCTCATTGCAGGCTCATGTTCATCTTGTGGTCAATGATGACTCCCAAGTCTCTTTCTTCCATAGTGCTAGCCAACATAGCACTGCCGAGCCTATAAGGATGCTGCGGGTTTTTCCTCCCAAGGTGGAGAACCTTGCATTTATCGGCATTGAACACCATCAGATTCTCATCTGCCCACTTGCTGAGCCTGTCCAGGTCAGCCTGGATCATCCGCCTGTCTTCTGGTATGGATGCTTTGCCCCAAAGTTTGGTGTCATCTGCGAACTTGGCCAGTCCGCTTCTGACTCCAGTGTCCACATCATTAATGAAGATGTTGAACAGTATGGGTCCAAGGACAGAGCCCTGCAGGACCCCACTGGTCACAGGACACCACTATGAGTGACTTCCATTAATTGTTCCCCTCTGGGTCCAACCCCGGAGCCAATTTTCCAGCCAGTGGATCGTGGAGGACCCAAGGCGACAATTGGCCAGTTTCTCCAAGAGACGATCATGGGACACCAGATCGAGGACTTTTTTGAAGTCAATATATATGACATCAATCTCATCTCCCTTGTCCAGGTGATAGGTCACCTGGTCGTAGAAGGAAATGAGATTGGTCAAGCAAGACCTACCTGTGGCAAACCCGTGCTGGCTATCCCTTAAGATGTTGGTGTCGGCCAGTCCATTAAGGATGGCCTCCTTAATAAACTTTTCTATGGTCTATTGAGGTCCCTTCCGACCCTAACATCTATGAATCTATGAATCTCTTGGGTCAATTAAATAACCTGACATTCTTTAGTTTATTGTATTTTGTCATAATTTCAACAACTTTTAAGTTCTTAGCTGTTTTTTTTAACCCTTTTCAATTTTCAGCCTCTGTTTATTTCTACTTTTGTGTCATTCTAGTTTGCAGCATGTTTGAGGGTGCTGATGCCACAAGGACTCCTGGTTTCTGATCCTTGCTCCTGGGACTGCTTATTCATTTGTATTAAAGAGCCATTGGAAGCAGGGATCAGAGCCCGAGCTCTCTTTCTCTCAGGGGAGTGCTTTCATCCCTGGGCTGCAGAGGGTAGTTTCCCATTGCTTGGTATCCTGACCCCATAACTCTTGCATTCCTTTCTGCATAGTGGCCCATCTTGAATAGGAGGGATGGAGAATGATCGCTGCTCAGCGTTGTCTCTAGCCCTGAATTCAGAGTACTCGCATTGGAGGTGGGAGGTGGGGTTTTTATTTTAGCCTCCCCCCACCATGTGCACCTTCTCAGGATGAAGGGGTCTGAGATAATGGTTCTCAACCGGGGTGCCATGAAAATCTACCTGGGGGACTGCAACACCAACACTGTGCTACAAAGTCCAATGGCCAAACACACCTTGGTTTTCAGGCCTGTGGAGTCAAATCCAGAAGAGCGGAAGAGGAAGTGGCATGCTTATCCATCTGATACTTGCAGTAGGATCCTGAGGCTGATCTGCATGTGTTTAGTATTCATATGGCTTAAGCAGCATAAAACCACCTGATGCCTGTCATTGGTACTTCTGCACCAGTCGTACTTCCAGCCTCTGTTGTCCAGAATTAGAGTAAAGAAAGTGGGGTGGTGGGGAGAGACCGAGACAAGTAATATACATATCCGCTTGAAATAGCTTTATTTGAGTTTCCTATTCCTTGCTGTGGAACCTTTCTATGACACTCTCTGACCATGACTTTTCTCTCCTTTAGTGCTTGAGTGGATTATGCAGGAAGTTCAGTAAGGAAAACCATAAAGTTCTGCACATAGGATGGACCAATCCCATGGACTGGTACTGACTGGGGACCAACTGGCTGAGCAGCAGCTCTGCAGAAAAAGACCTGGGGTAACAGAGAACAGTCAGCTGAAAATGTGCCAACTTGACTCAACATGCATCCCCAGATGTACAGATCTTGTAGTTGCCTATTTGGCGTGTCCTTTGAGCAAGGTGTTTAAGCTCCCTATAGTTCTTTTAGAATAATAAGATGGCTAGTAGCTCATATCACCCATTTGTCATGTAGGGAAGGCTTATTTCAGAGTCTGAAGTGTGGTGGTAATGATGGATCAAGGTACTTGGATCAAGATGGCTCAAATGTTTTCTCTGAATTTATGGGGTTTCTCTGCTGACTTGGGCATGTGCTGCAAACATTTCTAACCTGTTCCTTAGCAATTGTAGAAAGAGTACTGGGGAGAAGTGCTACTGCCTCTACTTTGGCATCATCTCTGTGGGACTGGAAGAAGATAGGGCACCTGAGATAAGCAGTAAGTTGGAACTTCCTTGTCTGTCATCTGTTATATATAAATGACATTATTTTCGCAGGCCACTGGATATTGCCGTGTAGGTTGGATTCCTGGAGAGCCGCTTTTTTGGACCACGGTTGTGGGTGGATCCTGGAGGGCTGCGTTTTCTTTTTGGATTCAGATCTTGTGGTTGTTGACCTGAAGGATATAGGGGCAGCCCAATTTGAGTAAGTTTTGGGAAAAGAATAAAAGTAAGGGGTTGGATTCCGTGAGCTTGTCATTGGGGGATGTGGACGACCCCTCCATGTTGACATAACTTTTATGGGAACATGGTCACAATCCATGGACTTCTTGAGCTATTAGTGATATTGTGAAGTTCCAGATTTAGAAACTAAATTTGAACACTATTGCTTGCTGTATAAACAAACGGCCCCTGCACAGCAGCGTGGACCAGCATTATAGCTCTTATGGGAAACTTCTAAGAAGGCAATAGAGCAAAAAGCAGAGGAGGCTTTGAAATGTGACCAGGGTTAGCAACAGCTAAGTAATGTGCAGGAGGACAGGGATAAGTGGAAGGGATTAGTTTAGAGTTTGCAAATGCAGCCAGGAGTCAGAGACAGGTTGATGGTATCGAGTTGGGAACTACAGCCAATGGGCAATGGTAATCTCTGGGAGTTGGGTAGTTGGGGTAGCTTCTCACTATGCCCTGATTTCCCCCTTGGCAAACTGCAGTATGGATGCTAGGGAGAGCTAATTCTTGATCAGATTAATCCTGGGCAAGTTGTAACAATTAAGCACGATGTTGCTGTTCCCCTACAGCTGATGTCAGCAAAACTGATCTGTGGAGGAGGTGAAATTTGATAGAGAAACAGGTTAAGGAGTTGAAAAATCCTCACTGTCAGATGTTGCTTGAAACTTTGCAGATGGCTTTTATACAAAAGAAAACAGCAGAGGAGAGGAATGAGTTAACAAAGGTGGGAAGTTAAAGAGCAAAGCAGCGCAGAGATTGATAGAGCTCATTTGAATGCAAAAAGCTGGCAGGAGGGGCAAAGCCAGACCCATGTTGATTAGTTCAGCCTTCAGTGCCTTCCAATTCACCATAGGGAAGGAAAGCCCTACACCCCAAGCACCCAAGGGGCTAGTAGGATGAGTCTGTTTTGACTACCAGGGGTGCCCAACCATTCCAGTTTAGTGGGAAATAAGGGAAATATGAAAACCCCCTAATGTTGATTAATATGGGAGCCTTGATCAGCATTTTTTGTAGCAGTGATGGGTTTCAGACACGGTTATGATGGACCCTAGATCATTTGTAATGGCGACCTTATACTGGAGAGTTAAAAAGCTCACTGATTAATAAGGAGTGAAAGTTGGCAAAGAAACACGCAGTAAAGAAAGATAAGTGGAGGAGAGAGTGAGAATGAAATTTTAAGAATGATTGTTTTATAGCAGGGAGAAATATGGTAACCTTGAGAGAGAGCTGCCATCTGATCTCAGAGGATGTCTGAGGTGGTTAAGTAAAATAACTTTTATTGCCGGTCCAATAAGAAGTCAGTAGCAGAGAAAATTAACTTCCTGTGCTAGAAACACTGTGAATGTTTCTAATAGAAGTAGAACCTAAGGAGCCTAATGAGTGAGCGGTTTTGCAAAGATGAAGCTGTTTGTGCAACACAAAGTGTGTAAGCAGTGTTGTGTCTTTGCTCTGAAAAGTGTAAATTGGAAGTTACAGATACAAGATATGGGAAGCCAAAATCTTATATGGGCAACACAGCTGCAACAAGATAAAAGGAGAAAGTAGAAGTAGAAGTAGGGAGCAGACCAGGAAAGCCAAGGCTGCTACTGAACTCCAGCTAGCTTTGAGCATCAAGGACAATAAAAAGTCCTTTTTCAGATATGTGGGGAGCCAGAGGAAAAGCAGGGGCAACATTGGACCCCTGCTGAACCAGATGGGGCAACTGACAACTGACACCCAGGAAAAAGCCAACCTATTAAATAGGTACTTTGCGTCGGTCTTTCATCAGTCCCGTGGGACGCCCATGCCCGCTACGGGACAGGGAAGTCCGGTTGAGGGTGATCCCCTGCCCTCCATTGATGCTGACTTCGTGAAGGAACATCTTGAGAAGCTGGATACCTTCAAGTCAGCCGGCCCTGACAATATTCACCCCAGGGTACTCAAGGAGCTGGCGAGCATCATAGCCCAGCCTCTAGCACGGATCTTTGAAAACTCTTGGTGCTCTGGTGTAGTGCCCGAAGCCTGGAAGAAGGCCAATGTGGTGCCTATCTTCAAGAAAGGGAGGAAAGTGGATCTGGCTAACTATAGGGCCATTAGCCTGACTTCTATCTGGGGGAAGATCTTAGAAAAGTTTATCAAAGAGGCCATCCTTAATGGACTGGCTGATGCCAACATCTTAAGGGATAGCCAGCACGGGTTTGCCACAGGTAGGTCTTGCTTGACCAATCTCATTTCCTTCTACGACCAGGTGACCTATCACCTGGACAAGGGAGAAGAGATTGATGTCATATATCTTGACTTCAAAAAAGTCTTTGTCCTGGTTTCCCATAATCACCTCTTAGAGAATGTGGCCAATTGTCACCTTGGGTCCTCCATGATCCACTGGCTGGAAAACTGGCTCCGGGGTCGGACCCAGAGGGTAGTAATTGATGGAAGTAACTCATCATGGTGTCCTGCGACCAGTGGGGTCCCCCAAGTGTCTGTCCTTGGACCCATACTGTTCAACATCTTCATTAATGATGTGGACACTGGAATCAGAAGCGGACTGGCCAAGTTCGCTGATGACACCAAACTTTGGGGCAAAGCATCCACACCAGAAGACAGGCGGGTGATCCAGGCTGACCTGGACAGGCTCAGCAAGTGAGCGGACGAGAATCTGATGGTGTTCAACGCCGATAAATGCAAGGTTCTCCACCTTGGGAAAAAAAACCCGCAGCATCCTTATAGGCTCGGCAGTGCTATGTTGGCTAGCACTATGCAAGAAAGAGACCTGGGGGTCATCATTGACCACAAGATGAATGTGAGCCTGCAGTGCGATGCTGTGGCTAGTAAAACGACCCAAACGCTGGCTTGCATCCATAGATGCTTCTCAAGCAAATCCCGGGACGTCATTCTCCCCTTGTACTCAGCCTTAGTGAGGCCGCAGCTGGAGTACTGCGTCCAGTTTTGGGCTCCACAATTCAAAAAGGATGTGGAGAAGCTTGAGAGAGTCCAGAGAAGAGCCATACACATGATCAGAGGTCAAGGAAGCAGACCCTACGATGACAGGCTGAGAGACCTGGGGCTCTTTATCCTGGAAAAGTGCCAGCTCAGGGGTGATCTGATGGCCACCTATAAGTTTATCAGGGGTGACCACCAGTATCTGGGGGAACGTTTGTTCACCAGAGCACCCCAAGGGATGATGACTAGGTCGAATGGTCATAAACTACTACAAGACCGTTTCAGGATGGACATAAGGAAGAATTTCTTTACTGTCCGAGCCCCCAAGGTCTGGAACAGCCTGCCACCGGAGGTGGTTCAAGCGCCTACATTGAACACCTTCAAGAGCAAACTGGATGCTCATCTTGCTGGGATCCTATGAACCCGGCTGACTTCCTGCCCTTTGGGCAGGGGGCTGGACTCGATGATCTTCCAAGGTCCCTTCCAGCCCTAATGTCTATGAAATCTATAGAAAGGGTCCAGCTCTGCTCCAAGGCCAAGGACAGTGGATGTGAAACAGATATCTTGTGATCCTATGTGCCCCTGTGCCTAGCGAGATAGAAGGGGATACAGGTGAGATAAGCAATGTTACTGGACACCTGCATATTCTTATGGTGGCTTTGCAGAGATTGTGCTAACATGCATGTGTTGCAAGGTAGAGAGACTGTTGGAAGTGTAAGTGTGCGCACTCTCATTGGTAACGGGGTGAGAAATGAATTTACTACCTCCCTCGCTCTCCAGGAATAGGGTGGAGATCCTAGAAAGTGCAATTAAGCTGCTTTGAAGGCCAATTTTGTCACGTGTACAAGTGTCCCTAGTTCCCCCCACCCATGCCATCACTTGCTAATCAACATTCAGGATTGAGCATTCACCACTGTCTGGACATGGTGAGGTGGTGTTTGGCATTTTGAATGAACTTGTGCAACAGGTTGGCAGAGATGTGCAAATTTCTCACTCTTCGGGATGAAAGTCCAGCACTCTGGCAGAGCAGGAAGGTTCTCCGGTTAATATGTAAGCAGTCAAATTCCTTATTCAGCAGATGCTGATATGTGTGTGCTGACTGGGCCCTGAAGCTGGGGTGCCAAACACATCCAAGGAGCAGAACAGAGTACGGTGGGCAGCATGCTTAAAAGTGGTCAGCACTGTAAAAACTCTGCTCCCGCTGAAGTCCATGACCTTTCTGAGTGAATAGAAATGTCACTCAGAAGCACGGCTGGGCCAGCTCTGAAGAGTTTTGACACCCTCACTCTGATTCTTCAAGGAAATCAAATCCACCCACCAGGACTTGCTGAGACCTCATTTATTGCTGACATGGGATCGCTATGATACAAATTGAGATTTTCAAGGAGATGAAAAGTGTGAGGTACCAACAACTCATTTACCCTCAACCGGAAGGTCCTCGGAAAATGAGAGCAAGGCAGAGTGAATTGTATTTGCTCTACTCACACAAGTAGGGACAGTTTCTCAGAGGATCAAATCCCTCATTCCACTTACAGGCAGATTAATACAAGGCCCACCCACTCCCCATAATACGTTGTTTCTTTCTTTCTTAAACTCTAGTGCTGGATAATTGATTTCTGACAGGCAGATACATTTAGGGGGCCTGTACATGAGCCAGAAGGCTGCTCTGATGAGCTGTAATTACAGTGTGTTGGAGCAGACTCGATTAATCAAGTCTGCAGGAGCATGCTAATTAGCGCGCTCCAGCTAGCCTCCGTGTCTCATGAATTAGCGCGCTCCGGCTAGCCTCCTGTGCTTCAGAATGGTGCCGAGGGTGCTTTAACTAAAGGGTTGTTCAATGAGCTTTAGATAAAGCACCTCCACTGCCATTTTGAAGAGAGGGGACACTGATACCCTAGACTCTGCGGGCACTTTGATTCAAGCTCTAATTAAAGGGTCCCCTCCACCCCTGGAGCACATGTAAAAATAAGTCTAAAGCCTATTGAAATGAATAGAAGTCTTTGTATTGACATCAACCAGGTGTGAATTCAGCTCAACCTTAAGTGTCTTTTCCTCCATCAACTCATAGAAAAGAAAGCAAGTGTATCAAGATCTCCCCGATGGCAGATACTACTGCACACACAGTTGGGTAACTCTACGTGTGGTATTAGGTGTGTGTCACATAACTCTAAAAATAAATCTGTCCATACTTGTGCGAATCAGATGATGCTATTATAGTGATAAGCCCAGTGGTTCATTAATGGGCACAGCAATAACCTTCAGTTCAACAGTCAGCTGCAGAAAGCTTCACAAACTCACAACCACTGTAAAAGGGAGTAGAAACATACCCAGAAACGGCAGTGTAAAGAACAGCCAATGAGCTCCAGGTGATTCAGACTTCACTGCTGAGTCCTGATTGGGTGGGATTCATAGCCATATTGATTTGCAACTTGTGTTAAATGAAGGTGTCACCTGCATTCGTGGAAGTGTCTAATGGTGAGTGGAGAACACAGGCTGCAAAGAGACTGGAGCCAGAGTGGTCTGAGGGCAGAGTTGTCAGGGAAGGGTGGAGCTGGGATAACGCTGGGAAGTCAGGACTTGACTCCAAAGAAGAAATCTTTGACAAGCAGGTGTGTTTCAAAATGAAGACATCAGTCAAAAAATTTAGCCATAGGAAACTACTATGTTTTTCAAAATATTGTTGGCCATCCGGGGCCTCTGTAAAAGTCAAGAAATCTTTTGTCTCTTCAGATTTTCCACAACAACATCTTAGTTTAGTGTGCAAGCTCTGCTGGGCAGAAAGAGGGAGCGATGTATTGTGTAAGCTAATCATAATATATACGTGTGACAGCAGTGGGATCTGCTCTGCTAACTGAATTTGAACTGTAAAAACTCTGCTAACTGGATGAAAACTACAGCTCTCAGAGACCCTGGATGCTGAGAGACAAAGGAGGAGGAACCAGAAGCGGCGGAAAGCACAGGACTCAGCGGCAGATGATAAGATGCCTGGAGATTACAGGAGTCATGGAAGCAGTAGTGTTGGATTGCAGCAGCAGAACTCAGATGGGTGGACAGCAGTTGTGCGCTCTCAGGATTGGAGGCTGGTTGGAGCGCTTCCAGAGGTGTGGGAGGGAACCAAGTTGAGTGAAGATACTACATTGTTAGTGCTTGTGATGTGTTATTTAGCTATTAAGTGTCTGTACTTTAATGTTAATGTTTATCTGTTTTTTTAGCTCTTCCTAGCCCATTGACTTGTGACCCTGATCCCCAATATTTTCGGTATAAAATTAGGATTTTTTCCTTTTGGTTTCCTGTGCCACTTTCCAGGGTTGCAAGGTTCAGTACAAAAGGTTAGCACAAAGACAATTCCTTTTTCAGTCTTCTGGTTATTACTGTAGCTTTTCTAGGGATTATATAATACTTCTATAATGCCCACTGCCAAGAGAATGAAGCAGATCCCTTAACATTTCCCATCTGTTCTCAGGTTTTGTTTGCTAGTTTTCATTACATTTCATAGATTCATAGATTCATAGGTGTAGGGTCGGAAGCAACCTAAGTAGATCATCAAGTCTGACCCCCTTCCCTGGACAGGAGGGAATACTGGGCTTATATGACCCCAGCTAGGTAATTATCAAGCCTCCTCTTAAATACCCCCAAGGTAGGAGCGAGCACCACTTCCCTTGGAAGTTGGTTCCAGATCCTAGCTGTGAACTAGTTCCTTCTAATGTCCAGCCTTAACCTACTCTCAAAGAACTTATGGCCATTATTCCTTGTTACTCCAGGAGGTATTTGGGGGAACAGGGTCTCTTCCGTTCCCTGCTGGTCCCCACTGGTAAGTTTATAGATGGCCACTAGATCCCCACTCAGCCTTCTCTTGTTAAGGCTGAACAGGTTCAGGTCCCATAGCCTCTCCTCATAGGGCCTGCCCTGCTGTCCCCAGATCATGTGTGTAGCCCTCCTCTGGACCCTCTCAATACTGGCCACATCCCTCCTGAAGTTCGGTGCCCAGAACTGGATGCAGTACTCCCAACTGGGGCCTGACCAGTGTTGCATAGAGGGGGAGGATCACCTCCTTGTCTCTGCTTGTGATACATCTGTGGATGCATGACAAGGTGTGGTTGACCTTCCTGACCACGTCCTCACATTACCAGGCCATGATCATTTTAGAATTGGTAATGATCCCAAGATCCCTTTCTGGCACTGCGCTGATAAGAAGGGAGTTCCCCAGCCTATAGGTATGCTACTGGATCTTCCTCCCTAGGTGCAGAACCTTGCACTTGTCAGTATTGAATCCCATCCTATTCTCATTTGTCCACCCCTGTAACCTGTCCAGGTCCAGTTGTATCCTATCCCTCCCTTCTAGCATGCCCACCTTGCCCCAAATCTTGGTGTTATCAGCGGATTTGAACAGGGTGCTTTTAACCCCCTTGTCCAAGTCGCTAATAAATATATTGAACAGTACGGGCCTGAGGACCAAGCCCTGGGGGACTCCACTGCCCACATCCCTCCAGGTCGAATATGACCCATCCACCACCACTCTCTGGGTGCGGCCCCTCAGCCCAGTTGCGATCCATTTGACTGTGTAGGCATCAGTGCCACAGTCGCCTAGCTTTTTAATGAGGATGGGGTGGGAGACAGTGTCAAAGGCCTTCCTGAAGTCCAGAAAGACTACGTGCACTGCGACACCTGCATCCAAGGATTTTGTGACCTGATCGTAGAAGGCAGTCAGGTTGGTCTGACAGGACCTGTCCCTAATGAAGCCATGCTGGTTGCCCCTGAGCTTCATCCCCCCTGCTGGGCCCTCACAGATGTGCTCCTGGATAATCTTCTCAAACAGCTTCCCCAAGATTGAGGTAAGACTAACGGGCCTATAGTTGCTCGGGTCCTCCCTCCTCCCTCTTTTGAAAATGAGGACCACATTGGCCTTCTTCCAGTCTTCTGGCACCTGGCCAGAGCACCACGAGTGCTCATAAAGCCATGCCAGGGGTCCTGTGATAACCCCATGATTTCAATTGTCTCTTTCCCCTTAGCAAAGATGAATTTATTCCAACTGACCAATACAAACTTTTTTTGCATTGCTGCGGTAATATTTTTGTATTAAGTTCCCTGGGTCTTGACCACATCTTCACTAGCAAGAAAACAAACAGGATATCCTCCAAAATGTTATGATGTCTCAACCCCACAGGGCAGATCTCTGACAACATAAAGGTATTTTCAGTCATTAAAGCTTGAAACAGGTCTATAATGAGGTAAAAGAGAAACACAATCTCACTATTTCCTGTTGTTAGCTTTACACATATTAGGATTAAAGCATCGGGCTCAGGGCATAGTAATCAATATCTCAATGTATAGTTGGAAATGGGTATCCAGTGGAGTGCCCCAGAGGTCAGTCTTGGGGTTGGTTTGTTTAGTGTGTTCATCAACAACCTGGAAGATGGGATGTATTGCACCCTCAGCAAATTTGTTGATGACACCAAGCTTGGGGAAGTAGTAGATACTCTGCAGGGATGGGCTAGGATTCAAAGAGACCTAGACAAATTGGAGGATTGGACCAAAAGAAATCTCATGAGTTTCAATAAGGACAAGAGTAAAGTCCTGCACTTAGGATGAAACAATCCCATGCACTGGTACTGGGCACTGATTGGTTGGGGAGTGACTGGGGAGTGACTGGATAAGCAGCAGCTCTGCAGAAAAAGACCTGGGGGTTACAGTGGACAGTAAGCTAAATGTGAGCCAACAATGTGGCTGTGTTGCAAAGAAGGCTGATAGCATAGTGGGCTCCATTTGTAGAAATATTACCAGCGGGTCAAGGGACATGATTCTTCCCCTCTATTCAGTGCTAGTGAGGCCACATCTGGAGTACTGTGTCTGGTTTTGGGTCCCACACTACAGAAAGTATGTCGACACATTGGAGACAGTCCAGTGGAGGATACAACAGTTCAGGGCCTGGGGCACATGATTTCTGAGGACAGACTGAGGGAACTAGGCTTATTTAGTATGGAAAAGAAAAGACTGAGCAGGAATTTAATAGCAGCCTTCAACTACCAGAAGAGTGGTTCCAAAGAGGGTGGAGCTGGCCTGTTTTGAGTGGTGGCTGATGACAGAATAAGGAGAAATGAGGTCAAGTTGCAGCAAGGGAAATTTGGGTTAGATATTAGGAAAAACTTTCTCACCAAAAGAGTAGTAAAGCACTGGAACAGGTTACCTAGACAGGTGGTGGAATCTCCGTCCTTGCAGGTTTTTAAGACTTGGCTAGATAAAGCCCTGACTAGGATGGTCTAGTTGGGGAGGGTCCTGTTTTGAGCAGGGGATAGGACTAGATGATTTCCTGGTGTCCCTTCCAAACCTCATTTGCTATGGTTTTAGATTCTATAGATCTATGTGGATCCTAAGAGCTTTCTTCATTACCTTGGGGTCCAAAAACCACACTTTTTTCCTTGGGTCCCTCCTGAATCCTGAAACCTGGGTAATACTTCTCACATTTAACAGAGAGAGGAAAAAGAATGGTGTTTCCATATTTCCATATGTTGGAATCAATTTGCTCTTAAGGCACACAGGTTATGATTTTTTTTTTCCATTGTCTTCCTGAAAATCCATTTGAAAGAACAATTGCCAAGGTCTGTAGGTGAACAGGCAGGTATTCAAATGACTGATCTTTTCCCATTGGGTTTTATTGAATTTGAAACAACAGTGGCATTGTAAGAAGTTGGGCTTCCCTACAAAATAGGAGTAGAATTTAAGAGTCCTGGGTATAGAGTCTGATTCAGTGTTCACTGGAATAATCTTATGCCATTTGGGAATGATGCACATGCAACCATAAACCTGAAGTTTCTGGTACCTGTGCACACTTGGGATTCCATTTCAATTTAACAGCCTAAATCAATGAGTTAGGCACTGAAATAACTAGGGTGATTTGGGTGAGTTTGTTTTTCTGCCTCATTTTCCCATCTGTAAAAATTATATTACTACTAGTTAAAAACATTTTTAAAAAACTGAGAAGGACTCAGACATCATATCCATATGTATCCAAAGCAGACTGAGAGGTCTTGTTATATCACAGGTTGTCTTTCTATTTTAATTTCACAGAATCACTTTTAGAAGAACACATAGCTGCCATTAGCCCCCCTTCTCCATTCATTATGAGCAGTACTTTAAAACACATCACATTCTTTGTACTGATGAGGTATATTGATTAATGTGCTAGATACACTATTTTTGAGATCTTATGTGATAAAAAGATGCTGTTTCTTTAAATCAGAGATGAATGAACATTGTTTTGAAAAGGTTGGTAAGGAACAAGAAGTGCAAATTTTAGGTTCGTACTGATGATTTTCACTACTGAAGCTGTAAATCTTTTAATTAAAATATGCTACATGCATATCCTTTTACAAAAGCCTTTGTATATGGAGTTCCCAAGACTGCAGTGCTAGAACTGGAGCCATGAAAAAAGATATGAGCAAGTTTTGAAAATATGGTCCCTGCTCTGCCTTAGCTTCTTTCTTTGCCTTCTCTCTTTGCCTTGTGCATACAAGGAAAAAGTATATTTTGAGCTTGTGTTGCAGCAGCCAGGGCTGGCTGACAAGGGGATGTGGGGGGCAAGCCCATCTACTCTGGCAGCCCAGTTTAAGGGGAGGACTGCCCCCCCTAGGCAAACCCCAGCTGGGGTCCGGCACCAAGGAGGGGGGTTAAACACCCCTTCCCCTGTTTAAACTGACTGCTGGCTGTACCTGTGGCCTACAAATTGGAGAGGCACCTGGAAGCAGGAAGAGGATGTGATGAGCAACTCTGCAGAGTCTTACTGTTTTGATTCTGGAGTGCAAATCCCAGAGACCTTGAGGACAGCAGGAAAAGGAAGTGAACACACAGCCACAGAGCCATGCTCTAGCATTCCCTGGCTTCTGGCCTGAGCCACTGCAGGCATGTGACTGCATTTTCCTGAATGAAAGGTAAATGTCTGTTCACTTCTGTTTCAGTTTAGTCTGTGCAGTTTAAGCTAACCTCCAAAGACTGATCAATTCAGCCTCGGGCTTTTTGACTGTCTGTACCTTGCCCCAGAGCCAGGGTAGACAGAGAGAAAGGCTGGATGGGAGGTTTCGGAGGATATGGGGACACATGCATTTGGAGCCTTTTTAGAAGAGGAATGTTTCAAAGGGCAGCAGCTTTTGTATCCAAACTGCTACCTGTAAACAAGCTGAGAACAATTTCAACATAGTGAACCACTCCACTTATAACTCTGGATGAAGCAGAGGTTAGAAAGACAGAGAACAGCCAGCACTGGTTTTTTTTTGTTTGTTTGTTTTTTCCTGACAGAGACTGCCTGGGGATTTATCTTATGTAGTGAGGCTTATTAATAAAGGTTGACTAATAAAGGTTGGGTAATTTGTTTAAGAAGAGATGCCAGCTTTGCCTATCATGATGTTGGGAACACTCTGTCCCTTCAAAGAGACAGTGTTTCTCTCCAAAAGCTAAGCCAGAGAGTAGCCGTCTGAGGGAACATGCATAAGCAGGGGAGTCAAAGGGCTGGGTCTCCAAGTCCAAGGATACAGGCATATGCCCTTGCTAGAAGCTATGCCTGATATGGATTCAGGAGGTGCTCCAAAATTTGCAGAGCTGGAGCTCCCAAGGAAGTACTCCCATGAGGAACTTGTGCCACCATGGAAGCTGCAGACTGAGGAGTCAGGAAAGGAATGTAACAAAGCATTGGTTAAACCATATACAAAGGCCTGTGAAACTCACTGCACCAGGCAGTTGCACAGAGGGCTGAACATACGTACAGATAAAGTGCATCCATTAAACCAGCAAAGATATATGGGGAGGCCTGAAGACAGGCACATCTAAGACATGGAGGAAAGCCTTTAGCCTTAGGCCCGTGGCACTGCACAGATCTCATGGGGCATTGGGGCTCTTCTAAGTCCGGCTGCAGGGGTGAGGTCCAAGTCAGAGGTGGAAAGTCCCGGGGCAGGCTGGAATGTGAACCTCTGCAGGAGGCTCGTGAAGAAGAGGAAGAGCTCCATTTTGGCAAGAGTCTCGCCAGCACATATCCTCCGGCCTGCAAGGAAATGCACAACAAACATGAGCACTCTGATGGCAGCTGCTTCACATGCTGGACCTAATGTTTTACACTAATCTCAATCCAAAGTTCTGCTGGATCTGGGCAAGAATTCTGCTGTCATGGCTGGATCATTGCCCCCTAGAAATGAAAATCTCTGTCCTACATCCTGTTGGATGGTGGACTTGCTAGCCTGGTCTACCCCTGGACATTCGTGGAGTCAGCAGGCATCCAGAACTCTCTGGACATATTCCCACTGACCCTGATAGCTACTTTGTTGATGGCCTGGTTGATCTCTGGAAAAGCACGTTGACATTGCCCATAGACACAATGACTCCCAGGTATCTGCTCCCACCACTGTAGTGACACAGATACCCCAAAGCCAGGTTAAATGGGAGGGCATGTGGTTAAAGCACAGGAACTTTTGACCTGTGATGAAGTTGACAGATTGTGTGAAGGTCCTTTTCTGCTCCACTGATATTGCATCTGCAACATGTCACATGGCAGAACTGTTCTGGGTTGTAAATATCGTGGTTAATTCAGCCTATCTTCACCTGGAAACTATGTTCAGCCCACTGTGATGAGCTTGTCACCTACTTCACAGATATATTTGCCCATATCCAGTATGGTTTGAGGACCTCCATCTTTGCTGCACTGTCAGACTTTGGGGTTGAGGAAGCCCAGTCTTGACTTATTTGTATAGGTCATTTTAAATTGTTACTACCCACTGATGCAGGGGATGTGCTTGGGGCAGGAGGGCTGGGGAAGGGGGGAGCTAGGACAGTGACTTGTAAACTAGACCTGTGCCCATCTTGGCTTGTAAAAACGTCAGCCAGGAGAGACTGGAGTCAATGCTGGCAAGGGTTGCCCGTACTTCCCTTTGGAAGAGCAGGATGCCAAAAACTCTGAAGTCTACAATTGTCTGACCTCTGCTCAAGAAACTATCACTTGACACCGATTGTTCATCCAATTATTGCCGTGCCTCCAATTTACCCTTTTCAGGAAAGGTCATTGAATGAGTAGTTGCCTGACAGCTTCAGGTGCATCTGGATGCCACTGGCTTCCTGGACCCTTGTCAGTCTGGCTTTCATCCTGGATACAGCACCGAGATTGTGCTTGTGGCCTTGGACGATGATACTCACCTGGAGACTGACAGGAAAAATTGTGCCCTGCTGATCTTGTTAGATCTTTTAGCAGCCTTTGAAACAGTTGACCATGAGGTGTTAATAAAGTGTTTACATGACCCGTTGGATATTCACAGGACAGCTCTAAACTGGTTCCACTTTTTCTTAGCAGGGAGGTCTCAGCTGGTGGTGTTGGGTGGGTGCTTTTCATCCCCACAGCATTTCTGTAGAGGCTGCCAGGGCTCCATCTTGTTCACCTGTATTTTCAATGTATATATGAGGCCCCTGGGTGAGATTGTCAGAGATATGGAGTGAGGTGCCATCAATATGTGAATGACACCCAGATCTACCTCTCCTCTTCTGACTTTGGCCCTTTAGTCTCAGTCCTTTCCCAGTGCCTGGATACAGTTGGGGGTCAGATGCACCAATTTAAACAGAATCGTGATAAGACAGAGATGACCCTGGTGGGGAGACCACTTGACTTGCGTGGAGAGATTGGGACACCTATCATCACTGGTGGGGTTCAACTTCCCTTTGTCACTCAGGTTCACTGCCTTGGGGTGCTCCTAGATCCCCTGCTGCCTCTGGATCTTCGGGTGCCTTTCACCTCCTTGGTGAGAAAGCTGCAATCCTTTATCTCAGATCTGGATCTGGGCACTATCACCATGTCTTCATAACCTGGCTGGACTATAGCAATGCACTCTATGTAGGGCTGCCCTTAAACACCGTTTGAGATCTGTACCTGGTCCACTTCCTGACAGGGGTAGATCATTAGGAACATATCACTCCAATATGCCAGAGTCTGCCGTGGCTCCCAGTAGCTTTATGGCCACAATTTAAGGTGCTGGTTTTGACCTAAAAGGCCCTAAATATTTTGAGGACCTAGGGGACTGGCTTCTCCCTTGTGCCCCTTTGTGATCCCTACATTCAACTGAGGTCAACATCTGTACTATCAGTATGCCAAGTCCACTTGGCAAAAAGATAAGGCAGGTCATTTCCTGAAGTTACTTCCCAGCCCTGGAATTCCCTCCCTCTTGAGGCCCCGCCATAGCTTGAATCTGGACATCTTTCAGAAGTGCTGTAAGACATCCTATTTGGGCAGGCATTTAGCAAACAAAAGTAGGATGATATACTGCTTCTGGGTCTTTGTTTAAATAGCCCGGAGTCCCTGTTGGGAAGGACAGCATATAAATTACAAGAAAGAAAGAAAGAAAGAAAGTAATTAATTAATTAATTAAAATGGAACAAACCAGGAGCTAAAGTTATACTCTGCTGAATCTTAAATCTCTATCCATCACAATATATAAGAATAAAAATAAATAAATAAATAAATGGCACCTGCTGAGAAAGGCAAGAAGGCCTCCTTCTTCACAAACTTTCCTTCAGAGTCCAGAAAGTGCTCAGGATAGAAAGTATCTGGCTTCTCCCACTGAGATTTGTCTTTCAGCACAGAGCCCAGGAAGGGAATGATATAAGTTCCCTGAAAATCACAACTGAGGAGTTATCCTATGGAGGAATATGGTCCTGTGACCATAACCATAGTAAAAGGCATTTAAAGGTAAGGTGATAAATATTGCAAATTAGAGTATTGCAAATTCTGGCATGGGATTTTCAATCCAGGTTGATTTAAGAGCACCCAACAGAACCAGGCATTTAAAAGGGTAGCAGAGGTGTAATCCTGGCAAGCCCTGGAGGAGAGGTGGGGAAGTGGGCAGGGCGGCATGGGAACAAGAACCTTAGCTATGTTGGGAGCTCCCAACCTAGTCCCTGGCTATGCTGCTGCCAATACCACCTACTCCACACACCCTGGTTCTTGCTCTAAAAGCACTAGTAGCAGCAGCAGGGTGTCCATGCACCCACCTGTTGCTGCAAGAACAACGCCATGGGGTTGCTACGAGGAGAGGCTACGGCACCTGAACCTGTTCAGCTTCCACAAGAGAAGGCGGAGAGGGAATCTGGTGGCCGTATATAAACTTACCGGGGGGACCAGTGGGGAATGGGAGAGGCCCTGTTCCTTCGAGCACTACCCGGAGTAACTAGGAATAATGGCCAGAAGTTGATTGAGCGTAGGGTCAGGCTAGACATCAGGAAGCACTACTTTACAGTCAGGGTGGCTAGGATCTGGAACCTACTTCCAAGGGAACTGGTGCTCCCTCCTATCTTGGGGGTCTTCAAAAGGAGGCTAGATAATCACCTAGCTGGGGTCATTTGATCTCAGCATTCATTTCTGCCCATGGCAGGGGGTCAGACTTGATGATCTGCTCAGGTCCCTTCCAACCCTACCAACTATGAAACCTTACTGTCTTGAAAAGGACGCTCATTTTGACATACGTGAAACATGGGCAAGGAAGGCAATGGACTTGGCCAGGGGTAGAGTAGGAATCAGACTCAAGTTTAGAATGAAGGAGTTTCTGGTTTTCTATTCCAGAATCAGAGCAATGGATCACAGCTGCTATACTTATGAAGACAAGAGAGGTTTGGAATATTGAGATCTGTGCCTATGAGGGGATTTTACGTCAAACAATTTTGTCTTCCTTTGTGGCAGAGGTTCCTGTCTTGACATCTTCTGTCAGTTCCACTGTGGAGGACTGCTCCTATTAAGGGATGTATAGTGCCTGAAGCAGCCTCCAGGCAGGAAGTCCCAAAGTAGAACAGGAAGAGATTTGTTTTATTTGCATAAAATTAGAATTAACAAGTCAGACAGTAAGGGACCTTTAGCAGTCATCTAATTCAACAGCCCCCACGCCACCCGGGGCAAGATCACTGCAATCCAAACCATTGTATACAAATCTATTGCCTATTAGTAAGACTCCACAGACAACCCTGACACCATCTAGAAGGCATAACATCCTCACTGGCACAGGTAAAGCTGAGGCACAACATTGACTAATATCCTGCTGCTGCAAGGATTATTAAAATATGCTCTAGAGATCCAAGGAAGAAGGCCATGGCTCTCCTACAGAGAAAGGCAACCCCCCCTCCTCAACTCCCCGCCCCCCCACTTTGTACTAATCTGACTGAGGAGTAAAGTTTTTTCTGATCCCAAATATAGTGATTGGTTTGACCCTGAGTGGAGGATAAGACCATCTAGCCAGTAACCTCCAGGTTTAAGGCCCAGCAGGAGCCCAGTCAAAATCCCCAGCCTTGGCTGTAGCTAACACCAAATGCTTCTGAGGAAGGCAAAACTCCCCTCCCCTCTGACACTGTAGCAAAACAAGGGGGGGGGGGGGGGAGATTCCTTCCTGGCAACAGAAACAGAATTTGAGAAGTGAGAACAAATATTTTTGTGGTTGTAAGAACTAAAGAACAATGAAACATGAGAGGGAACTGATAAACAGATGGAAACATAAAACAGCGGCAGCAACAACAATATTCCTTTTTATGTTACAGAACCAGTCTCTGTATCATCCAGTGTACTATTTACTACATTTTCTCCCTTTCTTTAAGCAAATCAGTGGTGAAGGCACTGAAAGCAGGACATCTACAGTGATGTAAATGGGCATTTGTACACATCACATTTTTTGCCCTTTTTGAGCTGCAGCGGCACGACTGTTTGCATGAGCAGGCTTTCTGGATGCTGCAAACTTCTTTCCTTTGCCATGGACAACTTTAATTGCCCTTTCACTCAGATACATCTAAATGGTGCACACCTTGTCAGTGCATACAGCCTGTAGCTGCCCTCCGCTTTTTTTTTTTTCTGTGCTGGCCATTCATGGGCGCATCCAGATGAGTGTGCACGTGCCTGTTGCCCTGCCTCAAACCCCTTTGAGGTGGGGCAACAGGCACATGCGGGAACAAAAAAATGCTCCCCACACTGCAAACTTGCAGCGTGGGGAGAAAATTAGACCCCTGGATATCCAGGTGGGAACCGCATGCCATGCTGGCTCCTGTCAGTATGGCCTGGGCCCCAGGTTCGGCTCCTGCCTGTGCCCCCTGTGCCTGCAGCGGGGTGAGGACCTGACCAAGCCCAATGTGGCTCACTAGTCCGGCCTTGAAGTGGAGTGGGTCACAGGGCTACAGGAGGCAGGGCTCCTGTATGCACCTCCCAGAGCCGTGTGACCCACTCCAGTTCAAGGCTGGACTAGTGAGCCTCAGGGGTCTGGGCCCAGCCTGGCTGGACTGCAGAGGGGCCCCAGGACCTGGATGGGCCTGGCACGTGGTCCCCGCATGCCGCATCGGGTCCTGCTGCCACAAGACCAGCCTGGCTGGGTGGCAAGAGCAGCCCCAGGGCTGGCAGAACTAGGCTGGACTCGACTCATGGTTCACCCCTGCTGCTGTTAAAGCTTAGTTATGGGCCCTGGGCAGGGGGAGCTGGGGCCCTGTGGGGGACAGGGGCTGTGGCCCTCTGGGGGGAGCTGGGACCCTGAGTGGGGGGGGGGGGCATTCCATGTCCTGTGTAGGTGGGGCTGCACCCTGTGGGGGCCAGGGGACCCACCCCTCATGAGCAGCCCCCACACAAGTTCCCCCCCACCCACAGTGCCCCCAGCAATTGCCCCACTCCTACCCACAGACCAACCCACATTCCTCCACATCCACCCACCAGCCTTCCTCCACACTCCTTATCTTCCCTTTTCTACAAAAAGCCCTGGCTCAAATTTGCACCGCTTTTTTTTGAGCTGCTGCAAGTGCAAGTGCTTGCAAGTGTGGACATGCCCCATGAGTGCCAGTGCTGTAGCAAGTGGGGAGGAAGGCAGGGCCTCTGCCTCCCTGCAAAAGTGAAGGGACAGGCACTGCCCAGCCAAGGCATGGCATGGGATGGAGCCCCTAGCAGCTTGTTTGAGGGGGTGTGGGGGAAGGGCAGCTCCACCACTGCATGCACTCCCAGGCAAGCATGGGGGGAGCTGGTGTCCCCCAGATTTGTGCACAGGACGAGGGCGGGCTGCCACTGTGGGCTTCGCCCTGGGAGCCATATTCCTTGCCATGGCATTGGTGAGTGGAGAAGGTCACTCAGCCCTGACTTTGAACTCATGGCAGTGCAAAAGATAGCAGTTGGCACCTATAGCCATCAGGTTCCCTTGCACTGCTGCACCAGTCATGATTGGACAGTCTCACCCCATCCTGCTGGCCCTAACTCAGAAAGGCACTCCTGGCTCTGACAGGGTCCATCACTTCCAACCCACAGTCAGGATCTCCCCCCCCCACACCATAGGTGGATTAACGTATGGGCCAGCTGACCTGGGCCTGGGGAGCAGCATGTCTCGCTCCAGCCATTGCTCCTGTGGCATCGGCCAGGGATGGAGTCCACAGTTGCAGAGCAAGGCATGGGGTGGGGGGTCCCGGGCCTTAGGAGGGGGTCTCAGGGCCCCAAATAATCTTAATCTGCCCCTGCCCTCACCCCTGCCATGTGCCATGCTGTTGCCACTTGGGGATTTCCCAGTTTCCCAGCACTACTTAAATGACCTTCCCTGGTGTACAAATTGCAAGTGAGGATAGCAGACACAAAAGAAAATGAGACAGACAATTGTCTTTTACATAATTAACCTTTAATGATTTATTCACCCTAACTTACATAAATAACAACCACATTTTCAAGGTAAACAATTTGCAAGAAGCAGTAAGCACTCTTCAACTTACTAAACCCATGGTACGAAATGACAGTTACATTTGCCGAAAATTGAGCAGAGCGGGGATACCCAGGCCATTTAGGCAGAGAGCAAAGGGAGGCAGTAGTGGCAGCAGAAGCAGGCAGAGAGGCAGGCAGACATAACCCACCATGCTTGCAATTGCAGGGTATAAAAGACTATTTTGTTCAATTTGAAAGGAAGCTACTTGGAAAAATTCATAAGTCACCCTGCTCACTCACACACCCTGCTGACTTACCTGCCTCTCCAGTGGGGATGGGAGAGTGAGCTGCCAGTGGGTGGAGTGGTCCCTGGGCTGCGGAGGCGGGGAGAGGCTGGTACTTCCTTCCGCGGCAGCAGCAGTCCCTCCCCAGGCAGCACCTGCCAACAGACACCCAACTTGGGTGGTCCCGGGGGCCACCTCAACTGCGGAGGGAAGCACCAGGCCCCCATGCTGCTCAGGCAGGCAGGCTTCGGTGGTAAGGGGAAAGATCAGGCTTGTTGCTGTTCTTGGGCAGAGCCTGCTTTCCTGGGCTGCTGCCAGGCTGCCTGCAGGGCTTCCTGCAGAGCCATGGAGCTGCATGGAGCCTGGTGCTTCGCTCCACAGTTGTAGGGGCAGCAAACTAAAACTCCTCAAAGGAGTTTTAGTTTGTTGTGCCCCAAGTCAGTTAAGGTGCATTATATGGCTGAATTTCCTGCAGTAGCTGGAATTAATGTTCAATACACTGCCAAGGTATGCAAACACCAATACCAATAAAGTGTTGCAAAAGCATTTAGCCCACTCTAAAGTGTTGTGTACACACAGCTCTCATTTTGTCTACACACGGCCTTTAAGAACAATGCCAAAAAGCATGAGAATTGGCACAACTGCATGTCTCTTGGGAGATTTACTTTTTATACAACCTTTATAACTGGTTGGCAGCGAAGTGTGTAACTCTCCTTTCTTTCCTTTCTTAGCTGTAAGTACAACATTGTGGTTTAGCAGGAAGTTCCCACTTTGCATGTAATGTGTCATATTCCAACTTCATCAAATGATGGGAGGTGTTTCCTGACTGAGCCCTGGAGCTGGGCTGCCAGGCATCCAGGTGGATGAACACCGGGACCTCCTCGTCAACCTCCTGTGTAGCCCAGGTAACTTGAGTATATACTCTCCTTCTCCAATTGAAGGGGGTTATTAGCTGGCAGGTGTGCTGTGGGGTGGGAACTGCAGACCACTCAGTTTCCCTCTGTTCCTATAGAACCAGGCCAGGACAGCCAGGGGACTTGACTATATACACATTTATTTACATTAACTTATCAAAAGGGAAAGGAACATGGATGCAAACATATGTTCAATGTATATACATATATATATATAAGATATCAAAAGCAGTAACATAAACAATACCCTCTGGGTAAATGACATAAAACCTTATACCAGTGCTCCAGATACAGGTCAGTCATAGGTAAGTATCTGATCTGAGATAGAAAAACCCCAAAGATAAACTCAGTCCTGAGGGGAAACCCCAATGCCCTTGGGCTTTTCCCAAGCAGGGCTTCTGGGGCCTCTGGCTTGGCCCTGTTGGCTGGCTCAGTAGCCCAATCACCATCTGGCTCTCTGGTCTCAACCTTTTGCTATGGGTCAGAGGCCTGGGCTGCCTCGTGCAGCACCAGGCTTAGTTTGCTCCTGGACCCTCCGTGCAGTGCCTCCTGCACTGAGCTCCCAGCCTCGTTCCAGGGGTTGAGGACCTGAGCTGCCCAAGTGCTCCAAAGGTCCTGCTCTGTGCACCGTCCTGTGCACCGTGTCTCTGGTCACATGCCAGGGGTTGCAGACGTGAGCCGCCTCACACAGCTCCCATGGTCTGGACACTGTGTGCGGTGCTGCACACTGAGAGCCTAGCTGCTGGAGCCGTCTACCATTCCCTGCTTATGGAAGTCTATAGGGGCAGTTCTGGGCTACTGCTTTGGCTGCTGAGCATCTCTCCTCAGCTCTTCTGAGCCCTGCTTTTCTTTCTTCTCGCACCTGGATGTGCTCTCCTCATGCTGGGCATGGAGCTCCTTTTATATGCTTCAGGACTCCGCCCCTGAAGTCTTCCTGACCTGAGTGTTGCAGTCTTCAATCAGGTCCTGGGGGTGGGGGTCCTCTCCCCCTCCCCTCAGGAAAGGGGTGTTTCTTCACTCCTCTTGCTGCATCCTGATTGGGGGATGAGCTCCATCAATCAAAACAGCAAGATTTGAAGCCTGGAACTCAACCCAAGCTCCAAAAGGCAAGCCTGCTACACTCGTCCTGGCCCTGGCCAAGTGGACCCTGTTTTTAACCAGGAAGGGGTCTCTGGCCCTTTGGGCAGAGAGCAAAGGGAGGCAGCAGTGGCAGCAGAAGCAGGCAGAGACAGGCAGACATAACCCACCATGCTTGCAATGGCAGGTTATAAAAGACTATTTTGTTCAGTTTGAAAGGCAGCTACAGTACTTGGAAAAATTCATAATTCACCACTCTTGTGAAGTAGCAAATGTTACTCGGTGAATGGCAACAACAATGTTGTGAGTTTTAAATGAAAGCTGCACAAAAAAACCCTCAATAACCTTCTGATTAACAGCTAGAAGACAAGGCTGGATTCTGAGGTGACCTCTAGCTTGGGTGGAAACCCAGAATGGTACGTTGTTCTATTTTTATGTTATGAACAATGCAGTGTTTTTCAAATAACCATACACACACATTCACTTTTACTTTCTACAGATACAGTCAGGAGTGAACCAACAACTTCTGATTGCTTTTCAAAAGCAAGCAGGAGCTGTTCACTTCTGTGGCCATGGGACAGAGAGCAGTGAAAAAGCTAAGAAAAGCAGAAGGGTGCCCCCTGGCCCACGAGGCATACAGCAGAAGAAGCAGGCAGGCAGAAGAGACCAGCACCCACCCACCCATACCACTGCCATGCAACCAATGGACACTGTTACATGTGGGGGACAAGTAGGAGTCAACCAATGTATTTATTGTTTTTTACTTATTTATCATTTAACATCATAGATTTGATAGATTTCATAGACATTTGGGCTGGAAGGGACCCCGGAGGATCATCGAGTCCAGCCCCCTGCCCCAGGGGCAGGAAGTCAGCAGGGATCATAGGATCCCAGCAAGATAAACACCCAAAAGTGTCTTGAAGGCATTCAAAGTGGGTGCTTGAACCACCTCTGGTGGCAGTATATTCCAAAGCTTGGGGGCTCGGACAGTAAAGAAGTTCTTCCGTATGTCCAGCCTGAAACAGTGGCAGAGGAGTTTGTGAACATTCAATCTTGTTAACCCTTGGGGCACTCTGGTGAACAGATGTTCCCTCAGATCCTCATGAACACCCCTAATAAACTTATAGGTGGCCTCCAGATCACCCCTGAGCCTGCGCTTTTCCAGGCTGAAGAGTCGGTGAACTTGGCCAGCCTGCTTCTGACACCAATGTCTACATCACTGATGAAGATGTTAAACAATAATGGCCATAGGACAGAGACCTGAGGGACCCCAGTGGTCACAGGGCAGCACGATGATTGACTTTCATCAACCACCACGCTCTGGGTCCTGCCACGGAGCCAATTACCCAGCCAGTGGATCATGGTGAGGTCGAGTCCACAGTTAGCCAGTTCTGCCAAGAGGTGATCATGGGAAACCAGATCGAAGGCTTTTTTAAAGTCAAGATACATGACATCAATCTCCCCTCCCCTGTCCAGGCGATAGGTCACCTGGTCATGATAGGAAATGAGATTGGTCAAGCAAGACCTACCCAAAACAAACCCGTGCTGGGTATCCCTCAGGATATTGCCATCAGCTAGTCTGTATAGGATGGGCTTTCTGATAATCTTTTCCAAGACCTTCCCCAGGATAGAGGGCAGGCTGATGGGTCTGTAGTTTGCTGGATCCATTTTCCTCCATTTTTTGAAGATATGCACCACATTGGCCTTCTTCCAATCACTGGGCACTTCACCAGAGCACCAGGAGTTCTCGAAGATCAGTGCCAGGGGCTGAGCTATGATGCCTCCCAGCTTTTTGAGTACCCTTGGGTGTAAAACATCTGGGCCGGCTGACTTGAAGGTATCCAGCCTGTCAAGGTGTTCCTTCACAAGGTCAGCTTTGATGGATAATAAGGAATCTCCCTCACCCCGGCCTCCCTGAGCAACAGTGGGCAGGGTTGTCCCATTGGACTGGTGAAAAACTAACACAAAATACCCATTTAGCAAGTTTGATTTTCTTGGGCATCAGTTGTCAGTTGTCCCATCTGGTTTAGCAGGGGTCCAATGTTGCCCTTGCTTTTGCTCAAGCTCCCCACATATCTAAAAAAGGGCTTTTTATTTCCTTCATATTTATAGCTATCTGGAGTTCCATTGCAGCCTTGGCTTTCCTGGTTTTCTCTCTGCAGGTCCGGACCAGAGCAGAGTATTCCTCCTTGGTGGTGGTTCCAGTCCTCCATCCTTTGTAGGTCTTCCTTTTAAGATACAGGAGGTCCGCTAGTTCCCTGGAGAGCCAAGGGGGCTGCTGTGCCCTTTTGCTGCCTTACCTCTGAGATGGAATAGACTTTGCTTGTGCATCCAGGATCGCTCCCTTGAGGATCAACCACTCTTCCTGAACTTCCCTCCCCTTTGGGTTGTGGCCCTTTAGGGCCTCACTGACAAGTCTCCTGAGCTGGTCAAAGTCAGCTTTCCTGAAGTCAAGGTCTTCTGTATTGCTGACTGACTTGCCAGCTTAACAGTGGATGGTGAAGGTGACCAGCTCATGGCCACTGTCACCCAGCTTCCCTTCAATCTTTAGGTCACTGTTTAGGTCATCCCCAGTTGCTAGTACCAGGTCAAACAGTGCTTTACCTCTCATCAGCCCGTAGACTTCCTGCATCAGATAGAGGTCATCCACACATGAGAGAAAGCTTTGCTCCCGCTTGGATTTGGCTGAGCACTCCTCCCACGAGATGTCTGGGTAGTTAAAGTCTCCCAAGGCAACCATACACTGGGAGCGCATGGCCTCAGCCAATTCCCTGGAAAACTTCTGGTCAAGATCTTGACCCTGGGCAGGGGGTTTATAGTAGACTCCCACCATAGTATCCGCTGTACCATTGTCTCCATGGATTTTAACCCAAAGGGTCTCAAGTCATCCACCGTGGGTGCCAATGTTGGCTTGCAGGGATGCGTAGCTTTCCTTGACATAGAGGGGTACGCCCCCACCCCTTTTGTCTACTTGATCCCTCCTATGCAGTGTATAGCCATCTATACCTGTGTCCCTGTCATGGGTGGAGTCCCACCAGGTCTCCGTTATCCCTATGACATCATAGTTATTTGCGTTTAGCAGGAGGACAAGTTCCTCCTGTTTATTCCCCAAGCTCCTGACTTTAGTGTATAGGCGCGCAAATGTCCCCTTGGGGGCCCTTGCCTTGCTACATTTTGTTCCAGGGCTGGGGCTGGGGTGGGCTCCCCTAAGTGCCTTGGCCTGCTGGCTTTGCAAGGGTTGCTCAAGGGGCCAACAGTGACGGTAGTCCCTGCATCCCCCGGTGGGCTTAATGGAGCAGGTCAGCCAGTCTGGCTGAGAAGAGCCTCCTCCCCAGTGAGGAGAGGTGGAGGCCATTTCTTCCCAGCAGCTCACTACCTTGATCACCAAAGAGCGGGCTGTGGTCGTGGAAGCCAAAGCTTTCCCAATAACACCAGCGCTGCAGTCTTTGGTTGACTACCTGGATCCTCCTCTCCCTTCTCAGCCCATAGCCCGAGACTGGGAGGATCGAACAAAACACCACTTGTGCCCCCAGATCCTTTAGCCCTGCTCCCAAATCCCTGTAGTGCCTCATGACCCAGCTGGGAGTGCTCTGAGCCATGTGATTAATGCCTACATGGATGAGGAGCATGGGATAGTGGTCAGCGGGATGGAGGAGCTTAGGGATCTTCTCTGCAATGTCCCAAATATGGTCTCCCGGGAAGCAGCAGACTTCCTGGGCTAAGGGGTTGGGGCAGCAGATTACCCCCTCAGTCCCCCTCAAGATGGAGTCTCCCACAACAAACACTTTGCATTTTGTCTTGGGGAGAGTGGGGAAAATAGGTACTGTAGAGCCCGTATTGTCTGTAGGAGCTGGCAACTCAGCAGGCTCTGCTGGGACTGCAGGAGGTTCATACCTGTTGCAAAGTTCCAGCGGGGCAGAGGCCTTGGGGTCTTTGACCACCTTGGTCCAAACTCTGGGTCCTCCCCTGTCATGGAGGGAGACCATGGTCTACTCTCTGCTTCCCAGGGCCTGGCAGTAGGAGTCAATGTCCTGCTCAAAGTCCCTGATGGCATGCAGTCTCTGGACTGTGGCCTGGAGCTCCTCCAGCTGGAGCACCAGAGACCCCAGTAGAGAAGAGACCTCACAAGGAGAGGTGGCTATGCTCCAGAGCCCCAGAGCCTGAAAAAGCGACAGGCAGGCTTGGGGTGTGGCGCATGCCCATCTGTGTCTTGCTGCTGGTGGACTGGCTACAGCTGGGACTGTCTACTCTGGGGGGCTCACAGGCAGGGCCTCGGGCCCTCACGTGCACCCTCCTGTGCAAACTCCCATGCTAGGCCCTGTTTGAGCAGCCTGTTTGCAAGGCTCCGGTCAAATGGCTGCCTGAAGGGCTGGGCGAAGTAGGAGCTGGGGGGGGCGTGACCCTTCTTGGTCTCTTAGCCCACTCCCAGCTGACTAGGTCCCTCCCTTCATGGGCCCCTGCTTACCTGCAGGCAGGCCAGGGCTTGTTGGTGGTCCTGGGCTCTCTGCTGGGGTCCCTAGTCTCACGGGGGCGCAGTGGGCTTACACCCGCATGTAATGTACCGGAGGTGGGACACTAATGAGGCTTTTGCCATTGCTGGGCCCTTTTTAAACTGCGCGCATGCACAGAAGGGTACGCCGGCACCTCACTGTTTATGGGGGGACAAGGGGGGGGGGTCCCTCCCCTTCACTGAGGGCAAGAACAGGTTGGTAACTCCCCCCAACCTGGCTTGTGCACCTGTAGCCAGCTCACATGGCTCCCTGAAGGGCTGGGCCAAGTAGGAGCTGGGGGGTGGGGGTGTGACCCTCCTTGGCCCTCTTAGCCTGCTCCCATCCTTTTTTTACTTATTATTTTATTTATTTATAATGTTATTGTACTTTATTTATTGCCTTTACTTGCAAGTGGGGAGGACACCCCATGGCCAGTGGGGCAGAAAGCAGATGCAACAGGAAGGCACACACAAAGACCTACAACTGCCAGACCCCAGCCCCTCACCCCCACCATGCAATCAACCAAGTAACAGTAACAGCGATCAGGAGCTAACCAAGAGATTTATCAGCCATTACTATGTGTCCCCCATGCATGGTTTTTATGGAAGGCAATTGTAGTACCATTGCAAGTTACCACAGATGTGCCTCAACCACACTGCGCAGGAAGTGAGGGCATGTCCAGGAGTTCTTCTCAGACCACCTTTGTATGTGGTCTGCTTTTCTTTTTCAGTAGCAATGGTGGCAGCAGTGGCAGTGTATCAACCGGAGCTGAAAACAGGAAGGAAGGAATCACAGTGGGGACGGTGGTGGGGGATTAGGCCAATACATAGGAAAGTTTCTGGAAAAACCACCAAGAAGGGCCTGCCCTGAATGCCTAAACAGTATTCACTGGGAATCAGAGCCTTCATGCTTTGCATTGCCCTTCATTTCCCTGCACAACTATCAAATCCCCACCCCCCACCTGTCTAGTTAGTGGTCAGTTTAAGTAAACAGTGCTGCCCCCCACGTATCATGTCACTTATGTGCATTTACCTCCCCCCACTGCCTGCTGAGCCCTTCCTAATCTCAGGTGTCATTTCACATGTTGGGATGTCAGTTACCAATGGATAGACATACAGATTGCGGAGGATGTTGCGATGCCCTCTTGCAAATCCACGTTGGAAAGCAGCTCTCATATTGGATTTAAGCCTGCACTCAAATGCTGCATTCTTGTGCCCCCACTGGGCAACTCTGCTTGGAAACATCCAAAATATTCAGAGGACCATGTTACTCTAGTCCTACATGCCCTGCCTGGCTGTCTTCTCCTGTCTCTGCTCTGCTGTCTTCCCTCCTCAGCCTCAGAGATCTCGGATCAATGCAGAGCACCTGTACCCCAACCACTGCTCCCACAATTTATAGGGCTGCTGTACAGCAAGTCAGGAGAAGTTCTTTCTCCTCCCCCACCTTGTTTTGATGCGAGAAAATCCATTGGTATAGACATGTTGGCAGCATCCTGACAATTGTTTCATAAAAGAGTGCCAAAACCATGTGTAAGTAAGAAATGGGCCAAGTACTGACAGGCAAGCCAGGGAGGGTGGCCAGTCATGATTGCACAGTCTCAGCTCACAGTCAGGCCCACTTCCTCGCAATACCCCCCGTGCTGCTACTGCCTGCTCCTGCCTTGCTTTGGCCAGGGTGACAACAGCACCTTCACCTCATGATCTGCCCCTGCTACTGCCCTGTCCCAGCCACCTGCGAAGGGTTCGGGATTGAGAGTATGGTCGGGGGTAGAAAGATAAAAAAGATTTATTGACTTAACAAAAACACGACTACGCGTAGTAACAAGACAAACAATGACAGACAAAAGCAATTCGCGTTGGCAACTTACCAGCAGTCCCCTCTGATGCCTGATACACAGCAAGCTTCTCTTTCCACAAGGTTCAGCGAAGTCAGGCGTCCCTGAACAGCACTGTCCAAAGGGGTATCGGGAAGGACCCTGGAATGCAGACCTTGGGCTCCTCGAGGTCCACAGGTCCACTGACCCAGGCAACAGCTAACTAATCTTTTTCACAGAGCTGTATCTTCCTTCTGAATGGTTTCTAGATATTTCAGCCAAGTTAAAGCTTCTGAATGGTTCTGATGACGTACAACCACTCAGATTCCTTTTACTTCAACTGTCCTTAGACTGACCAATTAGCAATACAAGCCTTGCATTCCTTTGATAAGGTAATTTTAACCTACGCTACAGGGCCTTAGTACTTCTAGGCTTTGCTAAATTTACTAGGCCTTACTTTATACAAGGCCTCACTACATGTTAGACTTTAATTAGGATTTTATCGACAACATATAGCTTAATATCTAAACAAATACAGAAAAACACTTGATATAATCTTCATAGAGCCTTCAGCAAGCACCTTTATTACACAGACATAATTTTCAGCTGTCACACTGCCCTTGTCTGAAAACACTCAGAACCAGAGATGTGTTTTTTTTTTCCTTGAGCTGGCTGGGAATGTCCAAGGAAGGTCACCTCACAGACAGATTCATGGCACCAGGGCACCTGAAATCTGCATAGTTTCCTCCCCCTGCCCTCATTTCATTGCAAAATGTATCATTCAGTGCAGATATCCTGGCAAATTTCTTTGCAGAAGAGCACCAAAAGGTAAAAAGAGAGGCATGTACTGACAGGTATGACAAGGAAGTTTGCCCACAGAGTCCCAAGGGCTACCCACAGGTCACCCATGTGTCAAGGCACTATGCAGAGGTTGCAGGTAGCCCCCATAGCTGCCACATTCCCATGTGCTGCCACCAGTCATGATTTCACAGTCTCAGCTTACAGTCAGATCCACATCCTCACCCCCCGCCTCCCCACTGCCTGCTCCAGCCTTTCCCTGGCCAGGGTGACAACAGCACATTCACCCCCTACTCTTCCCCTCCCCGTTACTGAATGCAGCACCTTCAAGGTGTTTTTTTTTTTTTTTCCTTTGTGCTGCCTAGGATTGCACAAGGAAGGTTTCACGTTTCATAGAGGGCAATTGACACCGTCTCAGGCCAGGCTCCCTCTCTTTGTTCTCCCAGGTGCAGGAGAAGCTGAGAGGCACTTGTTAACAGTTTATTCCTGGTCATCCGTGACCCCTTCAGCCCCACCCACCATTGCACTGAAGTCTCATTACCACTCAGGGACTAAGGCTAGCCAGGGCATGTATGGGTTTTCTTCCCCTCCACCCTCCCATCCCTCCCAGAGGCAGGTATTTTCACCCCTTCCCAAGAAAGGAGACAGACATACAGACAGGGGAAAATTTTCCTTTATTACACCCAAGAGATTCATAAGGAGCACACACAAACGTAATGGAAACAGAGTATTATGCAGTGGATTACTTTGGCTTCTTTCCCTTCTATGCCTCCCTTCTGCTACCCCCCACCCTTGCTCCCTGAACTGCAGTGACCTCCTGTCCTGGGCAGGAATGAGTGCTGGGGTCAAATCACCCCAGCCAGGTGTCTACCCAATCTCCTTTTAAACACCTCCAAGGAAGGGGACAGCACCACCTCCCTTGGAAGCTTGTTCCATATTTTGGCAATCCTCACTGTAAAGAATTTTCTCCTGACATCCCGTCTGAATTTGCTCTCTTCCAGTTTGCGGCCATTATTTCTAGTTACACCAAGAGGCACCCTGGTAAACATTGTATCCCCTATTTCTTGCTGGCCCCCGTGATGAGTTTGTGGGTGGCCACAAGATCACCTCTCAGTCTCCTCTTGCAGAGGCTGAAGAGGTTCAGATCTTCCAATCAGTCCACATAGGGTTATTCTGTATGCCTTTAACCAGATGACTGTCCCTCCTCGGAACCCTCTCCAGGCCATCCACATCCCTTCTGAAGTGCCATGCCCAAAACTGGATGCAGTACTCCAGCTGTGGCCTGACCAATGCTGCATAGAGGGGAAGTATCACTTCCCTAGACCCGTACGTGATGCACATACTTATGCAAGAAAGGGTGTGGTTAGCTTTACTTATTACCTCATCAGCAGAGATCTTGGTTTTCTGTTTCCCAGGGGAAAACAGAGAAAACCACACATTTCCTCTTTTTATCAGAGAAAACATGGATTTCTCTTTCTAGCAGAGAAACCCGTGCAATCTCTGATTTTGCAAAGAGCTCTGCAAGCTGGTTGAGCTCAAGCCTGCAAAAGCTGTTTGCAAACAGGGCAGGGAAATCATCAGCCCTGCCTGGATGGGGAAGGGGAAGGGCTGGGTCTGAGATTCTGTCAGCCATGGCTCCACTAAGTTCAGCTTCACTCTTTGCTTCTGGAGCCAGAGGTAAGTGGGGCTTTGCAGGGGGCTGGGGCCCCCTCTGGCAAGGCTGGGGATTGTGGCTTATGGCTGGGGAGGGCAGCAGCAGGGCTGGAGGGAGCCAAGAGCTGTCCCTGGCCCCACCCAAGCAGGCAGCAGCAGTGGGGAAGTCAGCTTCATGCTGCTTCGGCTGCAGCAGCCTGCTGTTGGGGGCAGGGAGCTGCAGACTTGAGTCCCAGGCCCTATAGCCCTGGTAGCCAGGGGGCAAGGACTATGGGTTGGAGCAAGAGGCACAAGTAGGGCAGGGGGGGCTATTGTGGGGGTAGTGAGGGGAACCAGCAGGGTTGGGTTCTTTGTGGGCAGAGAGGAGCACCAGCAGGGCTAGGTGAGTCTGCGGGGGGGGGGGGGGTTAATTTTAATAACAGATTTGGGGGGGGGGGTTATCAGAGAATTTGTGATTTTTTATCAGAGAAAACTAGGATCCCTGCTCATCACACTGTTGACTCATGTTTATTTTGGAGTCGACTACTAGTGCGAGATCCCTCTCCACAGTTGTGCTACTAAGAGTGGTACCTCCCAGGCTATAGGAGTGTTGATGATTCTTCCTCCCCAGGTACAACACATGACACTTATCCTTGTTCAACTGTATCCTATTATGTTTGGCCCATTTCCCCAGCCTGTCCAAATCAGCCTGGATTCGCTCCTTGCCATCTAGTTTGTGTACCTCTCCCATAGTTTGGTGTCATCTGCAAACTTGGACAGGGTGCTTTTTATTCCCTCTTCCAATTCACTAATGAAGAAATTGAATAGTACTGGGACAGAGCCTTGGGGGACTCTGCTGCCTATATTTCTCCAGGTAGAAACCGACCTATCCACCACTACTCTCTGGGTGCATCCCATAAGGCAATTTTCTACCCACCGAACTGTGTAATAATCTACATTGCAACTGTTTAGTTTATTTATAAGAACTGGGTGTGACACTGTGTCATAGGCCTTTTTTAAAGTAAATAACATCTACCTCTATTCCTTCATCCAAGCATTTTGTGACCCCGTTGTAAAATGAAACCAGGTTAGTCAGGTAGGATCTGCCTGCTATGAACCCATGCTGATTGCCCTTAGCATTATTTTACTTGCTGGTCCCCCACAGATGTGATCCTTAACAATTTGCTCAAAGGTCTTGCCAAGGATAGAGGTGAGGCTCTCTGATAGGGACCACACTGGCCCTTTTCCAATCCTCTGGGACCTGTCCTGAGCGCCACAAGAGCTCAAACAGTTATGTCAGTGGTTCCACTATGACTCCAGGTAATTCCCTAAGTACCCTAGGATGAAGATCATCAGAGCCTGTTGACTTAAATACATTCAACCCCTCCAGGTGCCTCTTTACTAGGTCAGTACAAACAGTTGGTTGGTTGCTATCTATACGGGGCTTACCTAAAGTCCCAATGGGATGCATATTTGTATTTGCGTCCAGGAACACACATGCAAAGAAATCATTTAGAAGCTCCGCTTTGGCCGTCTTATCTGTTACTAGTTGCCCTAGTTCATCCTGAAGGGGCCCTAAATCACCCTGCACCTTCTTCTTACTTCCTATGTACTTAAAAAGAATGACTTTTTGTTATCCTTAACTTTTGCTGCCAGCCTAAGCTCCATTTCTGCTTTGGCTGTCCTCATTGTTTCCCTGCAAGCTTGAGCCAAGCAGCTATACCCCTCCTTGGTGGCAGCCCCCGGCTTCCACAGCTTGTAGGCCTCTTTTTTTTCCCTCCAGGCTCTCATGGATTTCCCTGCTCCACCAAGAGAGTTTCTTTGCTTTTTTGCCCCCTTTTATGTGTACTGGGATGGTCCTTTTCTGTGCCTGCAGGATTAGTCCCTTGAGAAATGCCCACCCGTCCTGGACTCCCATGTCTCCAAGGCCTTTACCACTCAGTCCCTCCCTAACTATATCCTGAGCTTGTTGAAGTTGGCCTTCCTGAAGTCTAGCACTTCTGCCTTACTAGTTATCTTCCCCACCTTTCTCCAGATAGTGAACTCTATCAATAGGTGGTCACTATCCCCTAGGTTACCTTGCACCTGCAGATCCCCAACCAAGTCATCTCCTGTGGCCAGTACCAAGTCTAGTAAGTCATTTCCCTAGTGGGAATGCGTACCTCCTGCAGTAGGTGAGGTCTTGTAAGGAGGTCAGAAATTTTTGTGAATGGGCAGACCTGACTGCCGGTTTCTCCCAACACATGTCTGGGAAGTTAAAGTCACCCATGATGACTACGTCCTTTGAGGGTACTGCCTCTGAGAGCCATCTCAAGAATTCCAGGTCTTACTCATCCCCCTGGTGTGGAGGGCTGTAGTAGACCCCCACTACCAAGTCCCTTTCACCCCAACCCCCAGGTAACCTGACCCATAGTACCTCAATTTGCCCTTCTTCCTCGCCCAGTTTAACTACGGAAGATGTATATTGCTTCTTAACAGAGAAAGCAACACCCCCGCCCTTCCCCCCTTTGTCCTGTCTGTACAGCTTATAGCCCTCAATGTCCACTGCCCAGTCATGGGTAGGATCCCAGCAAGTATCTGTTAGCCCAACCACGTTGAATTCTTTATTTGCAAGCAGGAGTACAAGTTCCTCCTGCTTATTCCCCATGCTCCTAGCATTAGAATAGAGGCATCTAAGCCCCACAATAGGTGGCCTTGCTACTTCCCCATTCTGATGCTTAGTGGTGTCCTTGGTACTTACCTGGACTGTTCCAGTGCCTGGCTTGAGGTTCATTGTTCCTGGCTTCTTTCTGTCATCAAAATCCCCATTCCTTGATTAATCTATTTTAAAGCCTGGTGTAGGAGATCAGCCAACCTATAAGAGAAGAAACTCTTACCTCTTGGAGAGAGATGTAGCCCATCTCATCTGAACAAGGACTTATCCTGAAAGTGCAGGTCGTGGTCAGGGAATCCAAACCCCGCATGATGGCACCAGCTCCAAAGCTGAGAGTTGACCTCTCTAACACAATTGCTGTGCTGCTGTCCTTGACCACTGACCAGTAGGATGGATAAGAAGATCACCTGTGCCTCTGAACCTCTGAGCCTGGCTCCCAGTGCCATGTAGTCATACATGACCCAGCCTGGACTACTCCAGGCTGCATCATTCATTCCTACATGGATGAGGACCATGGGATAGTAGTTAGAGGGTCTAATCAGGTCTGAAATCCTCTTTGTGATGTCTTGAATCCAGGCTCCAGGCAGGCAGCATAACTCCAGTACCATGGGATCCAGGCAGCTACTGGCACTGCAATGAATACTGCAATGCTGTGGAGGATGGAGTGTCCCACAGGAGTGTGGAGGGGGGAGGGGCTTTATGTGCTCAGTGGTGAACCCAGAAGTGGACGGAGTACTTCTAGCACACTTTCCAGTCTGTTGGGAAGCTCATGGGGGGGGACCTGCCCCGCCCCCCAGCTCAGCAATCAACCACAGAGGGACCCCGGGTGCCCCCCCAGACCCAGGAGGTACCAGTCACTGAGCAGGGGGCTCGGGGCGGTCCCCCAGAGCAATCCCTGGCGGACCTGGAAGTGGCCCCCCAGCATCACAGCATTCATGAGCCACTTGCTACCTTGAGGTATGTAGAAAAATAAAGCTGTCTCTATGTCCAAATCTCCAAATCTTTCTGAATCTCTCCGTATTGGTTTGGACGGTTCTGATTCAATTCAGAAAGATTAAAGGGGTCTCCTGATTTGATTAAGATTCGGAAATTTGGCCACCAAATTGGGCCGAAACGCCACCAAATTGAATCAGGGACTGAAGCTTTGCACAGCCCTACTGCAAAGGCTAGATCTGGAAGGAATAGAACACACTTTCTCCCATCGGTACATGGGGGCACAGAAATGCCTGCACTGGCAGGCTGGGGGTGCTCCCACATGCCTCCTGCCATTGGACACTGCTGAAGGCACCTGAGTCCAGCCAATCAGTGACCACACTTGATTAACTGCTGGGCACATGCCCCCAATCCTTGATGTCGGCCATAGGAAGGGGGTCAGCCAGCCGAGAATCTCTCCCCAGCCCTGCCCCCCCCCCCACCCCACACAGCTGCCAATGGTGGTGGAGGGAGGAGTTGGGGGGAAAGAGGAAGCCTCTGCCCCTGCGTTCACCAGCCAGAACTGCTGTGGGGAGTGGGGGAACGCACTGCAAGGGGCTTTCTCCCCTCTCCTGCTGAGTGGCCCAGCTAGGGTTGGGGCACACAACCCTATACCCTGCCAGCTGTTGGGGTGGGAGGATGGGGGGAAAGTGGAGGCTCCCAACTCCCTAGCCAGAAGCTCTGGGGATCATGCTGCAGGGTCATGCCATGGGGTGGTTTCTCCCCTTTTGCCCAATGACTGGCTCAGCTGACAGCCCCACCCACTGATTAATCATGTCTTAAGTGTAACCTTGGATAGGGACCTTTGAGATGGACCTGTATGTGGGTCAGAAAGGTCTCATCTAACCTATGGAACCACAGGATCTTAGAGCATGCTCAGCTTGAGAATCTCGCCCTGGCCACCCGCACGGATCTCACTGTCACTTCATTTGACAGCCCTCTGGTGTGCGCCGTGCTTGACAGGGAGCTGCATGCTGTATGGGTTGCAGAGCTCCAGGTTGCAGTGCAATTAACTTGGTGTCCCTGCTCTGTAGTAACTTTGCCCAAAGCTCCCTTTGGAATAAGAAGTTGGCAAGTACCTTATACCACACATCTATCCTGTTGGGAAGATTTATTAGAGAGTAAATACATTTTAAACAAATTTTAATAAAGATTTAATAAAGATTTATTTGAGAGTAAACCTAGACCAAGGGGCTTGGTAATGTTGTCAAGAATGTATGGGTTTTTGCTGAATCAGACCTGCTAAGCTAGAGCTGTCCAACTGGTGACCCACTGGCCTCATGTAACCCTGCTGCCTCTCCCCAGTTGTTCCTGCTGCTATGGCAGCCAGGGTCTGCAGACTTCCCCTCTATCTTTTGGCTTTTTCTTCCTGCCCCCAACTGCTGGGGTTGGGGAACAGTAGTGGGAGGACACCATCTGAGGGGTAGGAGCAGAGCTGGGTTGCCCATACAGCAAGGGAGGGGCTGGTGGTCTGTGATGCATGTGTAGCCAGGAGGGAGGTAAGGACAACGGGCTGCCCAGGCCACCTTCATGACAGAGGCCACTCACATGGCAGAGGGGCCTGTGGCACATGCAGCATTCATCCCAGGGGCCTGTGGGCCATATGGCATATAACCACTCTCCATTCAGAAGGTGGACATTAATGAACTAAGCAATCATTTCTGAATTATTCCTGACAAACTGCATACAGGGTACTGGGAGAAGTGCAAACAGCTCTATATATTCACCTTTTGGGGAATTGGGCACCGGAAATGTGCAATAGACCTTCACATTGTTTCAGATTTTGCTAGGAGGGTAAGGCACCTGAAGAGATGTGCTGTGATGCTCAGCATTGCCATGCATCAGTACCTTTGTCTTTCTGGAAGATATGCTTTAGCCAAAGACACATAACTTGGATGTCTACAGGAGTTACTAGAAGACAGTTAAAGCTGTGTGATATATAGGAGGGCTTATCTAAATGTGTCCTCTAGCCTCAAAACATCTGAAAAGCTTGTTAAGCTGCTGTACCACACAAGAGATCTTCTGGAAGCAAAAGAAAAGCATGAAAAGTTTGAGTTTTCAGATAAGCATTTTACATATAGTAATTGCCCTCTAAAGGAGGTGGACCAGGAGTGGCCGACTCAAGGCAACCTAAGATGCTGGGGGAAGTTGGCACGCTAGAAGGGAGGAATAGGCTGCAATCGGACCTAGACAGGTTACAGGGGTGGGCGGATGAGAACAGGATGGGTTTCAACACTGACAAATGCAAGGTGCTGCATCTGGGGAGGAAGAGCCAGCAGTATGCCTACTGTTTGGGGAACTCCCTTCTCGTCAGCACAGAGGCAGAAAAGGATCTTGGAGTCATTACTGATGCCAAAATGAACATGGGCCAGCAGTGTGGGGACGCGGTCAGGGAGGCCAACCGCACCTTGTCATGCATCCACAGATGCATCATGAGCAGGTCCAAGGAGGTGATCCTCCCCCTCTATGCGACACTTGTCAGGCCACAGTTGGAGCACTGAATCCAGTTCTGGGCACTGCACTTCAGGAGGGATGTGGATAACAAGGAGAGGGTCCAGAGGAGGGCCACTCGCATTATCAGGGGGAGCAGGGCAGGCCCTACGAGGAAAGGCTAAGGGACCTGAACCTGTTCAGCCTCCACCAGAGAAGCCTGAGGGGGGATCTAGTGCCGTTTAGAAACTAGTCAGGGAGGACCAGCAGGCATTGGGGGAGTCCCTGGTCCCCCAAGCACTACCAGGAGTGACAAGGAATAATGGTCACAAGCTGGCAGAGGGTAGATTTAGGCTAGATATCAGAAGGTGCTACTTCACTGTGAGGATCTGGAACCAACTTCCAAGAGAGGTGGTGCTTGCTCCTATCCTGGGGGTCTTTAAGAGGAGGCTGGATGAACAGCTTGCCGGGGTCGTTTGACCCCAGTACTTTTTCCTGTCATGACAGGGGGTTGGACTTGATGATCTGCTCAGGTCCCTTCCGACCCTACCTACTATGAACCTACGAAACTATGAAACTATGAAACTAAGGCATGCTTGGCACAAGAGGTATAGGCAGCTCCTGTTTGTGGCAATCAACTCAAGTTAACTAACTTACTTGCAAATTCTATTTGAGAAATTCTGTATGCCCTTATTCCAGGCCACTAAAGCAGTGGTATACCCCGACCTCTCCCTCCCCCCCCCGCACCCCCTCCAAAATCACCCAGCTCCACACAAAGTGGAAAGCAGAGAAGAAAGCAATGAGTTGTATGGATGTGTGCGGCAGGAGGTAGGGTGGTGGGGAATGGAGGGAAATGAAACCACACAGGTAAGGCATGGCTGCTAGAGCAGAAGCCCTAAACCCGGGGCACTGCACAGATCTGATAGGGCATTGGCGGTGCACCAAGCCCAACTGCAGGGGTGAGGTCCAGGTCTGAGCTGGAAAGGCCAGGGGCAGGGTGAAACGTGAACCTCTGCAGGAGGCTCGTGAAGAAGAGGAAGAGCTCCATTTTGGCAAGATTCTCACCCACACATATCCTGCGGCCTGCAAGGAAATGCACAACAAGCATAAGGATTTCAAAAGCAGGTTTTAGTCCCTTTAACAGTAAGAAGGGACAAATGGGAAAGGTCAGCATCTCTTCTCAACAAATACCGCTATTAAGAACATAAACATCTAGTTATGTCAGATTTCAAGAGATGAATAGGGCAGGGGGATGGTTGAGCTGTTTTGCTACAGCTCCATAGACATGCGTTCCAGTTTGGCAAGGACTCATGGCAGAGGCTGTTCCCAGTTGACCCAGTGGTATACAAGTACTAGGTCATTCAGGCTAGGGAAGCTAAAGGTGTCTGTCTGAGGTGTAGTTCACATCACTCTCTTGTGGGCTATTGGTCACAGAAACTGGATGCCTTAACCACAGTAAGCCAATGGAGTGCTATGATTGGATAGACCCAGCTCCCTTTAAAGGATGGAGCTGAGAGCAGGACTTCTTCCTAAAAATGCAGCAGTTAGTAAGAACTGGGTGAAACATTGAAAGAAGAAATTTGCCCTGCAGAACAATAAAAGTGAAACAAAAGACACAATCTTGGCATCATTTTACTTTGAATCTGTTTGTTTTAATTATATTTATATTGTCCAGAAATTTAGAAAAAAATATTGTCCTAGACTCTTTTGTTTCTTGCCTCTGCCACCTACTGGTGGAGCATAGTTATAGCTGTGTTGCTGTTTATCATTATGGGAAGTGCATTGTGACCAGATTAAAATCATTGGGTTATGGGGGGAACTGTTTGCAAAGTTTATAATGAGCTAAATTTAGTTATTTAAGTTGTTTAACATAAGTGGGACTGCCCAGTGTGCTGGAATTATCCAGCTAATGTTGCAGTTGTACATTTTATCTAAATTGATAGTTTTGTTATTAAGTATTGTTATTATATTTTTGTTTGTTTTTTCTGTATATAAATTGGTTGTGTTTACTAAAGAATAACATGTTTATTGGGTTCAGTGCAAATTCCTGGGTGCTGAGGGTGAGGGACACACATCTCCATGGGACACCTCAGTTAGTAGTCTGCCTGAGGGGTTCCCAGGGCTACTGGCACCTTGAGGATCCAAAATCCATTGGAGTACTTGGCCTTAGTATACCGGCATGGGTTACATTCACGTAGGCATTGGAAGGCTTAAAGACACTAAGAACACCTATACCCGGGCTCAGAGGCTGCTCCAACATACTGGAATTCTAGCACGTTGGAGCTGTCGGCTGGAGCATGGCAATTAGCCTGCTCCAGCAGCCTCTAGCATCTCATGTATCAGTGTTCCCAAGCTTCAAAATGTGGGGGTGGCAGGGGTGCTTGAAATAAAGCTTGTTGAATGCGCTTCAGTTCAAGCACCTGCACTGCTCTTTTGAAGGGTGGGGAGACTGATACATGAGACGCGGTAGGCCTGTGTGAGTCGGCAGCGATCTGATCTGGCTTTGGATCCAGCCACTTTGGATGGCAGCAATCCGATCCAGAGCACCAAATCGGTTTGCTGCTTCAGAGATCTGGCTATAGGCTATAACAGGGAATCAATGAAATATCTATTAACTTTGCTGTTTTATCTCCAATTTGGTTGCAACTTGCAGAGATGGTAGCCTCTTCTGAGAGCATGAAGTTTGTTTCGAGAAGATACGTGCAGGGGTTTGGGGGGAACTGCACCCCAAGCTGCGGGCAGGCAAAACTTATGACACAAATGACCCTGTGTGTGTTAAGGTGCAACAGGCTGAAAACTGCAGGGGTGGTGGCTCCTGCTCAGGGCACAAAGTCTGCCAAGTTTCAAGAAGATTGGCACAGGGGTTTGGGGGGAACTGCACCGCAAGCTGCTGACAGGCAAAACTGGTGATGTGGGTGGGTGGGTGCTTGGGCAACTGCGTCTGTCTTGGGGCATAGGGGGGTAAAATCTAGTGCAGGCCTGAGTGCTGGGCCCTGCCAGACCATGAAGCCTGGCAGCTGTGTGTGTCTCTCTGGGGCAGTCTGTCGTCCAGGGCCCTGCACCTCAAGCTGCTCACAGGCAAAACTTATGATGTGGGTAGGTGACAGTGTGTGTGTATTAAGGTGTGCCCTTCCTGGTAACGGGGCCTCTGCACAACACAGCAGTGTGCCTCTGCCCCTGCCTTCACCAGCCAGAACTGCTGTGGGGAGTGGGGGAATACACTGCAAGGGGCTTTCTCCCCTCTCCTGCTGAGTGGCCCAGCTAGGGTTGGGGAACACAACCCTATACCCTGCCAGCTGTTAGGGTGGGAGGATGGGGAGAAAGGCCTCCTCCTCCCTTACAGCCTCACACCCGGTCCTCCACTTTACATGACAACAGGTAACTGGCTCAACACCAGTAGCATCAGCAGCAGCATCAAAGAACTGTCGCAGATCCTTCCTTTCTTTAAAGGAATTGACAGCAAGAAGTAAAGATGTTGTGTTGTGCTGTGTTGGACATATGATGTTACTCATGGTGTGTGATGACTTATCTTGTGTTTTTATGTCCATGTGTGTATTATGGGAAAAAAGGAGTACTTAAAAAATGTATCTTTGGAAGCTTTAGTGTTGAAAACCCCTTTGTCAGGCTGAAGAAGTACCTGCAGTTGGTCCTGGAGGAAAGCGATAGTAAAGAAGCCAGAGGCTGGCCTGGCTTGCAATGCAGGCAAGGAAGACAGTCAGTGAAAATGGAAATGAAGGCGTCAGGGGGTGAGGGACAGGCTAGGGTGGGGGGTAGGAGGAACAGGGGGATGTAGCAGTGCAAGTAAAAGTGCAAAGGTGCTTGGGGTGTCAGATGTCCGGCAGGTCGCAGTGTACCAGAACCTCTGCTTCCCTGACTTGGTTCACCAGCACCAGCATCCAGTGATCAAGGGTTTTGGGGCTGCCAGTGCACATGCTCCCCTTTACACTCAGGTTGCACATGTCCGCCATCATGTGGACTGCACTGGGCCACAAGGGATCCAGCCATCTCCTGATGCCCTCCTTCAGCCGTCTCACCAGTGCTCACACATCTGGTGACAGCGGCCTGCCCCAGCCAGGAACATTGATCCCCTGGGACTTCTCCATTTGGTTCTCCAGTTCCCTCACTAGGGGGATCACCTGGCTGAGGAGAGCATCGCCAGCACTAAAGGTCTCAGTGGCCTCAAGGAAGGGCTTGAGGACCACCAAGATCTAGGAGAAGGTACCCCACTCAGCTCTGTTCAGGGGACCGCTTTTCCCAATCTCCCCAAGCAAGGCCATCTCATGGATAGCCTTATGTTGCTCCACCAGCCTTTCGAGCATCAGGAATTTGGAGTTCCATCGAGTCTCCACATCCTGCATGATTTTGTGCTGCAGGATGCTCAGCTCTGCCGGTTTCTCCTGCAGCATCTTGTCTCCCTTGATGCTGCGGTGGAAGTAGCCTGCCACCTTCCTGCATTTTGAAATCATCTGGTGGTGGTGCCGTCACCGGCAGCCCTGTCCCCCTCCAAGGCATCCCTCACTATTAGGTGCAGCCTGTGTGCCATACAGTGGATGGCAACAAAGTTGGCATCACGGACAGCCTTCACCACATTGGCCCCATTGTCAGTGACCATGAACCCACTGGTAAGCTCGGCCTGCCCAAAGAGCCACCCCTGTACCGTGTGGTTCATGGCCTCCATGATCTCCCTTGCTGTGTGGGACTCATCCAGCAGCTCCGCTTGGAGGAGAGCCCACTGATGGCCTGACTGATTGCATCAGTGCCCTGTGAGGGAGAGTTAGGCATGATTGCCACCCCAGCTGCTCCCGATGTTGGAGGTGAAGTGCAAGGTTACCTGCAGCCCTGCCTTGCACAGCTCCTCTGTCAAGTACTCCCTGCATGCTTCATACAGGGAGGGTACCACTTGCTTAAGGTGGTGCATGTGGGCATTTTGTAAAATGGGGATCCACCTGAATCCTGGCTGCTCAACTAGGGAGAAGGGTTGGCTATCCAGAGCAAGCATCTCTCTAGTGCTCTGGGTGACCTTGCTAACCTTGGGAATGCGCCCCCCTTTCTGTCCACCTTTCCCCCACTGCTCCAGGGTGGCCTGCCTCTGCTTTGGGGAGAAGGGGGCTTTGGAGCAAGCGGGGGACTTCCCTTTCAGCACAATCGCACTGGTGCCAGGCTGAGCAGGAAGAAGGGCAAGGGGGTGGTGCCTTCTGAGATGCAGCAGCATAGCCATGGTGGAGAATTGTCTCACGTCCTTCCCATGGCTCAAGTGCCTTTGGCAGTGTTGGCAGATGGCAAACCTGGGATCATCTGCCACCTCAAAATGCTCCCAAACTACACTACTCCCCTGCTTCTGGGTTGATGCTGAGGATCCTGCCTTTTCCCCTTTCTCAGCAGACTAAGGCACAACAGCAGAAGCTGCCTCAGCTGAGCCACTTCTCTCCACAACCTCAGCCTCTTCTGAGGTGCTGCTTTCCAGAGGAGATCTGGGTCTAGGGGAAACTTGAGGAGTGTGGAGCACAAACTCTGATTCCCTCTCAGTCCTCAGAATTGCTTGAGCCAGTGCACTTAGCATCCCTGCTTCCAGCTCCAGCTCCTCCTCTGGCAGTGGGAGGCTCATGCTGAGAGCTGAAATTCGGGTGGAGGAGACAGTGATTCCAGTGCTGGTGCCTACTTCTGGACTGAGGGGAGGTGGTGCAGGTGTAGGGACGTCAGATGCAGACACTGCTCCCACCTCCTTGCTTCTAGACCAATGTCAGGGCTGCTTGGGAAGAGAATGCGTCTGTGTTTGGAGGATTTGGGGGGACTTGCAGCTCTAGCTCTCCGCCTATCCCCTCTCCCTCCCCTGCCAGAAGACCTGGCACCTGCCTTTCCAGCACACTTCATATTGATCTTTCCTGTGCTGTAAAAGATCTCTGTGTGTGTGTAAATCCTTTTGTATTGTGCATTTTATTCTCTCTGTTGCGTGCGTGCACTGGCCTCTTCTTTGAATGTTTGCTTCAGTGTTAAGAGTTATGTAAAAATTGTGTGCTGTCTGTCTGTCTGTCTTCTTGTCCTATGAATATCTGATTTTTCTCTATATTGTCTCCTTCTGTGTCTGTGTATCTGTGTGACTGTGTGTGTGCAAGCAATCTGTGCCTTCCTGCACAGTGATGTAACACAGCTTTCTTTTTTTCAAAGTTTCCACAAAAAAAAGAGCAAATATAAATTCAAAGAAATGAATTGAATAGTAATACTAATATAACTGAATAGAATAGCTAAGCTAAGATAAGATAAATCCTACCCACTCCTTTGTGACAAGAAAAAGGAGCAGGCAAGTTCAACTAGTATTGAGCTACCAAGCTGCAATGTCTCAGTCTGAGCGTTCCTCTCACAAAGCTGGGCACAAGCTGGAAAAGGTACAGAATGCATCCAAACAGAGGCTTTTATGCTGCTTCTAGTCCCACCCCACAGACACTGTCATTGGAAAGGCAGCCAGGGAAAAATCCTTCTCACTGGACACCTACACATGTTGGCCTTCCTCCCGAGTCCCCCCGCACACTCTCCCTTCCTCTTCTAACTTTAAGTCAAGCTGTCCGAAGTGTCTGAAGCACCCAAAGCACATCCAAATTTAATAGAATTATTGAAGCTGCTGAAGTGATATGGTCTGATCCGTGAGGTTAACAGAGGCTATCAAATTTCATTAGGAGCAGGGCTAACGATCCTGGTTCTCATAGCCCAGCACAAGGGAGAATGTGGCTAGCGTCACATTTCTCCACCTGACTCCCCAACCCAAATAACCAAGTTCCCACTTCCAGCTGATTTGGTTAGAGGGGCAGACTATGGAAAAATCCAGCATAAACTACCTTCTCACACATCTGGAGTTGTAGCAAGACAGCTTAACCACTCTGCCATCACAGCCCTTACAGCAGTGGGTGGGGGATGGGGAGTGGGAGGATAGTTAAGCCAAACTGGGAAACCTGGTCCATGTAAGACACAGTGAGAGGACATAAGGTTTATGCTATAATCTACTGAATTTTAGCTCTCTTTTCATCGCAGCAATAAGTAGAAAACAGAAGGTACCTGCTGAGAATGGCATGAAGGCCTCTTTCTTTACAAATTTTCCTTCAGGGTCAAGAAAATGCTCAGGATAGAAAACATCTGGCTTCTCCCACTCTGACTGGTCTCGCAGCACGGAGGTCAGCAAGGGGATGATGTAGGTAGCCTGAAAAACAGATCTATGGAGGTTCCTGTGAAGGAATCTGGTCACTTGATCTGGGACAGATGCTCTAGCTAAAAACATTAACTCGGGGATGGAACTAACTTTCAGTGAAGCATTGGATGCACTGTCAAGATGCTCAAGAAGGCTAGGTTTTGTTTTATGAATCGGAAAGAGAAATGCACATTTAATTTTAAGAATAGCAAGACTACTGAAACTAGTATTTTGATAATTTTTGCTTTTTTTGTTTTTTATGCATAATATATGATAGAACAAATTAATGCACAATTCAAGAAACTTTTTTTTGTGCTCTAATCTTAACCTGAACAGTATATCCCTAGGCCTCTAGCTTATTAGTAAAGCTTCTAGCTTTTTGTAACGTGGTAAAATATGCATTGTGTTTTGTGTGGTGATGTACCACACCATCTGCATCCACTTGATCATTGCTATGGTAATAGGCAATTAATGGTATAGCAGGAATACTTGATGAATACTGTCAGCTGATTTCTGATTGTCTGATTTAACAGCAACAACCAAGCCAGGAGTCCTAAAGTGTGGATGTCACAGAAGAAGAGGGAAGGGGAGCAATGCTACAAACATCTTACTTTTGGGATGAAGTAGCCTTTGAGAGTGACATCTACCGTAGTTTCATGAGGTAGATTCAATGGCAGGATGTTGGCAAACCTCTGGATTTCATGGACAACGGCATCCGTGTAGGGCATCTTAGTTCGATGTTCAGTTCGCGGTGGATTTGATCCTAGAACTCTTGCTATCTCATCTTGGACTTTTTCTGCAAAAGAAATTTAACCTTTTAAGAAGGAAACCAGCATGTCCAAATCCCTTAGAAGTGCTCTATGTGTTTAGCATGAAATGTATAGGCTCATCGGTTAAATGGATGCAAGTCCCCAAAAATCTCTCTCTCTCTGGGCTTAATGGGATGCTAATAGAACTAGACATTTTCATGTGTTCAGCATCCTCAAAGAAAAATGGAGAACTTCTGAAAGTACATGGATAACAGGCTCCCTTCATTAAATTGCTGAATCATAACATAGTTTAACTGGTGCTGGACAGAACGACTTTAATCACATCATAATACTCTAGAACATGCAGTTTTATCCAAGGGTGTAGGTTGTAGCCATATTGGCCTAAGGACATAGGCAGACAAGGTTCTTTGGGTAAATCTGATATCTTTCATTAGACCAACTCAAATAGTTGGAAAAATTCTTCTTACCAAACTTTTGGATGCAAACACCCTTCTTCAGGCATAGGGAGAGTCTGCTGCTGTTTGTGTACTCTCCTGGGATGTTTTAATTAAAGATATCACATGCACCCAAAGAACCTTGTGTGCCTATGCCCTTAGAGCAACGTGGCTACAACCAACACCGCTGATGCAAGAGGAAAGCACTTTCTCTGACTGGAACAAAACAACTCCAGATTTAGATAGGTGTAATTGAAATCAAAATTTGGCTGCAAGAAAATAAAACCCCAAACCCACTCATAAGTGGATGTTTCACCTCCTCTGTGCCCCGCAGTGGAAATGAAGCTGTTCCACTCTCTACACCAGAGCCTATTTTACCTGTAGCAGCTCATAAATTAACTTTGGGGTTCCACAGTTCCAGGTGTGGTGTGTTGGCTGTAAAGGCAATTGTTACAAGAGCACTCACTCTGAGGTGTCAGGCAGGTTATAGTGTGTCATAAATCCAATGTCTATATTTAGTCTACAATTTTTTGTATCAGTAGGTTGATGAAGTGAAGTTCATATGCTCACATGTGAAAGGTATTTTGTAAATTCCCTTTGAGTATTAGAACTGTGAGGTTGCAGGGAGAGTGGTTTTCTTGTGAGAAATGTGCCCCCACAGGTAATTGGGTATTCCACTCTACTTCAGAGCCTATTTTACCTGTAGCAGCTGATCAATTAACTTTGGAGTTCCACAGTTCCAGTTGTGGTGTGTTGGCCATAATGGCAATTGTTACAAGAGCACTTACCCTGAATTTTGGGGTGCTTCATCATTAGCAGAAAGCCCCAGCGTAGTGTAATGGAAGTGGTCTCCATGCCAGCACTAAACAGATTGGTTACAAGGGTTTTTAAATTCTCATTGTGGAAATAACCATCACTGTCATTTTTCTCCTAAGGAGTGGGAAGGAAATATAGATAAAAATGAAAAAGTCTCTTTTGGAAAATTGCAACTTAGCAAACAAAGAAATGGTGTTTAAGGCTATTGTTGCATCAGGGTTGACATGCTCAGCCTCTTGTCAGGACTGAGTTTGTAGATAAGAATTTTTTTCCTGTATAACCATAAGAGACCTGAGATCTGTAGCTATGAGAAGCTAGAGTGAGATCCAGAAAAGATTTGGTCACAGTGACATACAATGTGTTGGTCACAGACGTTTTGGCGCCTGACATTTAATGGACTTGTCCACCCTGATTTAGTTTACTTCTTACCTAGAAGGGGTCAGGGTCTGAAGACTGGGACCCACAAAGGAAGTACACTGAAAGCTAGAGGGGAGGACATGCAAAAGAGAGGGATGTGACCTAAGCTGTTTCCCTCACAGAGCTTTAGGAGCACCCGCCATGACTTGGGGTTCATGTGGTGAATATCCTGAAGGTTGGTGTCTAAGCAAGATGTTTCTGGCAAAAGCTGTTTGAGAGAAGGTGCTATCACCATGGAACCATCCATCCTAATCTGTTGGCCAGACTACTGACCTGGAGGGTGAGGGACAGGCTCAAGTCCCTCCTCTCAGCACATCTCAGAAATCTACCTCTCCCACCTTACTGGAGAGCAATTTAACTACCAAGATATTGTGTACTCTGGTGTAGACTGTTCCTAATTCTTTCTGTCAAAGTTGTATAAAATGCTTAAATATTCACTGGGGTAAGGAATTGAATCACAATCTCTCTCAACCTAGATGAATACCTCAGTCACTAAAGAACAGTGTCTTTCTCTGTCTCTAAGACCCAATGAATATTTCAATATTGTTTACAATGTGGATCATTTTTGAAAGGAAATCATGGGTGAGGCCTATCCCAGAATATGTTGTGCCATGGGGGTCCTATACACACCAGAGATTTTAATCCTCATTAAATTGACTAGGTTTATAACAATTAAACTTGTTTACCTTGGAGCGTCGCATCTGTGTTTACATACACTAGGTTTTTGAACTAATTAAGCAAGGTCCCTGGCCAGTGCTGCAGGAGTGTGGGATGGTCCAGTGCTGCCCCTCTGGCCTGGGGCCCCCCACTCACCCTGTGCTTATGCCCTGCCATGCAGCTGAGGAACCAGGGAGCCAGCCAACCACACAAGAAAAAAAAAGGTGCAAGCAATTCAAAAGCGAAAGCAATTTGAAGGGGTGAACTGCAAAAAAGTCACAGCACCATCTGGTGGACAAAGAGGTTCATTACACATCTTTGAGTGTCTTGGTGTTTGCATGCAATGAATCCATGGACATGACACTTTAATTCCTGCTGAGCCAAATTAAATTATGTCTGAGGAGTTTTAGTTTAATGCATATTTTAAAGCATTGGGGAATTCTGCTCATGCAAACAGACTCACAGTTGAAGCACATGAAATGTCAAAAATCGTGGCATGTACATAGCCCTTAGAGGTTAGGACATACACTTAAGAAAAGGGGGATGGTGACAAAGAGACCGTCTCTTCCTATATAATTCCTGCTGTACTCAGGGGAACAGGATTCTGTGCAGGACTTGTAAATAATCAGGGTTGCAGCAAGAGTACCTGATTATCCTCATCTTCTGCAAAACTGGCAGCATTTTTAGGGAACTCCTTGGTTCCAAAGGGGCTAACAGCAGCAAGCTTTTTAGGTACCTCAGCTAGTTTGTCAGGCAGGTACTTCGCTCGAGTTACACTACCATGCAGCTATGCTTTTAGCTCCAATATACAGGAAGGAAACATGCAAGTCTGAACAAATTTCAGACGCCCAGTTACCTCCTGCTGTTTTATGAGGAAAGCATCAATCAAACTTCTCTGGTCGTTTTTGTCTAGGTTTTTGAGGTGTTCTATGAAAGTAATTTGTACAAAAGCAAGAATTTCTTCTCTATTTCGAAGAAGAGTTTTGTGACCCTTCAGGAGAAATCCAAGGGCTGGGAACATATTATAGACCTAAAAAATAAGAGAAGATACAAAAAGGAAAAATTAGCATTGAGAATACTTCATGTATGTACACTTATAAATCAAGGGTCTGAAAGTACTTAACAAAATTAAATGAATGCTTGCATGCTTAATTTGCAAACTAGCTAACTGAGGCAATAGGGAGTTCTTTTCTAGCACGTGGGGGTACGAACAGCTCATAAGACTTCACTCATAAGCTGATCCTGCCTTATCTAGGAGCATACAGGGGGAAGCAATAATTGCAAAGCTACTGTCTAACCTGTTGACGCTACATGCTCAAATCCAGTAAGTGACATGAAAAAAAAGAGAGGGAAGAGATGCGGGAGCTCCCCAAGAAAGAACATCCAAGTATGATTTAGAGGAACAGTGCACCAAACTGTAGCTTCAAGAACTCTGCCTCCATTCATATGCCTTGTTTGTCTGGGATATGTTTCAGCAGCATGAAAGGATTATGCATCGTTAAAAGCCCTGCAAGAAATGGTAGGGTGTTAGTCAAGAGGTTAATGTATCAGCAGAGCGTAGCTGCCTAAGGAGACAGGATGCTTCACTCTGAGTAGGACTACATGGCAGCCATGGAGGGATGATGGACCTAGTTCTCAATGATCCAGCTCAGGACCTACAGCAGCTGTGGGAGGAGGGAGCTGTACACAAGCTAACTTACCCAGCTGCATCACAGGACCTAGAGCACTGCCCTTTTTTAAACAATAAGTTTTCTGCTGTGTATATTTTGGGGCTTATAAGTAGAAAATGTACGTATTATTATCCTTCAGTCAGTTTTGTAATGTGAGAAGTTCTCAGCTGTATATATGTGAGAGGAAGTACCCAGGTGGACCTACATGTTCTCCTCCATTTCAGCAGGCTGTTTCTGATTAGTAGGAAAGATTTAATATTCTGCACAAGTCAAACAACAACATGCCTCTATTTGAACAGTAAGATAAAGTAACTCAAACTTACTGCAACTGAGGGATATCCACTAACCCTTATACTTTCAGTAATCAAATATAGGAGTCTAATGAACTGGGGATCTTCATAGCCAAACCGCTTTCCGAGTAATATGGATACGATTATATTAGCGGCTGCTGCATTCATTATTATTGTGGGATCAAAGGGTTTGCCTAAAAAGAAATTCAAAACAACGAAGAAATTGTGAAAAAGGATCATTAATAAAAAGTCATGTTTATTATTTAACCATAGCACATAGTGACTGCAGTCCAAACTCAGGCCATCATTCTCCTAGGTACTGTGCATACAAATGAGAGGTACTTTTTGGCCCAAAGAGTTTGCAATTTAAGGGTGCCTAGACATGCTCAGCAAGCTTGCAATCTAAGGGTGGCTATATGTGTGCAGCGAGGCTGTGCTCTGACGCGCTGAAAGTACAATACATCGGAGCAGACTTGCTTAATCAATTCTGCTACAGCACAGTAATTACTGTGCTCCAGCAGACTCCAGTGTCACGTGTATCAGCGTCCCTGCTCTGAAAAATGGCAGCGTGAGGGCTTTACCTAATTTGTGTGATAAGTTTTAGTTAAAGTGCCCCCACCACCATTTTTCAGCATGGGGATGCTAATACGTGAGATGGTCTGGGGACTTTAATTAGAATGGCTGTCAGAGCTGCTCTAATTAAAGTGCCCCAGCACCCCGCACTCCCAGAGCATGTGAATAAAAGACCTAAGCTGTCACAGAAAAGAGTGGATTAGAGCAAATATTATCATTCTCATTTACAGAGGGAAAACTGAGGCCAAGACAGAGGAAGTAACGTGACTGAGGTCACATCAGAGCTTGGTGGCACAACGAAGAACTTAGTCCAGGCATACTGAGTTCCTGCTTCCTGACACAGGCTTACCCACTGTTACAGATCTCATGGAGCTTTTCCTTGATGGCTACTTATGAGGCTGGCATGTTTGGATCCACATGCCCTTGGTCTCGCTATGCCTGTGCAGGTTCTTGGCATTGACTTCTATGGCTTCTTGGGTTAATGTTAAGGGAAAAGTTACCCAGCGTGGTCCCCATTACTAGATGTGGGACCGGCAATCCATCTGTCTTAGGCCCCAGGATTCTCCAAGAGATGGAGCAGACTTTCCCCAGAACATAGGGGGTCCTCTGGGTAACAGTTTAACCAATCAGGAATACATGACTGTTGGAACAAGCATGAGAGTATATGCAGAAGCAATTCTAAACCTATTGCTGTTTTAGAAAGCAGAAGTGATATAATGATAATAAAAATACCCCGTATGCCATTTCCTGCCTCAGTTTCCTCAAAACTCTTCAGCTCTCTCTTTGAGACTGCTTCCTTTCCTGATCCTAGGTTTAGTTTTCCTGGACCTCGTATCTCTGGTTCACTCTTCCTCTCCGCTAGTTCTGGGCTACAATACACAGTTGCTCAGAGCCCTGCTTGACCTATAATAACTTCCAGTCCCTTCTGCTCCATTCTGCGCAGCCTCATTCTTCCCCTTGCTTGATGAGCTCAGCAGTTGCTTGGTTACAAATCAATTGAAATCTAGACCTAAAAGACTGGTTTTGCTCAGTTATATCCCTCTTATTCTTTTGCTTTTGTTGTGATCCTTCATGTCTGCCCCATTTAAAGGTAAATACACAGGCATCAGTCTCTCTGCTTGAATCCTGGAGATCATAAACAGAATCCAGGAGTTGGACATCAAGAGCTGTTTCCAACCATCATGAAACCATCTTCAACCAAGAGGTAATAACTTATAGTGGATTATTCTGAAGAAAACTGTAGATGCATATTATATTCACAGTCAAGGAGACCTTACATTCAATTCATTTAGAGAGACCTATCTTGAAATAAGGAATGAAGGTGTTAGCTTTTTTGTTGTCCTAGTTTATGTGTCCCTAATGCTACTTCCCACTTCAATCCATGAAGGCCGTGAACTGAGAAAATATTATCACTGATGGAGGATCTGCCCTGGAGGGGCAGGCAGGTTCCATTAACATCACAGTATGGATCAAGATTCATGGATCCCCATTCAAGCTCATGTTGCCTTGAGCCCAAACGTTGTCAGTCCCAAAGACTGGGGATGGAGAGGGTCTGTGTTCATGGGCATTTGAAATTCCAAGGCTGACTTTAGAAAGACATGGAAGAGGAAGAGAAAACAATGACTGGAGGTACTGCTCTCCGTGCTGTATAAATTACCTTTAATTTCTCTAGCAAATAATTGAAAAAGAATCAGCAATATTTTACAGTTCCTCAATGGAAAACATTTCATGAAACATGATACTTTTACGCATCTTACAAGGCATGAAGCAAAATCGTAGAGGTTGTCTGAAGTTAAGCCCCCACCCACCTTTCTGAGATTCAATATTCTCTATCAGATGTTCACACTCTTCAACTATCCGGTCCTCAATGGCTGCCTTGCCCGTCCCAAAGTCTCGCAAGGTTGAGAGAGTAAATTTTCGCATCACTTTCCAGTTTTCACCACGTGCAAAAATAATTCCTAAAGAAAAGCAAAAACTTCAGGTCACAAGAATAATTTAAATCAATGCTTAGAAATATTGAAAATATTACTCTTCCTTTCATAACATTTGGATAGATTAGTGCTTGGGTAGAAAAGCCGCCATATACCTTCTTAGAAAACATTGCTAGTTTCCAAGATCTGTTTTTATTCCAATGCAGAATGAAAATGAATGTTTTAAAAATCTAATGAAAAACATGTTTTACAGAGAAAAGCATAGCTCAATTAGAGCTGTCTTCTGGAACATGGGGAGTTTCTGTTCCAAGCACTGCTCAACAGAAAAGTGAACTTATGTCACCCACACTAGAGGAACCCATCACCTGGCTAGACTGGGGTTTCTCCCTCCATAAAATAATTTGTGTACTTGAAATCCCTTCCCAGCAAAGTTTATCTAGAATTTTTTATATTGTAAACTCTTCTCTAGGATGGTTTTGTCAGGGAAATTCCTTTCTTGAATCGGGGTTTGGAGCCAATGATCTCTTTAGGTCCCTTCCAGTCCTACTTTTCTGTGCTTCTGATTTTCTTTCTTACTTACCCATACTGTCATAAAATACAACAGTCAACATGCTTAGATAATGGTATATTCATTCTCTAACTGTTTTTGTAATGCAGGTAAATTCAATTAAATATATTTTTCTATTTAATTTAAGAGAAAAGCACCATATTTATAGAGATTTACAATCCTTCAGAAGAGAAAAACTGTCCAGAAAATATCCAATGGTAAGGTGTCACAAGCAGGGGTAACACCTGACGGTTACATTTCCTTTTTATAGGGTTTTCTTATACAGAAGTTTTGCTAGGTGCGTGTTATTTGAGAAGCACTTGGGATCTTCTTGCCTTGTTTAATGACCTGCTAGTTAGCCTGTAGTTTTTCTTATACTTATGTATAGTGAGGATAAGGAGGTATTAGGAAGTCTTATTTCTCCATGATGCTCAGTATGGTAGTCTCTGCTCTCACCCACACCTATTTTGTCTTCAACTACACCTGCTGACTGCACTGAAGTTCCTGTCATTTAAATAGATTTAGAAGGATGAGGGTACAAACAGGCACATTAGCACCTCAATCATCTGTTCCCTACATGGGGCAACATTTCTACTTGCTTGAGTCAAGTTAGTTTATGAGTAACAATAAAATATAAGTCACCATTTCCTTTGAATAAGTCTTCAAATACTGGAATTTTAGGCCTCTCTGCAAATGCATCTGCCTGATTCACCAGAGCTTCCTTCACTGTCTCGTAGCCTGAGAGCACCACCATCTTTGTGAATCCCATCTGAATGCTGAAGACTGGCCCATACGATTTTGACAGCTTAAATGAGGAAAAAATAAAAGTATTTCACAAGCAGTGGGCCAAATTCACCTACTGAAGTCAACAAAGCTACAGCAGAGATGTTTGCTTGAAAAAATTGACATTATGGAAAGAATAATTGAGACAAATAGAGAAAGACATGCCAATCCATTATCGCTCTGCCCACTTTTGACTGATTTGTAGGAAATGAATTCATGTTTATGGACACTATAAAGAACATACCTTTAAATAGTGTCACCTGAAGGTTTTCCCTTTCAGTTACAGGAGGGAGGTATAATGTTATTTGTACACATTGGCTGCATGAATAAAGATCTGCCTGTTATTTGCATTCGGAATCCACAGCGAGCGCAGTGATTTGTTAATGCAAACTTGGACTCAAAAATGTCATTGAAATCATGGGCGACTGGTGCCTCCTGATTGTGGGGGGTGGGGGTGAGGGGGTGTTCCCCCAGTGGCTGATCTCTGATAAAACCAGAAGTCCCGCTGGAGCTTCTCTTAGCACCCCCACTCCCTGGCTGGCGAAGGCCAATCTCAGGGTGGGCACATGCCCCCCCCACCCCCCTGTGCCCCCTCAAGCATCGCCTATGATTGAAATAAAGATCACACTTCAAATCCATCTTTGATTGGAGCTATTAGAAGATATTACAGGGAGGAAGTATCACATTCAGATTTCTGCTAGATATGTGGGATGCGTATGTGGAGAAAGCGGCCTGTGAGTTAAAGGGTGCCCTCGAGAAGGCCACAAAGTGGTCAGAGGTGCAGGTAGCTCAGGAGCTGTATCATCGTTGTTAGCAGAGTATGTGGGATTGAGTGGCAGTAATAGATTTCCTGTAAGTGTCACCAATGATGAAAGGAAGCATTCTAACATAATACAAACCTTAGTCTGTCTGTCTGTCTGTCTGTAATGCTCCAGGGCAACTGCGCATGCACCACCCACAGGGCAGGTCAGATTGGCTGGCCTGGAGCATTACAAACAGACATACAGACAGGAGGAAGCAAAGGCGGTCGGGGGCCAGGGGGTGGGCCAGGTGGTCAGGGGTGCAGTGCGCTGCCTGCTGCAGGGCACAATGTGCTCCTTGCCACAGGATGTGGCCATGTGGCATGCTGTCTGCCATGGGGCACCCCATGGCACATGTTTTTGGGAGGCACGGTGTGGCACCTGCTCCCTTCCGTGCTGCCTTTCACACACTGCTGCCTGTTGTTGGGAAGCATGGCGTGGCATACCCCAAGACCACAGCTGGCAGGGAGCATGAGGCGGTTGGGAGGAAGAGGAGGGGAGCAGGCATGGAGGGAAGTGCGTTGTGCTGCTCCCTAGATCTCCTGCCCCGCTCCCTGGTCCCTGACTGCCTCCGCCCTGGGATGGGGAGTGAATAGGGAACATGCGGGGGTGGTTGCTTGTGGCTGGACACTGAGTGGGGGCAATGCAAGGCACAGTCTGGTGGCTATGGCTGCTGCATGCAAGCTTCCCCCGACTCCTTCCTGGGAGTTAGTGCAGGGTGGAGCGGTGGGAGGTGGTGGGGGGGGGCACACGGGGCTGGGGGGAGCATGTGCCCCACTTTGGCTCCTCCATCCATGCCCCTGAATGAGCCATGGAACTCTTGATTGCCCCATGACCTGGCCCAGCCAGAGCCCTGTTCATAAAGAAATCAGAGAAAAAATGCGTTGTAGGGCTTTTGGAAAAGGGACTATGAATAGTTAGGATGGGAAAGATGAATTATGAGCAGTTGTAGAAAAACCATGAACTCTTCAGAGAAAACTAAATTCTCAGGAGCTAGCAGAGCACAGGCAGTGACTTATTGTACACCAAGAACCACAAGATAAGCAAGGGCCCATGACTGATAGAGGTTCTGACCCAGATTCCTGGCAGAGATACCATCTGTTGGGGGAAATATTGAGGATGATTTACTAGAGGGAAGCAGGATTGAAGATGCCCGAAGTAGCAACTATGCTTCATCCACTCAGAATTTCCCCCATTTTACAGCTGAAGTGGAAAAGTCTTCAGGCCAAAGGAGAGCACCTCTAGGCAGAGACGGATCAAGTGCAACATGATGCCCAGCTCCTTGCGACAGTTAGCAAAAAGAAAAGAAATGAGTGCACCAGCTGCAAGAAAAGCAGCGTCCGCCGGAGCAAGCGGAGGAGAACCAGCAGGGGAAGGGGAGAGGCAACATGAGCTTGAAATGGAGGAAAAGTGCCAATGGCCCCTCAATACCACGAGGTATTCTCAAAAACAAGGCATTCACAAAAGCTGTACAAAATCCTTTTGTCTTTTGGAACAAGGTGGTGTAATGGTATGTAATGATCTATGGGAGAAGAGAAAGATTTACCTCAATGAGAGTCCGGTAGGGTCTCTTCAGATCGATGATGTGCAGGTTTCCAATGATGGGTAAAGGCCTTGGTCCTGGGGGAAAATCCCTTCTGATGCGGGTACTCCAGAACCTTGCAATTTTTATAATAAACATGAGGGTCAGGGCAACCACCAGAAATATCGGAACGGGATCAGCCCAATCCATTTCTCTTCAGCAAGCAGGTGGTTGGAAGGGTTAAAATGAGAGGGTGAGCAGAACAAGCTAGACCACGGTGTAATGCTGGAGAACACAGACTACTGCACAAACATCATGTACAATGGAGGATTTTAACTCTCATGGGATTAGGAAATAATTAATCTCCTCCCCCTGGAGAGGGGCGATTGAAGCACGTGTGTCTTTGGTGTTTTACTTTTAAACAAACTGCATAGCTGGTTGGCAGAGAAGTCTGTAACTCTCCTTTCTTTACTTTCTTAGCGCTTAGTACAACATTCTGGTTCAGCAGGGAGGACATCCAGTTCCCACTTTGCATGGAATGTGGCATATTCCAAACCGAGCAAATGATGAGAGGTGTTTCCTGACTGGGCCCTGGAGCTGGGGTGCCGGGCATCCAGGTGGATGAACACTGCGCTGAAGGAGGGATGCTTAAAAATGCCGAGGATTGTAATAACTCTGTTGTCATTGAAGTCCATGGGGCATCTATGGAAGCAAATTAGTCCAATGTTGAGCCATTTTGGAAGCTGAATCTGTTTCTTGAAGGAAATCAAATCCACACCATACTTCTGGAAGAAAAGTCATGTACTTTTCACATGGGCTTGCTACTACACAGCCCAGGGTTTCCTAGGACATGAAAAGTGCAAGACACCAAAGTTTTACTGGGCGTGTTTACACAAGACATGCACTGCAGTGTTGCCTAATTAGCTCTGCAGTCTACAAGTGCAGTGCTATTAGCATGGAGTAAACTACTTTAACTTCACTGTAGGTTAGTGCTTGTAAGCACAAGCACTATCTTTCAGTGGAGTTATGCACTCCACAGCAACGTACGTGCAGATGTTGATCGGGTTGGCTGGGGCATGAGGGTGCTTCAGTGTGGGGCCTCCTGCCAGCTAGCCCCACACCAAAGCAGCCTCGTGCCCCAGTCAGCCCGTCCAGAGCATGTTGAAACAGGCAGAAGCAGTCCCAGGCTGGCAGGCTGATCACCTGTATCCCTTCTCAGCCAGGGCTGCTTTTCCCCAGCTCAACATAGTTTTATAGATGGTAGGGTCAGAAGGAAGCTGAGCAGATCAAGTCTCACCCCCTGCCATGGGCAGGAAAGAATGCTGGGGTCAAACGACCCCGGCTAGGCAATTATCTAGCCTCCTTTTGAAGACCCCCAAGGTAGGAGCAAGCACCACTTCCCTTGGAAGTTGGTTCCAGATCCTAGCTGCCCTGACTGTGAAGTAGTGCCTCCTGATGTCCAGCCTGAACCTACTCTCAGTCAACTTGTGGCCATTATTCCTAGTGACTCCTGGTAGTGCTCGGGAGAACAGGGACTCTCCCATTCCCTGCTGATCTCCCTTGGTAAGTTTATAGATGGCCACCAGATCCCCTCTCAGCCTTCTCTTGTGGAGGCTGAACAGGTTCAGGTCCCTTAGCTCTTCCTTGTAGGGCCTGCCCTGCAGCCCCCTGATCATGTGGGTGGCCCTCCTCTGGATCCTCTCCATGTTGTCCACATCCCTCCTGAAGTGCAGCGCCCAGAACTGGACGCAGTACTCCAACTGTGGCCTTATCAATGTCACATAGAAGGGGAGGATCACCTCCTTGGTCCTGCTCGTGATGCATCTGTGGATACATGACAAGGTGTGGTTAGCCTTACTGACCGTGTCCCCACATTGGCGGCCCATGGTCATCTTGGAATCAGTAATGACTGCAAGATCCTTTTCTACCTCTGTGCTGATGAGAAGGGTGTTCACCAGCCTGTAGGTATGCTGCGGTCCTGGGAACATGTTCAAATGGTGTGCCCGGGAGCAATAAAACCAGCACAAACTACACCGGAGTTTATTTCCTCTAATTAATGTAATGTATTAATGCACCCACTGACTTGCAGTTGGGGTTAAATATCTAATTCCCTTAAGATCTTTTGAAAAACATTGCTACACAAATGGAGTTGTGCTTGCCCTGCTTACAAGTAGCAACAGCATCTCAGTGGGTCAGGATTCCTGTTGCACTCATGGGTAGAATCATATACGGCCACCCCATTCCTGTAGTATTTCACTGCTTTTGTCAAACCACAGTGCTGGACAATGCATGCCATCATTCAGGGAGCACAGAGATAGAAGAAGGAATTACTAGAAACCTCCTTTTCTTCTTGATAAGCTCAGCAGAAAAGCAGCACCTGCTGAGGTAATTTTGCAAGAAAAATATGGTATAAATAACCTAAGGAAAGAGACATTAGAGAATGCACTGTGAATAGGTTTCTGAACGGTGTATGCTAGGGCTGTGCGAAACAGCATCATTCTGCTTTGACTTCTGTTTCAATGTTTCAACGGAACAGTGTTTCGTTTCAAGTTTTGTTTCAGTTCAAAAACACTGTTCTGTTTAATTTAATCAAAACTGTTTCGCTGTTTCACCACTGTTTCACCATTTTGTCCATAGGTTATAATGGGGAATCATAAAATGCGGCAGTCAGATTGGGGGCTCACCCGCACCCGTGGGAGAGCTGCAGGGGCTGTGTTGGAGTCCTTTTGGGGGTGCACGCCACAGATTTGCCTGCCAGATGAGAGGAGCTGGGTGTTGCCGGCTGGGACTGGTGCCGGGAAGATCGATGCTGCCACCAGTCCCAGGTGGCAGCACCCGGCTCCTGTTATCCAGCAGGCAGATCGGGGGCCTGCCCGCAGCCCTGGGAGAATTGCAGGTGCATAGCCAGACTCCTCCTGGGGGTGCATGCCCCTGATCTGCCTGCCAGATGACAGAAGTTGGGTGCTGCCAGCTGGGACCAGAGCTGAAACCAGTAAGCCTGGCTTCAAAACTTGAAATGTTTTGAAATTCCCTTGTTTTATTTCAAAGCTGTTTCAAACACTTTGGTTTCTATTTGATTTCACTGTTTCAAGCTCGAAATGCATCAAAACAGCTTTGAAACAAAATGCTGGGTGAAATTTCGCACAGCCCTAGTATATGCCTAAGGGTGTCAGCTAATCCCATTTAAATGAATGGCATACTTTTAATTGATATCCAAAGGGTTTGGTATCAGGCCAAGTTTAAGTATTTTTCTTTTCTGTAAAGAAAAGCATACAAATATGTCAAAATCTTCCCTGTGGCAGATGCAATAGCATGAACAGGTGGGTAACTCTGTATGTGTGATTTTCAGAGATACTAAGCACTCAGAGGCAATTTAATCTACAGCTGTGTCAAGCAAGTCGGAAAAAAATTCCTTTTGTACTAGTGACATTGATGAGGTGATGACTTTCTGATTGGCTGGAACTCACGGCAAAGTTGGTGTTGACGAGGCTGATGGCAATTGAAGATGCTGTATGGAGGTAGAGAAGATTCTTGGCCCAGTTGTGCAGAATGTGGGAGTGGGTGAAGAATTCAGCCCTCAAGGAAGATATTGGAGACAGAGTAGTCCAAATGAAGAAAAGGGCAGAGTGAGCATGGTGCCAGGGAAATCTTGCACTGAGAAGCTGCAGTACAAGCACCAGCAAGTTTTCAGGGAAAATTTCTTTATTCTATAAAACCTGTTGTTCACCCCACACTTCTGCAAAGGTTGGGAAATCCATTGCTTATTCAAGTTGCTAGAAAAAACCAACACTTTATGTAGTATATAAGTTTGTCAGTTGACAGATTGGTTACAGCAAGGTAATTTTTCTTTCCTTAAGCCTCTTCTAGAATGGACGGATATGCATTTAAAGCAATGGAACAATCCTGCTGAGTGCCCAGTATGAGTGAGGTGCTTTGGGCTTATCCCTGCCCCTGCTGCTCTACTGAGGCAAAGGCCTTTGCTCTACAGAGCCAGCAGTGAACCTCTGGAGCTTAAGGCCCAATTCTCAGACATTGTGCATCTGAATCTGGTGTCCAACTGCTGTGCACACAAGGACACCCAGTTACTGGAATATTAGGGTGGAAAATGCATGGGTGGCAACCTTCCTTGAAGTTGTCCCACTCCCTGAGCAAGTGCCCTTATCACTCAGCTATTGAGTTAAAATTTGGGAATGTTCTTCTCCATCTGATGCCTGCTAGTGATGTTTTTTTCTGCAACTGAATCTCAGGACTTATCTAACTGTAGGCGATGCATGCCTCCTGAGGCTGTGGGAGCACAGCGACCAGCCACAGGTGGCAACGCGGGCATCGGTAGTGAGGGTGGGCCAGGCAGGGACCATCCGCAGGCAGCCGCAGTGGTGTTGGTGGCAGGCGGGGTGGTCCAGCAGAACTTCTTGAGGGGGGGCGGGCACCAGAGGTTCACCTACCCCCCCACCCAAGCCAAGAGCGCTTGCTCTCAGTGGGGGCACCACTGCTCTCAGGGGGTGCACATGAACCCCTGTGCACCCCCTATGTGTCACCTATGTATCTAACCTTCCATGAATTCCTGACTGATCCTATTTCCCAGCTGGATTGCAGGTTTTTTGAGCCAGAGGCCTTGTGCATTCAGAGCTGAATTGCAAACTGTGCGAGTGACAAAAAACTGTGGTCATGCTGCTCCACATACACCACTTAGGTGCATTAAACAAAATAGGATTAGGCCCATATGTATTTATCCTTGTAACTGTAGGAATCATCTTGTAGTATGTTAAGGAAATATATTACATAAGAGGCACGGTGTGTTGGGATATATTCTTACATATCAGTATGGATCAAACAGAGAGAGAGTCAAAATGCTACTGGTGTCAAGGGAGAAGGTGTTTAGTTTATTGATATGTTAATGCTGGAGGAAAGTTAGTAGACACTAGAAAAAAGACAGATATGTTGATTAGCTCCAGTAGATCTAAGGAGAGACTAAAGGAGAAGAAATGTAAAAAAAGGTTTTATGTTTTGAGAAGAGTCAGATAGTCACATATGGAAGTTTCAGGCTAGATTTCCTCAGCTCCTGGAACTCAGAAGATGGTTGTGACAAACCCCATTTTTTCTCCCATCTCTCTGCTGCTTGTCTACAAGGAACAGACTAAGGTTGGCCACTCAGAAAGCTTCTCATCCCCATAAACCTTAATTCCGCCTGGCCGCAGACCAGAATCTGTAACCCTAATTGTGCGGGCTGGGGGCGAGCCGGGCCCGTCTTTGCGCACACGGGCTGTGGCCAGCAGCCCGGGCACGCGGGATTGGAGAAAACCTCTGGGCGGTTTGGTATGTGCAAGCTAGAATTAGTTACGGAGGCGTAACGGTTGATTGAAAAGGTTGTTTACTTACACACAAAGATTGTATTGGTGTAGGCTGGACAGATTTCCAGGCACAGCTCCCGCTTAGATCCTCGCTAGAGGAACACGACAAATTCAATTGCTCCCATGGAGTTGTTTAGGCTCCGCGGGTCTGGTTCGGGGTTCGAAGAATTCCCCGGAGTTACTTAGGCTCTGCGGGTTTGAAGTTACAGGAAAGGGATACGTCTGGGATTGCGATCGGCGACGGGGAGAGGCTAGAAGCGAAAGGTCCCTAGGTTCGGTTCTATCGCCTCTATTGCCTGCTTAGGAGAGGCGCGTTGGTCCACGAAGGTCCGCAGCACTTGGAGATCTTCACAGTCTCTCTCTCTCTCTCTCCTGGTGTTCGTGGAGTCCTCCAACTTGGGTGGAAACCACACAAGCTTTTGTACAGCTAGCAAGCCAATAGCTAGCCACCACATGTGCCTACATTTGGAATTGGCCAATAATGTGGCGCGAATCCGAAAACAAATGGTCAGAACTCCTTTGCGGCGTGTATCACTAGCATACAAAAGAAATGCACCCTGCAAAGAAGCTGTAATTTGGCGGGAAATCCCCGTTGCACCAGAGTTCTTTCTCGCAGCAGGGAACTCTACTGTGCAAAGAAAGCGACAATTGGCGGGAAAATAATTTAGCGGTGCCGAAGCGCACACACAAACAAAAATCACAACTTTGGGTTGTGACACTAATGAGGGAAACTTTGCCAGATCCAGGGATCTCACCTTGGGTTTGTATAAATCAATAGTTCCCCCTTCCTCAAAAGAGGCAAGCTTGCAATCAATTTATCTGATAAATCAACTTTACCATGGGTAATCAATAAAGCAAATAAAATAGCAAAAGGATTTATTATGCAAGAGGGATAAGCTGTACAAGAAAAAGGATCCATAGAATTTGAAGACAGCATACAGAAATAAAATGGAGGAATCTCACTCTCTGTTAGGAATATAACACAAGCCCTTGGAGAGTCTTGTTGGTGTTTCCAGAGACCAAGTTCCCAGCTGACTGTATCAGCTCTAACAACTGGGGACCATGTGGAAGATTCCAAGAAAACTTCACCCATAGATACCAAATATGACTATAGTAAATCTAATTCCAGAAAAATATCTATGCATAATGTATGAGGAACCCCTAAAACAACCCTTTCTGTGGGGTGAAAGAATGGCAATACTGTCTTGAGGACTGTGGGAGGATAAAGTGAGACATGAGAGAGGAGTTCTTTACTAAAATGAGGTAATGTGCTGGATCCAGTCAGCATGCGGCAGCTACAGAACCAATTGCTGGCCCAGTTGTACGTACTCTGATTCGCTGCTGCACTTATAACTTCTATTGGGTACGGTCATTCAGAAGTATCATAGCATTGGCATCTAATATATCGAATATATCATTGATAATTGTTATAACATTTAGAACATTCTCCTTGAGGGACTTTTTGCATTTGGATTAAATAGAGGACTGTTAATGAATAACTGACATGGTCAGTCACATTCCAGCAGCAATGTATCCTTGAGTTTGGAGAGGAGTATTACCTCTGCTTTCCCAGAAAGGAGCTAACAGCTTGGCAAAGGTCATGTAGGAAGTCAGTGATAGGGAAATGATAAAAAGCTGAAGTGAAGTCTCTCATGTCCAGGCTAGTGTCTATGAAGCCTGTGTGAAGCAGTTAGTATTCACTTCGGATTCAGATTTGGCAGAGTCAGGGGACAGTGGTTTGATTTGGTGACTTGAATCATTGTCCTGAATTGATACAGCCAAATCTGATGCAGAGCCAAATCTCTGAATCAAACAGGTCCCACCACCCACCCGCTCTCCCAGCCCCAACAATGGCTGCCCCTGGCCCCAGCGTCCCGGCTTGGTTTTTTGTTTTTTTTTTTTAAAGCACCACACTCACCAGCTTCTGCCAGGTTGGGGGGGGGGGATCCCTGCTTCCCCCCACTGCCCCATCCTACATGGGGGGTTCTGCCATGAGCCCTCACAAACTCAGATGGCTGCTGCAGCATCCAGTGAGTGCAGTTTTTTTTTTTGGTTTTTTTTTTTACGAATCAGGATGTTGAGGCTGGGTCTGGGGCTGGGGGGGGAGGGGCAGGTATTGGTGGTCCTAGGAGAGAAGGCAGGGGATGGGGGGCTCATGACAGAGTCCCCCCACAGCAGGAAGCAATGGGGAGCAGTTGGATGCTGGGGCTGGGTGGGGCAGGGGCAGTCATTGAAGGGGTTGGGAAAGCATGCAGGGGTCAGGGGGGGCTCAGGGTAGCTGGGGTATCAGGCAGGGGATGGGGCCTAGTGAACGCCTCCCCATGGTCCCCTGGCCTCTTCTGCAACCTCCCACCTCCCCCTACTTACCGGCACAGAGTGCAGGTCCAGTTCCCTGTGGCAGCGAGAGGGGACTGCCCAAATATCCGAAGCTCTCTGAAGCGTTCCGAATCTTTTCTGAATCAATACAGAGAGCTTTGAATTGATTCGGACCTTTCTTTGGTTTCCCAGTTCAATTCTGATTTGTAGATTCTGCAGCCAAACCAGGCCAAATCTCCTTCAAATTGAATCAGTACCTGATGCTTTACTCAGCACTAGCGACTATCTCACAGGGTCACTGGACAGGCTTTCCACTAGTTTCTATGACAGACATCTCACACAAATTCATTACTTATATAAGTGTGTGTACACCTGTGGAAGAAATCAAACTTCACGTGGTGGTTGTATTAGAATTGGCAGAGCCATCTAGGTTTATTTAAAGCTGTACAAGTGATCACAGGGAGAGTTCTCAAAGGAACTCTGACCTCTACAAGTTTACAAGCGTATTTATACTTTAGACAGCGAGAAAAGATGCAGGGTTCAGACAGAGCATCCTTTAGAGAAACAGAAAGATGTTGATCATTCGTTTGTCACATGTAAGCAGTTTACTTATTTATAAAAAAAACACTGTGTTTTGGGAACAGTTATCAGCTTCCGGTTCAGAGGAGAGGAGGAGGTTAAAATCTGCACACAGAGCTTAATATATCAAGACAAAACAAGGCATGAATGTTTTTTCTTATCTTAGAACATTTTAAAACACATGGCATCAGCATCTTTTTCTCTTCTCTTTCTCTCTCTCTGTCTCTCCTCTTAGTCAAGTAAGAGGCCTGGTTAAACTTATTTCCATATACCCTTCTTTGGCTCTGGTTCCCTGAGAATTGCCTCTGGGTGAAGAGAGGATTATGTGAAAGGATTAGTTATAATCAGTTTTACCTTATTCCCACTAAAAATTCCTTTCTTTAATATAAAAAAGCTGGCCTCTTCTTGTAAAACATGAGCTCTTTTTTACCGAGTACTGTAGTAACCCTAAAAGAGCCTTTTCCATTGCTTTGCCCAACTGATTGCTAGTGGAAGGTTTGCTCAAATAGCTTGGGGAATTATGTTGGCTGATAATGTCTACATTGTATAAATGAAAGGTTAATAAAGATCGATAGACTGCAAAGCCATTACATAATGATATAGTCTAATCTTTAATTTAATACAGGCATTCAAATTTTATTCTATGAGTCCTGAAATGCAGAGTTCTGCAGAGCCCAGTTTCATGTGGTTGACTTAGAACATGACTAGAATCCCAGTTGTGTTAAGGCCAGAGCTATGTTAAAAGGTAAAGTATAACTGAGAATCAGGCCTGAAATGTGTCAGAAGACAAATCGACTTCATCCAAAGATTTCATACATTGATAAATTTAATAGATTCATAGATTATAGAGTTGGAAGGGACCCAATGGATCATCGTGTCCGACCTCCCGCCCCTGGCAGAAAGAGGACCAAGGTCAGACAACCCCAGCCAGGTGATTTTTAAGCCTCCTCTTGAAGACCTCCAAGTTAGGTGACAGCACCACCTCTTTTGGAAGCCCATGCTGTCCTAGCTGCCTGCGGGGGGTTCGAGATTGAGAGTGTGGTCGGGGGTAGAAAGGTAAGAAAGATTTATTGACTTAACAAAAACACAACTACATGTAGTAACAAGACAAACAATGACAGACAAAAGCAATTCACGTTGGCAACTTATTGGTAGTCCCCTCTGATGCCTGATATACAGCAAGCTTCTCTTTCCACAAAGTTCAGTGAAGTCAGGCGTACCCGAACAGCGCTGTGTGAAGGGGTACCGGGAAGGACCCTGGAATGCAGTCCTTGGGCTCCTCGAGGTCCACGGGCCCACCAATCCAGGCAACAGCTAACAAATCCTTTTCACAGAGCTGTATCTTCCTTCTGAATGGTTTCCAGATATTTCAGCCAATTTAAAGCTTCTGAATGGTTCTGATAATGTACAACCACTCAGATTCCTTTTACTTTAACTGTCCTTAGACTGACCAATAGCAGTACAAGCCTTGCCTTCCTTTGATAAGGTAATTTTAAGTATGCCACAGGGCCTTACTACTTCTAGGCTTTGCTAAATTTACTAGGTCTTACTTTATACAAGGCCTCACTACATCTTAAACTTTAATTAGGATTTTAGCAATAACGTATAGCTTAATATCTAAACAAATACAGAAAAACACTTAGTCTAATCTTCATAGAGCCTTCAGCCAGCACCTTTATCACACAGACATAATTTCAGCTGTCAGACCATTCTAGACTCTGACCACCCTTATTATAAAAACGGTATTCCCATTGGAAAACTTCTGAATGTTCCTTTAAAAAGTTGCATCCTGTTTCCAGTTTATTTTTGTAGTTGCTGCCATGAGTTCTCACTGGTCATGTCTACTTGAAATGCTAACGGCACAGTAGCCTAATTCTACTGCACAATAGTGTGTGGAGCAAAAAGTGTTCTAAGACACTACCATGCATTAGTATTAGGCTATTGCACAGTTAGCATCACTAAAAAGCTATGCGTAGGTGTTACTGTGCAGTAGTGCCAGTTACTGCAAAATTGATTTAATACTTGGTTATACAAGTACTAAACTTAATGCACAGTAACCACGGCACATTAATAAATGTGTAGACCCACCCAGTATGACTGTGTTAGCAAAATTAAAGGACCACTTTATAGTGTATCTTTTAGTCTAGATGATTATAGCTTAACAAGTCATCTCTTCAGCAGGGACATGCTCAGTTGGGATGGGCTTCACCTGTCCCCCAAAGGTAAGCGTGTGTTTTCTACTAGGTTGGCGGATCTCCTCCGGCTGGCTTTAAACTAGGCTCGTCAGGGGGAGGGGAAGATGAGGGCGGGGGAAGCTGTGGACCACCAAACCATGTGGCACCCACAAGGCCAGCCCAGCCAGAAGAAGGAGAACATTGGGAACCTTCAAGCCATGGGGCGGCCAGCACTACAGCACAGGTAAGCAACGAGAAGGTAAGAAATAAGGGGCCTCTTGGGATTCGGAGCGGGGGGACAGCAAAGGCACTAGTCGCAGGGCTCAAGTGCCTATATACAAATGCTAGGAGCATGGGGAACAAGCAGGATGAACTAGCGCTCCTGCTTGCACAAAACACCTATGACTTAGTAGGGCTAACGGAAACCTGGTGGGATTCATCCCACGACTGGGTGGTACATATTGAGGGTTACAGATTGAACAAAAAGGACAGGGTGGGGGAAAAAGGGGGAGGGGTTGCGCTCTATGTCAATGAGCAATATACATCAACCCTCATCAAGAAGGAATCAAAGGACGAGGAAGTAGAAGGATTGTGGGTTAGCTACATGGGGGGCAAGGAGAAAGGGATTTAGTGGTAGGGGTCTGCTACAGACCCCCACACCAATGGGAAGAAATAGATTCGGGGCTCCTGAGGCGGCTCTCGGAGACCATAAAAGCTAAAGCAGCAGTAGTCATGGGGGACCTAAACTACCCAGACATCTGCTGGGAGACGCAGACGGCAAACTCCCACCGCTCACGAAGGCTTCTAACCTGTGTACAGGACCTCCACCTGACACAGGAGGTACACGGTCCCACTACAGGGAATGCCATACTGGATCTGGTATTGGCAACGGGGGATGACATGGTAGGGGACCTACAGATCGATAGCCAACTCGGGGACAGTGATCACCTGATAATAGTATTCTTTATAAAACGTCGAGTGACTAAGGTAACTAGTAGGGTGAAAGTGCTAGACTTTAGGAAAGCTGATTTCAATGAACTCAGACGATTAGTCAAAGATGCACTGCAGAGTAGGAGTTTTGAAGTGATGGGAGCCCAAGAAGGGTGGCTGTGCCTTAAGGAAATGATCCTTCGGGCACAAAGCAAGACGATCCCGATGCGAGGGAAAAGAGGGAAAGGGGCCAGGAGGCTTCCTTGGCTGACCAGAGAAATCCAAGGCAGCCTAAGGGCCAAAAGGGGAGCACAAAAAAAGTGGAAACAGGGAGAGATCACCAAAGACGAATATACCTCCTCTGCTTGCGCTTGTAGGGAGGCAGTTAGACAGGCCAAAGCTACCATAGAGCTGAGGATGGCATCCCAAGTAAAAGACAACAAGAAATTGTTTTTTAGATATATAGGGAGTAAAAGGAAGGCCCAGGGAGGAATAGGACCCCTGCTAAATGGGCAGAAACAATTGGTGACGGACAGGGGGGACAAGGCTGAACTCCTCAACGAGTTCTTTGCCTCAGTGTTCCTAAGCTAGGGGCATGACAAGTCTCTCACTGGGGTTGTAGAGAGGCAGCAGCAAGGCGCCAGACTTCCATGCATAGACTCTGAGATGGTGTAGAGTCACTTGGAAGAACTGGATACCTTTAAGTCGGCAGGCCCGGATGGGCTCCATCCGAGGGTGCTGAAGGCACTGGCCGACATCATAGCAGAGCCACTGGGGGGAATATTTGAACGCTCGTGGCGCACGGGCAAAGTCCCAGAGGACTGGAAAAGGGCCAATGTGGTCCCCATTTTCAAGAAGGGGAGGAAGGAGGACCCAGGCAACTATAGGCCAGTCAGTCTCACCTACATCCTCGGCAAAATCTTTGAAAAAATTATCAAGGCTCATATTTGTGAGAGCCTGGCAGGACAAATTATGCTGAGGGGAAACCAGCACGGGTTCGTGGCAGGCAGATCATGTCTGACCAATCTAGTCTCTTTTTATGACCAGGTTATGAAACTCCTGGACACAGGAGGAGGGGTGGATGTCGTGTACTTAGACTTCAGAAAGGCCTTCAATAAGTTAGCCCACCCCAAAGTGGTGAACAAGTTAAGAGGCTGTGACTTTGATGACTACACAGTCCGGTGGGTGGCGAATTGGCTAGAGGGTCGCACCCAGAGAGTGGTGGTGGATGGGCCAGTTTCGACCTGGAAGGGTGTGGGAAGTGGGGTCCCGCAGGGCTCGGTCCTTGGACCGATACTCTTTAATGTCTTCATCAGCGACTTGGACCAGGGAGTGAAATGTACTCTGTCCAAGTTTGCAGATGACACAAAGCTATGGGGAGAAGTGGACACTACGGAGGGCAGGGAACAGCTGCAAGCAGATCTAGACAGGTTGGACAAGTGGGCAGAAAACAACAGGATGCAGTTCAAAAAGGAGAAATACAAAGTGCTGCACCTAAGGAGGAAAAATGTCCAGCACACCTACAGCCTAGGGAATGACCTGCTGGGTGGTATGGAAGTGGAAAGGGATCTTGGAGTCCTAGTGGACTCCAAGATGAACATGAGTCGGCAGTGTGACGAAGCCATCAGAAAAGCCAATGGCACTGTATCGTGCATCAGCAGATGCATGACGAATAGGTCCAAGGAGGTGATACTTCCCCTCTATCGGGCGCTGGTCAGACCGCAGTTGGAGTACTGCGTTCAATTCTGGGCGCTGCACTTCAAGAGGGATGCGGATAACCTGGAGAGAGTCCAGAGAAGGGCCACTCATATGGTTAAGGGCCTGCAGACCAAGCCCTACGAGGAGAGACTAGAGAACCTGGACCTTTTCAGCCTCCGCAAGAGAAGGTTGAGAGGCGACCTTGTGGCTGCCTATAAGTTAATCACGGGAGCACAGAAGGGAACTGGTGAGGTTTTATTCACCAAGGCGCCCCCGGGGGTTACAAGAAAGAATGGCCACAAGCTAGCAGAGAGCAGATTTAGATTGGACATTAGGAAAAACTTCTTCACAGTTCGAGTGGCCAAGGTCTGGAATGGGCTCCCAAGGGAGGTGGTGCTCTCCCCTACCCTGGGGGTCTTCAAGAGGAGGTTAGATAGGCATCTAGTTGGGGTCATCTAGACCCAGCACTCTTTCCTGCCTATGCAGGGGGTCGGACTCGATGATTTCATAGATTTCATAGATTTCATAGACATTAGGGCTGGAAGGGACCTTGGAAGATCATAGAGTCCAGCCCCCCGCCCAAAGGCCAGGAAGTCAGCTGGGGTCATAGGATCCCAGCAAGATGAGCATCCAGTTTCATCTTGAAGGTGTTCAATGAAGGCGCTTGAACAACCTCCGGTGGCAGGCTGTTCCAGACCTTGGGGGCTCAGACAGTAAAGAAATTCTTCCTTATGTCCCTCCTGAAATGGTCTTGTAGTAGTTTGTGACCATTCGACCTCTTCATCCCTTGGGGCGCTCTGGTGAACAAACGTTCCCCCAATACTGGTGGTCACCCCTGATAAACTTGTAGGTGGCCATCAGATCACCCCTGAGCCTGCACTTTTCCAGCCTAAAGAGCCCCAGGGCTCTCAGCCTGTCATCGTCTGCTTCCCAGACCTCTGATCATGCGCATGGATCTTCTCTGGACTCTCTCAAGCTTCTCCACATCCTTTTTGAATTGTGGAGCCCAAAACTGGACGCAGTACTCCAGCTGCAGCCTCACTAAGGCCGAGTACAGGGGGAGAATGACGTGCCGGGATTTGCTTGAGAAGCATCTATGGATACAAGCCAGCATTTTGGTCGCTTTACTAGCCGCAGCATCTCATTGCAGGCTCATGTTCATCTTGTGGTCAATGATGACCCCCAAGTCTCTTTCTTCCATAGTGCTAGCCAACATAGCACTGCCGAGCCTATAAGGATGCTGCGGGTTTTTCCTCCCAAGGTGGAGAACCTTGCATTTATCGGCATTGAACACCATCAGATTCTCATCTGCCCACTTGCTGAGCCTGTCCAGGTCAGCCTGGATCATCCGCCTGTCTTCTGGTATGGATGCTTTGCCCCAAAGTTTGGTGTCATCTGCAAACTTGGCCAGTCCGCTTCTGACTCCAGTGTCCACATCATTAATGAAGATGTTGAACAGTATGGGTCCAAGGACAGAGCCCTGCAGGACCCCACTGGTCACAGGACACCACGATGAGTGACTTCCATCAATTGTTCCCCTCTGGGTCCAACCCCGGAGCCAATTTTCCAGCCAGTGGATCGTGGAGGACCCAAGGCGACAATTGGCCAGTTTCTCCAAGAGACGATCATGGGACACCAGATCGAGGGCTTTTTTGAAGTCAATATATATGACATCAATCTCATCTCCCTTGTCCAGGTGATAGGTCACCTGGTCGTAGAAGGAAATGAGATTGGTCAAGCAAGACCTACCCGCAACAAACCCGTGCTGGCTATCCCTTAAGATGTTGGCGTCTGCCAGTCCATTAAGGATGGCCTCCTTAATAAACTTTTCTATGATCTATTGAGGTCCCTTCCGACCCTAACATCTATGAATCCATGAATCTCTTGGGTCAATTAAATAGCCTGACATTCTTTAGTTTATTGTATTTTGTCATGATTTCAACAGCTTTCATAAGTTCTTAGCTGTTTTTTTTAACCCTTTTCAATTTTCAGCCTCTGTTTATTTCTACTTTTGTGTCATTCTAGTTTGCAGCATGTTTGAGGGTGCTGATGCCACAAGGACTCCTGGTTTCTGATCCTTGCTCCTGGGACTGCATATTCATTTGTATTAAAGAGCCATTGGAAGCAGGGATCAGAGCCCGGGCTCTCTTTCTCTCAGGGGAGTGCTTTCATCACTGGGCTGCAGAGGGTAGTTTCCCATTGCTTGGTATCCTGGCCCCATAACTCTTGCATTCCTTTCTGCATAGTGGCCCATCTTGAATAGGAGGGATGGAGAATGATCGTTGCTCAGCGTTGTCTCTAGCCCTGAATTCAGAGTACTCGCATTGGAGGTGGGAGGTGGGGTTTTTATTTTAGCCTCCCCCCACCATGTGCACATTCTCAGGCTGAAGGGGTCTGAGACAATGGTTCTCAACCGGGGTGCCATGAAAATCTACCTGGGGGACTGCAACACCAACACTGTGCTACAAAGTCCAATGGCCAAACACACCTTGGTTTTCAGGCCTGTGGAGTCAAATCCAGAAGAGCGGAAGAGGAAGTGGCATGCTTATCCATCTGATACTTGCAGTAGGATCCTCAGGCTGATCTGCATGTGTTTAGTATTCATATGGCTTAAGCAGCATAAAACCACCTGATGCCTGTCATTGGTACTTCTGCACCAGTGGTACCATTGGTACTTCTGCACCAGTGGTACTTCCAGCCTCTGTTGTCCAGAATTAGAGTAAAGAAAGTGGGGTGGTGGGGAGAGACTGAGACAAGTAATATACATATCCGCTTGAAATAGCTTTATTTGAGTTTCCTATTCCTTGCTGTGGAACCTTTCTATGACACTCTCTGACCATGACTTTTCTCTCCTTTAGTGCTTGAGTGGATTATGCAGGAAGTTCAGTAAGGAAAAGTGTAAAGTTCTGCACATAGGATGGACCAATCCCATGCACCGGTACAGGCTGGGGATCAACTGGCTGAGCAGCAGCTCTGCAGAAAAAGACCTGGGGTAACAGAGAACAGTCAGCTGAAAATGTGCCAACTTGACTCAACATGCATCCCCAGATGTACAGATCTTGTAGTTGCCTATTTGGCGTGTCCTTTGAGCAAGGTGTATACGCTTCCCTATAGTTCTTTTAGAATAATAAGACGGCTAGTAACTCATATCACTCATTTGTCATGTAGGGAAGGCTTATTTCAGAGTCTGAAGTGTGGTGGTAATGATGGATCAAGGTACTTGGATCAAGATGGCTCAAATATTTTCTCTGAATTTATGGGGTTTCTCTGCTGACTTGGGCATGTGCTGCAAACATTTCTAACCTGTTCCTTAGCAATTGTAGAAAGAGTACTGGGGAGAAGTGCTACTGCCTCTACTTTGGCATCATCTCTTTGGGACTGAAAGAAGATAAGGGCACCTGAGATAAGCAGTAAGCCTTCATATTGAAACTTCCTTGTCTGTCATCTGTTATATATAAATGACATTATTTTCGCAGGCCACTGGATATTGCCATGTAGGTTGGATTCCTGGAGAGCCGCTTTTTTGGACCACGGTTGTGGGTGGATCCTGGAGGGCTGCGTTTTCTTTTTGGATCCAGATCTTGTGGTTGTTGTCCTGAAGGATATAGGGGCAGCCCAATTTGAGTAAGTTTTGGGAAAAGAATAAAAGTAAGGGGTTGGATTCCGTGAGCTTGTCATTGGGGGATGTGGACGACCCCTCCATGTTGACATACCTTTTATGGGAACATGGTCACAATCCATGGACTTCTTGAGCTATTAGTGATATTGTGAAGTTCCAGATTTAGAAACTAAATTTGAACACTATTGCTTGCTGTATAAACAAACGGCCCCTGCACAGCAGCGTGGACCAGCATTATAGCTCTTATGGGAAACTTCTAAGAAGGCAATAGAGCAAAAAGCAGAGGAGGCTTTGAAATGTGACCAGGGTTAGCAACAGCTAAGTAATGTGCAGGAGGACAGGGATAAGTGGAAGGGATTAGTTTAGAGTTTGCAAATGCAGCCAGGAGTCAGAGACAGGTTGATGGTATCGAGTTGGGAACTACAGCCAATGGGCAATGGTAATCTCTGGGAGTTGGGTAGTTGGGGTAGCTTCTCACTATGCCCAGATTTCCCCCTTGGCAAACTGCAGTATGGATGCTAGGGAGAGCTAATTCTTGATCAGATTAACCCTGGGCAAGTTGTAACAATTAAGCACGATGTTGCTGTTCCCCTACAGCTGATGTCAGCAAAACTGATCTGTGGAGGAGGTGAAATTTGATAGAGAGAAACAAGTTAAGGAGTTGAAAAATCCTCACTGTCAGATGTCGCTTGAAACTTTGCAGATGGCTTTTATACAAAAGAAAACAGCAGAGGAGAGGAATGAGTTAACAAAGGTGGGAAGTTAAAGAGCAAAGCAGCGCAGAGATTGATAGAGCTCATTTGAATGCAAAAAGCTGGCAGGAGGGGCAAAGCCAGACCCATGTTGGTTAGTTCAGCCTTCAGTGCCTTCCAATTCACCATAGGGAAGGAAAGCCCTACACCCCAAGCACCCAAGGGGCTAGTAGGATGAGTCTATTTTGACTACCAGGGGTGCCCAACCATTCCGGTTTAGTGGGAAATAAGGGAAATATGAAAACCCCCTAATGTTGATTAATATGGGAGCCTTGATCAGCATTTTTTGTAGCAGTGATGGGTTTCAGACAGGGTTATGATGGACCCTAGATCATTTGTAATGGCGACCTTATACTGGAGAGTTAAAAAGCTCACTGATTAATAAGAAGTGAAAGTTGGCAAAGAAACACGCAGTAAAGAAAGATAAGTGGAGGAGAGAGTGAGAATGAAATTTTAAGAATGATTGTTTTATAGCAGGGAGAAATATGGTAACCTTGAGAGAGAGCTGCCATCTGATCTCAGAGGATGTCTGAGGTGGTTAGGTAAAATAACTTTTATTGCCGGTCCAATAAGAAGTCAGTAGCAGAGAAAATTAACTTCCTGTGCTAGAAACACTGTGAATGTTTCTAATAGAAGTAGAACCTAAGGAGCCTAATGAGTGAGCGGTTTTGCAAAGATGAAGCTGTTTGTGCAACACAAAGTGTGTAAGCAGTGTTGTGTCTTTGCTCTGAAAAGTGTAAATTGGAAGTTACAGATACAAGATATGGGAAGCCAAAATCTTATATGGGCAACACAGCTGCAACAAGATAAAAGGAGAAAGTAGAAGTAGAAGTAGGGAGCAGACCAGGAAAGCCAAGGCTGCAACTGAACTCCAACTAGCTTTGAGCATCAAGGACAATAAAAAAGTCCTTTTTCAGATATGTGGGGAGCCAGAGGAAAAGCAGGGGCAACATTGGACCCCTGCTGAACCAGATGGGGCAACTGACAACTGACACCCAGGAAAAAGCCAACCTATTAAATAGGTACTTTGCGTCGGTCTTTCATCAGTCCCGTGGGACGCCCATGCCCGCTACGGGACAGGGAAGTCCGGTTGAGGGTGATCCCCTGCCCTCCATTGATGCTGACTTCGTGAAGGAACATCTTGAGAAGCTGGATACCTTCAAGTCAGCCGGCCCTGACAATATTCACCCCAGGGTACTCAAGGAGCTGGCGAGCATCATAGCCCAGCCTCTAGCATGGATCTTTGAAAACTCTTGGTGCTCTGGTGTAGTGCCCGAAGCCTGGAAGAAGGCCAATGTGGTGCCTATCTTCAAGAAAGGGAGGAAAGTGGATCTGGCAAACTATAGGGCCATTAGCCTGACTTCTATCTGGGGGAAGATCTTAGAAAAGTTTATCAAAGAGGCCATCCTTAATGGACTGGCTGATGCCAACATCTTAAGGGATAGCCAGCACGGGTTTGCCACAGGTAGGTCTTGCTTGACCAATCTCATTTCCTTCTACGACCAGGTGACCTATCACCTGGACAAGGGAGAAGAGATTGATGTCATATATCTTGACTTCAAAAAAGTCTTTGTCCTGGTTTCCCATAATCACCTCTTAGAGAATGTGGCCAATTGTCACCTTGGGTCCTACACGATCCACTGGCTGGAAAACTGGCTCCGGGGTCGGACCCAGAGGGTAGTAATTGATGGAAGTAACTCATCGTGGTGTCCTGCGACCAGTGGGGTCCCCCAAGTGTCTGTCCTTGGACCCATACTGTTCAACATCTTCATTAATGATGTGGACACTGGAATCAGAAGTGGACTGGCCAAGTTCGCTGATGACACCAAACTTTGGGGCAAAGCATCCACACCAGAAGACAGGCGGGTGATCCAGGCTGACCTGGACAGGCTCAGCAAGTGGGCGGACGAGAATCTGATGGTGTTCAACGCCGATAAATGCAAGGTTCTCCACCTTGGGAAAAAAAACCCGCAGCATCCTTATAGGCTCGGCAGTGCTATGTTGGCTAGCACTATGCAAGAAAGAGACCTGGGGGTCATCATTGACCACAAGATGAATGTGAGCCTGCAGTGCGATGCTGTGGCTAGTAAAACGACCCAAACGCTGGCTTGCATCCATAGATGCTTCTCAAGCAAATCCCGGGACGTCATTCTCCCCTTGTACTCAGCCTTAGTGAGGCCGCAGCTGGAGTACTGCGTCCAGTTTTGGGCTTCACAATTCAAAAAGGATGTGGAGAAGCTTGAGAGAGTCCAGAGAAGAGCCATACACATGATCAGAGGTCAAGGAAGCAGACCCTACGATGACAGGCTGAGAGACCTGGGGCTCTTTATCCTGGAAAAGTGCCAGCTCAGGGGTGATCTGATGGCCACCTATAAGTTTATCAGGGGTGACCACCAGTATCTGGGGGAACGTTTGTTCACCAGAGCACCCCAAGGGATGATGACTAGGTCGAATGGTCATAAACTACTACAAGACCGTTTCAGGATGGACGTAAGGAAGAATTTCTTTACTGTCCGAGCCCCCAAGGTCTGGAACAGCCTGCCACCGGAGGTGGTTCAAGCGCCTACATTGAACACCTTCAAGAGCAAACTGGATGCTCAACTTGCTGGGATCCTATGAATCCGGCTGACTTCCTGCCCTTTGGGCAGGGGGCTGGACTCGATGATCTTCCAAGGTCCCTTCCAGCCCTAATGTCTATGAAATCTATAGAAAGGGTCCAGCTCTGCTCCAAGGCCAAGGACAGTGGATGTGAAACAGATATCTTGTGATCCTATGTGCCCCTGTGCCTAGCGAGATAGAAGGGGATACAGGTGAGATAAGCAATGTTACTGGACACCTGCATATTCTTATGGTGGCTTTGCAGAGATTGTGCTAACATGCATGTGTTGCAAGGTAGAGAGACTGTTGGAAGTGTAAGTGTGCGCACTCTCATTGGTAACGGGGTGAGAAATGAATTTACTACCTCCCTCGCTCTCCAGGAATAGGGTGGAGATCCTAGAAAGTGCAATTAAGCTGCTTTGAAGGCCAATTTTGTCACGTGTACAAGTGTCCCTAGTTCCCCCCACCCATCCCATCACTTGCTAATCAACATTCAGGATTGAACATTCACCACTGTCTGGACATGGTGAGGTGGTGTTTGGCATTTTGAATGAACTTGTGCAACAGGTTGGCAGAGATGTGCAAATTTCTCACTCTTCGGGATGAAAGTCCAGCACTCTGGCAGAGCAGGAAGGTTCTCCGGTTAATATGTAAGGAGTCAAATTCCTTATTCAGCAGATGCTGATATGTGTGTGCTGACTGGGGCCTGAAGCTGGGGTGCCAAACACATCCAATGAGCAGAACAGAGTACGGTGGGCAGCATGCTTAAAAGTGGTCAGCACTGTAAAAACTCTGCTCCCGCTGAAGTCCATGACCTTTCTGAGTGAATAGAAATGTCACTCAGAAGCACGGCTGGGCCAACTCTGAAGAGTTTTGACACCCTCACTCTGATTCTTCAAGGAAATCAAATCCACCCACCAGGACTTGCTGAGACCTCATTTATTGCTGACATCGGATCGCTATGATACAAATTGAGATTTTCAAGGAGATGAAAAGTGTGAGGTACCAACAACTCATTTACCCTCAACCGGAAGGTCCTCGGAAAATGAGAGCAAGGCAGAGTGAATTGTATTTTCTCTACTCACACAAGTAGGGACAGTTTCTCAGAGGATCAAATCCCTCATTCCACTTACAGGCAGATTAATACAAGGCCCACCCACTCCCCATAATACGTTGTTTCTTTCTTTCTTAAACTCTAGTGCTGGATAATTGATTTCTGACAGGCAGATACATTTAGGGGGCCTGTACATGAGCCAGAAGGCTGCTCTGATGAGCTGTAATTACAGTGTGTTGGAGCAGACTCGATTAATCAAGTCTGCAGGAGCATGCTAATTAGCGCGCTCCAGCTAGCCTCCGTGTCTCATGAATTAGCGCGCTCCGGCTAGCCTCCTGTGCTTCAGAATGGTGCCGAGGGTGCTTTAACTAAAGGCTTGTTCAATGAGCTTTAGATAAAGCACCTCCACTGCCATTTTGAAGAGAGGGGACACTGATACCCTAGACTCTGCGGGCACTTTGATTCAAGCTCTAATTAAAGGGTCCCCTCCACCCCTGGAGCACATGTAAAAATAAGTCTAAAGCCTATTGAAATGAATAGAAGTCTTTGTATTGACATCAACCAGGTGTGAATTCAGCTCAACCTTAAGTGTCTTTTCCTCCATCAACTCATAGAAAAGAAAGCAAGTGTATCAAGATCTCCCCGATGGCAGATACTACTGCACACACAGTTGGGTAACTCTACGTGTGGTATTAGGTGTGTGTCACATAACTCTAAAAATAAATCTGTCCATACTTGTGCGAATCAGATGATGCTATTATAGTGATAAGCCCAGTGGTTCATTAATGGGCACAGCAATAACCTTCAGTTCAACAGTCAGCTGCAGAAAGCTTCACAAACTCACAACCACTGTAAAAGGGAGTAGAAACATACCCAGAAACGGCAGTGTAAAGAACAGCCAATGAGCTCCAGGTGATTCAGACTTCACTGCTGAGTCCTGATTGGGTGGGATTCATAGCCATATTGATTTGCAACTTGTGTTAAATGAAGGTGTCACCTGCATTCGTGGAAGTGTCTAATGGTGAGTGGAGAACACAGGCTGCAAAGAGACTGGAGCCAGAGTGGTCTGAGGGCAGAGTTGTCAGGGAAGGGTGGAGCTGGGATAACGCTGGGAAGTCAGGACTTGACTCCAAAGAAGAAATCTTTGACAAGCAGGTGTGTTTCAAAATGAAGACATCAGTCAAAAAATTTAGCCATAGGAAACTACTATGTTTTTCAAAATATTGTTGGCCATCCGGGGCCTCTGTAAAAGTCAAGAAATCTTTTGTCTCTTCAGATTTTCCACAACAACATCTTAGTTTAGTGTGCAAGCTCTGCTGGGCAGAAAGAGGGAGCGATGTATTGTGTAAGCTAATCATAATATATACGTGTGACAGCAGTGGGATCTGCTCTGCTAACTGAATTTGAACTGTAAAAACTCTGCTAACTGGATGAAAACTACAGCTCTCAGAGACCCTGGATGCTGAGAGACAAAGGAGGAGGAACCAGAAGCGGCGGAAAGCACAGGACTCAGCGGCAGATATTAAGATGCCTGGAGATTACAGGAGTCATGGAAGCAGTAGTGTTGGATTGCAGCAGCAGAACTCAGATGGGTGGACAGCAGTTGTGCGCTCTCAGGATTGGAGGCTGGTTGGAGCGCTTCCAGAGGTGTGGGAGGGAACCAAGTTGAGTGAAGATACTACATTGTTAGTGCTTGTGATGTGTTATTTAGCTATTAAGTGTCTGTACTTTAATGTTAATGTTTATCTGTTTTTTTAGCTCTTCCTAGCCCATTGACTTGTGACCCTGATCCCCAATATTTTCGGTATAAAATTAGGATTTTTTCCTTTTGGTTTCCTGTGCCACTTTCCAGGGTTGCAAGGTTCAGTACAAAAGGTTAGCACAAAGACAATTCCTTTTTCAGTCTTCTGGTTATTACTGTAGCTTTTCTAGGGATTATATAATACTTCTATAATGCCCACTGCCAAGAGAATGAAGCAGATCCCTTAACATTTCCCATCTGTTCTCAGGTTTTGTTTGCTAGTTTTCATTACATTTCATAGATTCATAGATTCATAGGTGTAGGGTCGGAAGCAACCTAAGTAGATCATCAAGTCTGACCCCCTTCCCTGGACAGGAGGGAATACTGGGCTTATATGACCCCAGCTAGGTAATTATCAAGCCTCCTCTTAAATACCCCCAAGGTAGGAGCGAGCACCACTTCCCTTGGAAGTTGGTTCCAGATCCTAGCTGTGAACTAGTTCCTTCTAATGTCCAGCCTTAACCTACTCTCAAAGAACTTATGGCCATTATTCCTTGTTACTCCAGGAGGTATTTGGGGGAACAGGGTCTCTTCCGTTCCCTGCTGGTCCCCACTGGTAAGTTTATAGATGGCCACTAGATCCCCACTCAGCCTTCTCTTGTTAAGGCTGAACAGGTTCAGGTCCCATAGCCTCTCCTCATAGGGCCTGCCCTGCTGTCCCCAGATCATGTGTGTAGCCCTCCTCTGGACCCTCTCAATACTGGCCACATCCCTCCTGAAGTTCGGTGCCCAGAACTGGATGCAGTACTCCCAACTGGGGCCTGACCAGTGTTGCATAGAGGGGGAGGATCACCTCCTTGTCTCTGCTTGTGATACATCTGTGGATGCATGACAAGGTGTGGTTGACCTTCCTGACCACGTCCTCACATTACCAGGCCATGATCATTTTAGAATTGGTAATGACCCCAAGATCCCTTTCTGGCACTGCGCTGATAAGAAGGGAGTTCCCCAGCCTATAGGTATGCTACTGGATCTTCCTCCCTAGGTGCAGAACCTTGCACTTGTCAGTATTGAATCCCATCCTATTCTCATTTGTCCACCCCTGTAACCTGTCCAGGTCCAGTTGTATCCTATCCCTCCCTTCTAGCATGCCCACCTTGCCCCAAATCTTGGTGTTATCAGCGGATTTGAACAGGGTGCTTTTAACCCCCTTGTCCAAGTCACTAATAAATATATTGAACAGTACGGGCCTGAGGACCAAGCCCTGGGGGACTCCACTGCCCACATCCCTCCAGGTCGAATATGACCCATCCACCACCACTCTCTGGGTGCGGCCCCTCAGCCCAGTTGCGATCCATTTGACTGTGTAGGCATCAGTGCCACAGTCGCCTAGCTTTTTAATGAGGATGGGGTGGGAGACAGTGTCAAAGGCCTTCCTGAAGTCCAGAAAGACTACGTGCACTGCGACACCTGCATCCAAGGATTTTGTGACCTGATCGTAGAAGGCAGTCAGGTTGGTCTGACAGGACCTGTCCCTAATGAAGCCATGCTGGTTGCCCCTGAGCTTCATCCCCCCTGCTGGGCCCTCACAGATGTGCTCCTGGATAATCTTCTCAAAGAGCTTCCCCAAGATTGAGGTAAGACTAACGGGCCTATAGTTGCTCGGGTCCTCCCTCCTCCCTCTTTTGAAAATGAGGACCACATTGGCCTTCTTCCAGTCTTCTGGCACCTGGCCAGAGCACCACGAGTGCTCATAAAGCCATGCCAGGGGTCCTGTGATAACCCCATGATTTCAATTGTCTCTTTCCCCTTAGCAAAGATGAATTTATTCCAACTGACCAATACAAACTTTTTTTGCATTGCTGCGGTAATATTTTTGTATTAAGTTCCCTGGGTCTTGACCACATCTTCACTAGCAAGAAAACAAACAGGATATCCTCCAAAATGTTATGATGTCTCAACCCCACAGGGCAGATCTCTGACAACATAAAGGTATTTTCAGTCATTAAAGCTTGAAACAGGTCTATAATGAGGTAAAAGAGAAACACAATCTCACTATTTCCTGTTGTTAGCTTTACACATATTAGGATTAAAGCATCGGGCTCAGGGCATAGTAATCAATATCTCAATGTATAGTTGGAAATGGGTATCCAGTGGAGTGCCCCAGAGGTCAGTCTTGGGGTTGGTTTGTTTAGTGTGTTCATCAACAACCTGGAAGATGGGATGTATTGCACCCTCAGCAAATTTGTTGATGACACCAAGCTTGGGGAAGTAGTAGATACTCTGCAGGGATGGGCTAGGATTCAAAGAGACCTAGACAAATTGGAGGATTGGACCAAAAGAAATCTCATGAGTTTCAATAAGGACAAGAGTAAAGTCCTGCACTTAGGATGAAACAATCCCATGCACTGGTACTGGGCACTGATTGGTTGGGGAGTGACTGGGGAGTGACTGGATAAGCAGCAGCTCTGCAGAAAAAGACCTGGGGGTTACAGTGGACAGTAAGCTAAATGTGAGCCAACAATGTGGCTGTGTTGCAAAGAAGGCTGATAGCATAGTGGGCTCCATTTGTAGAAATATTACCAGCGGGTCAAGGGACATGATTCTTCCCCTCTATTCAGTGCTAGTGAGGCCACATCTGGAGTACTGTGTCTGGTTTTGGGTCCCACACTACAGAAAGTATGTCGACACATTGGAGACAGTCCAGTGGAGGATACAACAGTTCAGGGCCTGGGGCACATGATTTCTGAGGACAGACTGAGGGAACTAGGCTTATTTAGTATGGAAAAGAAAAGACTGAGCAGGAATTTAATAGCAGCCTTCAACTACCAGAAGAGTGGTTCCAAAGAGGGTGGAGCTGGCCTGTTTTGAGTGGTGGCTGATGACAGAATAAGGAGAAATGAGGTCAAGTTGCAGCAAGGGAAATTTGGGTTAGATATTAGGAAAAACTTTCTCACCAAAAGAGTAGTAAAGCACTGGAACAGGTTACCTAGACAGGTGGTGGAATCTCCGTCCTTGCAGGTTTTTAAGACTTGGCTAGATAAAGCCCTGACTAGGATGGTCTAGTTGGGGAGGGTCCTGTTTTGAGCAGGGGATAGGACTAGATGATTTCCTGGTGTCCCTTCCAAACCTCATTTGCTATGGTTTTAGATTCTATAGATCTATGTGGATCCTAAGAGCTTTCTTCATTACCTTGGGGTCCAAAAACCACACTTTTTTCCTTGGGTCCCTCCTGAATCCTGAAACCTGGGTAATACTTCTCACATTTAACAGAGAGAGGAAAAAGAATGGTGTTTCCATATTTCCATATGTTGGAATCAATTTGCTCTTAAGGCACACAGGTTATGATTTTTTTTTTCCATTGTCTTCCTGAAAATCCATTTGAAAGAACAATTGCCAAGGTCTGTAGGTGAACAGGCAGGTATTCAAATGACTGATCTTTTCCCATTGGGTTTTATTGAATTTGAAACAACAGTGGCATTGTAAGAAGTTGGGCTTCCCTACAAAATAGGAGTAGAATTTAAGAGTCCTGGGTATAGAGTCTGATTCAGTGTTCACTGGAATAATCTTATGCCATTTGGGAATGATGCACATGCAACCATAAACCTGAAGTTTCTGGTACCTGTGCACACTTGGGATTCCATTTCAATTTAACAGCCTAAATCAATGAGTTAGGCACTGAAATAACTAGGGTGATTTGGGTGAGTTTGTTTTTCTGCCTCATTTTCCCATCTGTAAAAATTATATTACTACTAGTTAAAAACATTTTTAAAAAACTGAGAAGGACTCAGACATCATATCCATATGTATCCAAAGCAGACTGAGAGGTCTTGTTATATCACAGGTTGTCTTTCTATTTTAATTTCACAGAATCACTTTTAGAAGAACACATAGCTGCCATTAGCCCCCCTTCTCCATTCATTATGAGCAGTACTTTAAAACACATCACATTCTTTGTACTGATGAGGTATATTGATTAATGTGCTAGATACACTATTTTTGAGATCTTATGTGATAAAAAGATGCTGTTTCTTTAAATCAGAGATGAATGAACATTGTTTTGAAAAGGTTGGTAAGGAACAAGAAGTGCAAATTTTAGGTTCGTACTGATGGTTTTCACTACTGAAGCTGTAAATCTTTTAATTAAAATATGCTACATGCATATCCTTTTACAAAAGCCTTTGTATATGGAGTTCCCAAGACTGCAGTGCTAGAACTGGAGCCATGAAAAAAGATATGAGCAAGTTTTGAAAATATGGTCCCTGCTCTGCCTTAGCTTCTTTCTTTGCCTTCTCTCTTTGCCTTGTGCATACAAGGAAAAAGTATATTTTGAGCTTGTGTTGCAGCAGCCAGGGCTGGCTGACAAGGGGATGTGGGGGGCAAGCCCATCTACTCTGGCAGCCCAGTTTAAGGGGAGGACTGCCCCCCCTAGGCAAACCCCAGCTGGGGTCCGGCACCAAGGAGGGGGGTTAAACACCCCTTCCCCTGTTTAAACTGACTGCTGGCTGTACCTGTGGCCTACAAATTGGAGAGGCACCTGGAAGCAGGAAGAGGATGTGATGAGCAACTCTGCAGAGTCTTACTGTTTTGATTCTGGAGTGCAAATCCCAGAGACCTTGAGGACAGCAGGAAAAGGAAGTGAACACACAGCCACAGAGCCATGCTCTAGCATTCCCTGGCTTCTGGCCTGAGCCACTGCAGGCATGTGACTGCATTTTCCTGAATGAAAGGTAAATGTCTGTTCACTTCTGTTTCAGTTTAGTCTGTGCAGTTTAAGCTAACCTCCAAAGACTGATCAATTCAGCCTCGGGCTTTTTGACTGTCTGTACCTTGCCCCAGAGCCAGGGTAGAGAGAGAGAAAGGCTGGATGGGAAGTTTCGGAGGATATGGGGACACATGCATTTGGAGCCTTTTTAGAAGAGGAATGTTTCAAAGGGCAGCAGCTTTTGTATCCAAACTGCTACCTGTAAACAAGCTGAGAACAATTTCAACATAGTGAACCACTCCACTTATAACTCTGGATGAAGCAGAGGTTAGAAAGACAGAGAACAGCCAGCACTGGTTTTTTTTTGTTTGTTTGTTTTTTCCTGACAGAGACTGCCTGGGGATTTATCTTATGTAGTGAGGCTTATTAATAAAGGTTGACTAATAAAGGTTGGGTAATTTGTTTAAGAAGAGATGCCAGCTTTGCCTATCATGATGTTGGGAACACTCTGTCCCTTCAAAGAGACAGTGTTTCTCTCCAAAAGCTAAGCCAGAGAGTAGCCGTCTGAGGGAACATGCATAAGCAGGGGAGTCAAAGGGCTGGGTCTCCAAGTCCAAGGATACAGGCATATGCCCTTGCTAGAAGCTATGCCTGATATGGATTCAGGAGGTGCTCCAAAATTTGCAGAGCTGGAGCTCCCAAGGAAGTACTCCCATGAGGAACTTGTGCCACCATGGAAGCTGCAGACTGAGGAGTCAGGAAAGGAATGTAACAAAGCATTGGTTAAACCATATACAAAGGCCTGTGAAACTCACTGCACCAGGCAGTTGCACAGAGGGCTGAACATACGTACAGATAAAGTGCATCCATTAAACCAGCAAAGATATATGGGGAGGCCTGAAGACAGGCACATCTAAGACATGGAGGAAAGCCTTTAGCCTTAGGCCCGTGGCACTGCACAGATCTCATGGGGCATTGGGGCTCTTCTAAGTCCGGCTGCAGGGGTGAGGTCCAAGTCAGAGGTGGAAAGTCCCGGGGCAGGCTGGAATGTGAACCTCTGCAGGAGGCTCGTGAAGAAGAGGAAGAGCTCCATTTTGGCAAGAGTCTCGCCAGCACATATCCTCCGGCCTGCAAGGAAATGCACAACAAACATGAGCACTCTGATGGCAGCTGCTTCACATGCTGGACCTAATGTTTTACACTAATCTCAATCCAAAGTTCTGCTGGATCTGGGCAAGAATTCTGCTGTCATGGCTGGATCATTGCCCCCTAGAAATGAAAATCTCTGTCCTACATCCTGTTGGATGGTGGACTTGCTAGCCTGGTCCACCCCTGGACATTCGTGGAGTCAGCAGGCATCCAGAACTCTCTGGACATATTCCCACTGACCCTGATAGCTACTTTGTTGATGGCTTGGTTGATCTCTGGAAAAGCACGTTGACATTGCCCATAGACACAATGACTCCCAGGTATCTGCTCCCACCACTGTAGTGACACAGATACCCCAAAGCCAGGTTAAATGGGAGGGCATGTGGTTAAAGCACAGGAACTTTTGACCTGTGATGAAGTTGACAGATTGTGTGAAGGTCCTTTTCTGCTCCACTGATATTGCATCTGCAACATGTCACATGGCAGAACTGTTCTGGGTTGTAAATTTCTTGATTAATTCAGCCTATCTTCACCTGGAAACTGAGTTATGTTCAGCCCACTGTGATGAGCTTGTCACCTACTTCACAGATATATTTGCCCATATCCAGTATGGTTTGAGGACCTCCATCTTTGCTGCACTGTCAGACTTTGGGATTGAGGAAGCCCAGTCTTGACTTATTTGTATGGGTCATTTTAAATTGTTACTACCCACTGATGCAGGGGATGTGCTTGGGGCAGGAGGGCTGGGGAAGGGGGGAGCTAGGACAGTGACTTGTAAACTAGACCTGTGCCCATCTTGGCTTGTAAAAACGTCAGCCAGGAGAGACTGGAGTCAATGCTGGCAAGGGTTGCCCGTACTTCCCTTTGGAAGAGCAGGATGCCAAAAACTCTGAAGTCTACAATTGTCTGACCTCTGCTCAAGAAACTATCACTTGACACCGATTGTTCATCCAATTATTGCCGTGCCTCCAATTTACCCTTTTCAGGAAAGGTCACTGAATGAGTAGTTGCCTGACAGCTTCAGGTGCATCTGGATGCCACTGGCTTCCTGTACCCCTGTCAGTCTGGCTTTCATCCTGGATACAGCACCGAGATTGTGCTTGTGGCCTTGGACGATGATACTCACCTGGAGACTGACAGGAAAAATTGTGCCCTGCTGATCTTGTTAGATCTTTTAGCAGCCTTTGAAACAGTTGACCATGAGGTGTTAATAAAGTGTTTACATGACCCGTTGGATATTCACAGGACAGCTCTAAACTGGTTCCACTTTTTCTTAGCAGGGAGGTCTCAGCTGGTGGTGTTGGGTGGGTGCTTTTCATCCCCACAGCATTTCTGTAGAGGCTGCCAGGGCTCCATCTTGTTCACCCATATTTTCAATGTATATATGAGGCCCCTGGGTGAGATTGTCAGAGATATGGAGTGAGGTGCCATCAGTATGTGAATGACACCCAGATCTACCTCTCCTCTTCTGACTTTGGCCCTTTAGTCTCAATCCTTTCCCAGTGCCTGGATACAGTTGGGGGCCAGATGCACCAATTTAAACAGAATCATGATAAGACAGAGATGACCCTGGTGGGGAGACCACTTGACTTGCGTGGAGAGATGGGGTTCAACTTCCCTTTGTCACTCAGGTTCACTGCCTTGGGGTGCTCCTAGATCCCCTGCTGCCTCTGGATCTTCGGGTGCCTTTCACCTCCTTGGTGAGAAAGCTGCAATCCTTTATCTCAGATCTGGATCTGGGCACTATCACCATGTCTTCATAACCTGGCTGGACTATAGCAATGCACTCTATGTAGGGCTGCCCTTAAACACCGTTTGAGATCTGTACCTGGTCCACTTTCTGACAGGGGTAGATCATTAGGAGCATATCACTCCAATATGCCAGAGTCTGCCGTGGCTCCCAGTAGCTTTATGGCCACAATTTAAGGTGCTGGTTTTGACCTAAAAGGCCCTAAATATTTTGAGGACCTAGGGGACTGGTTTCTCCCTTGTGCCCCTTTGTGATCCCTACATTCAACTGAGGTCAACATCTGTACTATCAGTATGCCAAGTCCACTTGGCAAAAAGATAAGGCAGGTCATTTCCGGAAGTTACTTCCCAGCCCTGGAACTCCCTCCCTCTTGAGGCCCCGCCATAGCTTGAATCTGGACATCTTTCAGAAGTGCTGTAAGACATCCTATTTGGGCAGGCATTTAGCAAACAAAAGTAGGATGATATACTGCTTGTGGGTTTTTGTTTAAATAGCCCGGAGTCCCTGTTGGGAAGGGCAGCATATAAATTACAAGAAAGAAAGAAAGAAAGAGAGTAATTAATTAATTAATTAAAATGGAACAAACCAGGAGCTAAAGTTATACTCTGCTGAATCTTAAATCTCTATCCATCACAGTGTTATATAATAATTATAATAAAAAAAAAATAAATGGCACCTGCTGAGAAAGGCAAGAAGGCCTCCTTCTTCACAAACTTTCCTTCAGAGTCCAGAAAGTGCTCAGGATAGAAAGTATCTGGCTTCTCCCACTGAGATTTGTCTTTCAGCACAGAGCCCAGGAAGGGAATGATATAAGTTCCCTGAAAATCACAACTGAAGAGTTATCCTATGGAGAAATATGGTCCTGTGACCATAACCATAGTAAAAGGCATTTAAAGGTAAGGTGATAAATATTGCAAATTAGAGTATTGCATATTCTGGCATGGGATTTTCAATCCAGGTTGATTTAAGAGCACCCAACAGAACCAGGCATTTAAAAGGGTAGCAGAGGTGTAATCCTGGCAAGCCCTGGAGGAGAGGTGGGGAAGTGGGCAGGGCGGCATGGGAACAAGAATCTTAGCTATGTTGGGAGCTCCCAACCTAGTCCCTGGCTATGCTGCTGCCAATACCACCTACTCCACACACCCTGGTTCTTGCTCTAAAAGCACTAGTAGCAGCAGCAGGGTGTCCATGCACCCACCTGTTGCTGCAAGAACAACACCATGGGGCTGCTCTTCTGGCCCAGGAATGGGCTCTGACGGGGCGCCACTCAAGTCAGCACCCAGGGCTGGTGTCCCTCTCACCTACCCCTAGTTACACTATTTGCTACAAGCAGCTCACCTTTGGAATGAAGTAGCCTTTGAGAGTGACATCTACGGTAGTCATATGAGGTGCGCTCAGTGGCAGGATATTAGCAGTCCTCTGGATCTCATGGACAACTGCATCTGTATAGGGCATTTTAGTTCGATGTTTGATTCTTGGTGGGTTTGATCCTAGAACTGTCATGATCTCATCCTGGACTTTCTCTGTAAAAAAATAAAAAATAAAATAATAATAATTAAAAAATGTTATCATGAGATCAGTATTCAGTGATCCCGGAAAAGTTCTGCATGTTTCTGGAAATGCATTGAATCACATAGGATCCTAGGAAAGTGGGGCTGGAAGGGATGTGCTAAAGGCAGGATCATCCGTGACTAAACCATTCCAGCCAAGTGTCTGTTGAGCTGGCTCTTGAAAATTTCCCAGGAGGGAGATTCCACAAAATCTCTAGGTAGCGTGTATTAAAATGATAAAATGGCATGTTAAAACAATACTGACATTTCTGTCTACAGAAGTAATGGGATGCTGACAAGATTAGACCTTTTCACACTTGCTCAATGCTATTAGAGCTGAATAAAGAGTTTTGAAAGCACAGACAAACCATTCCCTTCATGAAATTGCCAAATAATAATATGCAGCAATTGAACAAGACCTGGATAAAGAGACTTAGATGGACCCAGGTCTAGAATGTGCAGTTCTGCCAAAATCAGAATGACTCACAAACACCTATTGATGTAGGCAAAATATTGTTCCAGAAGAAAACCTGGGGAAAAAAATAACAATCATCTCATTTCAACTTTTCAGAAGTTCAGATTTGTATGCTAAAATTACTTTATATTTTTCCCCACATATTCCATTTTTCAGGCATAAACCTGTACAGTCCATGCCTAACTCATCTTAAATGTGGCGCTCGGTCTGACCCTAAGTGAAGGAGCAAGACTTTCTAAACAGGAATTTCTGGGATTTTTTCTACTAGGGCACTGGTGCACCCCCGTCCATTCCCAGCCTTAGCTACAGCCAACACCCAATGCTTCCAAGAAAGATGAAAAAAATATCTCCTGACACCTGTAGCAAGGGGTGGAGGGTGGGGGGAATTCATTTCCTGCCCTTTGTGGCAATCACCAAACCCCCAAAATAAGAGAATACCCAATAGCACTGTACCTAGACTCCTGGCAGCCCCAGGTGAACTTTTAGTATCAGCCTTTTTCAAGGCTAACAGACAGTAACTAGTTAAACTGCTGCCCCCTCCTGTGGGGAACCAGAAGGAGAACTTTTATATGAAATAAAGGCAAGAGACTCTGACAACGGCAGCCAGACTCAAGGTTTGAGTTCAGCAGTCCTATGTTCAGACTAGTGCATCATATGACCCTGTGCTTATGAAGACAAAAGAGGCTCTGACTATTGTGACCTGTGCCTCGGAGGGCATTTTATTTCAAACATTTGTCTCTCTTTGTGCAGGAGGTTCCTGTGTTGACCTCGTCTTTCAGTTTTGCTAATGGAGAACTTTTTCCCATTATAGGTTGAGTAGTGATGCCCCGAAGCATCCTTCAAGCAGGAAGCTCTCAAGCGGCACTGAAGGGATTTGTCTTCTGAGCATCAGAAACAGCCTTTGAGAAGTGGAAACATTTTTTTTAGTGGTGATAAGAGCTAAAAAGAAATGAGATGTGGGACGCACCTGGTACCAGGGAGGGTATTAAATCAGGGATAGATCACTCTAGGGCAGTGGTTTTCAATCTGTGGTCAGTGGACTAAGGAGGGTCTGCAGATTATGCCTAAGGGGTCCATGAAAGATGATGATGATCAATCAAAAGTATGTGAATACCCACACTTACATTTGAAATGGGTCTACAACTCTATTCAAAATTTCCAAAGGAGTCCGCATCTCCTTTTGGAAATTTTTAGGGGTCCACCAATGAAAAAAGACTGAAAACCACTCTAAAGATACCTGGTTCAGTGATCTCCCTGTACAGCATCCACTTCTGCCACTGTCAGAGGCAGGACACTGGGCTAGATGGACCATTGATCTGACCCAGGATGTTACTTCTTATGTTCTTATGACGAACAGACTAAACCATAAAACAGCAGCAGCAACAACAGATAATTTTGCTGTTGACCATCTTTTGACCATCGCCTTGGGGAGATCAGGGGATTGGCACTGAATGAAGGACAGCTGCACTGATTTAAGTGTGGTCAGAATCAGTCCTTCCTTACTGCGTCTGTCTCGAGACTGGACATCACAGGGAGAGCAGGCTGTGACTTCTCTGTTTGGCTGTATGTCAGCTTTGGAGTTCCCCGGTTGAATTTGTGGTGTGCTCTCTAGGAGGGTGGTTTTCACAGAAGGACTTACGCTGAATTTCAGGGTACTTCATCATTAGCAGAATGCCCCAGCGCAGCGTGGTATAAGTGGTCTCCATGCCAGCAGCAAACAAATTGCTTACAAGGCTTTTTAGATTATCATTGTGGAAATAAACATTGGCGTCACTTTTCTCCTGCAGGGAGAGTTGGGAGCAGGGAGGGATGGAGAGAGAGAGAATAAAAAACCTAAAAATTCAAAGCCCTCCAGTTAGAAGGTGCAATTTAGCAAGCCAAGAAATATTTAATTACTAAAGTTGATATTATGCAAGTGTAGGAGAGAACAAAGAATGCTTTGATCAGGTAGCCTGAAAAACACACATTTATTTTCTCTTCCCAAACTCAGTCTGCAAAATCTGAACATGCTGACTCCAGTCCGGTTACACAAATATGCATGTGATTAGCTTAAGCACATAATTAATCTCATGGAGGGCAGAAGACATTAAAAAAATAACTCAGTGTTCCTGTGTACATTATTGTATTGTTGTATCTGGGTTGAAGTGTTCAACTTCTTGCAGGATTGAGTTTATAAAGAACATTTCCCTTGTGCAACCATGATGGGCCTGAGTTCTACAGTTGTAAGAGGCTAAGGTGATATCCATGAAAGGTTTTTGGTACAGTGATATTCAGGATAGTGGCTTCTAAGGGCATTTCCAGACAAGCATGGTCATGTGGTACATTGGTGATGCATAGGGGGTGCACACGGGTGCACCCGTGCCCCCTGAGATTGGCAGTGCACCCCCTGAAGGAAGTGTCACCGATGTTGCCGGTGGTGCCTGTGTGTGGTCGCTACTCCCTACCCTACTCCCTTGCCACCGACATTGCTGGCGGTGTCTGCAGGTGGTCACCAATCACTGCTGGCCACCATCGACACTGCTGGCAGCATCCAGTTGGTGTTCACCACTTCCCCACACCACTGACACCATTACGGACACCCTTTTGGGAGTTCCCCACTTACCCCTGCCACGTGTCCACCGCTGCCTGTGGGCAGTTGCCATGCCCCCCCAGCCTCCGGGGCATGCGTCATTTATGATGTGGTATGTGGTGCTGCAGACATGTTTGCAGCACCACGTACCGCACAGTGCAGAGTTCTCTGTGCTGCAAGGGCATGCTGCCTGAGCGTGTGCTGCTTTGGGGTTTTTATGGCAATTTTTTTTTGACCCCTGGATATTAGAACACATCAGTGCTGGAGGGGTCTAATTACAATGCTCCAACATGCTGCAGCATCACATGTATTCAGCACCCTGCATTTCAAAATGGCAGCAGAGCACTTTAACTAAAACTCATTGAACGAGCTTTAGTTAAAACCCCCCCATTCAAAATGGCCATTTTGAAATGCAGAGCTGAATACATGCAACACTGCAGCATTTTAATTAGAGTGGCTGTCTGGGAGCCACTCTAATTAAAATGCCCTCCCCCTCTCCAGATCACATGTCTGGACACCTGCTGTATACTCTAGACTTGGCTGTTTTTATTCTCTTCTGATTGAGCTATATACAGTATATTAATGTTCACTGGACCAGAGAAGAGAACCAGACCTACCTTCACCTAGACCAGCATCTCACGGACAGAGTATCGCTTTCCTTCCTGCCCCCATGAATATCTAAGTATACGAAGAGGTGCATCTTCAAATACAGATAGTGAGTGAGTGATACCCAAGTGGTTAGAACATATTCCTAAGAAATGGGAGATGCTGGTCTTCTCAGGCAGAATAAGAAGATGAAGTCTTCTCAGGCAGAATAAAGATATGAAACCGGGTCTTCTGCATTGCTTGTAAATGCTCTAACCACTGCCATGGCAGGAAAGTTTGGTGACCGGGGCAAAGCCCGCAGAGGCAGCCTGCCCTTGCCCTGTGAATGGATCCAGGCGGGGCACACACCTCCCCTTGCTTTCCTAGGAGTGCACACAGTGGTGGGAGATGCCCTCCCCCTGTCTCCATTCCCCCTCAAATGAGCCACTCATGGCTCTGTTCCATGCCCCACCCCAGCTGGGCAGCACCTGTTGGTGCCCTTTCGCTTTGGCACCTGGGGTGGTTGCCCTGCTTGCCCCACTGCCTCCTCCCCTCCCCCCCCCTTTCTATGGTACTGGCTTTAATCATTCATCTATTTGTGAAAAGGTACTAGCACTATTCCCACTAGCTATGTTTTATTGTCAGGCTTTATTTTGCAGGAGTGCTATAAGCCTACCTGCCCAGTAGGGCTTATATACAAGCTAGGTGCTTACTTGCTCAGTAGTGTCAAGACTTGGGTGGTTTCCTAGCATACCTTAAAGCAGCTGTTTAGATGACATGGGAAGGTTACTTGACATTCCTCATTGGGTGGTTGATTCCAACCCTTCAACCTGCCTGTGATGGCAGTTCTGTTGCACACGTGTTTAGTATTCGGGCAACCCCTTCAGGCTTGCCAAATAACTACAAACCTAAATCAACATCCTTCTCCAAATCCATTACTAAAACTCTTCTATGCTGTGATGTCTATAAATCCATCACTGCATTAAGCAGAGTATGTGCTGAAACCTTTGCCCATTATGGTGACACATTATCACATTATTCCATTTGCTTCTCTGTTGGTTCTCTTCTATTATAATTAGCCTTTCAGTGCAGCAGAAACAAAATCATTGTTTTGTCCTGGTTCATGACTGGCGTCCACAAGCAATACAAAAATAATATAAGAATATGGTGGCAAATCTAATTGGTCATAATAAAAAAGAATTAGAAGTCTTTCCAGATAAATGCATTAAAAGAATTTTTTTGATGGATATTTATCAAATAAATTTAAGTGATAACCAAATTTAAGGATGTGGATTATCCACTAAACACAAAAGTGATGTTGGTCATAGTCAGGGGAGAATTGCATTTGTGGGTTCCTGCGTCCCTGAAATCAAGCGGGTGAGTGGTCAATATATGTAGGTATTACTGCAGGATTGGGCTGAAATCTGTCAGCTACAATAGTCATAATGTTGTGGGTTGGGTGTCACTTCATTCAGGACAGTTGCATAAAACAGTTACATTCTTTTTTTGGATCCATATAACCATCAGTCACTTTCTTCTCTCTCTCTTCCCCCACCCTCTACCATATGCACACTGTTTGTATTATCTCTTGAAAAAAAATGCACCTGGAAGACACATGTGGGCACTAGGGGTGCACCGATAGAGATTCTTGGGGCCGATACTGATAGTTGATTTTTAAGAGGGCATATCGGCTGATACCAATCCAACTCCTGATATGCCGCCTGGCAGCTTCAAGAGCAGTGTCCAGCTGGTAAGTCTGTTGTGGTGGAAGGGGAAGGGAAGGGGCATGTGGAGGGAAGATCTAGGCCCCTGTAGTGAGGGACATGTGCCCCCAGATCTGTGTTGGGTGGCGTGAGGCGGCTGCAGGCTGGGGCCATGGCCATGCTGGGCTCTTCCCAGTGGAGGCTGAGCAGGGGTGTGCTCAGGGTGGGTGGCAGTTACAGTGGGAGGAGAGTTGGGAGGGCTACAGTGAATTTTAGGTTGGCTTCAGTACCCCCCTAGTACCTATCCCAGTGCTGCCACCACCCACCCTGAGTGCAGCCCGGCTCAGCTCCCACCGGGAGGAACCCGGTGCAGCCCTGGCCTCAGCCCACAGCAGCCACCTTGCCCTGCGCAGATCCAGGGGAACATGCCCCCCCCCCCCCCGCCATGGCCTACCAGGGTGCACAAAGAGGTGGGAGCTGCTCCCCCACCCTGTAGCCCCCAAAGGAGTCACAACTCCATCCCACATCTTGCTCCACTTTACCCCTGTCCCTGCCCCTGCCCCTGCCTGTGCCCCAGTTCCACTCCCTGCCTCACTGCGGACACCTTGATTGGCTCCCCCCCCACGCCCCTTCCCTTCCCCTCCAAGCTTCCCTTCCCTTCCCTCTCTAAGCTGTTGGGCTGTCAGGTTGCACTCCCGGCTCCGTGCAATCTGCGGATGCATGTGTGCACAGGGGATTTATTTGCCACATTGTCAGCTGCATCAGGTAAAAAAGCTGATTTTCGATATAGTTAATTTTCTTTATATCGGTGCTGACCCGGTATCAGACCGATATATCAGTGCACTTCTAGTGGGCATATGTGTGTAGTATTAGTCACAGTCTATTACTTTAGAAGGGCTTCCATGTCTATGAAACAGGGAACACAGAGACTGGCTTTCACAGACACTGGAAACTTGTCCCAAAGATGCACATAAAGAGAGCACTTTAGGCTAACTGTTGACTGAGAGGAGCTTAGAGCTGCAAGGGAAGAGACTATCTCCTTCTGTGTGACTTCCACTGTGCTCACACATACAGGGATGTGCACACTGCTTGTGAATAAACATACCCGACTCAATCCTCAGTTTACCTTCCTCAGTGAACCAACCTGAAGCACCCTGAATTTTGGCTAGCTACTTTCTTCAAAATGAGCTAGCAGCAGCAAGCTATTTGTGGACTTGGACTAGTCTGTTAGGTACGTGCTTTGCCTTTGGCTAGACTTTCATGCACATGGGCTTTTGACTCCAAGACATGAAAAAGAAACGTGAGTGTGAAGAAACTGCAGATTATCAATTACCTCCTGCTGTCTTACAAGGAAGGCATCAATAAAACTTCGCTGATCATTTTTATCCAGTTTCTTGAAGTGTTCTATGAAAACAACCTTTATAAAAGCATGCAGCTCATCTCTGTTTCGAAGAACAATCTTGTGACCCTTCAGGAGAAATCCAAGGGCCGGGAACAAATTATAGATCTAAAAAATAAGAGACATCATAGATAGCAGAAATAAATACTGAGAATACTTTGTGTGTGGTAACACTTATGAATCAAAGTTCTGAACACACTTTACTAAAGAAAGTAAATATTTTTCTGCCTAATTTGACTAATTAACTGGGTTCATGAATATGTTCATTAATGCACCGTAATTAAGGTGCATTCATTTTAGTACAGTAAAAGCTCTGTTATCCAGCATCCCGCAGGAATGGGGGATGCTGGATAACAAAATATGCCGGTTAATGGAGCGGCCCAAAGAGGCGTCCTTGCCTGTTTGGGCTGCCAATTCTCCTGTTGTGTCTGGGTCATTGCCACCCCTCCCATGGCATAGCCAACCCTCTTGTGGCATTGCTGACCTTCCTGTGGGCCCCATGGGACAAGGAGGTGGGCCCCACACAGCCTGCTATGCCCTGGGCCATGGGGCTTGGCAGCACAGGTTGCTTTCCCCCAGGCCGTGGGGGCTTGGAGGAACCGGAAGTGCCACAGTGGGCACTTCCAGTTTCACTTTACCTTACAAGCTGGCATGCCAGTTAATAGAACATGCTGGCTTGTAAAGGTGCTGGTTAGTGGAGCTTTTACCTGTACCTGTAATTCCAAGTACTGACTTCATGCGCTGTAATCAGTGCATTAGCACTGGTACATGCTCTTTTCTGATGATAATGCATAGTAGACTAGTTCTACTGCCCATTAGCACAGGTTTTTCCTGCCACGCTAATGGGCAGTAGAATTAGTCTACTTCACTTGTAGAGTCTCATGTAGACGTGTCCATTGAGGTGCAGGGAACTTGTATGTTGTGCTGAATAGTGTAAGCAGTTCACAGACCCTTGTGTACTTAGTGGACTTTCCCAGGTTTCACAAAGGCAAAGGAGGCAAGCTGATTCTTCTATGTTGCTGGCTAGTCAGATTTTCAAGTCAAATTCTCGTGTCAATTTTAAAATAAAATACTTAATCTCATTTCATTTTTTCAACTTGCTGTACTGGGAATAGCTAACAGAAATTCTCCTTTAAGAGCAGTGTGACTGAATTGGGGCAGATATGCTATAGCATTGTAAATGCCACTGGAGAGGCCATTGAATGATTTAAGAGTACTGAAACATAACCTAGACATTGTAGGAAACCATGTCACTTTTAGAAAGGCAGTGGAATCTCTCTCTTCCATGCCATAATGCTTTAACCCAGTAAGTGATATGGGGAGAACGGGTAGGAAAGGGGTGCAGTGGCTTCTTAGATAAGAGTAGCCAGGTATAACAGCATGCCAAACTGTTGACTTCAAGAATAGTGCCTCCCTTCATAAATCATGTTCTGCCCATGTAGGAGACAGGCACAGACATATCCAAGATGGGGCGATTGTGGGGTGGCAAGTGTCCACACATTTGGCATTAGATATAGGGATGAGGAGGGCAAGAGGTTAGCACCATTCATCTTTCTGTGTTCTGGAATTGTACTATAGCAGCTGTTCTGGCCAGAGCCTTGCTGGTAAGCCAATGAGCTCAGAGAGCTCACTACACACGCAACACACAACTGAAAAGGGGTGCAACCACACTCCCTGTGTGCTTTATGGATCTACCTGTGAAGTCAGGAGATGATGAGGATACTGAAAAGTAAAGAGCCCTATAAGAAGAGGAAAGGGGTTATTTGTCACTAAGATTTTGAGATTAGGTGCATACTTGAGATTAGGTGCCTAAGAAGACAGGCTACCACAGATAGGATCCATGGATAGGATCCATGGAAGAGTCTAAAGGAATGAGGGTTCTCATATGCAGGAAAAGGTGAGTCTGAGGGAGGAACTAGGTCTACAAGCCATGTAGGGTTTCCCACTCCCTCCCCCCAAAGATATGCTTTCTTTAAGGAACTCTGTTTTAGATAAATAATACCATGGAGTATAGAAGGTATTTGGTGGCCAATTACCACTCCACTCTATCTATGACTGCATGGTGCTATGCTGAGGCCACAGAGCAATACCAGAGCTAGTTATGAATGAGCCAGCTCACAACCTACAGTAGACATAGGAGCAGGGAGCTGCACCTAGGCTTAAGTGCCTTATTTCACTGCAGAAACTGGAGCCCTAGTTTTCTATAGGAAGAAGTTCTTGACTGTATACATATACAGGGGTATATACCTAGATAAAATTACATTTTATCCTCCCAAGTCGGATTCTATCTGATTAGCAGGAAAGATGTAATATTCTGCCAAAGCCACACAACAACATGCATGCATTTGAACACTGACATTAAAATAATCAAAACTACCTGAACTGAGGGCAATCCAAGAAGCCTGGCGTTTTCATGGATCAAATGTAGGAGTCTAATGAATCGGGGGTCTTCATAGTCAAATCGCTCTCCAAGTAATATTGATATGATGATATTCGCAACTGCTGCATTCATTGTTATAGTAGGCTCAAAGGGCTTGCCTAAAAAAAAAATTGAAATCAAGGAAGAGATTGGGCAAATAGTATGGTTAATAGTAAATTGTTATTGTTCTTTAATCTGTAACCATAGCTAATAGGCTTTCTGCCATAGAGCACATTCTTGGTCTGGTCCTTATTCTTAGATGTGGGAGCCACAGTCCATGTGTTTTAGGCCCCAGAACTGAGCATGGACTAGGGATGTAAATATCACTAAAACATTAACTGTTTAACCTCCACCAATTATATTGGTTAAACGGGTAACCGATAGCTCATACCTAGTTTAGTGACCTCTGGCAAGAACGGCCATGGCCCCAACCTCTTCTGTTTTTACCATGAGCCTGGTGCTGCGTGGGCCCCAGACTGCTGGTGGGGAAATACGGAGGGGGGTGGCAGGTATGGTTGAGCCAGTAGGGGGCACTGCCCAGCTGTAGTGCCACGACTTCCCACCACCCCCATGGGCAGGGGCTGGGGCTGCAGATGGAGATGGGTCTGTGCCCAGATCCTACCTCCATGGGGAGGGAGGAACGGGAATGCCAGGCCCACCACAGGGCTCAGGCAGGGCCTTCCTACCACGGCAGCAAGATTCCTGGCTGTATGATGGGTCTGCCTGGCCCCCCTGCAGAAGCAGGGGCTAGACATGGTGATGGTCTCCCTGCACCTGCCACTGTACTTGTGTCGCTATAGCCCAAAACTAGAAGGCTTCTCTGCACTGCTGGGCCAGGCCTCCCCAGCTTGCCCTGGGGGAAAAGGGGTGGGGTCCAAACCCATTAGGGTAGCTGCATTGTTCCCTTTCCTGCCCATGGTGCTAGGGCCACATAGGCAGGGCTGAGCTCACAGCTGTCAGGGCATTTCTGATGGGTGGCAGCACAGCAGGTACCCTGCAGGGAGCCATAGGACTGCAACAGAAACTTCCCAGGCTGGAGCTGCTGAGCCACCACCCTTCAGGAATGCCCTGGGGCTGTACTCACTGCACAGGGGGTCAGCAGTGACCCCTCAGACCTAGCACCGCCTGCTTCTGCTGCCACGGTGCATCCTTGGGCTGAAAGCCGTGTGCTCAGCCCTGCTTCGGAATTAAGCCAAGCCTCAAACAGCCCCAGTGCCACTTGTTGGAGGTGGAAGGATGCAATGCACCCAGCGGAGGCTGCTCTGCTGGGAATGGACGCCCCACCTTCACCTGGGTCAAGCTGGGGAGGGCCCAAACCAGCAATATGGAGGAGACTTTCAGGTCCAGGCCACAGTCCGTTGCCCTGCCAGGGCTCTGCTGCTGCAGGGCGCTGGGCAGGTCCACCGCATAGCTGGGAGTCTCACTGCTGTGGTAAGAAGGCCCCTGTGGGGAGCCCGGTACTCACTCCCTCCCATCCTCCCTCCCTGTGGCAGTGGAATCCAGGCACAGAAGAGGTCTGGAGCCCTAGCTCTGCCTCCAGCCCCAGCCCCTGCCTGTGGGGGCAAGGGGAAGCCACAGCTCTATGGTTGGGCAGCATCCCTTCATGGCTCAGGCATGCTTGCTGCATCCACTTGTGGTTACTCGCCAGTGACCTGGGGCCCATGAAGTGCCAGGAGCATGATGAAGACATGAGGGTCTGGGGTCATTCCTGCCAGAGGTCACTAAATGGTAAGCGGCAAATGGCATAAATATAATTGTCATTTAACTGTTTAACTATTTAACCATTTACATCTCGATCCTGAACCCCAACATGCTCAAGCAGACCTCCCCCGGAGCTCCATCCTCGAGTGGCCTTTGGTTTACAGTGCTACCGATCAAGGATACACTATAGTTGAAACCAGTATGATATTGTGTACAGAGGGAATTCTAATCCCTCAATCAACAAAAGATATGTAGAAAGAGACTTTGGTTTGGTACCACTGATATTAAGCCATAAGCATGTGCATTGAGAACCAGTTGAAGAGCCCTCCAGAACGACTCATCTTTTGAACCTGTGAGCTACTTAGGAGGAGTGCACATGCTTAGCTGTGAACATGCCCAGTGAACATGCTCAGTTGTGATCATGAAAAGAACTGGAAGATCCTGAGATAAAGGTGCACAACAACCTTGATTGGAGCTGAAAGGGTATAAAATGGTATAGACTATCTTTAAAAGGGTGTATACTATTTTTTATACCCTTTCAGCTTTCAACCTTGATTGACAACAAAGAATGGAACAAATTATTTGGCATGGTAGCACATGATTGGAGAACACAAAGTGGTATGATGAGGAGAAGCATGTCTTGTTCTAACCTCTTTTGGTGAGGAGAGAAGTGTTTCCAGCTTGTGTCTCAATATTGAAGATAAGGGCTTCTGTTCCTTCACTGTAGAGAGTTGTTTCATCATGCTGTTTGGTGATGCATAGCTCTTTGGACTTTATTACTGCTGTTCAGCTTGACTGCTGTGTGTTCTCTTGTTGCACTGTATTACTATCCCTGTTTGTCGCTAACTACATTAAAATCCTTTGTTATTGTACTAATATATCTTTACTGTTTTCATCTGGAGTAACCACATGGTCTAATATACTAAGAAAACAAGCTGGGCACCGAAGCCAGGGCTGCTGAAGGGGATGCCACAGTGCTGGTCAGCTTGGACTAACATGACCCTCTTGCCACACCCGATACAGAGACAGATCACTGGTGGGATATAAAATCACAACAGATTGGCATAAGTGAAATTGAGCTGATTCCTGCTAGATTGATCAATTGATATTAGTTATCTGTGCTTTAAAAAATCTGTCAGTTAACAGATATACAACAACAGTAATGACATACCACTTCCTGCCTTAGTTTCCACATTACTCTTGAATTCCCTTTGGGATGTGTACAGTGTCCTTTTATAGTTCTTGTTCCAGTTCTCTTAAACCTCATGTCTTCAGGTTAGTCCTCTCTTCACATTCTGGGCTATGAGAGATAGCTGTTCAGAGCCCAGATGGACCTTTTATAACATCCAGCTCCTCCAAGATGTGCTTTTGCTGGTCAGCCTCAGTTTTGGTTTTAGGTGCTCAAGGCCTATTATGAGGTGATCAGTGGGGTGGTTACCATCCCATTGTGAATAGAACCTGAAAGCCTGACTTTATTCACATACATTTATCCTATTCACTCACTAGGGAGATGGTTGGTTCCTCTCTCATTAAACCATATATTATAGGGTAATGGTGTAGGTGTAGCAGAACCCAGCCTTAAGGATATAGACATGATAGACAGATCAAAAAATCAAGCAGTATCTGAAAGGTGAACATAGACAGTTGCTCCAAATCATCATATCTACAAAATCATCACAAATTATGAAACATTTGTCTGCTTCAATTCACAGCAATAAGACATTCCTGATGCCACAGAAACAACAATACTGTATTATGCTGAAGAAAACTATAGAGGTACATCATTATGTTCCCCATATGTTACAGGAAATGTCCTGTGTTAAATAAGGAACAAAGGTATTTGTTTTACTGGTGCTAATCCTACTTCCCACTTCAATCCTTGATGGCTCTGAACTGATCAAGTAGCATTGGAAAAACTGCACCTGAAGGGGAGATTTGTGTCCATCAAAATCACACTATGGCCCAAGATTTATATCCTTCCTCATGTTTACTATGGGTTCTAGGTCCCAAATATTAGGTATGGAGCAGGGGGAAGTTTGTGGACACATGCTATCATGATTCCAAGTTTGACTTCAGGAGGATGGGGGTGTGCCGTTCTTAAAAGACCAAGGACTTCAGCTTATAGAACAAGGGTGGGCAAAATACTGCCCATGGCCTGGATCTGGCCTGCCAGGCATTTTCATGCAGTCTGTGGCACCCACCAATGAATTGTACACCACCCAGCCCTTCCACCCATGATGGTGGGAGCAAGGCCCCCATATATACACGTGCTGCCAACATACCCTATTGCACACGCCTCCCACTGTTGTGGGTGAAAGGGCCCAGGCCCGAGCTGGCCAGCACACACCTTTTGGGTGGGGCTGCTGCTGGGGACCTGCTCAGCTTTCCTGGCATCCCACTTACTCTGGGCAGCAGGTAGGGAAGCAGCAGGGGTGGGGCTGGAGTTGCAGATGAGTGTGAGTGCAGAGTGTGGGGCTAGGGCTGATGGCAGCACGGAGCCCAAGCCCAGGGGGGCGGCAGCTGCATGGTGCTCAGGTGGGCAGCATGTGGATGTGAGGGAGGGTGGGTGGGCATGAGGACCCCACCCCACACTCCTCCCATGGCACACAGCCGCACAGGTGGTGGCAGTGGTGACAGCAGCAGCAGGAGCAGAAGGGCGAACTCAGGGTGCTTAAGCCCTGTGCTGGTGCCCAGTGGCTCATGGCTCCAGTCAGAGCTGCACATCGTGGCAAGGGGTGCAGCCCCTACTGAGCCGTCTCTATCGCTGGCACTCCCTGCTGCACACACACAGGCTCTGAACTCGCATGGCATGGGAGAGACACCCTGCGCTGGTGCCGGCTGCCTTTCTAGCGGGGGGCAGGGAAGGCAGCCAGCTCCAGCACCTGGGGCTTCCCCCCTGTGCCATGTGAGTGTGGGGGCTGCCCATGTGCAGTGGGGAGAGGCAGCCTGGTGGGAGTTGCACCGAGTGCTGGCCGGAGCCATGTGCCTCCAGGCATCAGTGCCTGTGCCAGGCATGAGCACCCCTGCCTACTGCTGCTGCACCATGGAGGGAGTGTGTGTGGGTGGGTGCCCCACACCCCTCCATGTTCCCTCACAGTCTGCAAATGCCACACACCCACACTTCTCCCCCAACATACCCTATGTCCTCACAGACACAGCCATACCCCCTCACTCACACTGCCACCCCCCACACCCCATCATACACACCCACACCCATGCTCCACCCCCACAATATACAAGATGATGAATTTATTTTTGAGTTATTATGCCATCACCTCTATATACAGTATGCAAACACAAATCATGGCACAACTATTTTTTGTAATAAAATTAAAATACATCATAGTAGGTGTTTGACTTTTGGTGTATGATTGATTTTTTTCTAGTTCTAAGGTGGCAATTCCCCCTCCCAAAAGGAATATTTTTGGGGGTCAAGGGTAGGGACTTACAGTGCCAAAGGCTGGGTTAGGGGTAGGGCATCCGGTCCCAAGATGGCGACCAGGGGGTGGAGGAACTGTCATGGGGTAGGGCTACCCATGAAGCACTCAAAAGCTCACCAAACTTCGTTAAGCGACCCTCCACCCAAACTAATTTCCCTCCCCTGTTATATAACAAGAAAGCTTGTTTATTCAGAGAGCAGTACCTTGCCTACAGTTCTGCTGTTCCCTCCTGCAATCCTCAGGTAAATAATGTACAACTTACACATAACACTCTTAAAGGTATTCATACAGGGGGTGCCCAAAGCAAAGAGGGGGCAACCCCCTGCTATAATACCCTTGCCACTTCATAAAAGCCCTTTCACATCTCCAAGCAATGGGAAAAAATGATATCAGCAAAACTGGATAGTGAGAGTTCCTGGGAGGAGAAAGTTTGATGAAAGAATGAAGCTCTCGTGCACCTTGGACCCAAACCTTAGCAGGTCTATGAAGTTAGCACACACTCACCTTTCCGGGATTCCAGGCTCTTTATCAGATGTTCACACTCTTCAACAATCTGGTCTTCAATGGCCCTCTTGCCCATTCCAAAATCTCTTAAGGTTGTGAGAGTAAATCTCCGCATCACTTTCCAGTTTTCACCATGTGAAAAAGTAATACCTGAAGTGAAGGAAAGACTTTCAGTTAGAAAAAGAATTAAAATGAATACTTCTTAGAAATATGGGAAATGACATTCTTTCTTGAATAACATTTAGCTGGACTAGAGCTGGGTAGCAGCTATCCCTTTAAAAGCATTGCTTAATAGTGGGTTTATTGGAATTGTCTGTTGGGGCATGAACAACACAGGTTCCAACTCAGCAAAGAAGTGAACACGAGCCATCCACACCACTGTAGAGAACCATAACAACTGGGTAACTGGGTTTGTTCCTTCTGTTTAACTCATCTGGTACCTGCAAACCCTTCTCAACAAAATGTTCATCCAAATTTGGGCAAATCTAGGCAACATTTAGAAATTGACCTACTGGCATCTTCTAATGGAGAATGTTAAAAAAGGTTTCATTTGAAAATATTTTTGATGAGCTGTAATTGAGAAGCACAAGAAGTTGCAGAAGAAATAGCCCTGGAAATGAAGAGAGTCTTTAGGATACTATTCATGGATTTTGGGGGGTGAAAGTGTTGCTGGTAAAAATGTGAAATTCTAATGACAATGTTTATTTAAATGCCCTAGGATTCACTAGTTAAGATTGTGTATTAAGTATAGGAATCAACACGGTTGTTAAATTATATATTAATTCCCTATTTATTTTTATAAAACAGTAAAACAAATTAAAGAATGTACCTGTGTTTTTAAAAGGTGAGAGGCAACCACTTTCATATTGTAAACATTAACCAACGAAAAATCACAATCTGAGTCCCTGATCCATGTACTTTCAAAAGCCAATAACAGCTGTGTTGTCTGATCCTGTACTGGACCATTATCACTTCTCTACATAGTCATAAACAGTGGGTCCATTCGACAATGCTGCCATCAGTGTTCTCCGCTGCTGTGTAGTTTCCTATTTGGTTGCAGATACAATGTCGGTGGCCATTTTGCCATTCGTTTGAAACACCTCAGACATGACTAAAGGCCTTATATGACCAGAGGCATGTGTAGACAAAACAAGGGGCATGTGTGCACAACACTTTAAAGCGGGTTCAATGCTTTTGCACCACTTTAATGGTGCTTGCACACGTCAGTGGTGTATTGTGCAGTAATTCTAGCCGTTGTAGCAAATTTGGTGGCGTAATGCGCCTTAAATGACTTAGGGCGGAGCAAACTAAAACTCCTCTTCCGAGGAGTTTTAGTTTGCTGCCCTACAGCCATGGAGTGAAGCACTGGGCTCCGTGCAGCTCACAAACTCTGCAGGAAGCCCTGCAGGCAGCCTGGCAGCAGCCTGGGAAAGCAAGCTCCACCCAAGAAAAAAAAAAAAAGCATTAATCTTTTATTCCCGCCCCCCCGGAGCCTGAGTTGTGCGGGGGCCCAGTGCTTCCCTCCACAGCTGCATTCATTCAATTAAAATTCTCCCCGCTATGCATGCTCAGAAGTGATTCTGTACTGCAGCAGAAGCATGTAAGTTAAATTATGCTACTATAATTCAGCTGTGCCACAGTGAAGCCTAACCCCCATAACAAGCAGCTGAGCAGTTACCTCACTGGGCCAGGCTCAAGATTTACTTCCTCCAGGGGAGCAGAACTCTGATCTCCTACACCTGAACTTAACCCCATGGAGGAAAACTAGTTTTTAGTTTGTCTAATCCTTAGCTACAGAAGAGAGAGGTCTTAGGCAGTCTTATCTTTGCCTATGACTCACTCAGGTTGTTTCTTCAGTCACCAACATCAGTTTATCTTTGATCAAATCCCTGGGCTACCCTGAAATTACTGTTATATGTACTGATTTACAAGTTGTTGTTTGTAACTGTGTTAGTTTAAGGACATAGGCAGACAAGGTTCTTTGGTTAGATGTGATACCTTTTATTAGACCAACTAAATGGACTAATAAAAGGTATCACATCTACCCAAAGACCCCTGTCTGATTTATAAGGACACTCATCCAAAGAGGCATTATTAGTCCCTGACCTATCTGCTCCTCCTACGGCAAAACGTTTCTGCTTGCTTGAATAGGGTTTGCTTACAAGCAACAATAAAACTAAATCACCATATCCATTTGAAAAGTCTTCAAATACTGGGACTTTAGGCCTCTCTGCAAATGCATCTGCATGGTTCACCAGAGCTTCCTTCACTGTCTCGTAGTCTGAGAGCACCACCATCTTTGTGAATCCCATCTGAATGCTGAAGATGGGGCCATAGGTTTCTGAAAGCTTAAATGGGAAGAAAATAAAATTATTTAAAGTGGTAGCCCAAATTTGTCCACAGAAGTCAGCAGAGCTACACCAGAGATGGACTTGGTTCAAAATACTAAAAAAAGTTGACAGTATAGAAAGAAAAATTTAGACAAATATAGAAAGGAATGACAATCCATTATCACTCTGCCTTCTTTGGACTGATTTGTAGGAATGGGATTGATGTTTGTGGACACAATATCACACCTTTAAATATTTTTACCTTAACAGTTGCCATTTCAGTTACAGTAAGGAGATTTTAGCTGCCTGTTCCCATAAATTGGTCAGGTATATGTCTAGGTATTATTGGTACTCTGAGTTCATTGTGGATGGAGTCATTTATTAAGGCTGCCTGGGCTCACAAAAGTGGAATCTGAATTAAGATGAGGCTGAAAATCACACCTTGATTTTACCTACCAGTGTATATTAGAATGACGAGGTTTCAGTTTCAGAGTTCTGATACATGTATAGGCCATGTTTGGAGAAAGGGGCTTGTACGTTCATAAAGCTTATAAAGGTGTCAGAAGTGCTGTTAGCTCTGGAGTTGTGACATATTTGTGAGCACCAGGTATGGGATCTGGTGACAATAGGGAATTCCCAGTAAGTGTCAATGACAATGTACACAAACACTAATAATAGCAACAACAAAGAGAAAGTGTGTTGTGGGCCTTCTGGAAAAAGAAGAGTGAGAAGTTAAGACAGGAAAGAGGAGTTAGGAGCAGCTGTAGGAAAGCCAGTGTGTGGAGACATGCAGAGAGAGGTAAACACTCAGAAGGTAGTGGATAATAGCTAGCAGGGGGGTTAGGGCATCATGGTGAAAAGTGAGAGAGACTCCTTCTGGTTCACAGGGGCCCGAAGCCCAGGTTTTCTGGCTTCCCACATGACTGCCCCAACCACGCACCACTCTGGGGAAGAAGCTGCTGGCTTGATCATGCTCTCAACAGGTGCCACTAGTGGAAAGAACCTCATCATTCTCTGCGACCTGCTGGCAGCCATGGAGCACTTTGGCCTGAACATCAGCCTTGTTTCACTGGACCAGGAAAAAAAGCCTTTGACTGGGTCCATCATAACTTCTTGTTCCAGACTCCAGAGGCCTTTTGCTGTGGGTCTGTCTTCACCTTTGCCATCCGGCTTCTATTTCAGGACATTTCAAGCCTCCCAAAAATGAATAGCATACTGTACACCCTGTTCCTAGTGTGCAAAGGCATCTACAAGGGCTGTCCTATGGTCTCACCATTGAGCCACTGCTAGCCTCCACTCCTCCAAAAAAAACCCCCAAAATTTGTGCCCAGGCATATGCATCAAAGGTCTGGGTGGCCCTCCTGCATACACCATGATTCAGGAGGATCAATGATTGCCATTCTGAGCCACTGCTTCATAGATTCATAGATTCATAGATGTTAGGATTGGAAGGGACCTCAATAGATCATCGAGTCCGACCCCCTGCATAAGCAGGAAAGAGTGCTGGGTCTAGATGACCCCAGCTAGATGCTCATCTAACCTCCTCTTGAAGACCCCCAGGGTAGGGGAGAGCACCACCTCCCTTGGGAGCCCGTTCCAGACCTTGGCCACTCGAACTGTGAAGAAGTTCTTCCTAATGTCCAATCTAAATCTGCTCTCTGCTAGCTTGTGGCCATTGTTTCTTGTAACCCCTGGGGGCGCCTTGGTGAATAAATACTCACCAATTCCCTTCTGTGCCCCCGTGATGAACTTATAGGCAGCCACAAGGTCGCCTCTCAACCTTCTCTTGTGGAGGCTGAAAAGGTCCAGTTTCTCTAGTCTCTCCTCGTAGGGCTTGGTCTGCAGGCCCTTAACCATACGAGTGGCCCTTCTCTGGACCCTCTCCAGGTTATCCGCATCCCTCTTGAAGTGCGGCGCCCAAAATTGCACGCAGTACTCCAACTGCGGTCTGACCAGTGCCTGATAGAGGGGAAGTATCACCTCCTTGGACCTATTCGTCATGCATCTGCTGATGCACGATAAAGTGCCATTGGCTTTTCTGATGGCTCCGTCACACTGACGACTCATGTTCATCTTAAAGTCCACTAGGACTCCAAGATCTCTTTCCACTTCCGTGCCACCCAGCAGGTCATTCCCTAGGCTGTAGTTGTGCTAGACATTTTTCCTCCCTAGGTTCAGCACTTTGCATTTCTCCTTGTTGAACTGCATCCTGTTGTTTTCTGCCCACTTGTCCAACCTGTCCAGATCTGTTTGCAGCTGTTCCCTGCCCTCCGGCGTGTCTACATCTCCCCATAGCTTTGTGTCATCTGCAAACTTGGACAGAGTACATTTGACTCCCTCGTCCAAGTCACTGATGAAGACATTAAAGAGTATTGGTCCAAGGACTGAGCCCTGCAGGACCCCACTGCCCACACCCTTCCAGGTCGAAACCGACCCATCCACCATGACTCTCTGGGTGCGACCCTCCAGCCAATTCGTCACCCACCGGACTGTGTAGTCATCCAAGTCACAGCCTCTTAACTTGTTCACCAGTATGGGGTGGGATACCGTATCGAAGGCCTTCCTGAAGTCTAAATATACGACATCCACCCCTCCTCCTGTGTCCAGGCGTTTCGTAACCTGGTCATAAAAAGAGACTAGATTGGTCAGGCACGATCTGCCTGCCACGAACCCGTGCTGGTTTGCCCTCAGCATAATTTGTCCTGCCGGGCTCTCACAAATGTGAGCCTTGATAATTTTTTCAAAGACTTTGCCAAGGATGGAGGTGAGACTGACTGGCCTATAGTTGCCCGGGTTCTCCTTCCTCCCCTTTTTGAAAATGGGGACCACGTTGGCCCTTTTCCAGTCCTCCGGGACTTGGCCCGTGCGCCACAAGCGTTCAAATATTCCCGCCAGTGGCTGTGCAATGATGTCGGCCAGTGCCTTCAGCACCTTCGGATGGAGCTCATCCGGGCCCCGCTTCATGTGCTGCATTACTGCCCTACAGACCTAGCCCTCCCATTGGTGATAGCTTCCACTGCTATCTCTCCCATGAGGGTGACAGTGTATGCCGATGATGAAACTGTCTTGGAGAGTAGCGAAAACAACATCTGGGCCCTGACAGCCTGTCAATGTATCTATGAGACTGCCTCCTCAGCCTGTTTTAATTGGGTCAAACTGCCTTATGACCTAACAGCCCTTCCTATTGAGCACTTGGGCCAATGTATGGTTTCCAGATATGCCGGGTGGGGCTGTCTGGGTGTTATTGTGGCTTTGAGGTTCTGGGCAGCCTTCCTCAGCCCACCACTATACCCAGCCCAAAACTGGCAAGGGGCCATTGAGGAGGTCGAGGTGCAGCTTCAGCAGTGGTGCTGGCACCTATCTGGCCTTTCTTTCCATGGGTAGGTCATGAATATTAAAAACTCTGTGGCTGCTGCCCCGTGACACAGGTGTACCATGTGTGTGGGGGAACAGGGGAAGCACAAAATCATTGTCACTATATTGCAATTGTTCTTCTTTGATTACTTTTTGTTTCCATGACTGGCCCCACATAGGGTCACCTCTGTGCTTTTAATTGGTTGCTTTTAAGAGTTTTTTTTCAATTTTTAAAAACTTTTTATAATAAACGTAAATAAAAATAAATCTCTCTCTCTCTTTCTCTGTCACTGTTTCTCTTGCATTTTGTTGCCCCATTTGGGTGTAGACATAGTCTACACTGCATAGTCTACACCCTGTTTGGGTGTAGACATAGTCATACACGCATACAGAACTACACATCTGGACATGTAATGCCAAAAATGTCTTGAAGATGACCAAAAATATCCACATAGAGGACCAGGGGGGACTAGAATATCAGACTTGGTGAGCTACTGTCCTCCAAGGACCAGAACAGAAGTGATAGTCCACTAGTGGGAGAGAGATCCAATTCATTGGCAGCTGCTGGGAGAAATCATGATGATGATAGCTAGAGGGATGCAGGGGAGGAAACAGCAGAAGAGCTAACTGTGCTTCATCTACTTTAATTTCCCCACTTTTCCAGCTAAGTTTAAAAAGTCTGCTGGCTTGGGGGGGGGGGGGGGGGACAGCACTCTCTGCACTGACGAGAAGGGAGTTCCCCAGCCTATAGGTATGCTGCTGGTTCTTCCTCCCTAGGTTCATTACCCTGCACTTGTCAGTATTGAATCCCATCTTATTTTCATCCGCCCACCCCTGTAACCTGTCCAGATCTGGTTGTAGCCTGCCCCTTCCTTCTAGTGTGCCCAGTTCTCCCCACATCTTAGTGTCATTCACAAATTTGAACAAGCTGCTTTTCACCCCCTTGTCCAAATCACTGATGAAGATATTAAACAGTGCAGACCCAAGGACTGAGCCCTGGGAAACTCCACTGCGCACGTCCCTTGAGGTCAAACTGACTCATCCACCACCACTCTGGGTGCGACCTTCCAGCCAATTTGCAACCCATTTGACAGTGTAGGCATCGACACCACAGTTGCCTAATTTTTTAATGAGTGTGGGGTGAGAGACAGTGTCAAAGGCCTTCCTAAAGTCCAGAAAGACTACGTCCACAGTGATACCTGCATCCAAGGATTTTGTGACCTGGTCATAGAAGGCCACCAGGTTGGTCTGACAGAACCTGCCCTTAATGAACCCATGTTGGTTGCCCCTAAGCATAATCTCCTCTGCTGGTCCCTCGCAGATGTGCTCCTGGATAATTTTCTCAAACAGCTTCCCCAGGACCAAGGTAAGACTAATAGGTCTATAGTTTTCCAGGTCCTCCTTCCTCCCCTTTTTGAAAATGGGGACCACATTGACCCTTTTCCAGTCCTCTGGCACCTGGCCAGAGTACCACAAGTGCTTGTAAACCCGTGCTAGGGGTCCCACAATAACCTCTGCCAATTCCCTCAGCACCCTGGGCTGGAGATCATCTTGACCTGTAGATTTGAACATGTACAGCCCCACCAGAAGTTCCCTGACTATGTCCTCACTGACCCAAGGCCTGGTGGTGCCTCTTCTGAGTCCATCCAGGATCCTAGTGGGGGGGGATGTCCCTGTCCCTGCTCAGAAAATTGGAGGCAAAGAATTTGTTAAAAAGGTCAACTTTATCATCTGGTGCAACCACAAGATTGCCAAGCGTGTCCTGCAGGGGCCCCACGTTACCCAGTGCTTTCTTTTTACTCCCTATGTATTTAAAAAAGGACTTCTTGTTACCTTTGATCCTGGTCGCTAGTCCTAGTTCTGTCTGTGCCTTAGCTTTCTGCCTTAGCCTTTTCTCTTTAGGGGTAGGGTGGCTTATTGGTTTGGGCAAGAAAATAAAGTTTTACCTTCAGGAGAGTGCGATAGGGTCTTTTCAAGTCTATAATGTGCAGGTTTCCAATGATAGGTAAGGGCCTGGGTCCTGGGGGAAAATCCTCTCTGCTGCTGCTGTTCCAGAAACTCCCAATTTTCATAATAGACAGAACAGTCAGGATAAAGCCCAGAAATATGAAAATAGGATTGGGCCAATCCATTTCTCTTAAGCAAGCAGCTGCTTGAAGAGGTAAAACTTCAAGGCCTGAGAGAAAGTGCTTGTTGGCAGACTACTGGGTGCACTTTGAAGCCTGGAGGCCACTATGCAAACATTTTGTGTACTTTAAACTGTTTTGGGATTGCAAAATAATTTTGTCTCCTCCCTCCTCACTTGTTAATGATCATTCAGAGCTGAACATTTGCTACAAGACACACACACACAAGTTAAGAGGGTACTTGGCGTTTCAAATAGATCTGTGTAACGTGCCTCAGAGAAGTCTGATGACCTGTCTGAGACCCTTATGCTCCTGGCTCAAGTCCCACGCTCTGGTTTGGCTGGAAGATTATCTGGTTAGCAATTTGTTAGAGTGTCTACTGTGTGGGCCGGGAGCGGTCTGAGGCCCTCGGGGGCGCGCGGCGGGCTGTGGCCAGCAGCCCTGGCACGTGGGTCGGGGAATGCAGGCCGGTGGACTAGAATTAGGCACAGACGCGTAATGGTTGATTAAAGATTATTTTACTTATACTGTAGATGGTTGCGGTGCAGGCAGGAAAACTTGCTTGAGTTGCAGTTACAGATAGGAAAGAAGAGCAGACAAGAGTTCTAACCTCGCGAACTCTAGCCCAATCCGGCTGAAGGCTCTAAAACTGTGAGCCCGTTGAATCAACTGGAGAAAATAACTCAGAGAAGAGCTCTGGATACACACACACAGAGTTTGCTAGGCTCCGTGGAACAAGCGCGCAGGGAAGGGGTTCGTCGAGGGATCGCGCTCAGCGACGGGGAGAGGCCAGAGGTTAATCAGACACCTATAGCCTTCTTAAGGCACACGCTGGGGTCCGTTAGGCTCCTCAGCGCTTAGAGTTCTTCACGACACGTGAAGTCCTCCTCCTCCACGAGATGGTTGTGGAGTCTTCCAACTTGGGCGGAAACCGCTCAAGCCTCTTATACGGCTAGCAAGCCAATCACTAGCCGCCACGTGGGAATCATTTAGAACTGGCCAATAGTGGGACACAAATTTGCATGCGGGTGGCAGGAACTCCTTTGCACCGGGGTTTTCTCTTTGTAACTGAGAAATGCACCCTGCAAAGAAAGCTCCTCGTGGCGGGAAATAATTCTGCATTGCTGAAGCGCGCACACACAAAATCACACCCTTGGGTTGTGACACCTACATGAGAAATTTACTGTGCAGTAGATTAATTAGCTGTGCTGTCAATCTCTTGGCTTATACACATGCGCCCCTGTTAGTCTCCAGTAAACTAATTTGCTCTGCAGTAGGATAGTATTTGTAAAAAGCTCCACAGCAGCACATGTGTAGATACTACCCTGGCCGGCTGGGGCATGAGGATGCCTCAGTCTGGGGGCTGCCTCCTGCCTGGCCCCACACTGAAACACCGGTGTACCCCAAGCAGCCCCTTTACAGATCATTTAGCTGGTGGGGAGAGCAGCCCTGATCTGGCAGGCTGACCCCCCCGGGTCTTCTGCCAGCAGCAGCTGCTCTGACCTGGCTCAACATGCTCTTCTCCCAAGGGCATGCTCAAATGACAGTACACTCACTGTGGGGTTTATTGCTCCAAAGTTTATTGCTTTTGGGCATGCATTCAAATGGCATGCCTGGGAGCAATAAACTTAGGAGTTTATTGCTTCTCATTAATTGTGCATATAGATGTGTCCTGTATGCAATGGGGCACATACCAAGTTCAGCAAATTACTGTTTATGTGTGCTGACTGAACTGTGAAGTGGGGTGACATTTATAGCTAAGAAGGGAATTGCAAATGGGACACTTCAACATGCTCAGCACTTTCAAATAACACTGCTGCCATTAAAGTCCATGGGACTTCTATGGCAGAAAAGTTAGGTGAACTCTAAACATCTGAAAACCTCAGGATGATTCTTGAACGACATCAGATTCACTCAACACCCCTTGCTGAAAGCTCATTTAATCTTTTTTTGGGCCTGCTGGAATACAGTGGTTTTCAAGAAGATGGAAAATGTAAGGCATTGAAGTCTTACCCACTTTCGTTGGCAAGTGCCCAATTCCCCTATACTCCTTTGAGACTCAGAGCTACACAGGCTGATTCCTGTTTGCCCTGCTCACACCAGTAGCAACTGCATCTCAGAGGACTGGGACCCTTGGTACATTCACAGGCAGCTTCATATAAATTACCAACCAGAGAGGGGATGTAAGTGGCAGTTACCAATAACGGCAATCACGATTCATAGTAGAGATATCTTTATTAGACCAATAAGATTTTTGCAAATAAAATATAGCTTTAATTGCAAGCTTTTGGGCACAAACACCCTTCATCAGGCATCTTTTACCAAGCAGGAAACAACTGTGACCACCTGAAACCTGAGATCCTGCTCCTGCCTTTGTTTCAAGGTAATTTGCATCCTCACAGATCTTCATGGGAAGTGAGAGGCTCCATACCAGCTATGACCTGACTGCCCAGAGGGTTTTCTGTCTATTGACTCCTCTGTGAAATCCTATGAAATTTCATTTCTACCCAGGAGAACTTTTACCATCTTTTCTCCAATGCCTGATGAAGGGTGTTTGTGCCTGAAAGCTTGCAATGAAAGACTTTTTTTTGCAAAAATCTTGTTCGTCTAATAAAAGATATCATCTGTACTATGAGTCCTGATTGCCTTTTTCTCTAGATCAATATGACTATAACCTGGATACCAGTTACCAATAAACCTGTTTTCTTCTTGACTTCTTTCCTATTTGGGAAATAGCATGAAAATAGCCTGAGGAAAGACTTGTCAGATGATGCAAAGGGAATCCATTTCTAATAGATATAAGACTTGAGGGTCTGAGCTAAAGTCCTGAAATGAATGGGTGTCTTTGCATTTGGGGGTTTGAATTCAGGCCAAATGTGTTTTTAGTTTCCCTTTGTCTAATAGGGAGCAAATATGGCAAGATCTTTGCTACACAAGACACTACTGCACATGCACATGTGTAACTATGTGTGTGAGGGCTTCAGACATGCTAAGCGCCACATATCCCATTTAAATCAATAGATGTGCCAAGTTACTCTGAAAATAAATATCTGTATTTGTAACAATCAGATCATGATGCCATCATTATAATCCTGGTGGCTCATTAACTGGCAGAGCAGAATTAACCCTCAGTTCAACATTCAGCTGCAGAAAGCTCCACAAATTCAAAACCACTGAAAATGAAGCAGAGACAGATTGCAAACAAAGGCAGTATAAAGAACAGCTCCAGATGATTTTTGATTCATTGCTAAGTTCTAACTGGCTGGAACCCACTGCAGGTGGTTTGTGCAGGTTGAGATGGCAGCTGCAACCAGGAAAGTATCTGGGGATCAGAGGAGAACTCAACCCTCAAAGAAGATCCTGGAGTTGGATGCATCCACGTGCAAAGTTATTTGAGAAGGACAGAGCTAGGATGATGCTGGGGAGGCCAACAGTTGAGTAAAAGAGAAGACACCTTGAATAGGGACCTCTGACACAGGATTTAGAGGAACATCTCAGAAATGTAATCAAAGAAAACTGCTGTTATTCAAAAAATGTTGACTATCCAGTTCCTCTACATAAAGCAGAGCAGCATTTGCTCAACTGAGCTGTTGCTCATGAAAGGTTATGCATTTCTGGTTCAGTTTGTCTCTAAGGGGCACCGCTACCCTGTCTTATATATAAATTAGGAACTATATTGTCTCTTCAGATTGTGTACAAAATGATCTTAGTTTAGTAAGCTCCACCATGCAGAATTTATGGGTTAAATCAAAGAGAATTCCTTTTTTCTTTAGGCATTCTGGTTACTGCTGTAGCTTATCTGGGGTTTCTGCGGTATTTCCACAATGGCCACTGCAAAAAATCTGAGCCATTTTTTTTTAAATCTCTTATCTCATAGATTAATAGATGATTTATAGATGCTAGAGTTGGACGGGACCTCAACAGATCGTCGAGTCCGACCCCCTGCCTAGGCAGGAAAAAGGCTGGGATCAGATGACCCCACTGACTTTACTCTGAGATATGTTTTTTTTAGCTTTTGTTATGGCTGCATTGTCTTTATCTTTCACCCATAGACAAAGACACAAGCATGTCTTCTCTTCCAGGTTGGTTGATCTCACATGGCGAGCTTTAAACTAGCCTCGACAGGGAAGGGGGCTGCAGGAAGACGTGGAGACAACCGAGCAAGACAGGTAACATGTGCAAGGAGTGCCCAGGTAAGGAACAGGGGTCCAGATAGTCTTCCTAATCGGGAGGTGGCATGCGCAGCTAGGCAAGGCCTTAAATGCCTATATACCAATGCTTGTAGTATAGGGAACAAACAGGATGGTTTCGCCCTCAGAGTAGCCAGTTCAAACCCAGACACAGTAGGTCTTACAGAAACGTGGTGGTATTCATCCCATGACTAGGCAGATAGCATTAGGGGCTATAGGCTCTACAGGTGGGATAGAGAAGGAAGGAAGGGAGGGGGTGTGGCACTCTATGTCAAAGAGCAATACACATCCTCTGCCAGCAAAATGGGGTCAGAGGAGGGACAAGCTGAAGTGCTCTGGGTCAAGATACAAGGGGGTCATGGGGAGAGGGATTTAACAGTGGGGGTCTACTACAGACCCCCCAACCAAGGGGAGGAGCTGGACCGGGAATTTTTGGGCCAGCTTGCAGAGGCACTTAAGGCAAGGGATGAATTGTCATGGGTGATCTAAATTACCCAGACATCTGCTGGGAGGAGCAGTCAGCCAGGTCAGACCGTTCCAGGCGGTTCCTGGCCGAGATACAGGACCTCCACTTAACCCAGGAGATGCACAGTCCCACCAGAGGAAATGCCCTGTTGAACCTGCTCCTGGCCACAGGCAATGATCTGGTAAGGGGGCTCCAGGTCCTTGACCACCTGGGTGATAGCGATCATTGCTTGCTGGAATTCATCATCCGGCACATGGTGTCAAGGGCCTGCAGCAAGGCGGTAGCCCTAGACTTCAAGTTGGCCAACTTCAACTAGTTGAGGAGATTGGTTGGAGAGGCACTGGGGTTCTCGAGGGCAGGGGAACTCAGTGCCCAAGATGAGTGGTCATTCCTTAAGGAGATGATACTCAGGGCCAAAGGGTGACAATCCCAACAAGAAGCAAGGGGGGGCAAGAGTGCCCGAAAGCCTCCCTGGCTCACCAAGGAAGTCCGGGAATGCCTGGTTGCCAAAAAGGCAGTGTACACCCAGTGGAAGGGGGGCGCTATCTCCAAAGAAAAGTGTACCTCCACTGCTCGGGCCTATAGGGGGCTGTTAGGAAAGCTAAAGTGGACATAGAACTAGGACTAGCGTCCAAGATCAAAGATAATAAAAAGTCCTTTTTCAAATATATAGGGAGGTTAAAGAAGACACCAGGAAATGTGGGGCCCCTGCAAGATGCGCTGGGCAATCTGGTGGTTGCGCCAGAGGAGAAGGCAGACCTCATTAACAAATTCTTCATCTTCATTTTCTTGTGCAGGGACCGGGACTCCCCCACCGTGATACAAGACAGACTCGAGGGGAATGCCTCAAGACCTAAGGTTGAGAAGGACTGGGTTAGAGTGCTTCTGGAGGGGCTGGACGTGTTCAAATCAGCAGGTCCAGATGCTCTCCACCCCAGGGTGTTGAGGGAGCTAGCAGGGGTTATTGCAGGGCCCTTGGCACGGCTTTACGAAAGCTTGTGGTGCTCAGGCCAGGTGCCAGATGATTGGAAGATAGCCAATGTGGTCCCCATCTTTAAGAAAGGGAGGAGGGAGGACCCAGGCAACTATAGCCCCGTCAGTCTTACCTCAATCCTGGGGAAACTCTTTGAGAAGATCATCAAGGAGCACATGTGTGATGGGCCAGCATCGGGGATGATGCTTAGGGGCAACCAGCATGGTTTCATTAGGAGCAGGTCATGTCAGACAAACCTGATTGTCTTTACGAGCAGGTCACAAAAGCATTGGATGCAGGTGTCGCCGTGGATGTAGTCTTTCTGGACTTCAGCAAGGCCTTTAACACTGTCGACCACCCCATCCTCATTAAAGAACTAGGTGACTGTGGCATTGATGCCTACACGGTCAAATGGATTGCAAATTGGCTGAAGGGTCATACTCAGAGGGTGGTGGTGGATGAGTCATATTTGCTCTGGGGGTAAGTGGCAGTGAAGTCCCCCAGGGCTCGGTCCTTGGCCTGCACTGTTCAATTTCTTTATCAGCTATTTGGACAGCGGGGTGAAAAGCAACCTGTTTAAATTTGCTGAAGATACCAAAATTTGGGGTGAGGTGGGCACGTTAGCAGGGAGGGAAAGACTGCAGGAAGACCTGGAGAGGTTGCAGGGGTGGGCTAACAAAAACAGGATGCGTTTCAATACTGACAAGTGCAGGGTGCTGCACTTGGGCAGTAGTAACCAGCAGCACACTTATAAGATGGGAAACTCCCTTCTTGAGAGCACGGAGGCAGAAAGGGATCTTGAAGTCATTATTGACTCCAAGATGAACATGGGCCGACAATGCGAGGTCGCGGTCGACAGGGCCAACTGGACCTTATCGTGCATCCACAGGTGCATGTCAAGTAGGGCCAAGGAGGTGATCCTCCCCCTGCATGCAACACTGGTCAGGCCACAGCTGGAGTACTGTGTCCAGTTCTGGGCACCCCACTGCAAGAGGGATGTGGACAACATTGAGAGGGTCCAGAGGAGGGCCACCCGCATGATCCGGGGACAGCAAGGCAGACCCTACACTGAGAGGCTACGGGACCTGAACATGTTCAGCCTTCACAAGAGAAGGCTGAGGGGGGATCTTGTGACTGTCTATAATCTCACTAGGGGGGACCAGAAGGGTTTGGGGGAGACCTTGTTTTTCCTAGCGCCCCCCGGGATAACAAGGAATAACAGCCACAAGTTGTTGGAGAGTAGGTTTAGATTGGACATCCATAAGAAATACTTCACAGTCAGGGCGGCTAGGATCTGGAACCGACTTCCAAGGGAAGTGGTGCTGGCTCCTACCCTGGGGGTCTTTAAGAAGCGGCTTGATGCCAACCTGGCTGCAGTCATTTGAGCCCAGTTTTCCTCCTGCCCAGGCAGGGGGTTGGACTTGAAGATCTACAAGGTCCCTTCCAACCCTACTTGTAAGATTCTATGTTTCTATGAAAGATGGGATTCCTCCAAGTGGCCCAAAACCCATAGTTGGATGCTGGTAGTGCAGAGCCCAACAGTGTAAGTGTGCAATCAATCGAGTATGCTTGTTCAATCAAAGTTTGAGTAGTTTCAAATTTGGCTTTCCTGGAAGCTGTCTAGGACATGCCTGAATTTTTTCCTGATATCCATTGTAAACCTACTTTGGTGTAGCTTCAAGCCATTGGTTCATGTCCTACTCTATGCAGGAAGAGAAAAAAGATATTTCCCCTCTTCCTTATGGAAGTCCTTCAAGTATTTGAAGTTTGATATCATGTCCACATTGAAGTGCCTTTTTCAAAAGTGGAACATGCCTAGATCCTTCAGCCTCTCCTCATATGAAGTAGGTTTAGATTGGATATCAGAAAAAAAATCTTCACTGTTTGAAAAGTGTTTCACAGTTTTTCACTTCACTGTTTGACCACCAAACCACGTGGCACCCACAAGGACAGCCCAGCCTGAAGAAAGAGATCATTGGGAACCTGCAAGACGTGGGGCGGCCAGCACTACAGCACAGGTAAGAAACGAGAAGTTAAGAAATAAGGGGCCCCATGGGACTCGGAGTGGTGGGGCAGCAAAGGCACCTGTCGCAGGGCTCAAGTGCCTATATATTAACGCTAGGAGCATGGGGAACAAGCAGGATGAACTAGCACTCCTGCTTGCACAAAACACCTATGACTTAGTAGGGCGAACGGAAACCTGGTGGGATTTATCCCACGACTGGGCGGTACATATTGAGGGTTACAGATTGTACAGAAAGGACAGGGTGGGGAAAAAAGAGGGAGGGGTTGTGCTCTATGTCAATGAGCAATATACGTCAACCCTCATCAAGATGGAATCCAAGGATGAGCAAGTAGAAGGATTGTGGGTTAGGCTACATGCGGGGCAAGGAGAAAGGGATTTGGTGGTAGGGGTCTGCTACAGACCCCCACATCAAGGGGAAGAACTTGATTTGGGGCTCCTGAGGCAGCTCATGGAGACCACAAAAGCTAAAGAGCGGTGGTCATGGGGGGACCTAAACTAACCAGACGTCTGCTGGGAGACACAGAAGGCAAAGTCCCACGGCTCACGCAGGTTTCTAACCTGTGTACAGGGTGTCCACCTGACGCAGGAGGTGCATGGTCCCACTAGGGAAAATGCCATACTGGATCTGGTATTGGCAACGGGGGATGACATGGTAGGGGACCTACAGATCGGTAGCCATCTTGGGGACAGTGATCACCTAATAATAGAATTCACTATAAGACGTTGAGTGGGTAAGGTAACTAGTAGGGTGAAAGTGGTAGACTTTAGGAAAGCTGATTTAAATGAACTCAGGCGATTAGTCAAGGACGCACTGCAGAGTAGGAGTTTTGAAGTGATGGGAGCCCAAGAAGGGTGGCTGTGCCTTAAGGAAACGATCCTTCGGGCACAAAGCAAGACGATCCCTGTGCGAGGTAAAAGAGGGAAAGGGGCCAGGAGGCTTCCCTGGTTGACCGCAGAAATCCAGGGCAGCCTGAGGTCCAAAAGGGGAGCACATAAAAAGTGGAAACAGGGAGAGATCACCAAAGACGAATATACCTCCTCTGCTTGCGCTTGTAGGGAGGCAGTTAGACAGGCCAAAGCTACCATAGAGCTGAGGATGGCATCCCAAGTAAAAGACAACAAGAAATTGTTTTTTAGATATATAGGGAGTAAAAGGAAGGCCCAGGGAGGAATAGGACCCCTGCTAAATGGGCAGAAACAATTGGTGACGGACAGGGGGGACAAGGCTGAACTCCTCAACGAGTTCTTTGCCTCAGTGTTCCTAAGCGAGGGGCACGACAAGTCTCTCCCTGGGGTTGTAGAGAGGCAGCAGCAAGGCACCCGACTTTCATGCATAGACCCTGAGATGGTGAAGAGTCACTTGGAAGAACTGGATGCCTTTAAGTCAGCAGGCCCGGATGAGCTCCATCCGAGGGTGCTGAAGGCACTGGCCGACATCATTGCAGAGCCACTGGTGGGAATATTTGAACGCTCGTGGCACACGGGCCAAGTCCCGGAGAACTGGAAAAGGGCCAATGTGGTCCCAATTTTCAAGAAGGGGAGGAAGGAGAACCCAGGCAACTATAGGCCAGTCAGTCTCACCTCCATCCTTGGCAAAGTCTTTGAAAAAATTATCAAAGCTCACATTTGTGAGAGCCCGGCAGGACAAATTATGCCGAGGGCAAACCAGCACCGGTTCGTGGCAGGCAGATCGTGCCTGACCAATCTAGTCTCTTTTTATGACCAGGTTACGAAACGCCTGGACGAAGGGGGAGGGGTGGATGTCGTATACTTAGACTTCAGGAATGCCTTCTATACGGTTTCCCACCCCATACTGGTGAACAAGTTAAGAGGCTGTGAGTTGGATGACTACACAGTCCGGTGGGTGGCGAATTGGCTGGAGGGTCGCACCCAGAGAGTCGTGATAGATGGGTCGGCTTTGACCTGGAAGGGTGTGGGCAGTGGGGTCCCGCAGGCCTCGGTCCTTGGACCGATAATCTTTAATGTCTTCATTACCGACTTGGATGAGGGAGTGAAATGTACTCTGTCTTAGTTTGCAGATGACACAAAGCTTTAGGGAGAAGTGGACACGCCGGAGGGCAGGGAACAGCTGCAGGCAGACCTGGATAGGCTGGACAAGTGGGCAGAAAACAACAGAATGCAGTTCAACAAGGAGAAATGCAAAGTGCTGCACCTAGGGAGGAAAAATGTCCAGCACACCTACAGCCTAGGGAATGACCTGCTGGGTGGCACAGAGGTGGAAAGGGATTTTGGAGTCCTAGTGGAATCTAAGATGAACATGAGTCGGCAGTGTGACGGAGCCATCAGAAAAGCCAATGGCACTTTATCGTGCATCAGCAGGTGCATGACGAACAGATCCAAGGAGGTGATACTTCTCCTCTCTCGGGCGCTGGTCAGACTGCAGTTGGAGTACTGCGTGCAATTCTGGGCGCCGCAATTCAAGAGGGATGCGGATAACCTGGAGAGGGTCCAGAGAAGGGCCCTCGTATGGTTAAGGGCCTGCAGACCAAGCACTACGAGGAGAGACTACAGAAACTGGACCTTTTCAGCCTCCACAAGAGAAGGTTGAGAGGCGACCTTGTGGCTGCCTATAAGTTCATCACGGGGGCACAGAAGTGAATTGCTGAGGATTTATTTACCAAGGCGCCCCCGGGGGTTTTAAGAAATAATGACCACAAGCTAGCAGAGAGCAGATTTAGATTGGACATTAGGAAGAACTTCTTCACAGTTCGCGTGGCCAAGGCCTGGAACGGGCTCCCAAGGGAGGTGGTGTTCTCCCTACCCTGGGGGTCTTCAAGAGGAGGTTGGATATGCATCTAGAAGGGGTCATCTAGACCCAGCACTCTTTCCTGCTCTGCAGGGAGTCAGACTCGATGATCTATTGAGGTCCCTTCCGACTCTAACATCTATGCATCTATGAATCTACGAAAAGGGAGGCAGGAGAATAGACTGTCAAGGGAAGTTGCGGACTTTCTGGCACTGAAGGTGTTCAGAAGGGGTTGGGCAGCTATTGGTAAGGGATGATCTAAGCATAGTTATGGCTGTCTTCTTCAATGGATTTTTCCCATGCTTCTGGTCTTTGCTGATTGCCACATGAGGTTGGGAGGGAATTCCTCCCTCTCCCTCCACCTGACGCAGGAGGTATAGGATTTCACTATGGGGCATGCTTTGATGGACTTGGTGCTTGCTACAGGGGATGACCTGGTAGGGGATCTGCAGGTACAAGGCAACTAGGGGATAATGACCATCAATTGATTGAATTCATTATCCAGCAAAGGGTGGGAAAAGTAACCAGCAGGGCAGAAGTGCTAGACTTCAGAAAGGCTGACTTCACTGTGCTTCAGAGATTAGTTAGTGGGGCATTAAAGCTCAAGTGCATTGACAAAATGGGGATCTAGGAAGGGTGGTTGTTCTTCAAGGAAGTGATGCTTCAGGTGCAGAAGGAGGCAATCCCACTACATTGAAAAGGGGGCAAAGGGGCCAAGAAACCCGCCTGGTTAAACAAGGACATCCAGGAAAGCCTAAGGGCAAAATAGGGGCATACAGGCTATGGAAGCAGGGGGTAGGTACCAAAGAGAAGTATACCTCCTTGGCTCGCACTTGCAGGGAATCAGTTAGGAAGGCCAAAGCAGCATTAGAACTCAGGCTGGCGACAAAAATTAAGGACAACAAAATGTCCCTCTTCAGGTATACAGGGAGCAAAAAGAAGGTGGAAGGCAGCATATGACCCCTGCAGGATAGCCAAGGGCAGTTGGTGACAGGTAGGAGGGACAAAGCAGAGCTCTTCATGGAGTTTTTTGCCTCTGTATTCTTGTGTAAAGAGACACTTGGAGGGGCTGGACTTGTTTAAATCATCAGGACCGGATGAACTCTATCCAAGGGTGCTGAAAGACTTAGCCAGTGTCATAGCAGAGCCACTGGTACAACTGTTTGAACACTCATGATGCTCAGGTGAGGTCCCAGAGGACTGGAAAAGGGCCAATGTGGTCCCTATTTTCAAAAAGGGGAGGAAGGAGGATCTGGGTAACTATTGACTGGTTAGTCTCACCTCTATCCTTGGGAAAACCCTGGAAATAATTCTAAAGGATCACATCTGTATGAGTCCAGAGTGTAACATAATGCTGAAGGGCAACCAGCATGGGTTCATAGCAGGCCAATCCTGCTTGACTAAGCATGTTTCTTTCTATGACCAGCTCACTAAAAGCTTATATACAGGAATCAATATAGATGTCATCCACTTGGACTTTAAGAAGGCCTTTGACACAGTATCCATCCTATCCTTTTTAACAAATTGAACAGCTGTGCCATAGGCGATTACACAGTCATGTGGGTGGCAAATTGGCTTAAGCGTCATACCCAGGGAGTGGTGGTGAATGGGTCAGTATTGACCTCGAAAGATGTGGGCACTTGGGTCCCCAAGACTTGGTCCTTGGGCCGGTACTGTTCAATATCTTCATCAGTGACCTGAATGACGATGTGGAAAGCACTCTGTCTAAATCTGTAGATGACACCAAACTATGGGGTCAACAGGAAATGGGAGATGCTTTGTTCACGAGAGCACCCCTTGGAGTAACCAGGAACAATGGCCACAAACTGATAGAGAGTAGATTTAGGTTGGACACCAGGAAGAACTTTTTCACAGATGGGGTCGCCAGAATCTGGAATGGGCTGCCAAGGGAGGTGGTGCTCTCCCCTACCCTGGGGGTCTTCAAGAGAAGAGTGGACAAGCACCTGGCTACAGTCACATGACCCCAGCACTTTTTCCTGCCACTGGCAGGGGGTCGGACTCAATGATCCTTTGAGGTCCCTTCCAACCTTGTCATCTTTGAATCTATGAATCTATGAATCAGCTGCTTGTTCAGTCCAGTTCCAAAAGTGTTAGTGAAACAAAGAAATATGAATCTAAAATAACAGACTCAAAGTGTAGATAGATGCCTATCATCAATAATGGTATATCTGTCATTGTAAGCTTGGGAAGGTTGGGGAATGAAGAATCTGAGGAGTCAACCAACCCGGGCTCAGTGACCTTGGTGAACTAGAGTTCAGTGATTCTTCCTCCCAAACATAAGTATGTCTTTGCATTCCCATTGCCCAATCTGAATGTCAGCTAAACTTACATTCTTTCCAATAAAGTGATTCTCTTGAGAAGAAGAATGCTTTCTCTTACTTCTAAAGTCCTGCCATACCAAAGAAGTTCCCTTTGTCCTAAGGTGTGGATAGAGGTCTTCCATTCAGGGAGGTGAAATGATTGGAAGATCTGGATGTAACAGTTTCTCGTTTTCCTGTCTGTAAAATAGGACCGTTGCCATGAGATAAATATACGAATAGTCCTGAGAAGCACTCAGATATTACGATAATATATGTTCCCAACACAAACTGAGAGATCTCATTATAGTAGAGTTTTTTTTTATTTTTTTTAATTCCAAAGACTACTTGCAGGGAACCATGTAGCAGCCATCTATCCCCTCCCCGCCGTTATTTATTCTGTGTACATTAGGCACACGTCACACTGTTTGTTCTGACCCAAAGGATTTACTGATGTAATTGATACATAACTTTTGTAATATCATGTGATTAAAAATAGGACTACTAATTTCAATCAAAAAATACATATTGTTTTTAAAAGTATGATAAGGCACAGGAATGTAGAATTAATAATCTTTTTGAATACGGCTGGAAACAGTATAATTAAAATGAGGTACATTTGCATTTTTTTCCACCGTTTTTTTCTATATGCAGTTTCCTGGAATGTAGTGCTACAACTGGAGTCAGGAAAAAAAGGGTTTGGAGAAGTTTTCACAATTTGAGCCCCACACTAAAACATCTTTTCTCTGTAAGCCTTTTGTTTATAAGGGAAAGGTTGTGTTTTGAATTCATATAGTGTAGCCTATTTTTAACAATGTAGAGAAAGACTGGGGAGACTTTGTAGAGCTGGAATCACTTTGTCTCTAGCCGGACTCCTCTTAAGTCCTTCCTAGCAAGCTGGAAATCATCCATGCAGGATTTAGTGACCACTGAAGTTGCAGAATCAGCATTTTGGGGGGTCCAGGAAAGTCATCATCAGGAGTATTTTTAGGCCAAAGCTTCTATGGACGTTATACCACATTTCCTGCAGTCATCCATGATGCTCTTCTAAGCACCCTATAGGTGGGCACTGGATCTTCCTCAAAGGGCATGCACAGAAATTCATGAAATTTTAGAATACAATGGGAAATAAACTTGTTTACAGTGGTGGGACCCCACTAAGATCCCTGGAAATCAGTAGAGTGGTGCATTGGCCAAATGAGGGGCCAGGGAATGCGCTCCAAAAAAATATCATTTAGATTGTACCCAAAGGTCTGTGCATGTCCCTGTACTCACAGAGATGCACGGGGAGGCCTAAAGAGACAACCAGATAAGAAGGGATGGCAAAATAAATCCTAAACCCGTGGCACTGCACAGACCTTATGGGGCATTGGGGGTGTAATAAACCCAACTGCAGGGGTGAGGTCTAGGTCTGAAGGGGAAATGCCAGGGGCAGGGTGAAATGTGAACCTCTGCAGGAGGCTTGTGAAGAAGAGGAAGAGCTCCATTTTGGCAAGAGTCTCTCCTGCACACATCCTCCGGCCTGCAAGGAAAAGAACAAAACTTTATACGTAAGATAGAACATGTGCTACAGATTTGCTTCTCGTCTCAGGCAGTGGTCCCATTAATCTAGAACATGGCCACCTTTTTCTGCCTTGTTTCTGGAGATGGAACAAAGAGGAAGATTTCTTCCCAGACATCTGTTATTAAAAATAAATAAATTAATTTTATTATTTTAAAACATTTAAATGAGAGAAAATATTTCCTTCACAGAGGAAAGCTTGACTTTGAAACCACAGATGCATTTTTATTGTTTTCTTTCAATAACCATCCATGTGTCCCTACTCTGGAAGAAATTTATGGCAAAATGGTGTGAATGTCTGAACTATTTTGTTGAAATAAGGAGATATTTTCCACCATGTGGAATTTCCACACCCTTCCTTTTGTTTTTCCATTGACAGCTTTTGGAGCAGAAGCCTCTTGTTTGTATTGAATGGCTTAGTGAACGGTGATCTTTTTAAAATCAAACATTTAAATCTGAATTTAATTTGGGATCACTTTAATTGTTGAAAAGACAGTGAAACAAATAACAATTCAGGATTTTTCTTTGAAAGATTAAAAATACAGTCCAAATCTGCTTTCAATACTTTTGATTTTTTTTATCATTTTTGTTCTATATCATGGCCAAAATCAACACCTAGGGAATAATGATCCTAGTGGACACCTAGTGTCCAATAGGACACTATTGATCTGGACACCTAGTGTCCAGATCACACATCCCTTAACAATAGTGGTTTTATGGATTAATGGGGAAAAAAGTTGAATCTAATGCAAATGTTAAGCATATATAAGGGACAATAGGGAGGTAGGAGGTTTAAAATGAAAAGAGCCACAAGCTGAAATTATAGGATCTGGAAACTGTAAGATCATATCAGTAATTCTCTGTCCAACACAATGTTAAATATAAAATAGCAGGTACCTGCTGAGAATGGCATGAAGGCCTCCTTCTTTACAAACTTCCCTTCAGAGTCAAGAAAATGCTCAGGATAGAAATCATCTGGCTTCTCCCACTGAGATATGTCTCGCAGCACAGAGCCCAGGAAGGGGATGATGTAAGTTCCCTGAAAATCACATTTGTGGAATTATTGCTGGAACAAATATGGTCCCTCGGTATCATACAATCAGAGAATATCAGGTTGGACTTCAGGAGGTCATATGGTCCAATCCCCTGCTCAAAGCAGGACCAATGCCAACTATATCATCGCGACTATGGCTTGGTTTCCTGGGTCTTAAAAACCGCTAAGGATGGAGATTCCACCACCTCTCTGGGTAACCTGTTCCAGTACTTTACTGCCCTCCTAGTGAGAAAGTTTTTCCTAATATCTAACCTCAACTTCCCTTGCTGATTTCCACTGCCTTCCATTGGGTTATCTCCAATTTGTCCACCTCCCTTCTGTAGGGGAGGCAGGGGAGAGGGACAAAACTGGATACATTACTCCAGATATGGCCCCACCAGTTCTGAATAGAGAGGAAGAATCGCTTCTCTCCGATCTCCTGGCAATCCTCCTACTAATGCAGCTGAGTATGCCGTTAGCCTTCTTGGCAACAAGGGCACACTGTTGGCTCATATTCAGTTTATTGACCACTGTAAATCCCAAGTCCTTTTCTGCAGAGCCGCTTCTTAGCCAAGTGGCCCCCAGCCTGGACTGATGCATGAGATTGTTCCATCCTCAGGTCAGGACTTTGCACTTATCTTTATTGAACCTCATGAGATTTTTTTGGTCCAATCCTCCAATTTGTCAAGTCTTTCTGAATCCTAGCCCTACCCTCCGTGTACCTACTACTCCCCCCAGCTTGGTGTCATCTTCAAATGGTTCATTTATCCAGCCTGTACTTCCTTAGCTTCCTTGCAAGAATATTGTGGGAGACTATATCAAGAGCCTTGCTAAAGTCAATATGTAAGAGGAAAGGCCATCGGGATGAAGGAAACCTCAGGGGTGATAATCACCCTTCACTTACCTCAGGTGGGAGAAGGAGTGCAGTCGGAGCCCGGAGCACTGTGCCATGCTCCGCAGTGAGTAGTTCATCGAGATTAGCTGCTGGGGAGCATGGAAAAGTACTTCCAGCCCCAGAGAGGGGTTGCCAGGGAGAGACCACAGCATTCTGGTAAAAGAGATGCTGGAGGGCTCTCGTGCTGGCACCAGACTGTAGTCAACAGTGTGAAAAGGGTGCATGACAAGATGCATGGGTGGTCAGAGGGCCACTAACTAACTGGAGACTGATGCCAGATGACTGGGGCAGCATGCCTGGAGAAGGTTCCTGAGGATATGGGAGTCTGTGGCATAGGAATCTGACCCTTCTGGCCCCCTGGGGGTGGGGCACTAGAGCCCACCACTGGCAGTTGCTTTTGATTTAATTGAGTTTTTGGTTGTTTTGGGAGGGAGGGAGAGAGAGAGGGAGAGAGGGAAGTGACTCTGAAGAAATGCATGTTGCTTTAACTGATTTCTGGTTGTTTTGGGGCTGTTAATATAAGGAATGATAAAGGGTGGCGGGGGGGGGGGAGATTGATCCCAAAGAAGTACACTGTCATGGGATGGGGTCCCTAGAGATGGCTGTGTTGTCCCTAGGGTCCTGTGACCATGCCAGCTTCGCGCTGTGGGCGCCTTTTAGTCTTGCCTGCCATGCATTGTTGGTTAAGATGGTAGATAGTAGGTAGGGAGGCTGCCCTCAAGTGGCTACGTAGTCACGGTCCTGATGGACCCCACTAAACCCTGAGGGTTTTTAGACCCTTTGCTGGTTCCCATTGTAAGCAGGTGCCTCGCAAGACACCCCAAGGCTTATTGGCTAGATGTGTGGCTCCAAAACCATCCCTTTACCATGCCCTATGCCTCACAGATGGTATTTAGACATCATCTCTAGTGATGAGGCCTCAGTTTAGTTTGGCCTCTTGTTGTCATTGGACACTTGGCCTCAGTAGCTGCACCCTTTCTTGCTGGGGTCTTCTCATCCCCTGTTGCTGCGCCCTCTGGTGCTGGGGCTCTGCATGGTAGTGTGCCGCAATGAGGCCTCCTCCCCCCAATAGCCTCAGTCTGGTCCATCAGATTAAACAACAACAAAAATATGAGCCCCTGGGCTATAACCTAACAATAATAATGCCAATGACACTGGAGGCCACACTCTGCCCCTTTAAGAGGGCCAATTTCTCCTTCAGCAATGTGCCTCCTAGGCTCAGGCACTTTAGGAGCTCCTAGAGCCTGTTAGTCTTACCAGCAGCTGGACAGGCAGCCAAGCATCTCAGTGGAGCTTTTATGCATGAACTCCTTCTTGTCTGAATTCTGCCAGAGAGCTGACTAGAACCAGAACCTCCAGAACCAGCCCTGCATTTCATGTGTGCCTAGGGCCCTGCCTTCTTTCAGCCAGCTGACTGGGTGCAGGTGTAGGCTAATTCCCTCACTAGCCTACTGCCACAGCAACCTGCACCTGTGGGGTTTCTGCTTGGCTCCTAGGGCCCTCTCTCTAGGCAGTTTCTGCCCTTAAAGGAGCAGGCACACCTTAGTGCCCTATGACAAACATGTATGCTGAGTGATTTTGTGTCTGTTTGTGACTGCTAAGAAACAAATTGAGGAGGGTTTAACCATGAAGGGAGAAAGGAACTGCAATAAATGTACCATATGAAAGGCATAAGGAATTACTGAATGTGGGAAGGGACACTCAGTGACACGATCCATGAGTTAGGCAAACTGACTTAAGTTGCCTCAATCATGGAAGATGGATAGTAAATTAATTAAAGTAAAACAAGCTTTGGGTGGACAATGGTGTAGAATAGGCCTGCTTTGCTGATTTGACTGTCAGGGAATCAATTTGTAGGGCCTGATCCATGAAGAAAGAATCAGTCTAGGAGAGGCCTTGAAATTGGCAGCTGGGAGCCAGTTCCCTAAAGAAGAAGTCAAATCAACATTGGGGAAGTGGTAAGGGTGGAGTGTAGGGGAGGTGGAGGCCCATGAATGAATTCCTCCAAAAGGCCCAGACTTATCACTCAGTGGAACAAGCTCCTTAACTAGAATAAGATCAGAGTCATGGCAGGTGAGAAAAAAATAACACCAGAGTGGATGGGGGATAGTGTTGACCCCTTCCTATCCTAATGTAATTTGCTGGGAAGATGCCAGGCTGGAGACGGCCCAGGCATTATAGCACCTACCCGAGACACAAGGTATATCATGTCTATTGATCTCCCAGCATCCAGAGAGCCAGTTATCTCATCATAGAAAGCAATCAGGGTATTCAGGCATGGCTTGCTCTCAATGAATCCATGCTGACTCTTCGTAACAATCTTCTTTTCCAAATGCTTAAAAATAAATTCCTCCTACTTCCCTTTCTTAAAAATGGGCACTATATTTGCCCTTCTTCAGTCAACTGGGACCTTTCCCAATTGCCATAAGATTTTAAAGATAATGGCCAGCTGCTCTATAATCACATCAGCCAACCCTCTCAGCACCCTTGGCTGCATCCCATCCAGCCCCAAGGACTTGTACACACCCAGCTTTCTTAAATAGTCCCTAACCTGTTTTTTCACCACTGAGGGCTGCTCACATGCTCCTCAAACTGTGTTGCCAGATGCAGTCATCTGGGAGCTGACCTTCCCTTTGAAGACTAAGGTAAAAACGGCATTTAGCACTTCAGCCTTTTCTACATCGTCTGTCACTAGTTTGCTGTCACTTTGCCTGATCTTCCTCTTGTTGGTGACATACTTATAGTAAGCCTTCTTGTTACCCTTCATTTCCCTTGTTAGCTGCAACTCCAACTGCATTTTGGCATGTCTGATTTCATCCTTGCAGGCCCAGGAAGTACTCTTATACTCCTCCCATGTCATTTGTCCAAGTATCCACTTCTTGTAAGGTTCTTTTTTGCATTTTCCTCATTGAAAGGTTCTCTGATAAACTAAGCTGGTCTTCTGCCATACTTGCTAGTCTGCCTGTGGATTGGGATAGTTCATTCCTGTGGCCTCAGTAAGGTTTCTTTAAAATACTACCAGCTCTCCTTGGGTCCTCTTCTCATCATACTGGCCTCCCAGGAGATCCTGCCCATCAGTTCCCTGAGTGAGTTTAAGTCTGCTTTTCTAAAGTTCCGGGTCCTTATTCTGATGCTCTCCTTTCTTCCTTTTCTCAGGACACTGAATTCAGTCATCTCATGGTCACCATTGCCCAAGTTGCCATCCATTTCTATATTCTCCACTTTGACCACTATGGTAATAGGCATTGACAAGTATAGCAATAAATCTTGATATTAGCACTGTTGCAAATACTACCATATCATTTCTGATTAATTCTAATTTAATAGCAAGCAACTAAGGAAGGAGCCTAAAAGCAGATGGGGTAACTGGACACTTGAAAACCCTGGGTGCATCTACACATGATCTGGAGTCACCTTCTCCCAGGCACATCATCTACATGTGCACCCAGGACCACAACATTTGGAGACAGGGCAAATCAGCCTCAATCTGGCAGAGAGTACAGGGGTCCAGGATGAGCCCTGGGATCCAGGTGGTGTTGGCAGGTGATGGAGGGTCTGGCTAGGACAAGAGAGTGACAAATGTGCTGGCTAGGCAACAGGCAGCTGTCGCACTTTAGCACCCTCATGCCCCAGCCAGCCCTGGCTACTCTCTACATCTGGGTTTCATCACATTTAATTAATATGCCATAAGATAGAACTGCCTCCAATGGTGCTATTTTATGGCAGAGTTAATTCATTTACTGTGCCCTAATACTTGCTCACATGTAGACAGTTACGCTTTACTGTTTAGCTAATTAGTTGACTTTGCAGTACAGTGCATGTGTAGATGCACCCTCCCAAGTAGCATGACGCTTGTGGCAGGGTATGAAACTGCTCTGATGGTGGCAAGGCAGTGGGTGCTGTTTTTGAAGCACTACCAGGGCTGGCACCTGGGGCTAGTGCCCCGATCACCCTCACTTTGTTTCATGACAGCCTAAAGGGGTAGGTATCACAAAGGACAATAGTCACTGAAGGTGCTCACCTTTGGGATGAAGTAGCCTTTGAAAGTGACATCCATGGTAGTTGCATGAGGCAAGTTCAATGGTGCAATATTTGCAAACCTCTGAATTTCATGGATAACTGCATCTGTGTAGGGCATTTTAGCTCGGTGTTCGATACGTGGTGGGTTTGATCCTACAACTCTGTCTATCTCATCATGGACTTTTTCTGTTAAAAACCATAAATGATGAAAAGGAGACCAGCATTCAAGGTTTTTTAAAGCTATATGAAAGATGCTCAGGTGCTTCTTGCTTTCCAGAAAGAATGGCATGCTGGCAATATTAGGCATTATGACATTTGCTTGGGAGTACCCAAACAGAATGGAGAGCTTCTAAAAACACACAAACAATCCACTTTATTTTCACTCATTAAACCCACTCAATACAGTGCCAACTAATAATGGCACTAATAATAAGGACCCCTACTGAACAAGAAGGAACCATTAGCGACAGCGGGGACAAGGCTGAGCTATTCCATTAGTTTTTTGCCTCAGTGTTCCTGAACAGGGCTCAAGATAAGTCTCCAAATGGGTTCTTAGATGGGTATCAGAAGGACACCAGCCTACCAACTGTAGATGCTGACTTGGTGCAGAGTCATTTGGATGAATTGGATGTGTTCAGGTCAGCAGGCCCAGATGAGCTACATCTGAGAGTACTGAAGGCCAGTGTCATAGCAGAACCACTGGCGCGTCTGTTTGAACACTTGTAGCTAGGGAGAGGCAGGCACAGCTGGGCGGCTACAGGGTCTCCCATGGCTTCTTCCACTGTGCCTGCTCTTCCCCAGGTGGGGGGAGCCACAGAAGAAGCCCCCATGGCTGTCCTGCCCGGTCCATCACCCGCCCGGCCCTAGCCTCCAGGCACTTTCCCTTTCATCCCTGGTTACTAGGGCTGTGTGAAATTTCAGCAGCTGCTTCATTTCAGAGGGGGCTGTGCCAGACTATTCCTGGGGCGTGCTCTTGAAACAACTGAATCATTTCCGAAATGTTTCAAATGATTTCTTTTCATTTTGGAGATGTTTCAGAGCCTTCTGTTTCATTTTGGATTCAATGTTTCAGGTGCCAACATGGGCCAAAACACCTCCAAAATGAAACAGCTGCTGAAATTTTGCACAGGCCTAGTAACCAGAGATGGAAGGGAAGGAAGAATATAACACATTTGCCCTGGATAAAGTGATACTACACATCCCCGTCTGTGCCTGACTCACAGATCTGTTCAAACTGTAGAGGTGGCTTTAGGTCTTAAGGTCCCAGTTCAATACCTGATGGTGGCTATCAGCCACTATCATGACTGTTATACAATCACTTACGTTGAATTTCGGGGTACTTCATCATTAGGAAGAGGCCCCAACGTAACGTGGTGGAAGTGGTCTCCATGCCAGCAACAAACAAATTGAACACAAGATTTTTTAAACTGTCATTATGAAAATATTCCTTCGTGACATTTTTCTCCTGAAAAAAAAATTAAATTGAACTAAATGATCTCCAGTGGAAAGTTGCAGCTTAACAAACGTATACATATTTACTAAACAATTAAGGCCAAGTTAGACTAAGTTTAGGTTGTTTCTCCAGCCGCAGTCACAAACTGCTTCATGTTAACATGTAAACATTCTCTGCCAGATAAATTTGTGGCTTTAATAGCACAATTATTGAAAGACTTTGCAAGGTTGAACCAGTCAGCAGAACATTCTTGGCAAAGTAATTTGTCTGGTCAAAATGTCATGTAAAGATATACAATAGCAAAAAAAAGACACATTTTTTGCTAATTTGAAGATTGGGTGGCCAATGGTTGCTTCTCCTGAACAATTTTCAGTCATTATTTTCTTTTTTTTCTCCATGTGTTTGCATCTCTTGGCTCTCCTTTGCTAATTACTTAGATTTTAAACTTGAGGAAATTTAATGTTTTTTTTTTCTGTTTTTTCCCCACTCTAATAAAACCTAGTGAAGTAAGGTCCTAGCACCCAATTAGCTACTGTTTGTAATGGTTATAGTAATACCAATTGATACTAGCAATGGGAGGAGAAAAACATTAATAAGATGACCATTTCGAATTGATCATAATTGACAAAAATAGTTCAAATTTGGAATCTCTCTAGATTCATCCTTTAAGCATAGCTTTTAGAAGAGCAAGTTTCACATTATAGAATGAATGAACACATTCCTGGCAACTGAAATTAACCCAGAAACACTCTACTAGCAACAAGAGAGACTGGGCTCGAATCCATGAGATCTGCATGTGTCAGGCTTTATGCCACTGAAATCAACAGAGCCATGCTGATCTTCTGGTAGGATTGGGATGAGATTTGTCAGGTTTAATGATCAAAGTGGTATGGATTACACATCATCCCTGCCTTTAATTAAAAGAGTTGCATCAAGGAATTATGGTCTTTTATGGAATCATGCAGCATAAGCAACAGCTTTATGCATGCTGGTCCCTGTAACCTGACAGCTCTGTTTCAATGGTGTTTATGCTACCTCAACCATCCCTCAATTCTCTCAGATTCTGCTCCCCCAAACTGGAGAACTGATGGAGAACTGGGGAGCCAGGCACCTGGACTGACTGCCTGAGAGAGAGCTGGGGAGCCGAGCAGTGGCTGGGGACCTTGAGTGAGATGGATAATCATGGTGGACCTGTGGCTGAGATGAGCAACTGAGGGAGAGCCATAACAGAGCAGGTAGCCATGAAGGACCTGCAAGGGAGATGGAAAGCCATGGGAGAATTGCTGAGGAGCCTTTGGGGGAGTGGGGAGCCATGGAAGAGCCATACAAAAGCCACTGGAGAGCCAGACAGCTGCGGGGAAGACTTGCAAGCTCGTAGCCATGCCCTACTCATATAGTTGGAGATGGTCCTGCTTTGAGCAGGAGTTGGACAAGTGGAGGTCCCTTCCAACCCTAATTGTCTTTAATACTATGATTACAAACTTGTCTGCCCTCTACAGCAGATCAGATCTGTGCAGCTCAGAGAAAGTATTATCCTTAATACCACATAACAGGACACAGAGTTAGCACATGTGAATCGTAATGTCTATCAGCACCCCTATTTATGTAATGCAGTTAGTTTGGTAGGTAGGTACTTTGCCAAAGCTAAAGTTCTATGCAATATGCTTTCAGTTTCAAGACAGAAGAATGAAATGCACAAGTATGAAGAAGATCTAAAGACTGATTTACCTCCTGCTGTTTTATGAGGAATACATCAATAAGACTTCGTTGATCATTTTTGTCCAGTTTTTTGAGGTGTTTCATGAAAGTAACCTGTGCAAAAGCATAAAACTCATCTCTGTTTTGAATAATAGTCCTGTAAGCCTTCAGTAGGAATCCAAGTGCTGGGCATATATTATAGATCTAAAAATAAAAGAGATGGCAGAACATAGGTGGAAGTAGAGAAAACACTTAACCCTCCTAGTGGATTTGCCAATGGTCTGAAAGTAATTCAGAAAAGCAAATAAATGTTGTAATGCCTGGTTTCCAGACTGGCTATCAGGGGTGTGAGAAGCTCAAATGTGTTTGGAGTGGGGGTGGGATGTGAGCAGTTCAAAAGCCCTCACTTATACAGTGTCTTTTTTTATATATGGGAGCCATAGAGGAGAAGCAATAATTCTAGGCCTACCCTCACCAGTCTGGGCATATCTACAAGTTGCCCTACGGTGACATTGTTACTGCACCATGCTTTAGTACTTCATTTTGCAAGTACTTAAGCATGGCACAGTAACCACCGATACTATGTTTGTACACATGGCACATGGTTAATTTTTGCCCCTACTTTACTATAACGGCGCTTTAAAATAGAGGAGCGCACCACTATGGAGAAGTAGCTGCTAATCACATGTAGACTCACATGTGGACTCACGTCAGACCATATGGTGACGTAGCATATCACTACAGTGACACAGGGTAACGTTTATGTGTGCCCTCTGATTCTGACAAGTTCATTTCAGACACTGGATCATTCATTAAGCAGTTGAACACGTGAACTAAGAGCTAGAACATGTTTGTTTGATTAGAGTCTGGATAATGTGAATGTATAACGTGAAGGTTTTATGAAAAGGTTCTACATACAATTTTGACAAAAATCGCAACCCCTTAGTAGCAGAGTAGTCAGCTCTGCTTCTTTCAGAGACTATTGTTTCCCTCGGTGTGACAGAGATGGATCTGCTCGTATATAATGCTGTGAGTACTGTCTATATTTATGTGTTACCTCATTCTTGAGAGAAGCCATATAATTTATACTGGGATAATGGAATAAGCATTATTTACTACAGTTCCTGAATTCAGTTTAAGTGAACAAGCAGAAGCAAAGAAGCAACTCCTATACAGTTTCTCAGAAAAGAGCATTTGATATGAGATGATTGTTAACTTAAACAATATTATCTTCCCCATCAACCTATGCTTTGCGAGGATGGGGGAGATCAAAATGAACCTAAACAGTTGGGAGCCCATAAAGTAGGATAGGGGTGGCCAGTGACCTCTCTAGGCCACTCCCATCAGTTCATTGTCCTGTCGAGGAAGAAAGCAGGAAAGAGCATATAGCCCCCTGAGTGGGAAAAATTCTTTGTTCCATTCCCTTGTCCTCAGATTTTTTCCTGTACTTTAGTCAGTGACTATATAATGAGACCTAAATAACCAGTTCATGGAAGAAAGCGCAAGATGCCATGATCACAGCTGATCATCTTGTTCACTAGGATGTGAAGTCCTGCCCTTTCTCCCTTGCTGTTCTTCTAGCTCCACAAACAGCACAGTATCCATTAAGTGGGGGTTCAGTGTCAATAAGAAATGTGCCCATCTCGCTCTCCCCAAATACCCCCATCCCACACCCTCTCGCCATGTAGAGCTTGGGGTTAAGGCACATTCTTCAGAAGTAGGGTAGGAAGATTTGATTTTCCTCAGGCTGAGAAAAGCCAGGTATCTTGTTTCCTGGATTAGTGCTCTACTACTCACTATAACATTATGGATAAGGTAGGCAGCAGTGCCAGCACCCTGATATGCTTTCAGTTAGGTACAGCCGCCCAGAAGGGGACTCAGCACTCTGGATTCTGCATGGATACAAATGAAATGCCTAATGTCCAGCCCTAGATTCGATAAATAAGTTCCAGAAGTTCAAGCAGACCCATGTACCCAGTATACTTGTGATGCTGCTCTGGAGTCATCCCCAATATCTGCTCTTAAATATATTGGGTTCCAGGGTCTTAAAGGAGGCTGCAGAGGGACCCCTTGGAGTAGCCACAGTGGCATGTTTTGGGGTTTGAAGTGTGCCAATGGGAGTGGGTGAGCTGTGATAGGGTGGGTGAGGGTACAGCAGGAACATTTGTCACATCGTGCTGCTTCCACGGTCTAGCACTGCCCAAGTTATCTCCATTCACTGTGTAAGAAAGGTAGGTATCAAACTGTCTTTCTCAGGAATCACAATTCTGAGGTCAGGTGGCTCATTTTTTTAGAGCTGTGATGCCTAAATCAGAGATGCCTCAGGGGCCAGTCTAGGTTTGGCCATTCATCTTTGTGTCTCATCTTTTCCTATTTTGAATGAGGAAAATAGTAGCTCACTGGGAATTTGTTAGAATAAATCTGTGAATACTTGGTGGATATCCAGCTTCTATGATGGTCTCTGCAGGGGCAGATTTCTAGATAGGTCTATGTATCATCCTCTCATTAGCGGCACTTTTTCTGATTAGGTGACATGATTTCATTATGTTGCATAGTGCAGAGTTATATGTGTGTATTTGAAAAGCAACATTAAAATGACCAAAAGTACCGCAATTGAGGGACTCCCAAGAAGCCTGATATTTTCATTTATCAAAGTTATGAGTCTTATGAATCGGGGGCCTTCATAGTCAAACCGCTCTCCGATTAGTATTGATACAATGATATTAGCGACTGCCCCATTCACTATTGTGATGGTCTCAAAGGGCTTTCCTGGAAAAAAAAAGAAAACATTCAAATGGAAGAAGAGATTATGCAAACATTATAATTAATAGTAAATTGTTATTATTATGAAAGTAGTTCATAGAGGCCCCAGACATGATCGGGACACCATTGTGGTAGGCATCATATGAACACCTCAGAAGAAATACCCCTTGCCCAAAGTCACAGATGAGGTCTTGGTGCAGCCAGGAACTCAGCCCTTGGGGTCTGGATTCTCACCCACAGCCTTAACTGCCGGTATAGTTATGGTTAAGCTGCCGTGTGTTGGCTGTTCACCAGGCTGCTATGCTCAGACTAGGTGTTTGTAAGCTTCCCAGTGCCTGGCTAGGTTCCTGGAACTATCTGTTTCTTTGATCCATAGATTCACTTTCAGGACTCATAGTTTTTCTCTGGCCTCCCTGCTGGGAACTGAGGGTCCACGGTCCATCTTCCTTTACATCCCCAAACTGATACTGAGCAGGTAAGAGATGCTAACAGCTTAAGCACATCTTCCACAGTGCTTCAGGTTGGTTTACAATTGAACTATTTAGGACAGTTGATGCTATTGAAGACAGAGAGAGTAACCTTCTTCTCCCCTGCTCAAGTCCCTGAGAAACCCTCTACTCATTTACCTTTGCAACACCTCTTCATTTTAACCTTAAGCATATCCACAAACAGTAGTGAAGAGTGGGAGGATTCACCCATCTAGTGAATTAAGTTTTTTTGAAAAATTGGAAGGGTGGAATAGGATTGGACTTGCCCATGAAACTGCCTAAGCACCACCTAGATGTGTAATGGATGTAATAAGAACTGGCCCCGAGATGGTGGAGGGGATTCTACATTCAACCATAAGAGCATACACATCTAAAGAGATCATCCAATCAAGCCAAATCCACCACAAAATGGTCTGTAATAGTATAACATCAGATTGTCATAATTTACAGCCATGGTAAAAAAGTTGTCAGAAGTAAGAATGGGTGAGGCTGAGGAGAGCTGTATACTGTGCCCCCTATTCACACGTATCATTCGGCCAAATGCAGTTAGGGTGACAGTCCAGTTGTCCCTCTTCATCTAAGTAGACATTATTTGTATTTTTAACACTTTCACACCCAGAGCTTTTCTATTGTGTTAGCACAGCCAGGTACATATGGACAGTGGCATGACTACATGGCTGGACAGACTGAGTATAGTGGTGTACACCATAACTTGTACACATGCCGCTTGTGGACACAAACCACTTTAGATTTCTCACTCCAAAGGTCACTAGATGTCACTAAGAATATTAACTCAGGTGAACATTAACTCAGGTAAGAAAATAACTTGCAGTGAGTTTTGGATGAATGCACTGTCAAGGACCTAGGAAGGCTAGAATTTGTTTTACGAAACTGAATAAGAAATGCCCATTAAATTATAATCACTGCAGGCATAGTGAATGATCTTTGATTATTTTTTGTTGAGTTCATTGTATTCTTAATATATAATATAAGAAATTAATGCATATTCCAATAAAGTTATATGTTTTCTTCAATCTGAAACTGAGTAATATATTAGTAAAACTTTAATTTCTTTGTAAATGGTGAAAAAATATGTTGTGTTATATATGAAGATACACCCATCTCCCCCCCTCCGCATTTTCAGAATCCGAGATCTACCCATGAACAAAGGTGCTTGTTTCATTGGTATCTACTTCCTATTTCAATCACTCTGAACTGATGACAAGTTCTTACTAACAGAAGAATTGCAGTTGAAGGGGCATTTTTTCCCCATCAATGTCACACTCCCATTCAAGTTTTCTGTATTAGAGGGCCTGGGATATGATCTGGATCCCAAAGATTAGGGATGGAGCATGGAGCTCGTGCGTGTCCCTGCAGGCAGGGGAATGGAGCATGGAGAAGGACTGTGGTCACAAACATCCAATGTTCTAAGTCTGGCTGGAAGAGAAAGAGAAATAATGCCCAAGAAAAGGAGAGAGCAATCACTGTTAAAAAAACTCTTGCTGCTTCATAAAATGCCTACTATTTCTCCTTCAAATACTTGCTAAAAAAAGATGCCAGCAAAACCAATGGCCTTTCCTACCAAGGTGGAAGTTTGACTGTGCATCTCTTGGGGCATAAACTGATATTTTAGAGTTCTGTGAAGTTAAAAACCTTCCCACCTTTATAAGATTCAAACCTTTCTGTCAGAAATTCACACTCTTCAACAATCCGGTCCTCAATAGCTCTCTTGCCCATTCCAAAGTCTCGTAAGGTTGAGAGTGCAAATCTTCGCATCACTTTCCAGTTTTCACCACGTGCAAAAGCAACACCTGAAGTGAAGGGAAGATTTCAAGTCAGACAAATAACAGAAATGATGAAAACATTGGGGGGGGGAGGGGGAAATGTTATGAAAGTATTTTTTGAAACTGTTCCTAGTGATTTCAGTGCAGTTATTTTGATTAGAATTCAAAATTATGATGTGCATTTTCATTGAAAGGCTTGGAGAACCATGTCCTATGATGATAAATTAACTAAGTATTTATAAATTAAGCAGTCAAAATACTGAAAATAGTTTCTTGCTGATACCTTTATTTGCTAATCATTTTTGTAGTACTATACATTTGCTGAAAAGATTGACTGAAGTTCTTTAAGTTAGAATATACAAAACCATATTTACAGAGATTTACAATCACCCGTCCAAGCAAAACTGTCCATAAAATTTTCAACTAAGGCTGGGTCAAATGGAAAGTTGACACTCCAAGTGACATTAGTTACTTTCCTTATCCCTGCTATCACTTACACCAGTTTCACCCTTGAAAAAGCCCCTTGTCTTCATTGAACTTACTCCCAGTTTATACTAATTTACAAGGATATTGGACTGAATAGATGCACTACCATCCAAAATACTCCCTGCTTCTAACAGGAAACTTTTTCTGCTTCCTTGAGTCAGGTAAATTCATAAGTAAGAAGAAAACTAAGTCACCATATCCTCCCATTAGTTCTTCAAATATCGGGACTTCAGCTCTCTCTGCAAAAGCATCTGCCTGGTTCACGAGAGCTTCCTTCACTGTCTTGTAGCCTGATAGCACCACCATTTTCTCCAAGCCCATCTGGATGCTGAAGACTGGGCCATAGGTTTTTGACAGCTTAAACAGGAACAAAATTAAAAGTATAGGAAGATGAATGTAAGTCAGAGATGGTTCAATCCTGTTATTCTGACTTGAGTATACATTAGGGAAAATGTTATTGTTTCCTACGTGTGGAGAAAAAAGAACCTACACTAAAAGTCTGGATGGTACCAGGTCAATTATCGAGCTAACTATATCTAAGCAGCAAAATCTTTCCTGGGGTTCCATTGGGCTATATGATATATTAACATAGTTCCTGTTATAGTTTATAATCTCAGTCAACCAGAACAGATCAGTAGAATAAAAATTGAACATTAGTTGATAGCAACTGGGAGCAGCTTGGATGGGTATGGATGAGGGAACAGGAACCAGTTGTTGCTTGCTGGAGTGGAGTTCAACCTATGGGACCCATGACACAACTTAGAGCAGTCTTGAGGTTGCTGTAAGGGACACTGGTTGGATTAGTTCACAGCCATACACATCGTATGTACTGGAGCATAGCAGCACTCCCCATTCATTTCTCTGCTCAATTTGTGCATGGGGCAGTGTTTCTCTGTTCAAGTCAGCTGCAGGCTCCTCCCTGGTGAACCCTATGCCATTAGCCCTACATCCAAGTTATCCTGGTTTTGTGTTTGAAGTCCCAACCCTGCTTCTCAGGGGTATGAGTAGACGAAATGAGGGGCATGTGTGCATGACACCTTAAAGCAGGTTATAAGGTTTTGCAACACTTTAATGGCATTGGTGTTTGCATGAGTCGGCAGTGTATTGTGCATTAATTCCAGTCACTGTAGCACATTTGGCAGCATAATCTGCCTTAAATAACTTTGGGGCCCAGCAAACTAAAACACCCCCAAGGAGTTTTCATTTGCTGCCCTACAGCCATGGAGTGAAGCACCAGGCTCCATGCGGCTCAGGGGCTGTGCAGACAGCCCATGTAGGCAGCCTGGCAGAAGCCTGGGAAGGCAGGCTCCACTGAAGAAAACCAAAAAGATCAGGCAAGCCTGATCTTTTTTTTTCCTCCCCTGGAGAGATCCCTCCTGCTTCCATGAGCAGCGTGAGCACCCGGTCCTTCCCTCCGCAGCTGCGGTGCACACCAGGACTGCCCTAGATGGCTGCCTGCAGGCGGGTGCCACCTGCGGGAGGCAAAACCGCTGTTGTGGAGGAAAGCACCAGGTCCCCCACCTTCCTGCAGCCCAGGGACCACTTAACCTGCCAGCAGCTCACCCTCCCCTCCTCACTGCCAGAAAGGCAGGTAAGACATGGGTGTACGTGACATGGGAATTTACCTCGGCCTAACTCGAAGTGGTGTTTTAAAAAACCCACTGCTTCAATTTTGGTGAAGTAAGCCCCCATTTTATCTACACACACCCCAGGTTACTATTTATTTTGTTCTGTTCACCTCGGCTATTCAGCTGAAAAAGCCTTCACTACCTTTACCATTTAAAAGAGGCAACAAGAAGCTTACTTTTCAGAGCTTTTCTTTAGGATTGAACATATTGCAATTGCATGTTCCCCATATATCTATATACAAACCAGATTTCACAGGCCTGATTTGGCTAAACTTGAATTTGACATATTTGTACATGAGACATTTTTGCATACTTGAATGCCAGTGTGCCTGACTGTCCTCATAGATAAGTCCGTTTCACTGTTTGCACTTCATCTCGGAAAGGAGTTGCACAAACAAACACAAAATAATTATTCAACAGTAGCAGATGTACAGTTATTGTTCAATGATTCAAGCTGAATATTCAATATATGCCATAGCACAGAACTAGTTACAATGATATAAAATCCAGAATAATTTTTTCTAGCATTGGTGCAGTTCTGATTTATGCTGGGATAGCTGCAACCAGAATTTGGTAAAAGTCTGTTCTCAGGTCATTTTAAATGTTTGTATGGAATTTGAGTAGAAAGTTTCACCATATACTTATCTACATGGTAGGTATGGGACTGAATTTTTAACTGAATAAGCACATTGGGACAAATATTCTAGTGGAGGCAGGGGATGTAATATGGTCTGGTTAATTTTGAAGAAGTGGAAGTATAATCTTGCCTGGTTAGACAGACGTGGCTGTACCTTTCTATTTTTTTTTTTTTTTCAGGATACATGCATTTTGCAGGGGTTTTGTTCTATATAAACTCTACTGTGCTCTGTAAATGTGATGAGACATGGGACGTGTGGCCCTGAGAGTGCCAGTGCTGCTATAGATACTGAACTAAATTTAGGCTTGCAGAAGTAATTAGAGTGCACTGGGAAAGGTCTTCTGTCTAAAGCCCCAGTCTGAAAGGAGAGACCAGTGAAACAGGGGTGTGTTTGGGAAGGCCATGGAGGGGTTAGAGGTACAGCTGGCTCCTATTTGGTGGCAGCAAGTGCTGCACTGTGTGTTGGGGGATACACACTACCTAAGGACGTTCACAAATCCACAGTCAGTGTTAACGGCAGTGAAGGAAAATATTGTAGAAGGAAAAAGAAAACAGGCAAAAGAGGCTCGAATGTCCATTCAGAAAGAAGATAATGAAAGTTAAGACAGTAACATTGGGTTATAAAGAGCTGTAAAATTGTCAGTGTGTGGAGCTAAGTGGAGAGAACATGAACTTCTTTGGAGCTGGCAACAGCAGAACAGGTGAACTAATTGTACACAAGGGGCACATCCAGATGAGTGTGCACATGCACTTTGAGGTGCCTCAAAGGCTTTTGAGGAACCACAAAATGGCCATGGAGCATGCGAATGGGTTCTCCGCACTATATATTTGCAGTGTGGAGGCAAAATTAGATACCAGGAACTCCTAGTACTGGTACTGAAACACGAGCCCTGCCCACCCGCTCCCAGCGATCATCCACTAAGCCTGCAACTGAGATGGTGACACCTGCCCCCCCACTCAACCATTGCTCTTGCAATGGTTGTCTCTGGCCTGCTTGAGACCAGTGGCAAGGGCATTACTACTGTACCTTCACTACCTCAATTCTGTGTTTGAAGAGTGCCGTGAGTTCAGTGGCCATCTCAAGTGTGGCATACACCACTTCAGACAAGCCCCTAATATTAGGACTAAAACAAAGGTAGTGTCCAAAAGTAGAATAGATGGATTTCCACGGGGAAATAAGATTTCCCTTAGATTAGATTATTACATGTCTTACCCTCTGTCCCTTGCGCAGTGTTGTGATAACAGAAACAGCAGGAAGATTTACCTTATGAAGAGTACGGTAAGGTCTCTTCAGATCCATGATGTGTAGATTTCCAATGATGGGCATGGGCCATGGTCCGGGGGGGAAATCCTTATTGATGCTGCCATTTGGGAAATGCCCAATTTTCATAATAAACATAAAAATCAAGGCAAACAGCACAAATATCAGAATGGGACCAGTCCAATCCATTTCCCTTCAGCAGGGGTTTGACTGGGGATGTTAAAATGTAAGAGTTAAAAAAAGTAGTGACTGCCTATTGGCAGAACCCTGGGAGCAACTTGAAGCCCACAGGCCACTGCATAAATGCTGTGTGTATTGAAAGATTTAAACTTTCTTGTGAATGCAAAATAGTTGAATCCCCTCCCTTCTCGCTTGTTGATCAGCATTCAGGAGTGGGTATTTACTGCTATACGAACTCAACGTGGTAATAGGTGGCTTTTCAAGCAAAGTTTTATAACAGGTTGGCAGAGACCTCTGTGGATCTCTCATGGACCTGGATGAAAGTCCATCACTCTGGTTAATAGGGAAGCCATTCATACAGCATTTTGTATGCAATGAATCATACTCCGAATCCGGTACAGATTTTTGGGCCTGTGTGGCAGCTCAGCCCTGAAGTTGCCAGACACGTGCAAACAGAGACACAGTAAGCTGTGTGTGGGGCATTCATGTGTGCTCTGTATTATCAGACCTTAGCTCCACTGGAGTCCATAAGCCTTTACCAGAGACTGCTGTGGGATTGCACGGTGCCTGTGATTGGGACAGGGCTATTCCTATTAAGGATGATCATCAGTATGGAGATGTGTCCATATGAGAAGGGATTAAATTGATTATGACTTCTCAAGTTAGAAGAAAGGAGGCTTGAGGGAGAAGAAACAGAGGTAGGGCAGTATAGGTGGATGTAGGTGTGAGGCAGGGCAGTGGGAATGGGTTGGCAGGAGGTGGGGAAGTGGGAAGGTGTTTTGCATGGAGGTTGGTAAGCATGGTCAGGGTGGCCTGGGGGGTTTGCTCTCCTGGGAGATAGGCAGGAAATCAGGAATAGATGAGGTGGGGAGGAGTTTTAAATCTTTGGGGTGTCATTTTAATTGTGTATTGTTGTTTCTTATCTTGTGGGGTATTTCTCTTTTATTGTAAACCAATATTGTAGGGCAAGAAACAATATACATAATACTGATGTCATTGGGCTTTGCATTTAGGTCAAGCTTAAGTGTTTGTTCCCTTGCTTGTAAAGTTTGTGAGAGAGAGACTCCTTGATATGGTAGATACTGCTGCATACAATTGGGTAACACTTTTGTGGGGGGGTTTGAGATGCAGAGCACCACAAAGGCAACTTTAATGAACCAGTATGACAGCTGACTGAAAAAACAAGGGTTTTATACTGGTGAAATTCAGAAGGGGGCACCATTGTGAAAATCTGGCTGCTTTGCTATTTGGCCTTGTCTTAACTCTGAGTTCAACTTTTAGCTGCAGAGTTTTCTACAACTTCCATAACACAGCAGAGGGGATCAAACAGACCTGAAGCAAAGATGGTACAAAGGTTGGACTTGTGTCTGGGAGGAAGCTGACTAGTCCAGATGCACAATGTATAAGAGTTGGGGAATCTGACTCAGGCAGTGGTCTCTCAGGGAACTCTCCCTATAATCTCAATGTTAATATTAATCTTAATTTCCCCCAGTAACATGGAGACTGGTGACCTTTGAAGAGCATAAAAAACTCACTCATTGCCCACCAGCACGCTCCTCTGGTCCATTTCCCCCTTGTCTTGCCACCGTTCGCAATTTTTATTTTCGCCAGGAGGCAATTACTGCTGATGTCACTGGCCAGTCTCAATTGAATGAAGACGCGGCTGAGAAGCCGCGTGGGGTCCTCCTCCTGCTCCCGCCTCATTTCAGCGCCTGCTGCTGGTAAGTGTTTTTTTTTCCTTATTTCACTTCTGCCATTTGTCGCCTCCCCCTCCTGTTCTCTCCTGTGACATAACCCCCCCCCCCCCAAGTTGCCTTGGGGCAGTTTACTCCAGTGTGTTATCATCGTACCTGCTTTGTCTGATGCCGCCGTTTTTTCTTGTTCCTTGGCATTGTTTTTGGGTTCGTTGTCGCACCTGGATAAAAAAATTGGCTGTCACATTACCTGCCCCTGGTTGGTGTATTATTTGGAACTTGAAGGGTTGAAGGGCCAGAGCCCATCTCATAATGCGGGCATTGTCCAACTTTGCGGAGCTGAACCACTTGAGGGGTGCATGATCTGTTATCAACGTAAACTCCCTTCCCATTAGATAATACCTAAAATGTTCTACTACCCATCGTATTGCTAGACATTCGTGTTCCATAGTGGCATACCTCATTTCTGCCGGTAGTAATTTCCAGCTGACATATGACATGGGTCGTTCCACCCCGGCGATCTGTTGTGTTAATACTGCCCCGACAGCAGTTTCTGAGGCGTCCGTCTGTAATATAAAAGGTTTTTCAAAGTCAGGGGTATGTATGACTACATCTTCACACAGTGCCTTTTTTAGTGACCTAAAGCTTTGTAGCATTTCCTCCGTCCATTCTATCCCCTTTTTGCATGGTTTCTTTAGGGCATCTGATAGAGGTGCTGCCATCTCAGAATATCGTGGTACAAATCGGCGATAATAATTGACTAAGCCTAAAAAGAACCAAAGCTGTTTGTGCGTCTGTGGGGCTTGAAACTTTTTGATGGCCTCTAATTTGTCAGCCAGGGGCCTAATAGTTCCCTGCCCCATGAGAAATCCCAAATACTTTGTCTGTTTTTGTGCAACTGTGCATTTTTGTGGGTTTGCTGTCAAACCTGTCTTCCTCAAGTTTGACAGTTCTGCCACAAGGGCTTGCAGGTGTTGGGTCCATGATTGTGTGAAGATGACAATATCATCGATGTATGTGGCAGCGTTTTCCAGATGTGGGGCCAAGATGCATTCCATCAATTGCTGGAAAGTTGCTGCGGCCCCATGTAACCCAAAATGCATTCTCACGAACTCATATAAGACCCACAGTGCTCCAAATGCCATTTTGGGCCGATCCTGGGCCATTACTGGAATTTGCCAGTACCCCTTTGCCAAATCCAGTGTTGTTATGAATTTTGCCAAGTCAATCCACTCAATAAATTCGGTAACATGCGGCATGGGGAAGGCGTTAAATATGGCTATCTCGTTTAATTTTCGATAATCGACACACAGCCTTAAGGTGGCATCAGGTTTCGAGACAGGTACTAAAGAGCTCCACCAGGGACTTCATGATGGTCTTATAATTCCGTTCGTCAACATCTTTTCAATTTCTTTATGTATTCCCCTGTCATGTGATGTGGGATTGGTTGCCACCTATCCCGTAGTATTGCTCTGGGTGTCATGCGGATGGAATGGTATGTTCCTCTTACACACCCAGGTTCCTCTGTGACTATATCTTTGAATTTCCCAAGAAAGGTCCATGCTTCCTTCTCTTGGATTGCTGACAATTCTTTTCCAATGTGAATGTGTTCTAATGGTCCTGCCGTCTCTGGGTTGGTGTCACTTCCTTGTGGTCCCAGGTCCTCTGCCCCCTCTTCTGTGAAGGCAGCCCAGCCCTTGGGTTGGCACCACTCTCATAGGAGGTTGATATGATAGATTTGTTTCATTCGAAGATGGCCCAGCTGGTGGACTTCATAATCTATGGGTCCGACTTTTTATATTATTTTGAAGGGTCCTTGCCATTGTGTTAATAATTTACTAGGTGACATGGGCAATAAAACCAACACCTTCTGCCCAGGTTTAAACTCCTGCTCCTTAGCGTGAGCATCATACCTTTCTTTTTGATGGTGGTGTGCCTGCAGCAGATTACCTGTGGCCAGTTCCCGGGCTACTTGTAACCGATGTTGAAATGCTTGCTGGTATGCAGAGTTTTCTAAGGTTGTTGTGGGGTTACGTTCCCACTACTCTCTACGAATTTGTAACAAGCCCCTAGGGTGATGATCCAACACCAATTCAAAGGGCGAGACCCTCAAGGACTCGGATGGGGTATCACTCAGAACAAACAGGACCAATGGGAGCAGTAGGTCCCATTTTTGGGGGTCTCCTTGTACACATCTCCGCAATATCCTTTTTATGGACCCATTTAATCCTTCCACCAGCCCATTTGTTTGCAGGTGGTAGACTGATGTGAGGAGTTGCTTTATCTTTAATATTTGACATACCCACATAATATTCCCGATATAAAATTGCGGCCTTGATCTGTTAAAATTTCATGGGGAAACCCCATTCTTGCTCTTCACTTTACTAGCTCTTCCATAATCCGCAGAGCTGTTACTGTTCTAAGTGGAACTGCGTCGAGATACCGGGTCACATAATCTATGAATACCAAGATGTACTGGTGCCCCACACTACTGTGATGCAGGGGGCTGATTATGTCCATTGCTACCCTTGAAAAGGGGAGGTCGACCATGGGCATTGGTCAAAGAGGGGCTCCCAGTGGTCAGTCTTCCCTTGTCTTTTGGCATACGGGACAAGAGGCACACTGGAGAGCTACATCTTCTCCTAAGCCTGGCCAGAAAAACCATCGGGATATTCTGGCAATCATTTTGTCCCTCCCCATAAGGCCCCCAGTGGGATTGGTGTGGACCAGTTGCCATAAAGCCAGTTGGAAGCAGGAGGGTACCACGAGCTGTGCCTTATCCTTCTCCCCCGCCTCGCCCAGTTGAACACAGTACAAAAGGTGTTGTCTTACCTCAAATCGAGCTGAGGAGGTTGTAGCAGGGATCCATGGCTGGGTTTGGTCCTCTATCGCCAATGCTCGTAGCTCACATAATCCAATGATCTCTTCTTGCGCCTGCCTAAATTGACTACTGCTAGCGATGTTCTGCAGGTCCAAGGCCTCGTCCTCATCACTCGGCTCTTCGGGCTCTTCGGGCTCCCCCAGCCATCCTTCTTTCATCCTCAGGTTTCCTCATGCTGTTTCAACGTCTTGTATTCTTTCCTGGGTGTCATACAACGGTGTCCAATCCCACCCCATTAGCATGTCACACAATAGGTGAGGGGCCAGACCTACTAATAATTCTCCTTGGTGTTTCATGCCCCGGATGTTCACCCACTGCTGTCGTATCTGTTGGACCTCTCCCTGGAGGCATGCAACCCTTACTGAGTCCGCTCGGCAGGCCGAACAGCCTGCTACCAGTGTAGATTTTACTAGTGACTGTGCACAACTGAAATCTAATACAGCCCAGATTGAAAGACCCTCGACCCATGCTTGTACTACTGGTTGACCCCATACAGCACTCTCCCCACTGGATCCAAAAGTAGAGTCCATGGGTTCAAACTGTGGGGCTTCTTTGCATCCCTCTGTTGTCCCTCGTGGTAAATTGCCTGGGTGCCATCTCTCTGATGGCTGACTTGGGCATTCTCTCGAGAAGTGACCCAGCCTCCCACAATGGAAGCAGACTGTATCTCATAACATGCCTCTAGGGTTGGGTCATCGTCATTCTGGCTCTCTTACAGGAGTAAGTACGGGGTTAGGTAAGCATTTCTCTCATGGATAGTGACCCTAGTTTTAACACCTCCTCACATGTTGAGGGGGAGTGTTGGCATACCCAGCGTTACATCCTTTCTTCAAGGTCATCCAAAAACTGTTCTAGAATGATGTTGTCCACCCATGCATCACGGTTACACATTGCCAGGTTGATCCATTTGTCAAAGAGATCTCTTAGTAACTGCAATAAAAGCAGTGGATGTCACTCCTCTGCCCCTTTTTTGGCTCAAAAGAGGCATCGGTAGTACTCGGGGTCTGTCTCCAATCTATAGAGGATAGAGGCCTTTACCCTCTCTTAGTCCCTTGCTTCTTCTCATGGGAGGGCTCCATACGCCGCTTGGGCTTTCCTACAACAAGTGTGCCTAGTTGGCTCACCCAGCAGGTCTTGTCCAACCCTGTCGTAATCGCATGGTGTTCAAAAGCTTCAATGCATGCCTCTAGATCATCCTCATTCATTATTTTTGGCATATTGAATGCGGTGAGGCTATGCCATAGCCAGTCATGTTGATGCTCTAATGTCTGCTGTTGGGAATCTACTATCTGTGTCAAGACCTGTAAATTTTGGCCCAGTGAATTGGTAGGGTCCATGGCCACTGGTTGCATCTTGGTTCAATCTCCTGGGCTGCGGTCTTCTTGCACGTTCCTGGCCAAAGCACCAATTTGTGGCTGTTGGGACTCGAACACCCAGTCACATGCCACTTTACTATGTGCGGTGAGTGGTGTTCTTCTCTTAGACTCCTGTTGCTCACCGAGTAGTTGTTCACTCCTGAGGTGGTTTGCCTTTATCTCACTTGCCACGACTTTGAATGTTCCCAGTGGGGGCCGCCTCCTCGGGGTCAGTTGGCAGCGTATCGGCTATCCAACGGTCACTTACAGGGCTCCGCCACCCCTACACCCCGTCCTTACATCATCTAGGTGGTTGAATCGTCCAAGTTCCTCTTCTGCATTGCTACCGAGGGTTTCACAGTTGTTTTCTGTCCCAGACTTTTTTGCGCCCGACTGAAGAGCCTGTGCAGGGTTATCACTTATCCTGGCTTCATGGATTAAATCATAATGCAGAGTCCTAAAGTCTCAGCTCCCAGCACCCGGTTACCTGGGCCCGTTCCCTTCCTCTCTCAACCCATTCACCTGAGGAAACATAAAAAGACAAAATCACACCATTGGGCCCTGGGGTCCTTGTTTTTCTTCCCCTAGGGCACTTGGTTAGGCTAATCCTGTCCTCTCTTCTTCCCAGCCCCTTCACTTGAGGAAACATAAACCAAAATCACCAACGAAACTCTAAGCTAACTCACCTGTCGTCAGGCCAAGAATCTAGGTAGCCCCTTTGCCTGCAGATTCCGGGGACCCGCTCCCTTGGGGTCTACCTCAGATATGACCCCTGCATGTGTCACACACCCATAGCCTCCTCTTCAGTGGATCCTTTATCATTTGTGGCTCCCTCCACCAGCCTGGCGCAATCCCACTTCTCCCCTTTCTGGAGAGGCCCCGTCCGGGTGTCCCGTGGTCTTGTCCAATACAGCTGTTCACCTTCCATGTTCAGGACGAGTGCTCTGTTCTTCCATCGCCCTTCCTGCTGCTCCTTTTGAAGCTCTCCCCACAGGGTTCTTTCCTCCTCCTCCCCGTTGCCCCCACGGCTCCCACCTGTTAAGTCATGGGTCTTCATCAGCTTGTCACTCTCCCCTTCACTGTTGCTGTCTCTGCAGGCTGCAGAGACTATTTCTAATTTGTTGATATTGTTACTGGTGTGTTCCCCACCGCTACCAACACCTCCTCCTTAGGAGCCTCCACTGGCTCCTCGCCCGAGGCTCCGTGCCTCCTGGGGGATTTCTGACATGCATTGCCCACCAGCACACTCCTCTGGTCCGTTTCCCCCTTGTCTCACTGCCGTTTGCCATTTTTATTTTCACCAGCCGGCGATTACTGCTGATGACGCTGGCTGGTCTCAATTGAATAAAGATGCAGCTGATGAGCCACGTGGGTTCCTCCTCCTGCTCCTGTCTTGTTACAACTCCTGCTGTGGAAAAGTGTTTTTTTTTTTTTTCTTATTTCACTTATGCCATTTTTTGCTTCCCCCTCCTTTTCTCTCCTGTGACAATTTCCTTATGCAAAAATTGGCCAAATGTGGCCTCAGCTACTCCACAGTCTGACTGCTGGGAAATTGGCTCCAAGGTCAGGCCCAGAGAGTAGTAGTCAGTGGAAGTGAATCATTATGGTGCTTCATGACCAGTGGTGTCCCCCAAGGCTCTGTTCTTGGACTGGTTCTCTTTAACATCTTTATCAACGATGTGGACATTGGTGTCAGGAAGTGTGCTGGCCAAATTTGCTGATGACAGTAAACTTTGGGGCATAGCATCCACACCTGAGGATAGGCTAGTGATCCAGGCTCACTTGGATAAGCTTAGTAAGTGAGTGGATATAAACTTGATGATGCTCAATACCAAAAAATGCAAGGTTCTCCAGCTCGGGAAAAAAACCCTGCAGCACACTTATAGGCTTGGCAGTGCTAAGCTCACTAGCACCATAGCTGAAAGAGACTTGGGGGTCATGATTGACCACAAGATGAACATGAGCCACCAATGTGATGTCATAACTGGTAAAGCAAACAAAACTATGGCTTGTATCCATAGATGCTTCTCAAGTAAATCCCAGTATGTCATCCTCCTACTGTACTCTGCCTTGGTGAGGCCGCAGCTGGAGTACTGCATCCAATTTTGGGCCCCACAATTCAAGAAGGATGTGGAGAAACTTGAAAGAGTCCAGAGGAGAGCCATGCACATGATCAGAGGTCAAGAAAATAGGTCTTATGAAGAGAGGCTGAGAGCCATGGGACTCTTCAGCTTGGAAAAGCGCAGGCTCGGGGGGATCTGGTGGTTGCCTATATGTACGTCAGATGGGTTCATTAGGATCTGGGGGAATGACTGTTCATCAGAGCACCCCAAGGGATAATAATGACCAATGGTCATAAACTCCTCCAAGACTGTTTCAGGCTACACATAAGGAAACACTTCTTTACTGTCCGAGCCCCAAGGCCTGGAATAGACTACCTTCAGAAGTGATGCAGGCACCTACTCTGACTCATACAAGAAATGTTTGGATGTTTATCTTGCTGGGATCCTTTGACCCTAGCCAAATTCCTACCCCTGGGGCAGGGGACTGGACGATGATCTTTAAGGTCCCTTCCAGCCCTTAAATCTATGAAATCTATGAAATATAAATTCTTTCAGCGATGAAGGCCAAAAGTGACTATTACAATCACTGTCTCTGACCTCATGCAGAATAGGAAAACAACTTGCAGGCACTAAATGCTGCAGGAAAACTACCAATGGCTTCTGTTCAACCTAAACTGTGTCTTTGAGAAAGCTATTCCTAATTTAACAATTTCAAGGCTCCCTCAATGGTCAGGAGTATAGTATTCCAGTAGGTACAGGAACACCTGCATTGTGAGAGTGCACTTTTAGCCTGAGTTAGTCCAATTTTATATTTCAATAAATGTAGCTCATTCATTCTTTTTTCTGACAGACTTCACAGTTTTTTACTACTGCAAACCTGTTCAACATTTAAGTGCCTGAATCACAGAACCATAAGGGTGTTTATAGATGTGCTCCAGCAGTGGGGGTAGATGGGTGTCACTTTAATCAATGTTGATGCTGATACATGTGACACTCCAGGGGCTTTAATTAGAGAGGCTCTTGGAACCACTCTAATTAAAGCACCTCTCCCCCCACAAGTGGCGATGCATAGGAGGTGCATGGGGGTGCATGTGCACACCCTGAGAGTGCTGGTGCACCCTCTGACAACCAGCATTCCCCACTTAGATGATGGGTGGGGGGGGGTGACAGTGCTGGTTCCCCCCCTGAGGGCACCGGCCAGGGAGTGTGGGCACCAGGAGAAGTGATCCCTGCAGTTGGCATGATCAGTCACTGGGGGGACAAGTCCCCCCACCCCCAATCAGGATGCACCAGTCGCCCATGACCCCCACTCCTGGAGCACATCTATAAATGCGACTAGAGCTGTTCTAATTAATGTGCCCAGAGTGTCTCATGTATCAGTGTCCCTGCACTGAAAAATGACAGTGGGTGCACTTTAAATAATGCTCATTGAATGAGCTTTAGTTAAAGCCTTCTTGCTGCCATTTTTCAGCACAGAGATGTTGATACATGTGATGATGGTGTCTGCCAGAAAATGCTAATTACCATGCTCCAGAAGACTCAATTAATTGATTAAATGAGCCTGCTCCAACATGCTGTAATTACAGTGCATCACAACAGCCTCCCTGCATGTGTGTAGGTGTCCATAGGTTTGGAAGGGACCTCAAGGGTTGTCTGGCTCAACCACCTGTATGAATGCTACTCATGAAACATCCCTATCTTACACTTGTCCTACTTCTGCTTGAAATTCTTTAATAAAAGAGATTCCACAATTTCCCTGGATAGGCTGTTCAACTGCCATACTGCTCTAATGGTAAGGGAGATTTTCTTCAGCTCTCAAGATCATGAAGACCACAATCAAGTCATTCTTTAACCTTCTCTGCAATAAATTAAACAGACTGAGTTTCATCACCTTCTCGCTAGAAGACATATTAACTGAACCTTAAATCTTTCATGTAGTTCTTTTCTGAATCCCATTCTTCTTCAAGTGTGGGCACCAAAACGGGGCTCAGTATTCCAGTAATGCCATATTCCTATTCCTAATTTATGTTCTCTTGATTATGTAGCTCAGGATCATGTTTTTCCTCATTGCTAGAATATCACACTAGAAGTTGATACTCAGTTGGTTTTCTACTTCTAAATCTTTTTTAGAGTTGCTTAATTATAGGATTTACTCTCCTGTTTTGTATATGTGTGATATATATCCCCTGCCGCTTGATGCGGAACCCTGAATTGGTTGTGTTAAAATCACATTCAAATGACTTTACCTACCAGTTGATCCAGGTCAGGCTATAGAATTCAAGCAGAATGCCACAATTACCTTTATCATCAAAACCAAGAAGTATGTTTGACAAAATGTATTTCCATAAGAATAACTTTGCATTTATTATGTAACTGCTCTTTATCATGTTGATTCCATCCCTTATCAACCTTCCATAATATTAAGATGATTGATGCCAGGCTAGTTTACTTCCAGTTGCTTAGGATGACATTGTATTATTCCTTGACATCTAAGTGTCATAGTGTGGTTGTCCACATGGACACCTAAGTGATCATGGAGATCCAGGAAAATGAGGGACTAAGTGTGTCACAAATAATAGATCTAAAGTTGATTCCAAACAACCTAAAAGTAGTGTAAGAATTTGGGGAAGGAGGGTTGGGAAAAATAACATTCCCATGTACAACTAGTAAACTAGGATAGTAGAGAATCTTATCATTGTTAAGGACGTAGATTGGATGAACCAACCAAATGTAACACCAAGCACTTATTATGTAACTGCTTTCTATCATTTTGATTCCATCCCTTATCAACCTTCTCTAGTTTTGTTTTGTTTTTTCCTACGTCACAATCAGCCAGGTCTGACAGCTCACGTAGGTTTCTAATGAAGTTACAGGACCTCCATCTAACCCAGGAGATGCACAGTCCCTTGTGCCTTGTTGGACCTGGTCTTGGCTATGGGAGATGCCCTGGTGAGTGGACTGCAGGTTCTTGACCACCTGGGTGGTAGTGATCATCGCCTACTGGAATTTACCATCCAGCTCAGGGTTTCAAAGGCCTGCAGCAAGGCAGCAGCCCTAGACTTCAGGAGGATGGATTTCAATGAGGTAAGTAGACTAGTCAAAGCCAACATGGAGCTGAAGATGGCAAACCAAGTAAAAGACAACAAGAAATTGTTTTTTAGATATATTGGGAGTAAAAGGAAGGCCCAGGGAGGAATAGGACCCCTGCTAAATGGGCAGAAACAATTGGTGACAGATAGGGGGGACAAGGCTAAACTCCTCAACAAGTTCTTTGCCTCAGTGTTCCTAAGCGAGGGGCACGACAAGTCTCTCACTGGGGTTGTAGAGAGGCAGCAGCAAGGCGCCAGACTTCCATACGTAGATCCTGAGGTGGTGCAGAGTCATTTGGAAGAACTGGATGCCTTTAAATCGGCAGGCCCGAATGGGCTCCATCCGAGGGTGCTGAAGGCACTGGCTGACATCATTGCAGAGCCACTGGCGGGAATATTCGAACGCTCGTGGCACACGGGCCAAGTCCCGGAGGACTGGAAAAGGGCTAACGTGGTCCCCATTTTCAAAAAGGGGAGGAAGGAGGACCCGGGCAACTATAGGCCAGTCAGTCTCACCTCCATCCTTGGTAAAGTCTTTAAAAAAATTATCAAGGCTCACATTTGTGAGAGCCCGGCAGGGCAGATTATGCTGAGGGGAAACCAGCACGGGTTTGTGATGGGCAGATCGTGCCTGACCAACCTAGTCTCTTTCTATGACCAGGTTACGAAACGCCTGGACACAGGAGGAGGGGTGGATGTCGTATACTTAGACTTCAGGAAGGCCTTCGATATGGTATCCCACCCCATACTGGTGAACAAGTTAAGAGGCTGTGACTTGGATGACTACACAGTCCGGTGGGTGGCGAATTGGCTAGAGGGTCGCACCCAAAGTGTCGTGGTGGATGGGTCAGTCTCGACCTGGAAGGGTGTGGGCAGTGGGGTCCTGCAGGGCTCGGTCCTTGGACCGATACTCTTTAATGTCTTCATCAGCGACTTGGACGAGGGAGTGAAATGTACTCTGTCTTAGTTTGCAGATGACACAAAGCTATGGGGAGAAGTGGACATGCAGGAGGGCAGGGAACAGCTGCAGGCAGACCTGGACAGGTTAGACAAGTGGGCAGAAAACAACAGAATGCAGTTCAACAAGGAGAAATGCAAAGTGCTGCACCTAGGGAGGAAAAATGTCCAGCACACCTACAGCCTAGGGAATGACCTGCTGGGTGGCACAGAAGTGGAAAGGGATCTTGGAGTCCTAGTGGACTCTAAGATGAACATGAGTCAGCAGTGTGACGAAGCCATCAGAAAAGCCAATGGCACTTTATCGTGAATCAGCAGATGCATGACGAATAGATCCAGGGAGGTGATACTTCCCCTCTATAGGGCGCTGTTCAGACCGCAGTTGGAGTACTGCGTGCAATTCTGGGCGCCACACTTCAAAAAGGATGCGGATAACCTGGAGAGGGTCCAGAGAAGGGCAACTCGTATGGTCAAGGGCCTGCAGACCAAGCCCTACGAGGAGAGACTAGAGAAACTGGACCTTTTCAGCCTCCGCAAGAGAAGGTTGAGAGGCGACCTTGTGGCTGCCTATAAGTTCATCACGGGGGCACAGAAGGGAATTGGTGAGGATTTATTCACCAAGGCTGCCCCGGGGGTTACAAGAAACAATGGCCACAAGCTAGCAGAGAGCAGATTTAGATTGGACATTAGGAAGAACTTCTTCACAGTTCGAGTGGCCAGGGTCTGGAACGGGCTCCCAAGGGAGGTGGTGCTCTCCCCTACCCTGGGGGTCTTCAAGAGGAGGTTAGATGAGTATCTAGCTGGGGTCATCTAGACCCAGCACTCTTTCCTGCTTATGCAGGGGGTTGGACTCGATGATCTATTGAGGTCCCTTCCAACCCTAACATCTATGAATCTATAGTCACGGAGGCACTGAGGTCCCGGAGGGGAGGGGAGTTGATAATCCAGGAAGAGCAGTCGTTCCTTAAGGAGACGATCCTCCAAGCTCAAAGGGTGACAATCCCAACATGGATCAAAGGGAGAAAGAGTGCCCAAAAGCCCCCAGGGATACCCAAAAACATCTAGGAATGTCTCAAAGCCAAAAAGGAGGTGTACACACAATGGAAGGGAGGGGCCATCACCAAAGAGGACTATACTTCAGTTGCTCAGGACTGTAGGGGGGCTGTCAGAAAAGCTAAGGCAGAGATGGAACTGCGACTATCGACCTGGATTAAGGATAACAAGAAGTCCTTTTTTAAATACATAGGGAATAAAAAGAAAGTACTGGGTAATGTAGAGCCTCTGCAGGACACGCTAGGAAATCTAGTGGTCACACCAGATGACAAAGGTAACTTATTTAACAATTTTTTTGCCTCCATCTTTTTGATCAGGGACTGGGATATCCCCCACACTGGGATCACTGAAGGACCCAGGGGAGGCACTGCCAGGCCCAGGGTCAGTGAGGAGCTAGTCAGGGAACTTCTGGTGGGACTAGATATGTTCAAATCAGCAGGTCCTGATGATCTCCAACCCAGAGTGCTGAGGGAATTAGCAGTGGTCATTCTAGGACCCCTGGCACAGCTTTACAAGCACTCATGGTGCTCTGGCCAAATGCCAGAGGACTGGAAAAGGGCCAATGTGGTCCCCATTTTTAAAAAAAGAGAGGAAGGAGGACCCAGGAAATTATAGGCCTGTTAGTCTTACCTCAGTCCTGGGGAAGCTCTTTGAGAAAATTATCCAGGAGCACATCTGTGAGGGGCCAGCAGGGGATCATGCTTAGGGGCAACCAACATGGGTTCATTCAAGACAGGTCCTGTCAGACCAACCTGGTGGCCTTCTATGATCAGGTCACAAAATCCTTGGATGCAGGGGTCACGGTGGATGTAGTCTTTCTGGACTTTAGGAAGGCCTTTGACACTGTCTCTCACCCCATTCTCATTAAGAAATTAGGCGACTGTGGTGTCAATGCCTACACAGTTAAGTTAGATGCAAATTGGCTGGAGGGTCACACCCAGAGAGTGGTGGTGGACTGGTCATTTTCGACCTGGAGTGATGTGGGCAGTGGGGTCCCCCAGGGCTTGGTCCTCAAGGCCACACTGTTCAAAATCTTCATCAGTGACTTGGACAAGGGGGTGAAAAGCACCTTGTTTAAATTCGTGGATGACACTAAGATGTGGGGAGAAGTGGGCACACTGGAGGAGAAGGACAGGTTGTAACTAGATCTGGACAGGTTACAGGGGTGGGAGGATGAGAACAGGATGGGTTTTCAATACCGACAAGTGCAAGGTGCTGCACCTAGGGAGAAAGAGCCAGCAGCATACCTATAGGCTGGGGAACTCCCTTTTAGTTAGCACAGAGGCAGAAAAGGATCTTGGTGTCATTATTGATTCCAAAATGAACATAGGCCACCAATGAGGGGACGTGGTCAGGAAGGCCAACCACACCTTGTCATGTATGCACAGATGCATCATGAGCAGGTCCAAGGAGGTGATCCTCCCCCTCTACGCGACACTGGTTAGGCCGCAGTTGGAATACTGCATCCATTTCTGGGTGCCGCACTTCAGGAGGGATGTGGACAACATTGAGAGGGTCCAGAGGAGGGCCACTTGCATGATCAGGAGTCAGCAGGGCAGGCCCTACGAGGAGAGGTTAAGGGACCTGAACCTGTTCAGCCTCCACAGGAGAAGGTTGAGAGGGGATTTGGTGCCCATCTATGAACTGGCCAAGGGGGACCAGAAGGATATGGAAGAGACCCTGTTCTCCTGAGCACTACCGGGAGTAACAAGGGATAACAGCCATAAATTGACGGAGAGTAGGTTCAGGCTAGACATCAAGAAGCACTACTTCACAGTCAGGGTGGCTAAGATCTGGAACCAACTTCCAAGGGAAGTGGTGCTCACTCCTACCCTGGGGGTCTTCAAAAGAAGGCTAGATAATCACCTAGCCGGGGTCGTTTGACCCCAGTACTCTTTCCTGCCCAGGGCAGGGGGTTGGACTTGATGATCTGCTCAGGTCCCTTCTGACCCGACCAACTATGAAACTATGAATCTCTCCGCTGGCTCTCTCTTGACCGACACCCAAGATCTTACATTATCAATTGAGTCCAAGTCACATATGGGTTGAACAAATCTCTTTATTATTTTTATATCCACAACTGTTTCACGGGGAGATAGATTGAGGCTATTTCAAACTGGTTTGGTTTGTTTTGTAAACTTTTCCCAAATAACCTTTTTTTACATAATATAAAACCATGTAAATATAAACACTGATCTATTTTTCAATTTATTTATAAGTATGTACTTTTTTAACTGACAAGAAATTTTACATTCAGGGTCTTTAATTCTTCTTCTCTGAGGTCTTGTTTCCCACAATTCTTCAGGATGCTTTCTCCTTTTTTTTTTTTTTTGTTTGTTTGTTTTTTGTAGGGGGGCGGGGAAGGGGGCATGTATGAGAATAATTGTAGCTCTGGCTCTCTCTCTTCTCCCACATCCCTTAGGACATCTTTAGTCCATGTTAAAGTGTATTAAGGTAACCCCCAAAACAAAAAAAAATACCAAACTCCTCTTAGGATAGGTCTGAAGATTGTCTAGGCTCCTTGCTTCTCACTGTTTCTCTGTCTATGCTCATTTTTTTTTTTCTTTTCTTCTTGGCATTCTGAGACTCCAATTACTGCTCCGGAGGCTCCCTGCCTACCTCCTCGCACATACTCTCTCTGGCACCCCTGACCGACTCCTCTGATTCTACAGCCACCTCACTACTCCTTGAGCTCTCTCCCATAGAGCCTCTCTTTGCTCTATTTCCTCTCACACGCCATGCCGTTCTGCCCCACACTTTCCAATCTGCAGGGAACAGCCGCTCCGGAAGCAGCATTCCCCTGACTTGATCTGCATCCCGGCTTTCTGAAGCTTGTTTTTATCCAGTCCCTCTTCACAGTCACAGTATTAGTTACAACCTCCCACCTACTAAATAATCTATTTCACCTCTGTAGTACATAAGCACTCAAAAAAAAAAAAAACAAAAAAAAAACACACACACACACACAAAATAAAGCCTGAAAGCCCTTGCTCCAACCTAAACCATGGTCCACTAATAGGATATTCCTGCACCAACTGAAAATGTTTTGTTATGAAATGTGGACCAGAAATATACCCCATTAGTATTGTAATTTACTGAGTATGAGTTGCCCAATCAGGGCCCTTTGCTACTTCAAATGTGGTACCAAAAGGTAATTAATATGGAAATTCATGAATGAAAAAGCACATCCTTTAAACAGTCCAGGATTAATGAGCAATGAAAAAATCGTTTAGACACATAAATGAGAGGAACAGGCTTGGGCATGCCTGAATGAAACTCTGCAGATATTGGAGGATACTGCAAATACTGAAGGGCTAGATTCAAGGTCTTAATCAACCAGTAATTGGAATGAGTGAAGCCATCAAAACAGGAGGATATGTAAATAGTACGTTGTTATGTCGAATTGTCCCTAGTATTAGAATTGTACAGTTAATTTTCAATAATTTAAATTGGATCCATGTTTCTGTTAATAGTATTATACATGGTCTAGTGGACAATGATGTATCTTTAGCTATTACATGTGTGATTTATAGCAATCAATTAAGTGTCTAAATAATGGAATACAAGATTTAGAAATGGGGCAGTGGTCACACACATACAAGAACACAGTTTTTTTAAATAGTTACAAAGGAAAAGGGGGTTACATTTGGAATCTGGTCAAGAACATGGGCAGAGTCAGTAGAACTTGCTGTAGTAGACAACCAAAGCATGTAGGATAAAAAAAGTGTTGAACAGAAATGCACTTTAGATTTGGAGTTAACCCTGAACTATCCCTGCTGTCTGCCAGTCTGATCACCGGCTGACAGTATGAATAAAGTCTACACTTAGTGTATAGTTACTGAATACCTACTGCCTACTTACTTGAACTGTGTTGCAGTGGGTCCTAACAGGTCCTTGGAGGCATTAAAAGTGAGTTTTGTCCAGCTCCATTTTTGGATACCCGAGGGCTGCTATCCCTCCACAAGGGGCATGCATATGCTATACGGGCCTTAGCCGCTACTGTACATGCCCAGACTACATGACTATGTAGTCAGGCATAGTCATCTAGGAAGACATTTCCAATCTGTGTGTAAGTGACATTTTTGGTATTCAGATGTCTGAAATTGCCTGTATATGATGATATTTGGACCCGTAGGTGATCATGAAAGGAGCAAAATGCCACCCTTGGCTCCCCAATTTTGCCCTTTTTAATGATTAGCACAAGAGTAGATTTTTTCTAATTCCCCTTGTTGAAGGATTTGTTAAAAATAAGCATTACTGGTACAAAGTGCTCCTTAGTCAATTGTTTTAATAGTTTGAAAATGAATTATCCAATCCTGGAGATATATAAAAGTTTAACTTCACTATTTGCTGTTTAACATGTTCTCTAGGACATAATGATCCAGCAAAAAAATAGCTCATTATGAGATACAAATATGTTTTCCTTCATTTTTGAAATATAGAACATTAATATTTCTTTGAGTCAGCATTTTAGGGGCTTTAAAAAGGCAGCATCAGAAGGATTTCTATGAAAACACTGCCTAGGATAACTGGCCGTATGTCTTGCATTGACAATGTTTCACCAAGCTCGCTGCTGGTGGAGTGTGGGTCTTCCTCATATGGAAATTTTTATGCTTGCAAATGGTACAAGGGCAGGCACAGAGATTCATGTGCTGCTGCTTAATATAAAGAGAAGTATATGACTCGTTCAATGAGGTTAAGCACAAGGCAAAAGAGAGACCAGAAATAGGGTATAAAAAAGTACTAGCCAAACTGTACAACAAAAGAGAGAAATGAGTTGCATGGAAGACCTGAAGATGCACAAACGTTAGACATGGAGCCCTAAACCCGTGGCACTTCACAGATCTGATGGGGCATTGGGGGTGCAATAAGGTCAACGGCCGGGGTGAGATCCAGCTCTGATCTGGAAACACCAGGGGCCTGGTGAAATGTGTACCTCTGGAGGAGGCTTGTGAAGAAGAGGAAGAGCTCCATTTTGGCAAGAGTCTCGCCTGCACACATCCTCCGACCTGGAAGCAAATGCACAACAAATATAAGTGTTTTGAAAGCATGCACTGCTTTAACTGTAATGAATGCCACAGACCAGTCTCTATTCCCAGTTAACAGTACTGTTAATCCAGAACACAGACATCTCATTATGCCTTGTTGCCAGGCGTATAACAGAGAGGAAGATTTCTTTCTAAAAACAGTTACTAAAAGAGAATGAACGAGTAAACCTTAATAGAGCCATTTAAATGACCACAAAACATGTAATATTTTGTTTAAATAACCTTCCTCCTAAGACTTTTATGGTAAAACAGATATTTGCCTGAAAGAATTTGTTGAAATAGAGAGAATCCTTTGTTTCTCCCTGTATACCAAAGCTATTTCCTTTTTTATTTTCCATTTGTAAACTTTGGTTAGGAGGCCACTTGTCCTTTAATGCCAATTTTGATTGACCGGCTTAGTCACAGTTGATTTACTTTTTTAAACAGCACATTGTTGAAAGCAAATATTTGATTCGATAAAAAACTTTATTTGAGAAAAATTCTTGAAGGGAGGAAGAAATCAATAGAAACTCTGCAGAAACCTTACAAAAAACCCCAAAAGCCAAAGGTGAAAACCCTCTTTCAACACTTGTAAGTAGTTTATAACTATTTTTGCTCAGCAGTAGTGAAACCAACACCTTTTTAACTGAGAGAAAACAGACCACATTACTGAATCCAGATTCCACATCATTTTGGGGTGCGTCTGCATGAGACACTAACCATGCACCAAACATGATTGATCAGGTGTAGTGAATAATGTGGTTTTATATAAGCACTTCTAACGCATAAGAAGAGTAGAATAGAAATGCAACGTGGATTTGTGTTTAATCCTGCACCATCTCTGCTGTCAGCTAGTCTGATCACCTGTCTGATAAGAATGACTAAAGACAACACTGCGTGTGCCTACATGAGATGCTTAACGTGCAAATTCTGCACATCAGTGCAGCTGGCATAAACCATGCTAATGCACTACTGTGCAGTAGCTTTAGTCTAATGCGCATTAATATAACTTAAAAAAATGCTCCTCTGTGCTAATACATAGTAGTGCCGATTGTTGGCGCATTGTTAGTACCTGGTATTACAGGTAGTAAACTTAATGCACCATAATTAAAGAACATTAATAAACGTGTAGATGTGACCACTCGGGAACCAGCAGTGGGAAGGAGAGGAGCCAGGCACACGTGTGTCCTGTACGCACGTGTGCCCCTTTACCAACTTTTACCAACTGACTGACCAGAGGCGGAAGCAGCAGCAGCAGCAGCAGAGGAATTGGCAGCGGGGGCAGCAACAGCTGATCCCCCGAAGGTAAATGGGGCAAAGGGACCTGGCACAGCTGAGCCGGATCCAGAGGGGAAGCCCCCCGGGTCCCTTATAGCTGAGCCGGTAGGGAGCCACGCTCCCGAGACGCACAGCGTGAACAGAATGCACAAACAGGAGCACTCTGTAAGAGTGCGCGGGCGTTTGCTCAGGTGTTCGTGCCATAGGGCATGCAGGAAGGGCCAGGAGAGAGACTCCTGTAAGGGTACAGCGTAGACACCACACAGATCTACAAACAGTAGCTTATAGAATGGTGTCAACAAGGAGAGCTGCTAGGGCCTCTGTCCAAGGGGGCAAGGCTACCCGGGCCTGGTCTGAGGCCTCCACCCAGTCCGAGCCCATGGGGGAGCTGATGTCCCCCTACCTCCTGGCCTGTGGGGGATCCCCAGCAGGGTTGGGGGGCAGAGATTGGGGGCCCCCACACCTGTCCGGCAGGTGCCCGTCTTAGGGCTCTGGAGGTGCAGGTGAGGGAGCTCCGGGAGGAGGTTAGCAGGCTGAGGGGTATCAGGGAGGCGGAGGGTGAAATTGACGGCTATTTCTTTTCCCTGCAGGCCCAGGCACCTAAGGAAGAAGCAGCCCGGGGAATGCCCTCCACAGCAGAGTGGCAGACGGTCACATCCAGGACCAGAGCTGCTCGCAGCGAACAGGTACCAGCTCCTCCAGTCCGACTGGAGAACAGGTACGAGGCCCTGGCAACCCTGCAGGAGATGGAAGGAGAGGAGGAAATGCTTGGGCAGGAAGCAACACCACATTCTCCACACTCTGAACAGATCAAGAGATCCAAGTGGACCCAGAGGAGCAGGCGACGAGGGCTCGTCATAGGCAACTCCATCCTGAGAGGTATGGATGGACTCATCTGTCGCCAGGACCCCTCAACACGAGAGGTCTACTGCCTGCCCAGAGCAAAGATTCGGGATGTGACGGAAGTAATCCAGGCCAGGATCAAGCCCCCCGATTACTACCCCATGGTCCTAGTCCACGTGGGTACTAATGATGCGGGTAGGAGAACCCCCGATCACCTGATGGTGGACTACAGAGCTCTGGGCAGTGTGCTGAGGGAGTTCGGTGCACAGGTGTTATTCTCTTCCATCCTACCAGTGAACAGACGTGTAAGATGGCATGAAAACTGCATCAGAGAGACCAACTGGCGGCTTCGGCAGTGGTGTCTTGAGGCAGGCTTCGGCTTCCTGGACAACGACCTGCACATTATGACGAGGGACATGCTCATTTGGGATGGGCTTCACCTGTCCCCCAAAGGTAAGCATGTGTTTTCTTCTAGGTTGGTGGATCTCCTCCGGCGGGCTTTAAACTAGGCTCGTTGGGGGGAGGGGAAGATGAGGGCGGGGGAAGCTGTGGACCACCAAACCATGTGGCACCCACAAGGACAGCCCAACCTGAAGAAGGAGAACATTGGGAACCTGCAAGTCATGGGGCGGCCAGCACTACAGCACAGGTAAGCAACGAGAAGGTAAAAAATAAGGGTCCCCTTGGGATTCAGAGTGGGGGGGCAGCAAAGGCACCAGTCGCAGGGCTCAAGTGCCTATATACTAATGCTAGGAACATGGGGAACAAGCAGGATGAACTAGCGCTCCTGCTTGCACAAAACACCTATGACTTAGTAGAGCTAATGGAAACCTAATGGGATTCGTCCCACGACTGGGCGGTACATATTGAGGGTTATAGACTGTACAGAAAGGACAGGGTGGGGAAGAAAGGGGGAGGGGTTGCGCTCTATGTCAATGAGCAATATACATCGACCCTCATCAAGACGGAATTGAAGGATGAGGAAGTAGAAGGATTGTGGGTTAGGCTATATAGGGGGCAAGGAGAAAGGGATTTGGTGGTAGGGGTCTGCTACAGACCCCCACACCAAGGGGAAGAACTAGATTCGGGGCTCCTGAGGCAGCTCTCGGAGACCATAAAAGCTAAAGAGGCAGTGGTCATGGGGGACCTAAACTACCCAGACATCAGCTGGGAGACGTAGACGGCAAAGTCTCACCGCTCACAAAGGTTTCTAACCTGTGTACAGGACCTCCACCTGACACAGGAGGTACACCGTCCCACTAGGGGGAATGCCTTACTGGATCTGGTATTGGCAATGGGAGATAACATGGTAGGGGACCTACAGATTGGTAGCCACTGGGGGACAGTGATCACCTAATAATAGAATTCTTCATAAGACGTCGAGTGGGTAAGGTAACTAGTAGGGTGAAAGTGCTAGATTTTAGGAAAGCTGATTTTAATGAACTCAGGCGATTAGTCAAGGACGCACTGCAGAGTAGGAGTTTTGAAGTGATGGGAGCCCAAGAAGGGTGGCTGTACCTTAAGGAAATGATCCTTCGGGCACAAAGTGAGATGATCCCGATGTGAGGAAAAAGAGGGAAAGGGGCCAGGAGGCTTCCTTGGCTGACCAGAGAAATCCAGGGCAGCCTACGGGCCAAAAGGGGAGCACATAAAAAGTGGAAACAGGGAGAGATCACCAAAGACGAATATACCTCCTCTGTTCGCGCTTGTAGGGAGGCAGTTAGACGGGCCAAAGCTACCATGGAGCTGAGGATGGCATCCCAAGTAAAGGACAACAAGAAATTGTTTTTTAGATATATAGGGAGTAAAAGGAAGGCCCAGGGAGGATTAGGACCCCTACTAAATGGGCAGAAGCAATTGGTGACAGACCAGGGAGACAAGGCTGAACTCCTCAATGCCGTACACCAGGGCCTGGGGGAGAATCTGTTCAACAAGGCCCCCGAGGGGAGGACAAGAAATAATGGGCACAAGCTGACTGAAGATCGTTTCAGGCTGGACATGAGGAAAAACTTCTTTACAAGTCGAGTACTGAGGGTTTGGAACAGGCTCATCTCAGCTATTCAGATGAAATGTCCTTCACTGTCGTTATTGGCTCAGAGAGATAGGGTAGGGCTTTCCTTTCCTTTCCTTTCCTTTCCTTTCCTTCCCACAGATGCTTTATTCAACATTGAGCATATTATGATTGTTTATTTGTGCAGGGTCACCAATGCTGAGAAGTCTATTTGCAAACAGGATTTCACAGGCCTCTTTTGGCTAAGTCTGAATTGAAAGTCTTTCTGACTTCAGAAGTCAGAAAAGGAGGAGATGGACTGAACCCACAAGACACATATCACAGACTTGTAAAGATTGTTAACACCTTTGAATATCTTCCAGCCTAAGTGCTAAAATCATTGTCTAAGAATGTCTTGCAATGCTATAAGGATGCTGTTCCCATGTATGGTATCTTTATGTTTTCTTTCTGTAGTGTTATGCTGACATTTCCTAAACACTTTACCCCAGGATAACATAGACTGAACAACTAATTGCAAGCTGTAGATTGTATTAACTTGTGCCAAGTATGTATTTATGAAGTCATGATGCTTGAGGTCCTGAATTTATCTTGGAATTCTACAAGACCATGTAATAAACATATTTTTTAACATTTTCTCAATAAAATGTTATATTTGTACAGCAAATTCAGATTAAGAAATGCCTAGATGACATATGTCATACTGGGCTGGGAAGTCAGAAAGTCCAGGTTCAAGCCTTCTTTTGGTGGAGGGTAGGAGGGGGCACTAGAAGCCAGGTCCCCTGTTTTTCCAGCTGTTTAGGTGAAAAGATGGAAGGTTTTTTTCTCATTTTGTTGTTGCCAGTCTATGCAGGACTACATAGTTGTCCATATCTATCCCCAAATGCCCTGTAGGTGACCGAAGAAGGGCTGCTTAGACAACCACAAAAAACAGAATGCCACCCTAGGGTGTGTCTACACGTCACCGTATGGTGACATTGCTATGGTGCCATGCTTTAGTACTTCCTTTTGGACAGTTACTGCATTGTGCGTGCGGCACACATTGAGATTTTGCTGCTACATCACAATAGCGATGCGCTCTCCCGGGGGAGTGTGCCGCTACGGTGATGTAGCCAGCAATCACATGTAGACCCATGTGATCACTACATCACCATAGCGAGCTGTACGGTGACATAGTGCATCCCTATGTCTCCGTAGGGTGATGTGTAGATGCACCCTTTGTGCCCAAACAGAATTAAGATAGCAGGTAGACACCAAAGTAGCAAAAACTGATGTGGATCCACTGCACTTCCCTGGTCACAACTGGTTGCAATACTGCTTATGAATGTTATCAAATGGCTGTTTAAAGTAAACTGCATCAACAGTCCCAGGAACAAGGACCAGAACTAAAAGCTTCCTCATTCCTATGGATATACCCACCTCACTGGATTACAGAGGACTTTCCCCACTTGCTGCTGCTTCTCTCTCTCTAGCCCCGTGAGTTTTGAATTACTTTCTTCACTATGACCCAGTATACTTAGGCCAAGACAGCCTGAAGATTAGGGCACTCGCTTGATGATGTAGGTTCAACCTCCAGGGGCTGAGGAGGGCCTAACACCCACAACTCCCATAATTTATGAGTGGTCTAACCATGTGATGATGATACAAAATGTGGGCACCACCACAGGAGCCAGGCACCCAGGGACAATAAAACAAATGTGGTTTCAGGCAATGAAACTCAGTCTTACATGAATACTTAACTAGGAAGGGTTGCCAAAGTCTTGAAAAAAGGTAAGATTTTAGACACGTACTTAGGTATCTCCACACAGCGTGCTAGAAAGTTGCACAAGAAAGGTTGGGCAATAAGGACACAAGCCCTGGGCCCCAGCTTGTAGGGATGGGTTAGGGGACAGAAAAAATAACAGCTGCCATAACAACTGCTTGGCTGCACATGTAGCGCTGGCAGCTGGAAGTCACCACTGCCCCAGGCACTTAGGTGCCCTGTTATGCTGCCAATTCTGTTGTGCTTTTTAAAATCCTGGTTCTACATACCCAATTTTCCCCATTAAAAGCATATGGGACATGGGTATTTATCTCAGGTTTGTGAATCCCACTTGTAGAGCTGTGTGCCTCAGATGCAGATGTGGGAGTGCCTAGGACCTGATCCTATTCCATCCTTTAGGTGTCCGAGCAGTACTGAGTCATGTGCAATTCTATTCAATCCTGCTTAAAATCCTAAAAAAAATCTCTCAACCCAAATTGCAAAAATGCCATCTTTCTCCTTTAAACTGTTTTTGCCTGAGAGTATGTCCACACTTTCCCTGGGCCTCTCTCAAGACTGTTACACAAACATGAGCCCTGCCCACCTGTTCCCATTCCACATGCACCAGACTCGTATTGAGGTGGTCACATCCTCCAGCCTAGTATTGCTCTTGAGATTACTGTCTGTAGCATGCTTGAGAGCATAGATTCATAGGTTCATAGATGTTAGGGTCGGAAGGGACCTCAATAGATCATCGAGTCCAACCCCCTGCATAAGCAGAAAAGACTGCTGGGTTCAGATGATCCCAGCCAGATGCCTATCTAACCTCCTCTTGAAGACGGCCAGGGTAGGGGAGAGCACCACCTGCTTTGGGAGCCCGTTCCAGACCTTGGCCACTCGAACTGTGAAGAAGTTCCAACTAATGTCTAGTCTAAATCTGCTCTCTGCTAGCATGTGGCCATTATTTCTTGTAACCCCAGGGGCACCTTGGTGAGTAGAGCCTCACCAATTCCCTTCTGTGCCCCCATGATGAACTTATAGACAGCCACAAGGTCGCCTCTCAACCTTTTCTTGCGGAGGGTGAAGAGGTCCAGGTTCTCTAGTCTCTCCTCATAGGGCTTGGCCTGCAAGCCCTTAACCATACGAGGGACTCTTCTCTGGACCCTCTCCAGGTTTTCCACATCCCTCTTGAAGTGTGGCACCCAAAACTGGACGCAGTACTCCAACTGCGGTCTGACCAGTGCCCGATAGAGGGGAAGTATCACCTCCTTGGTTCTGTTTGTCATGCATGTGCTGATACACGATAAAGTGCAGTTAGGTTTGCTGATGACTTCGTCACACTGCCGACTCATGTTCATCTTGGAGTCCACTAGGACTCCGAGATCCCTTTCTGCTTCCTTGCTGCCGAGCAGGTCATTTCCTAGGCAGTAGGTGTGCTGGAAATTTTTCCTCCATAGGTGCAGCACTTTACATTTCTCGTTGTTAAATCACATTCTCTTGTTTTCTGCCCATATGTCCAACCTGTCCAGGTCTGCCTGTAGTTGTTCCCTGCCCTCCGGTGTGTCCACTGCTCCCCACAGTTTTGTATCATCCACAAACTTGGACAGAGTGGCAGGAGCATCCCTCACCACCCCTGTTCTGTTTCTGGAGAATGCAGTTTGTTCAGTGGCCATCTCAACAGTTGTGTGCAGGCAGTGTAGACAAACCCTTAGGGCCAAAACTAAACTGAACGTATAGTGCAACGGAAAACACATGAATGGTTTTCCTGGGAGGAATAAGATCTTATTTAGACACCTCAGTTATTAGGTATATAGAGGATCTGGCCCGCTGCCGCTTTGCTTTTGTGATTCTTGTCTGAAAACGGGATAACAGAAACAGCAGGAAGATTTTCCTCTAGGAGAGTATTGCAAGGTCTCTTCAGATCTATGATGTGTAGATTTCAAATGAGGGGTAACGACCTCATGCCTGGGAGGAAATCATCCCTGATGCTGCTGCTTGGAAAATGCTCAATTTTCATAATAAACTTAAGAATCAGGGCAAACACCACAAAACATTAGGAGGAACTTCTTCACAGTTCGAGTGGCCAAGGTCTGGAACGGGCTCCCAAAGCAGGTGGTGCTCTCCCCTACCACAAAACACCACAAATATTGGAAGAGGATCAGTCTGCTCCATTTCCCTTCAGCACACCATTCATAGATTCATAGATTCATAGATGTTAGGGTCGGAAGGGACCTCAATAGATCATCAAGTCCGACCCCCTGCATAAGCAGGAAAGAGTGCTGGGTCTAAATGACCCCAGCTAGATACTCGTCTAACCTCCTCTTGAAGACCCCCAGGGTAGGGGAGAGCACCACCTCCCTTGGGAGCCCGTTCATTGGCTGGAGAGTTTAAAAACCAAGGTTTAAAATAAATAAGGGCTGTCTATTGGAGGAACACTGGGTGCAGCTTGAAGTCCATGGGCCGCTACATAAACATTGTGTGTAAAAAAGGATCTAATCTCTGTTGGGATTACACATTAATTTAGTCCTCTCCCCTCTCATTTGCTAATTATCTTTCAGGAGTGAGCATTCAGTGCCATGCAGACTCAGTGGGGTGGTGCCTGGCATTTCAAACAAGCATTTGTAATAGTTTGCAGAGTAGTCTGCAGACTACTTATACTCCCAGATGAAAGTCCATCACCTTGGGTAACAAGAAGGTTGTCCAGTCAGCATGTTTTATGTAATGAATCAAACTCCAAATTCTGCACAGTTGTTTGGGCCTGTGTGTCAGCATGTTCCTGGCTTTGCCAGAATAGAAAACTGTTGGTCGGGGTGTTGAGCTATGTGCAGTATTGCAAAAACTTGGTTCCTCTGGCATCCATAAGTTTTATCAGTAACTTCTGTTTGGAGGGCCCCAAACCTGTAATTAGACCAAACCTGTTATTAGGACAAGGCCCACACCATTTTGTTTTATGCTGGGTTTTTCTGGAAAGAAAGCTAAGGCACACCTTTCCTTGCAGCCAAGAAAATCACTTCTTTTTCAGAAAGTCAAACCTTAGAGCTAGGCACTGTTCTATCAATGTAGCATGACTACAGAGTTATGCTTAAAATGATAAAGTTATTCACACCATAAGGTATAAACAACTTCTGGAACATGGTGTACTCCTAAATTCCCAGTGGGCACTTCATGAGTAATGTGAGTACAGAGATATGCTTAAGATGCAGAACAGAGAGTACACTCCCACCACCTGAGAAAGACCAGTGCAAGCAAACTCCACAGACCAACAGTCAGCTACTGTCAACTTCCCAGTGGGGCAATTCGATTTGATAACTTGGTTCTTTGCTATTTTGGTATTTAAATGATGATTGGTTAATCTTGGTTTTAAGGAATCTTCTTTCCATAGAGGAAATCCTGTGCATGGGGAAAAAACAAAACAAAACAAAACAAAAAAAACAACAACTTTGTTTGCAAAGATTATTGATGTTATCTTTTCTAAAATTTGCTACTTGATGGAATTAGGCCTTGGGTGGCCACCATAGAGGACAGTCCAGTTGCCCTCTGTCTTCTATTGATATGAAACCTGATGCCTTTATGTCCTCTATTTTAATCTTGAAAAATAGAGGACATAAAGGCGTCAGATTTCATATCAATAGAGGACAGAGAAGCAGAAAACCAGAATGTCCTCTATGATGGCCGCCCTTGTTAGGGGTGTCATCTCCGGCAGTCATGTTTGACGGGTCATGTCTGGTGTTCCAGACAGAAAAAACTGCAACTCTTAACAAACAGCCATGGCTTGTAATAGTTCTGTCTTTTATGATGTTTATAATTTTAGAATTTGATGGCCTAATGACTTCTGCTTTTAGGAAATTTAGATAGTTTTGCTTCCATGGGAAAAATTCGCTCATGCAAAGGCCTAAAGCAGACCTAAGGCCTCATATACTGGGGCAAAATTGGTTGGAGCAAAGTTAGCCCAGTTATAAACAGTTGTGTGAAGTTCATTTCAGCTTCTGCTTTTGTGGCCTTGAGAAGCTGGCGTTATTGTGGAAAGCTTGCTGCCTCATTATTGGCATTATTCATCATTCAGTGGGAGAAGTTTGCCCTAAAGACACGTACATTAGATGGAGATGGGAGAGTGAAGACTGAAACCCATGGTACTGAACAGATCTGATGGGATTTGGGGCTCTATTAAACACAGCTTCAGGGGTGAGGGCCAGGTCCAAGCTAGAAACACCAGGGGCAGGGTGAAATGTGAACCTCTGGAGGAGGTTTGTGAAGAAGGGGAAGAGCTCCATTTTGGCAAGAGTCTCACCTGCACACATCCTCTGGCCTGCAAGGAAAAACACCACAAACGTGAGTGTTTCCAAAGCAGTTTCTGCTTTATCTGGAAGCTTGATTTGAATGCAGTATATCTACAAGTTGTGAGCTGAAGGTCGGGAGCAGAAAATGACTGCTTTGACTGAACTGGAAAAAAGGAAACAAATCATTACTATTAACAATGTGTTCTTTCCTGCTTATCCCATGGGAGGAAATTACAAAGCCTATGAGAAGGTCTTCACATAAATGCTCTTTTTCCCCAGATCACAGCTAGGGAATCCTTTAATTATCTTTCATTGTCTGTGTGCTTTGTAAAGATCTTGCTTGATTTTGACACAGTAACTTCTTTCTTTCTCTAACTTTTCTGACTCCCCAAATCACAGTTGTATTCAACCATTTCTTTTCCCCTTCCTTTGTTCGCAATCACACTTAATGTTTTCCATTTCTATACTTTCCTTGCCCCAGGTGGAGACTTGAGAAGGCAAGTACCAAGGTTGCAACACTTGTCCACAAAATGAAGTAACTTTTTATTTTTGCACTGAAGAACTTTTAAAATAAGGCTCTGCTGTCACTGTAAATTGGTTGCAAATCTTAAGTCTCTTAAACGTTAAAATAGGAGCAATGGAGGAAATACACATCTTCTGCCAGCAAAATGGGGTTGGAAGAGGGGCAAGCTAAAGTGCTCTGGGTCAAGATACAAGGGGGTTGTGGGGAGAGGGATTTAACAGTGGGGTTCTACTACTGACCCCACAACCAAGGGGAGGAGCTGGACCGGGAATTTTCGTGCCAGCTTGCAAAGGCACTTAAGGCAAGGGATGTAGTTGTCATGGGTGATCTGCTGGGAGGAGCTGTCAGCCAGGTCAGACCGTTCCAGGAGGTTCCTGGCCAAAATACAGGACCTCCACTTAACCCAGGAGGTGCAGAGTCCCACCAGAGGAAATGCCCTGTTGGACCTGGTCCTGGCCACAGGCGATGATCTGGTAAGGGGGCTCCAGGTCCTGGACCATCTGGGTGATAGTGATCATCGTTTGCCTGAATTCATCATCGAGCACAGGATGTCAAGGGCCTGTAGCAAGACGGTAGCCCTAAACTTCAAGAGGGCCTACTTCAAAGAGTTGAGGAGATTGGTTGGAGAGGTGCTGGGGTTCTCAAGGGCAGGGGAACTCAGTGCCCAATATGAGTGGTCATTCCTTAAGGAGATGATACTCGGGGCCCAAAGGGTGACAATCCCAACAAGAAGCAAGGGGGGGCAATAGTGCCCGAAAGCCTCCCTGGATCACCAAAGAAGTCCGGGAATGCCTGGTTGCCAAAAAGGCGGCGTAGACCCAGTGGAAGGGGGGCGCTATCTCCAAAGAAGAGTATACCTCCACTGCTCGGGCCTGTAGGGGGGCTGTTAGGAAAGCTAAGGCGGACGTAGAGCTAGGACTAGCGTCCAAGATCAAAGATAATAAAGAGTCCTTTTTCAAATATTTAGGGAGGATGAAGAAGGCACCGGGAAATGTGGGGCCCCTGCAAGATACGCTGGGCAATCTGGTGGTTGCGCCAGAGGAGAAGGCAGACATCTTTAACAAATTCTTCACCTCCATTTTCTTCTGCAGGGACCGGGACTTCTCCACTGTGTTTCAAGATGGACTCAAGGGGAACACCTCAAGACCTAAGGTTGAGAAGGACCCAGATAGAGTGCTTCTGGAGAGGCTGGACATGTTCAAATCAGCAGGTCCAGATGCTCTCCACCCCAGGGTGTTGAGGGAGCTAGCAGGGGTTATTGCAGGGCCATTGACATGGCTTTACAAGCACTCATGATTCTCAGGCCAGGTGCCAGATGATTGGAATATAGCCAATGTGGTCTCCATCTTTAAGAAAGAGAGGAGAGAGGACCCAGGCAACTATAGGCCTGACAGTCTTACCTCAATCCTAGGGAAACTCTTTGAGAAGATCATCAAGGAGCACATGTGTGATGGGCCAGCATCGAGGATGATGCTTAGGGGCAACCATCATGGTTTCATTAGGGGCAGGTCATATCAGACCAACCTGATTGTCTTTTACAAGTGGGTCACAAAAGCATTGGATGCAGATGTCGCTATGGATGTAGTCTTTCTGGACTTCAGCAAGGCCTTTGACACTGTCTCTCACCCCATCCTCATTAAAGAACTAGGTGACTGTGGCATCGATGCCTACATGGTCAAATGGATTGCAAATTGGCTGAAGGGTCGTACTCAGAGGGTAGTGGTGGATGAGTCACATCCGCCCTGGTGGGAAGTGGCAGTGAAGTCCCCCAGGGCTAGGTCCTTGGCTTGCACTTTTCAATTTCTTTATCAGCTATTTGGACAGCGAGGTGAAAAGCAACCTGTTTAAATTTGCTGATGATTCCAAAATTTGGGGTGAGGTGGGCACGTTAGCAGGGAGGGAAAGGCTGCAGCAAGACCTGGAGAGGTTGCAGGGGTGGGCTAACAAAAACAGGATGCGTTTCAATACGGACAAGTGCAGGGTGCTGCACTTGGGCAGTAGTAACCAGCAGCACGCTTATAAGATGGGAAACTCCCTTCTTGAGAGCACGGAGGCAGAAAGGGATCTTGGAGTCATCATTGACTCCAAGATGAACATGGGCTGAAAATGCGGGGTTACAGTCGACAGGGCCAACTGGACCTTATCGTGCATCCACTGATGCATCTCAAGTAGGACCAAGGAGGTGATCCTCCCCCTGTACATGACTCTGGTCAGGCTGCAGCTGGAGTACTGTGTCCAGTTCTGGGCACCCCCCTTCACAAGGCATGTGGACAACATTGAGAGGGTCCAGAGGAGGGCCACCCGCATGATTCGGGGACAGCAGGGCAGACCCTACACTGAGAGGCTACGGGACCTGAACCTGTTCAGCCTTCACAAGAGAAGGCTGAGGGGGGACATTGTGACTGTCTATAAACTCACTAGGGGGGACCAGAAGGGTTTGGGGGAGACCTTGTTTCCCCTAGCACCCCCTGGGATAACAAGGAATAACAGCCACAAGTTGTTGGAGAGTAGGTTTAGATTAGACATCCATAAGAGCTATTTCACAGTCAGGGTGTCTAGGATCTGGAACCGACTTCCAAGGGAAGTGGTGCTGGCTCCTACCCTGGGGGTCTTTAAGAAGCGGCTTGATGCCTACCTGGCTGCAGTCATTTGAGCCCAGTTTTCCTCCTGGCCCCGCAGGGGTTCGAACTTGAAGATCTACAAGGTCCCTTCTGACCCTACTTCTATGATTCTATGAAAGATGGAATTCCTCCAAGTGAAAAATATAGAGCCTTTCAGAATGACAATTTTGTGTTGAGTCCAATGGGTCTGCACCACATTTTCACTTACAAGAAAACAACTGTATGATAATAAACATAATGGTCTTCAAAATGTTCTGATCATCACCCAACCTTCCAGGACAGATCCCTGACTTGAATCACTTCGTTGAATCACAATAGCCTCACTGTTTTCTTGGGTCACACCTGGTTGGTGGAAACTGGGCCACACTCTTACAGACATTAAATACAAAAAGGAGCAACATGAGTCTCTTTTCCTTGTACTTAAGAAAAGAACAAATACTTTGTGTCACACATCTGTCATGTGGTGAAGGTTTGTTCCAGAGCTTAAGGTATGGTGGTTAAGCTAGATCAAGGTTTTTGGCCTTATTTGACCATCATGTTCTCAAAAAAAGTGGGTTTTTTTTGTAGGATTAAACATGCTATTCTGCAGGTCTAAATGATTCTTTGTTAACTGAAGAAAGCATACTGAGGAGGAGTGCACCTGCCTCTATGTTGTCATATTTGTGGGGATCTCTTGAAAATAAGGGCACCCAAGACAAAAGAGCTGCCTTCACATTGGTGATTGCTGATCTATACTCTTTGTAACTGCAATAACCTAGCAAGCAAGGTTCTTTGAGTAGATGTGATATTTTTTATTAAACCAACTGAGTAGTTGGAAAAATTCATCTAAGTTTTTTTTGTTAGTAAGGCTAGACTCTGTACACAATTTACAACCCTAGAAGTTAGTTATTTTGTTTAACGTAGCCCACATAGAAGTAAATGCTCCTATTTCCATGATCAAGTACATCTTTTAGTTGCCTTGAAGTTTTTTTTTTTTTTTTGAAGCAACCATCTTCTCTACATTGTCATTGGAGATCTGGATATATATGGCCCAAAACCCATAGATGGATGCTGGTAATGTAGAGTCCAACAGTGTAAATGTGCAATCAAGTATGTTTGTGCAATCAAAGTTTGAATAGTTTCAAATTTGGCCTTCCTGGAAGCTGTCTAGGAATTGCCTGAATTTTTCCTGATATCCATTGTAAACCTACTTTGGTGTAGCTTCAAGCCATTGGTTCATGTCCTGCTCTCTGCAGCAAGAGAAAAAAGATATTTTCCCTCTTCCTTATGGAAGTCCTTCAAGTAGTTGAAGTTTGATATCATGTCCCCATTTAAGTGCCTTTTTCACAAGTGGAATATGCCTAGCTCCTTCAGCCTCTCCTCATATGAAGTAGATTTAGATTGGATATCAGAAAAAAATCTTCACTGTTAGAAAAGGGAGGCGGTAGAATAGACTGTCAAGGGAAGTTGCGGACTTTCTGGCACTGAAGGTATTCAAAAGGGGTTGGACAGCTATTGGTAAGGGATGATCTAAGCATAGTTATGGCTGTCTTCTTCAATGGATATTTCCCATGCTTCTGGTCTTTGCTGATTGACACATGAGGTTTGGAGGGAATTCCTCCCTCTCCCTCCAACTGACGCAGGAGGTATATGATTTTACTAGGGGGCATACTTTGATGAACTTGGTGCTAGGTACAGGGGATGACCTGGTAGGGGATCTGCAGGTACAAGGCAACTAGGGGATAATGACCATCGATTGATTGAATTCATTATCCGGCAAAGGGTGGGAAAAGTAACCAGCAGGGCAGAAGTGCTAGACTTCAGAAAGGCTGACTTCACTGTGCTTAGGAGATTAGTTAGTGGGGCATTAAAGCTCAAGTGCATTGACAAAACGGGGGTCTAGGAAGGGTAGTCGTTCTTCAAGGAAGTGATCCTTCAGGTTCAGAAGGAGGCAATCCCATTGCATTGAAAAGGGGGCAAAGGGGCCAAGAAACCCTCCTGGCTAAACAGGGACATCCAGGAAAGTTAGGAAGGCCAAAGCAGCATTAGAAGTCAGGCTGGTCACAAAAATTAAGGACAACAAAATTTCCCTGTTCAGGTATATAGGGAGCAAAAAGAAGGTGGAAGGCAGCATAGGACCTCTACAGGACAGCCGAAGGGAGTTGGTGAGATAGGAGGGACAAAGCAGAGCTCTTCAATGAGTTTTTTGCCTCTGTATTCTTGTGTAAAGAGACACTTGGAGGGGCTGGACATGTTTAAATCAGCAGGACCAGATAGATGAACTCTAGCCACGGGTGTGGAAAGAATTAGCCAGTGTCATAGCAGAGCCAATGTTACAACTGTTTGCACACTCATGATGATCAGGAGAGGTCTCAGAGGACTGGATAAGGGCCAATGTGGTCCCTATTTTCAAAAAGGGGAGGAAGGAGGATCTGGGTAACTATTGACTGGTTAGTCTCACCACTATCCTTGGGAAAACCCTTGAAATAATTCTAAAGGATCACATTTTTATGAGTCCAGAGTGTAACATAATAGTGAGGGGCAACCAGCTTGGGTTCACAGCGGGCCAATCCTGCTTGACTAACCATGTTTCTTTTTATGACCAGCTCACTAAAAGCTTAGCTACAGGGATCAATATAGATGTCACCCACTTGGACTTTAAGAAGGCCTTTGACATAGTATCCATCCTATTCTTTTTAACAAATTGAACAGCTGTGCCATAGACGATTACACAGTCATGTGGGTGGCAAATTGGCTTAAGAGTCATATCCAGGGAGTGGTGGTGAATGGGTCAGTATTGACCTCGAAAGATGTGGGCAGTGGGGTCCCCCAAGACATGGTCCTTGGGCCGGTGCTGTTCAATTTCTTCATCAGTGACTTGGATGAAGGTGTGGAAAGCACTCTGTCCAAATCTGTAGATGACACCAAACTATGGGGCCAACAGGAAATAGGAGATGCTCTGTTTACCAGAGCACCCCTGGAGTAACCAGGAACAATGGCCACAAACTGATAAAGAGTAGATTTAGGTTGGACACCAGAAAGAACTTTTTCACAGTTGGGGTCGCCAGAATCTGGAATGGGCTTCCAAGGGAGGTGGTGCTCTTCACTGCCCTGGGGGTCTTCAAGAGAAGATTGGACAAGCACCTGGCTAGGGTCATGTGACCCCAGCACTTTTTCCTGCTACTGGCAGAGGGTCGGACTCAATGATCCTTTGAGGTCTCTTCCAACCCTGGCATCTTTGAATCTATGAATCTATGAATCAGCTGGTTGTTCAGTCCAGTTCCAAAAGTTTTAGTGAAAGAAAGAAATATGAATCTAAAATAACAGACTCAAAGTGTAGATAGATGCCTATCATCAATAATGGTATATCTGTCATTGTAAGCTTGGGAAGGTTGGGGAACGAAGAATCTGAGGAGTCAACCAACCAGGGTTCAGTGACCTTGGTGAACCAGAGTTCAGTGATTCATCCTCCCAAACATAAGTATGTCTTTGCATTCCCATTGCCCAATCTGAATGCCCGCTAAACTTACATTAACTTTCCAATAAAGTGATTCTCTTGAGAAGAAGAATGCTTTCTCTTACTTCTAAAGTCCTGCCATATCAAATAAGTTCCCTTTGTCCTAAGGTGTGGATAGAGGTCTTCTGTTCAGGGAGGTGAAATGATTGGAAGATCTGGAAGTAACAGTTTCTCGCTTTCCTGTCTGTAAAATAGGACCGTGGCCATGAGATAAATATATGAATAGTCCTCAGAAGCACTCAGATATTACGATAATATATGTTCCCAACACAAACGGAGAGATCTCATTATAGTAGAATTTTTTTTATTTTTTTTTAATTCCAAAGACTACTTGCAGGGAACCATGTAGCAGCCATCTATCGCCTCCCTGCCACTATTTATTCTGTGTACATTAGGCACATGTCACACTGTTTGTTCTGACCCAAAGGTTTTACTGATGATACATAACTTTTGTAATATCATGTGATTAAAAATAGGACTATTAATTTAAATAAAAAAAAATATTGTTTTTAAAAGTATGATAAGGCACAGGAATGTAGAATTAATAATCTTTTTGAATACGGCTGGAAACAGTATAATTAAAATGAGGTACATTTGCATTTTTTTCCACCGTTTTTTTTCTATATGCAGTTTCCTGGAATGTAGTGCTACAACTGGAGTCAGGAAAAAAAAAAGGATTTGGAGAAGTTTTCACAATTTGAGCCCCACACTAAAACATCTTTTCTCTGTAAGCCTTTTGTTTATAAGGGAAAGGGTGTGTTTTGAATTCATATAGTGTAGCCTATTTTTAACAATGTAGAGAAAGACTGGAGAGACTTTGTAGAGCTGGAATTATTTTGCCTCTAGCCGGACTCCTCTTAAGTCCTTCCTAGCAAGCTGGAAATCATCCATGCAGGATGTAGTGACCACTGAAGTTGCAGAATCAGCATTTTGGGGGGTCCAGGAAAGTCATCATCAGGAGTATTTTTAGGCCAAAGCTTCTATGGACGTTATACCACATTTCCTGCAGTCATCCATGATGCTCTTCTAAGCGCCCTATAGGTGGGCACTGGATCTTCCTCAAAGGGCATGCACAGAAATTCATGAAATTTTAGAATACAATGGGAAATAAACTTGTTTAAGTGGTGGGACCCCACTAAGATCCCTGGAAATCAGTAGAGTGGTGCATTGGCCAAATGAGGGGCCAGGGAATGGGCTCCAAGAAAATATCATTCAGATTGTACCCAAAGGTCTGTGCATGTCCCTGTACTCACAGAGATGCACGGGGAGGCCTAAAGAGACAACCAGATAAGAAGGGATGGCAAAATAAATCCTAAACCCGTGGCACTGCACAGACCTTATGGGGCATTGGGGGTGTAATAACCCCAACTGCAGGGGTGAGGTCTAGGTCTGAAGGGGAAATGCCAGGGGCAGGGTGAAATGTGAACCTCTGCAGGAGGCTTGTGAAGAAGAGGAAGAGCTCCATTTTGGCAAGAGTCTCTCCTGCACACATCCTCCGGCCTGCAAGGAAAAGAACACCACTTTAAACGTAAGATAGAACATGTGCTACAGATTTGCTTCTCTTCTCAGGTAGTGGTCCCATTAAGCTAGAACCTGGCCACCTTTTTCTGCCTTGTTTCTGGAGATGTAACAGACATCCATTATTAAAAATAAATAAATGAATTTTATTATTTTAAAACATTTAAATGAGAGAAAATATTTCCTTCACAGAGGAAAGCTTGACTTTGAAACCACAGATGCATTTTTTTTGTTTTCTTTCAATAACCATCCCTGTGTACCTACCCTGGAAGATATTTATGGCAAAATGGTGTGAATGTCTGAAATATTTTGTTAAAATTAGGAGATATTTTCCTACATGTGGCATTGCCACACCCTTCCTTTTGTTTTTCCATTGGTAGCTTTTGGACCAGAAGCCTCTTGTTTGTATTGAATGGCTTAGTGAACGGTGATCTTTTTTAAATCAAACATTTAAATCTGAATTTAATTTGGGATCACTTTAATTGTTGAAAAGACAGTGAAACAAATAGCAATTCAGGAATTTTTCTTTGAAACATTAAAAATACTGTCCAAATCTGCTTTCAAGACTTTTGATTTTTTTTTTTTTTTTTTATCATTTTTGTTCTCTATCATGGCCAAAATCAAAACCTAGTCCCTAGGTGTTGATTTTGGCCATGGTAGAGAACAAAAATGATAAAAAAAAAAATGTCCAGATCACACATCCCTCAACAACAGTGGATTTATACATTAATGGGGAAAAAAGTTGAATCCAATGCAAATGTTAATCCTATATAAGGGACAATAGGGAGGTAGGAGGGTTAAAATGAATAGAACCACAAGCTGAAATTATAGGATGTTGAAACTGTAAGATCTTATCAGTAATTCTCTATCCAACACAATGTTAAATATAAAACAGCAGGTACCTGCTGAGAATGGCATGAAGGCCTCCTTCTTTACAAACTTCCCTTCAGAGTCAAGAAAATGCTCAGGATAGAAATCATCTGGCTTCTCCCACTGAGATATGTCTCGCAGCACAGAGCCCAGGAAGGGGATGATGTAAGTTCCCTGAAAATCACATTTGTGGAATTATTGCTGGAACAAATATGGTTCCTCGGTATCATACAATCAGAGAATATCAGGTTGGACTTCAGGAGGTCATATGGTCCAATCACCTGCTCAAAGCAGGACCAGTCCCAACTATATCATCGCAACTAAGGCTTTGTCTTCCTGGGTCTTAAAAACCTCTAAGGATGGAGATTCCACCACCTCTCTGGGTAACCTGTTCCAGTGCTTTACTGCCCTCCTAGTGAGAAAGTTTTTCCTAATATCTAACCTAAACTTCCCTTGCTGATTTCCACTGTCTTCCATTGGGTTATCTCCAATTTGTCCACCTCCCTTCTGTAGGGGAGGGAGGGGAGAGGGACAAAACTGGATACATTACTCCAGATATGGCCCCAACAGTTCCAAATAGAGAGGAAGAATCACTTCCCTCTGATCTGCTTGCAATCCTCCTACTAATGCAGCTAAGTATGCCGTTAGCCTTCTGGGCAACAAGGGCACACTGTTGGCTCATATTCAGTTTATTGACCACTGTAACTCCCAAGTCCTTTTCTGCAGAGCCGCTTCTTAGCCAAGTGACCCCAGTCTGGACTGATGCATGAGATTGTTCCATCCTAAGGTCAGGACTTTGTACTTATCTTTATTGAACCTCATGAGATTTTTTTGGTCCAATCCTCCAATTTGTCAAGTCTTTCGGAATCCTAGCCCTACCCTCCAGTGTACCTACTACTCCCCCCAGCTTGGTGTCATCTTCAAATGGTTCATTTATCCAGTCTGTGCTTCCTATAGCTGGCTTGTAAGAATATTGTGGGAGACTATATCAAGAGCCTTGCTAAAGTCAATATGTAAGAGGAAAGGCCCTCGGGATGAAGTAAACCTCAGGGGTGATAATTGCCCTTCACTTACCTCAGGTGGGAGAAGGAGTGCAGGCGGAGCCCAGAGCACTGTGCCATGCTCTGCAGTGAGTAGTCCATTGAGATTAGCTGCTGGGGAGCACAGAGGAGTACTTCCAGCCCCGGAGAGGGGTTGCCAGGGAGAGACCACAGCATTCTGGTAAAAGAGATGCTGGAGGACTCTCCTGTTGGCACCAGCTTGCAGCCAACAGTGTGAAAAGGGTGCATGACAAGATGCATGGGTGGTCAGAGGGCCACTAACTAACTGGAGACTGAAGCCAGATGACTGGGGCAGCATGCCTGGAGTAAATTCCTGAGGATATGGGAGTCTGTGGCATAGGAATCTGACCCTTCTGGCACCCTGGGGGTGGTGCACTAAAGCCCACCAGTGGCAGTTGCTTTTGATTTAATTGAGTTTTTGGTTGTTTTGGGAGGGAGGGAGAGAGAGAGAGAGAAAGAGAGAGAGAGGGAAGTGACCCTGAAGAAATGCATGTTGATTTACCTGATTTCTGGTTGCTTGGGAACTTTTAATATAAAAATTGATAACAGGGTGGGGTGGAGATTGATCTCAAAGAAGTACACTGTCATGGGGTGGAGTCTCTAGAGATGGCTGTGATGTCCCTAGGGCCCTGTGACCATGCCAGCTTCGCGCTGTGGGTGCCTTTTAGTCTTGCTTGCCATGCTTTGTTGGCTAAGATAGTAGATAGTAGGTAGGGAGGCTGCACTCAAGTGGCTATGTAGGCATGGTCCTCATGGACCCCACTAAACCCTGAGGGTTTTTAGACCCTTTGCTGGTTCCCATTGTAAGCAGGTGCCTCGCGAGACACCCCAAGACTTATGGGCTAGATGTGTGGCTCCAAAACCATCCCCTTACTATGCCCCGTGCCTTGCAGATGGTATTTAGACATCGTCTCTAGAGATGAGGCCTCAGTTTAGTTTGGTCTCTTGTTGTCACTGGGCCCTTAGCCTCAGTAGCTGCACCCTCTGGTGCTGGGGTCTTGTAATCCCCTGTTGCTGTGCCCTTTGGTGCTGGGGCTCTGCAGGGTAGTGTGCCGCAGTGAGGCCTCCTCCCCCCAATAGCCTCAGTCTGGTCCATCAGATTAAACAACAACAAAAATATGAGGCCCTGGGCTATAACCTAACAATAATAATGCCAATGACACTGGAGGCCACACTCTGCACCTTTAAGAGGGCCAATTTCTCCTTCAACGATGTGTGCCTCCTAGCCTTAGGCACTTTAGGAGCTCCTAGATCCTGTTAGTCTTACCAGCAGCTGGACAGGCAGCCAAGCATCTCAGTGGAGCTTTTATGCATGAACTCCTTCTTGTCTGAATTCTGCCAGAGAACTGACCAGAACCAGAACCTCCAGAACCAGCCCTGCATTTCATATGTGCCCAGGGCCCTGCCTTCTTCTAGCCAGCTGACCGGGTGCAGGTGTAGGCTAATTCCCTCACTAGCCTACTGCCACAGCAACCTGCACTTGTGGGGTTCCTGCTTGGCTCCTAGGGCCCTCTCTCTAGGCAGTTTCTGCCCTTAAAGGAGCAGGCACACCTTAGTGCCCTTTGACAAACATGTATACTGAGTGATTTTGTGTCTGTTTGTGACTGCTAAGAAACAAATTGAGGAGGGTTTAACCATGAAGGGAGAAAGGAACTGCAATAAATGTACCATATGAAAGGCATAAGGAATTACTGAATGTGGGAAGGGACACTCAGTGACACGATCCATGAATTAGGCAAACTGACTTAAGTTGCCTTAATCATGGAAGACGGTTAGTAAATTAATTAAAGTAAAGCAAGCTTTGGGTGGACAATGGTGTAGAATAGGCCTGCTCTGCTGATTTGACTGTCAGGGAATCAATTTGTAGGGCCTGATCCATGCAGAAAGAATCAGTCTAGGAGAGGCCTTCAAATTGGCAGCTGGGAGCCAGTTCCCTAAAGAAGAAGTCAAAGCAACATTGGGGAAGTGGTAAGGGTGGAGTGTAGGGGAGGTGGAGGCCCATGAATGAATTCCTCCAAAAGGCCCAGACTTATCACTCAGTGGAACAAGCTCCCTAACTAGAATAAGATCAGAGTCATGGCATGTGAGAAAAAAATAACACCAGAGAGTGGATGGGGGATAGTGTTGACCCCTTCCTATCCTAATGTAATTTGCTGGGAAGATGCCAGGCTGGAGAGGGCCCAGGCATTATAGCTCCTACCCGTGACACCAGGTATATCATATCTATTGCTCTCCCTGCATCCAGAGAGCCAGTTATCTCATCATAGAAAGCAATCAGGGTATTCAGGCATGGCTTGCTCTCAATGAATCCATGCTGACTCTTCCTAACAATCTTCTTCTTTTCCAAATGCTTATAAATGGATTGCTCCTACTTCCCTTTCTTAAAAATGGGCACTATATTTGCCCTTTTTCAGTCACTGGGACCTTTCCCAATTGCCATAAGATTTCAAAGATAATGCTCTATAATCACATCAGCCAACCCTCTCAGCACCCTTGGATGCATCCCATCAGCCCCAAGGACTTGTACACACCCAGCTTTCCTAAATAGTCCCTAACCTGTTTTTGCACCACTGAGGGCTGCTCACATTCTCCCCAAACTGTGCTGCCAGGTGCAGTCATCTGGGAGCTGACCTTCCCTTTGAAGACTAAGGTAAAAAAGACATTGAGCACTTCAGCCTTTTCTACATCATCTGTCACTAGCTTGCTGTCACTTTCCCTGATCTTCCTCTTGTTGGTGACATACTTATAGAAACCCTTCTTGTTACCCTCCATGTCCCTTGTTAGCTGCAACTCCAATTGCACTTTGGTATGTCTGATTTCATCCCTGCATGCCCAAGAAGTACTCTTATACTCCTCCCATGTCATTTGTCCAAGTATCCACTTCTTGTAAGGTTCTCTTTTGCATTTTTGCTCATTGAAGGGTTCTCTGATAAACTAAGCTGGACTTCTGCCATACTTGCTTGTCTGCCTGTGGATCGGGATAGTTCATTCCTGTGACCTCAGTAAGGTTTCTTTAAAATACTACCAGCTCTCCTGGACTCCTCTCCCTATCATACTGGCCTCCCAGGGGATCTTGCCCATCAGTTCCCTGAGTGGGTTTAAGTCTGCTTTTCTAAACTTCAGGGTCCTTATTCTGATGCTTTCCTTTCTTCCTTTCCTCAGGACACTGAACTCAATCATGTCATGGTCACCATTGCCCAAATTGACATCCATTTCTATATTCTCCACTTTGACCACTATGGTAATAGGCATTGACAAGTATAGCAATAAATCTTGATATTAGCACTGTTGCAAATACTACCATATCATTTTTGATTAATTCTAATTTAATAGCAAGCAACTAAGGAAGGAGCCTAAAAGCAGATGGGGTAACTGGACACTTGAAAACCCTGGGTGCATCTACACATTATCTGGAGTCACCTTCTCCCAGGCACATCAACTACATGTGCATGCAGGACCACAACACTTGGAGACAGGGCAAATCAGCCTCAATCTGGCAGAGAGTACAGGGGTCCGGGATCAGCCCTGGGTTCCAGGTGGTGGTGGCAGAGAGTACAGGGGTCCAGGATCAGCCCTGGGATCCAGGTGGTGTTGGCAGGTGATGGAGGATCTGGCTGAGACAGGAGAGTGACAAATGTGTTGGCTAGGCAGCTGGCAGCTCTTGCACTTTAGCACCCTCATGCCCCAGCCAGCCCTGGCTACTCTCTACATCTGTGTTTCATCACATTTAATTAATCTGCCATAAGATAGAACTGCCCCCAATGGTGCTATTTTATGGCAGAGTTAATTCATTTACTGTGCCCTAATACTGGCTCACATGTAGACAGTTATGCTTTACTGTGTAGCTAATTAGTTGACTTCACAGTACAGTGCATGTGTAGATGCACCCTCCCAAGTAGCATGATCCTTGTGGCAGGGTATGAAACTGCTCTGCTGGTGGCAAGGCAGTGGGTGCTGTTTTTGAAGCACTACTAGACCTGGCACCTGGGGCTACTGCCCCGGTCACCCTTCTTTTGTTTCATAACTGCCTAAAGGGGTAGGTATCACAAAGGAAAACAGTCACTGAAGGTGCTCACCTTTGGGATGAAGTAGCCTTTGAAAGTGACATCCATGGTGGTTGCATGAGGCAAGTTCAATGGTGAAATATTTGCAAACCTCTGCATTTCATGGATAACTGCATCTGTGTAGGGCATTTTAGCTCGGTGTTCGATACGTGGTGGGTTTGATCCTACAACTCTGTCTATCTCATCATGGACTTTTTCTGTTAAAAACCATAAATGATGAAAAGGAGACCAGCATTTAAGGTTTCTGATAAAAAAATGTACAGAACCACTTCTTAAAGCTATATGAAAAATGCTCAGGTGCTTCTTGCTTTCCAGAAAGAATGGCATGCTGGCAATTTTAGGCATTATGACATTTGCTTGGGAGTACCCAAACAGAATGGAGAGCTTCTAAAAACACACAAACAATCCACTTTATTTTCACTCATTAAACCTACTCAATACAGTGCCAACTAATAATGGCACTAATAATAAGGACACCTACTGAACAAGAAGGAACAATTAGTGACAGGGGGGACAAGGCTGAGCTATTCCATTAGATTTTTTGCCTCAGTGTTCCTGAACAGGGCTCAAGATAAGCCTCCAAATGGGTTCTTAGATGGGCATCAGAAGGACACCAGCCTACCAACTGTAGATGCTGACTTGGTGCAGAGTCACTTGGATGGACTGGAGGTGTTCAAGTCAGCAGGCCCAGATGAAATACATCTGAGAGTACTGAAGGCCAGTGTCATAGCAGAACCACTGGCACGTCTGTTTGAGCACTTGTAGTGCTCTGGTCAGGTCCCAGAGTCCTGGAAAAGGGCCAGTGTGGTCCCTATTTTCAAGAAGGGGAGGAAGGAAGATCCCAGTAATTATAGGCCAGTCAATCTCACCTCCATCTTTGGAAAGGTCTTTGAAAAGATTATGAAGGATCATATTTGTGGGAGTGCAGTGGGAAAAATAATGCAGCAGGGAAACCAGCATGGATTTGTAGCAGGTAGATGAGCCTGACCAATCTAATTTCGTTTTATGAAAGGGTCACAAAATGCTTAGACGCAGAAGTAGAGGTAGATGTCATTTTCTTGGACTTTAGCAAGGCCTTCAATACGGTATCTCATCCCATTCTCATATATATATTAAGAGGCTGTGACATAGATGTTTACATGGTCTGGTGGGTGTCAAATTGGCTTAGCGGTCACACCCAGAGAGTGGTAGTAGATTGGCCGGTATTGACCTGGAAGGATGTGGGTAGAGGGGTCCCACAGGGTTTTGTTCTTGGACCTGGACTCTTCAATATCTTCATCAGTGACTTGGATATGGGTGTGAAGTGTACTCTGTCCAAGTTTGCAGATGATACTAAATTGTGGGGTGAAGTGCACACTCTGGAGGGTAGGGAACGACTGGAGGCAGACCTGAACATGTTAGAAAAGTGGGCAGTACACAATAGGATGCAGGACAACAAGGACAAGTGCAGAGTGCTGCATCTAGAGTGCAAAAATATCCAGCACACCTACTCACTGGGAAGTGAGCCTCTCAGCAGAACAGAAGCTGAAAGGGATCTCAGAATCATAGTGGACTCTAAGATGAACATGAGTTGTCAGTGTGATGAAATCATCAGCAAAGCTAACCACACTTTATCATGCATCAGCAGATGCATGACAAATAGATCCAAGGAGGCGGTACTTCCCCTCTATGCGGCTTTGGTCAGACCACAGTTGGAGTACCAGATCCAGTTTTGGGCACAGTACTTCAAGAAGGATGTTTATAGACTTGAGAGGGTCCAGAGGAGGGCCACTCATATGGTCAGGGGCTTACAGGACAAGCCCTATGAGGAGAGACTGAGGGGACCACAACCTCTTCAGCCTCTGCAAGAGAAGGCTGAGAGATGATCTTGTGGCCAGCTACAAATTCATTAGGGGGAAGCAGCAAGGGATCAGAGATGCACTGTTCACCAGGGCGCCTCTTGGGGTAACAAGGAACAATGGTCACAAACTGACAGAGGGCAGATTTAAGCTAGATATCAGGAAAAACTTCTTCGTGGTAAAGGTGGCCAAAATTTGGAATGGGCTTCCAAGGGAGGTAGTGCTATCCCCTACCTTGGGGGTCTTTAGGAGAAGGCTGGACAGGCATCTGGCTGGGGTCATCTGACCCCAACGCTCTTTCCTGCCTAGGAAAGGGGTCGGACTTATAGTGTCATAGTTTCATAGTTGGTGGGGTCAGAAGGGACCTGAGCAGATCATCAAGTCCGACCCCTGCCATGGGCAGGAAAGAATGCTGGGGTCAAACAACCCCGGCAAGGTGTCTATCGAGCATCATTTTGAAGACCCTTCCCTTGGAAGTTGGTTCCAGATCCTAGCCGCCCTGAATGTGAAGTAGTGCCTCCTGATGTCTAGCCTGAATCTACTCTCCGTGAACTTATGACCATTTTTCCTTGTTACTCCCAGTAGTGCTTGGGGGAACAGGGACTCTCCCATTGCCTAATGGTCTCCCTTGGCCAGTTTATAGACAGCTACCAGATCCCCTCTCAGCCTTCTCTTGTGGAGGCTGAACAGGTTCAGGTCCCATAGCCTTTCCTTGTAGGGTCTGCCCTGCTGCCCCCTGATCATGCGGGTGGCCCTCCTCTGGACCCTCTCCATGCTGTCCACATCCCTCCTGAAGTGTGGCATCCAGAGCTGGACGCAGTTCTCCAACTGTGGCCTGATCAATGTCATATAGAGGGGGAGGATCACCTCCTTGGACCTACTCATGTTGCATCTGTGGATGCATGACAAGGTGCAGTTGGCGTTCCTGACCGCGTCCCCACATTGGCAGCCCATGTTCATCTTGGAATCAATAATGACTCCAAGATCCTTTTCTGCTTCTGTGCTGATGAGAAGGGAGTTCCCGAGTCTGTAGATATGCTGCTGGTTCTTTCTCCCTAGGTGCAGTACCCTGCACTTGTTGGTATTGAAACCCATCTTATTCTCATCCACCCACCACTGTAACCTGTCCAGATCCAATTGCAGCCTGTCCCTCCCTTCTAGAATGCCCACTTCCCCCCACATCTTAGTGTCATCTCCAAATCTGAACAAGGTGCTTTTCACCCCCTCGTTCAAGTCACTGATGAAGATATTGAACACTGCAGGCCTGAGGACCAAGCCCTGGAGGATCCCACTTCCCACATCCCTCCAGGTCAAAAATGACCTGTCCCCCATCACTCTCTGGGTGTGGCCCTCCAGCCAATTTGTGACCCATGTGACTGTGTAGGCATCAAGACCACAATCTCCTAATTTTTTTTTAACAAGAATGGGATGAGAGACGGTGTCGAAGGCCTTCCTAAAGTCCAGAAAGACTATGTCCACCGTAACACCTGCATCCAAGGATTTTGTGACCTGGTCATAGAAGGCCACCAGGTTGGTCCGACAGAACCTGCCTCTAATGAAGCCATGTTGTTGCCCCTAAGCATACACTCCCCTGCTTGCCCCTCGCAGATGTGCACCTGGATATTTTTTTCAAAGAGCTTCCCCAGCTCTGAGGTAAGACTAAGAGGCCTATAATTTCCTGGGTCCTCCTTCCTCTCTTTTTTGAAAATGGGGACCACATTGGCTTTTTCCCAGTCCTCTGGCACCTGGCCAGAGCACCACGAGTGCTCTTAAAGCTGTGCCAGGGGTCCCGCAACGATCTTTGCTAATTCCCTCAGCACTGTGGGGTGGAGATCATAAGGAGCTGCTGATTTGACCACATCCAATCCCACCAGAAGTTCCCTGACTATGTCTTCTGTGACCCTGGGCCTGGCTGCTCCTCCCCTGGGACCATTGGGGATCCCTGTGGAGGGAATGACTTCGTCCCGACTGAATGATCCATTGACATCCCTTCCGACCCTAGCATCTATGAGTCTATTAATATGCATTAATTTTGAAAGAGCTGGCTGGAGGAACTTTGTATGCCCACAGCATTCTAGAATATGGAGTTCTATCAATATCAGCATGGTTTGCAAATTTTGTTTGATTTTGCTAATATTTTTGTTTTGGAAGAAAACAAGAGTAAAAAATTGGACAATGGTACTACATTCCACTTCAATTTTTTTGTAACATTTTGATTTTGTATGTTGAAATTGCTTTTTTAAATTTGTGCTTTTATAATTTGTAAGGTCATACAGCATAAAAAATGAAAACTGAAAAAGAATCATTGTAATACTCTTAAATTAAAATGTTTGGCCAAATAAACAAATACTTTTGTGGTTGAAAGAGATGAAGAGAAATGAAACACAGAAGAGAAATGACAAATGGATGGGAATATGCAACAGAAGCAGCAATTAAACCTTTGCTGTTATGGAGCCAAATTCAGTACATCATTGAGCAGCGTTCGACCTTAGCCTTTGATAAAGCAGGAGTAATTCTACTGAAGTCAGTTGTTGTGAACACACTACTGGGGGCTACCAAGTAAGAAGACCTCATTAAAATAAGGGAAAACACAGGGGAATGCTAAACAGGAGTCACTGAGGGTTTTTTAAATTACATTTTCTTTCTCATTCCTTTATGTCCATCTTTTTTTACTGTAGTAATAGGAGAGATCTTGGGTGGTCATCAAGTTTGAAGGAAGCTAAATACCAAGGGTGAGTGTTACACATCTCGTGTAGCAGTCCCTGCTGGACATTCAGTCTGCTCAGGCTAATATCTTGCTACACTAATTGGTCCACTCCTAACCTCATGTGTACCAGATGATGGTGCTTCTAAGTTAGGAGGTATATTATGTAGAGCAGTTCACTCTATTAAAGTGCAACACTGCCTTGCCCAGGAACTGGCAGTATTGACATGGCCTTGGACCCTTTATTTCTGATTTAATAGGTGGAGGAACACATAGACGGAGAGAAAAAGAATGAACCATATACACATTTTCTGGCCTCATTTTCTTCACTGCTCTGCCATTTGCTTTGGGATGGGGTTGTCCAAGATCCTTCCCCACAGCTGAATTATGGGGTATTTCCATCTTACCTTGTCATCACTGACCTTGGCTGGACCCAGAGGTAAACAGCACCCCCAACACAAAAGTCTGTCTCTGCTTCTGTGGCTTTGTAAACATCCCCTGGGTTATAAATCCCCTTCCAATGCCTGGCTTCTTTGTTCTGCACCTGGTATTTTCCCACTTTCCAATTTGACTCTTATACACGGTCTTTAGATCACCTTTTGTCCCTAGGTGTTTCTACTTTAATTGGATGGGGTTAAGATTTAATGAGTCATTGTTGTCCCTGGTGGTGTTGAGAAACCATGACTTTATCAGCAGGATGGGTATGTTTTCCCATACAGGCAATTCAAAATTGCAATAATTCCATAAGCACAACTCCATGACACCGAGTCTAATTCAGGCGTTGTATATAGACAGATATTCTGTTCCCAGTGACACTCATTTCAGATCTCATGACTTCTGCTTTTCCAAGACAGGATTCTGATGGAAATTCAAAGCTTTTCCATTGATAGGAATACAGTTTCTCTAATTTTACAGAAGAGTACCCAGTAGGGCTATGTAAAATGGCTATGTTTCATTTTGGTTTTGGTTTCAGCCATTTTGGAGGACCGGGATTCATTTTGGTGTTTCAGATCACTATTTTATTTTGATTCAGCCAAATCTGTTTCAGAGTTTTAGCACTGATTTGGAGATTCAGATCAGCTAGGGAGAGGCAGGCACAGCTGGGCAGCTGCAGGTTCTCCCATGGCTTCTCCCACTGTGCCTGCTCTTCCCCAGGTGGGGGGAGACATGGAAGAAGTCCCCATGGCTGCACTGCCCTGTCCCATCACCCGCCCAGCCCTAGCCTCCCAGCACTTTCCCTTTCATCCCTGGTTACTAGGGCTGTGCAAAATTTCAGCAGCTGCTTCATTTCAGAGGGGGCTGTGCCAGACTATTTCTGGGGGGTGCCCTTGAAACATCTGAATCATTTCCAAAATATTTCAGATGGTTCCTTTCATTATGGAGGTGTTTCAGAGCCTTCCGTTTCATTTTGGATTTGGTGTTTCAGGTGGCAACATGGGCCAAAACACCTCCAAAATGAAACAGCTGCTGAAATTTCGCACAGCCCTAGTAACCAGGGATGGAAGGGAAGGAAGAATATAACACAGATGCCCTGCATGAAGTGATACTACACATCCCTGTCTGTGCCTGACTCACAGATCTGTTCAAACTGTAGAGGTGACTTCAGGTCTGAAGGTTCCAGTTCAATACCCGATGGTGGCTATCAGCCACTATCATGACCATTATATATCACTTACGTTGAATTTTGGGGTACTTCATCATTAGGAAGAGGCCCCAACGTAACGTGGTGGAAGTGGTCTCCATGCCAGCAACAAACAAATTGAACACAAGATTTTTTAAATTGTCATTATGAAAATATTTCTTCGTGACATTTTTCTCCTGAAAAAAAAATAAATTAAATTAAATGATCTCCAATGGGAAGTTGCAGCTTAACAAACGTATAAATATTTACTAAATAATTAAGGCCAAGTTTGACTAAGTTTAGGCTGTTTCTCCAGCTGCAGTCACAAACTGCTTCAATGTTAACAATGTAAACATTCTCTACCAGGGAAATTTATGTCTTTAATAGCACAATAATTGAAAGACTTTGCAAGGCTGAACCAGTCATCAGAAAATTCTTGGCAAAGTAATTTGTGTGGTCAAAATGATGTGTAAAGATACTTAATAGCAAAAAAATGACACATTTTTTACTAATTTGAAGATTGGATGGCCAATGGTTGCTTCTCCTGAAAAATTTTCAGTCATTATTTTCTTTTTTTTCTCCATGTGTTTGCATCTCTTGGCTCTCCTTTGCTAATTACTTAGATTTTAAACTTGAGGAAATTTAATGTTTTGTTTTTTTTTTCTGTTTTTTCCCCCCCACTAACAAAACCTAGTGAAGTAAGGTCCTAGCACCCAATTAGCTACTGTTTGTAATGGTTATGGTAATACCAATTGATACTAGCAATGGGAGGAGAAAAAATTTAATAAGATAACAATTTCTAATTGATCATAATTGACAAAAATAGTTCAAATTTGGAATCTCTCTAGATTCATCCTTTAAGCATAGCTTTTAGAAGAGCAAGATTCACATTATAGAATGAATGAACACATTTCTGGAAATTGAAATTAACCCAGAAACACTCTACTAGCAACAAGAGAGACTGGGCTCGAATCCATGAGATCTGCATGTGTCAGGCCTTATGCCACTGAAATCAACAGAGCCATGCCAATCTTCTTGTAAGATTGGGATGAGATCTGTCAGGTTTAATGATCAAAGTGGTATGGATTACACATCATCCCTGCCTTTAATTAAAAGAGTTGCATCAAGGAATTATGGTATTTTATGGAATCATGCAGCATAAGCAACAGCTTTATGCATGCTGGTCCCTGTAACCTGACAGCTCTGTTTCAATGGTGTTTATGCTACCTCAACCATGCTTCAATTCTCTTGGATTCTGCTCCCCCAAACTGGAGAACTGATGGAGAATTGGGGAGCCAGGCAGCTGGACTGACTGCCTGAGAGAGAGCTGGGGAGCCGAGCAGTGGCAGGGGACCTTGAGTGAGATGGATAATCATGGTGGACCTGTGGCTGAGATGGGCAGCTGAGGAAGAGCCATAACAGAGCAGGTAGCCATGAAGGACCTGCAAGGGAGATGGAAAGTCATGGGAGAATTGCTGAGGAGACTTTGGGGGAGTGTGGAGCCATGGAAGATCCATACAAAAGCCACTGGAGAGCCAGACAGCTGTGGGGCAGACTTGCGAGCTCCCAGCCATGCCCTACTAGTATAGTTGGAGATGGTCCTGCTTTGAGCAGGGGGTTGGACAAGTGGAGGTCCCTTCCAAGCCTAATTTTCTTTGATTCTATGATTGCAAACTTGTCTGCCCTTTACGGCAGATCAGATCTGTGCAGCTCAGAGAAAGTATTATCCTTAATACCACATAACAGGCCACAGAGTTAGTACATGTGAATCGTAATGTCTGTCAGCACCCCTATTTATGTAATGCAGCTAGTTTGGTAGGTAGGTACTTTGCCAAAGCTAAAGTTCTATGCAATATGCTTTCAGTTTCAAGACAGGAGAAAGCAATGCACAAGCATGAAGAAGCTCTGAAGACTGATTTACCTCCTGCTGTTTTATGAGGAATACATCAATAAGACTTCGTTGATCATTTTTATCCAGTTTTTTGAGGTGTTTCATGAAAGTAGCCTGTGCAAAAGCATAAAACTCATCTCTGTTTTGAGTAATTGTCTTGTAAGCCTTCAGTAGGAATCCAAGTGCCGGGCATATATTATAGATCTAAAAATAAAAGAGATGGCAGAACATAGGTGGAAGTAGAGAAAACACTTAACCCTCCTAGTGGATTTGCCAATGGTCTGAAAGCAATTCAGAAAAGCAAATAAATGTTCTTATGCCTGGTTTCCAGACTGGCTATCAGGGGTGTGAGAAGCTCAAATGTGTTTGGAGTGGGGGTGGGATGTGAGCAGTTCAAAAGCCCTCACTTATACAGTGACTTTTTTATATATGGGAGCCATAGAGGAGAAGCAATAATTCTAGGCCTACTCTCGCCAGTCTGGGCATATCTACAAGTTGCCCTACGGTGACATTGTTACTGCACCATGCTTTAGTACTTCCTTTTGCAAGTACTTAAGCATGGCACAGTAACCACCGATACTAAGTTGTACACATGGCACATGGTTAATTTCCGCCCCTTCTTTACTGTAACGGCGCTTTAAAATGGAGGAGCGCACCACTATGGCGAAGTAGCTGCTGATCACATGTAGACTCACATGTAGACTCACATCACATCATATGGTGATGTAGCATATCACTACAGTGACACAGGGTACCGTTTATGTGTGCCCTCTGATGCTTACAAGTCCATTTCAGACACTGGATCATTCATCAAGCAGTTGAACACGTGAACTAAGAAGTAGAACATGTTTGTTTGATTGGAGTCTGGATAATGTGAAAGTATAATGTGAAGGTTTTATGAAAAGGTTCTACATACAATTTTGACAAAAATCGCAACTCCTTAGTAGCAGAGTAGTCGGCTCTGCTTCTTTCAGAGACTATTGTTTCCCTCGGTGTGACAGAGATGGATCTGCTCGTATATAATGCTGTGAGTACTGTAGAATACTATATTTATGTGTTACCTCGTTCTTGAGAGAAGCCATATAATTTATACTGGGATAATGGAATAAGCATTATTTACTACAGTTCCTGAATTCAGTTTAAGTGAACAAGAAGGAGCAAAGAAGCAACTCCTATACAGTTTCTCAGATAAGAGCATTTGATATGAGATGATTGTTAGCTTAAACAATATTATCTTCCCCATCAACCTGTGCTTTGCGAGGATGGGGGAGATCAAAATGAACCTAAACAGTTGGGAGCCCATAAAGTAGGATAGGGGTGGCCAGTGACCTCTCTAGGCCACTCCCATCAGTTCATTGTCCTGTCGAGGAAGAAAGCAGGAAAGAGCATATAGCCCCCTGAGTGGGAAAAATTCTTTGTTCCGTTCCCTTGTCCTCAGATTTTTTCTTGTACTTTAGTCAGTGACTATATAATGAGACCTTAATAACCAGTTCATGGAAGAAAGCACAAGATGCCAGGATCACAGCTGATCATCTTGTTCACTAGGATTTGAAGTCCTGCCCTTTCTCCCTTGCTGTTCTTCTAGCTCCACAAACAGCACAGTATCCATTAAGTGGGGGTTCAGTGTCAATAGGAAAGGTGCCCATCTCCATCTCCCCACATACCCCCAGCCCACACCCTCTCGCCATGTAGAGCTTGGGGTTAAGGCACATTCTTCCGAAGTAGGGTAGGAAGATTTGATTTTCCTCAGGCTGAGAAGAACTTGGAATCCAGGTATCTTGTTTCCTGGATTAGTGCTCTACTACTCACTATAACATTATGGATAAGGTAGGCAGCAGTGCCAGCACCCTGATATGCTTTCAGTTAGGTACAGCCGCCCAGAAGGGGACTCAGCACTCTGGATTCTGCATGGATACAAATGAAATGCCTAATGTCCAGCCCTAGATTCGATAACTAAGCTCCAGAAGTTCAAGCAGACCCATGTACCCAGTTTACTTCTGATGCTGCTCTGGAGTCATCCCCAGTATGTGCTCTTAAATATATTGGGTACCAGGGTCTTAAAGGAGGCTGCAGAGGGACCCCTTGGAGTAGCCACAGTGGCATGTTTTGGGGTTTGAAGTGTGCCAATGGGAGTGGGTGAGCTGTGATAGGGTGGGTGAGGGTACAGCAGGAACATTTGTCACATCGTGCTGCTTCCATGGCCTAGCCCTGCCAAAGTTATCTTCATTCACTGTGTAAGAAAGGTAGATGTCAAACTGTCTTTCTCAGGAATCACAATTCTGAGGTCAGGTGCCTCTTTTTTTTAGAGCTGTGATGCCTAAATCAGAGATGCCTCAGGGGCCAGTCTAGGTTTGGCCATTCATCTTTGTGTCTCATCTTTTCCTATTTTTAATGAGGAAAATAGTAGCTCACTGGGAATTTGTTAGAATAAATCTGTGAATACTTGGTGGATATCCAGCTTCTATGATGGTCTCTGCAGGGGCAGATTTCTAGATAGGTCTATGTATCATCCTTTCATTAGCGGCACTTTTTCTGATTAGGTGACATGATTTCATTATGTTGCATAGTGCAGAGTTATATGCGTGTATTTGAAAAGCAACATTAAAATGACCAAAAGTACCGAAATTGAGGGACTCCCAACAAGCCTGACAGTTTCATTTATCAAAGTTATGAGTCTTATGAATCGGGGGTCTTCATAGTCAAACCGCTCTCCGATTAGTATTGATACAATGATATTAGCGACTGCCCCATTCACTATTGTGCTGGTCTCAAAGGGCTTTCCTGGAAAAAATGGAAAACATTCAAATGGAAGAATAGATTATGCAAACATTATAATTAATTGTAAATTGTTATTATTATGAAAGTAGTTCATAGAGGCCCCAAACGTGATTGGGACACCATTGTGGTAGGCCTCATATGAACACCTCAGAAGAAATACCCCTTGCCCAAAGTCACAGATGAGGTCTTGGTGCAGCCAGGAACTCAGCCCTTGGGGTCTGGATTCTCACCCACAGCCTTAACTGCCGGTATAGTTATGGTTAAGCTGCCGTGTGTTGGCTATTCACCAGGCTGCTATGCTCAGACTAGGTGTTTGTAAGCTTCCCAGTGCCTGGCTAGGTTCCTGGAACTGTCTGTTTCTTTGGTCCATAGATTCACTTTCAGGACTCATAGTTTTTCTCTGGCCTCCCTGCTGGGAAGTGAGAGTCCACAGTCCATCTTCCTTTACATCCCCAAACTGATACTGAGCGCGTAAGAGATGCTAACAGATTGACCACATCTTCCACAGTGCTTCAGGTTGGTTTACAGTTGAACTATTTAGGACAGTTGATGCTATTGAAGACAGAGAGAGAAACTTTCTTCTCCCCAGCTCAAGTCCCTGAGAAGCCCTCTACTCATTTACTTTTGCAACACCTCTTCATTTTAACCTTAAGCATATCCACAAAAGTAGTGAAGATGGGGAGGACTCACCCATCTAGTGAATTAACATTTTTTTTGAAAAATTGGAAGGGTGGAATAGGATTGGACTTGCCCATGAAGTTGCCTTAGCACTACCTAGATTTCTAATGGATGGAATAAGAACTGGCCCCGAGATGGTGGAGGGGATTCTACATTCAACCATAAGAGCATACACATCTAAAGAGATCACCAAATCAAGCCAAATCCTCCACAACATGGTCTGTAATAGTATAACATCAGATTGCCATAATTTACAGCCATGGTAAAAAAGATGAGTCAGAAGTAAGAATGGGTGAGGCTGAGGAGAACTGTATACTGTGCCCCCTATTCACACGTATCATTCGGCCAAATGCAGTTAGGGTGACAGTCCAGTTGTCCCTCGTCATCTGAAGAAATTAATGCATATTCCAATAAAGTTATATGTTTTCTTTAATCTCAAACTGAGTAATATATTAGTAAAACTTTAATTTCTTTGTAAATGGAGAAAAAATATGTTGTGTTATACATGAAGGTACACCCATCTCTCTCCCCCCCCCCCCCTTTGCCTTTTCAGAATCCTAGATCAACCCATGAACAAAGGTGCTTGTTTCATTGGTATCTACTTCCTATTTCAATCACTCTGAACTGATGACAAGTTCTTACTAACAGAAGAATTATAGCTGAAGGGACATTTTTTCCCCGTTAATGTCACACTCCCATTCAAGATTTCTGGATTAGAGGGCCTGGGATATGATCTGGATCCCAAAGATTAGGGATGGAGCATGGAGCTCGTGTGTGTCCCTGCAGGCAGGGGAATGGAGCATGGAGAAGGACTGTGGTCACAAACATCCAATATTCTAAGTCTGGCTGGAAGAGAAAGAGAAATGATGCCCAAGAAAAGGAGAGAGCAATCACTGTTAAAAAAAAACCAAACAAAAAACAAAAAAAACAACTCTTGCTGCTTCATAAAATGCCTATTATTTCTCCTTCAAATAGTTGCTAAAAAAAGATGCCAGCAAAACCAATAGCCTTTCCTACCAAGATGGAAGTTTGACAAGAACATGAAAATGATCTTGTGCATCTCTCGGGGCATAAACTGATATTTTAGAGTTCTGTGAAGTTAAAAACCTTCCCACCTTTATAGGATTCCAACCTTTCTGTCAGATATTCACACTCTTCAACAATCCGGTCCTCTATAGCTCTTTTACCCATTCCAAAGTCTCGTAAAGTTGAGAGTGCAAATCTTCGCATTGCTTTCCAGTTTTCACCATGTGCAAAAGTAATACCTGAAGTGAAGGGAAGATTTCAAGTCAGACAAATAACGGAAATGATGAAAACATTTGGGCGGGGGGGGGGGGGGATGTTATGAAAGTATTTTTTGAAACTGTTCCTAGGGTTTTCACTGCAGTTATTTTGATTAGAATTTGAAATTATGATAAGAATTTTAATTGAAAGGCTTGGAGAACCTATGTCCTATGATGATAAATTAACCAAGTATTTAAAAGTCAAGCAGTCAAAATACTGAAAATAGTTTCTTGCTGATATCTTCATTTGCTAATCATTTTTGTAGTATTATACATTTGCTGAAAAGATTGACCGAAGTTCTTTAAGTTAGAATATACAAAACCATATTTACAGAGATTTACAATCACCCATCCAAGCAAAACTGTCCATAAAATTTTCAGCTGAAGGCTGGGTCAAAATTTCATCTGAAGGCTGGGAAAGTTGAGGCTCCAAGTGACATTAGTTACTTTCCTTATCCCCTCCATCACTTACACCAGTTTCATCCTTGAATAAGCCCATTGTCTTCCTTGAACTTACTCCCAGTTTACTAATTTACAAGGATATTGGACTGAATAAATGCACTACCATCCAAAATACGTACTGCTTCTAACAGGAAACTTTTCTGCTTCCTTGAGTCAGGTAAATTCATAAGTAAGAAGAAAACTAAGTCACCATATCCCCTTGTTAGTTCTTCAAATATTGGGACTTCAGCTCTCTCTGCAAAAGCATCTGCCTGGTTCATGAGAGCTTCCTTCACCGTCTTGTAGCCTGATAGCACCACCATTTTCTTCAAGCCCATCTGGATGCTGAAGACTGGGCCATAGGTTTTTGACAGCTTAAACAGGAACAAAATTAAAAGTATAGGAAGATGAATGTAAGTCAGAGATGGTTCAATCCTGTTATTCTGACTTGAGTATACATTAGGGAAAATTTTATTGTTTCCTAAGTGTGGAGAAAAAGAACCTACACTAATAGTCTGGATGGTACCAGGTCAATTATCAAGGATTACCTGGAAGGTACCAGGTCAGTTATCGAGCTAACTGTGTCTAAGCAGCATAATCTTTCCACCGGTTCCATTGGGCTATATGATGTATTAACATAGTTCCTGTTATAGTTTATAATCCCAGTCAACCAGAACACATCAGTAGAATAAAAATTGAACATTAGTTGATATCAACTGGGTGCAGCTTGGATGGGTATGGATAAGGGAAAAGGAACCAGTTGTTGCTTGCTGGGGTGGAGTTCAACCTATGGGACCCATGACACAACTTAGAGCAGTCTTGAGGTTGCTGTAAGGGACACTGGTTGGATTAGTTCACAGCCATACACATCGTATGTACTGGAGCATAGCAGCACTCCCCATTCATTTCTCTGCTCAATTTGTGCATGGGGCAGTGTTTCTCTGTTCAAGTCAGCTGCAGGCTCCTCCCTGGTGAACCCTATGCCATTAGCCCTACATCCAAGTTATCCTGGTTTTGTGTTTGAAGTCCCAACGAGTAGACGAAATGAGGGGCATGTGTGCATGACACCTTAAAGCAGGTTATATGGTTTTGCAACACTTTAATGGCATTGGTGTTTGCATGAGTCGGCAGTGTATTGTGCATTAATTCCAGTCACTGTAGCACATTTGGCAGCATAATTTGCCTTAAATAACTTTGGGGCCCAGCAAACTAAAACACCCCCAAGGAGTTTTCATTTGCTGCCCTACAGCCATGGAGTGAAGCACCAGGCTCCATGCGGCTCAGGGGCTGTGCAGACAGCCCATGTAGGCAGCCTGGCTGAAGCCTGGGAAGACAGGCTCCACTGAAAAAAACCCAAAAGATCAGGGAAGCCTGATCTGTTTTTTTTCCTCCCCTGGGGCAATCCTGCCTGCTTCCATGAGCTGTGTGAGCGCCCGGTCCTTCCCTCTGCAGCTGCGGTGCACACCAGGACGGGTGCCTGCAGGCTGGTGCCACCTGGGGGAAGGGACACCGCTGCTATGGAGGAAAGCACCAGGCCCCCCGCCTCCCTGCAGCCCAAGGACCACTTAACCTGCCAGCAGCTCACCCTCCCCTCCTCACTGCCAGAGAGGCAGGTAAGACATGGGTGTACATGACATGGGAATTTACCTCGGCCTAACTCGAAGTGGTGTTTTAAAAAACCCACTACTTCAATTTTGGGTGAAGTAAGCCCCCATTTTATCTACACACACCCCAGGTTACTATTTCTTTTGCTCTGTTCACCTCGGCTATTCAGATGAAATAGCCTTCACTACCTTTACCATTTAAAAGAGGCAGCAAGAAGCTTACTTTTCAGAGCTTTTCTTTAGGATTGAACATATTGCAATTGCATGTTCCCCATATATCTACTTACAAACCTGATTTCACAGGCCTGATTTGGCTAAACTTGAATTTGACATATTTGTACATGAGACATTTTTGCATACTTGAAAGCCAGTGTGCCTGACTGTCCTGAAAGATAAGTCCGTTTCACTGTTTGCACTTCATCTTGGAAAGGAGTTGCACAAACAAACACAAAATAATTATTCAACAGTAGCAGATGTACAGTTATTGTTCAATGATTCAAGATGAATATGCAATATATGCCATAGCACAGAACTAGTTACAATGATATAAAATCCAGAATAATTTTTTCTAGCATTGGTGCAGTTACTTCTGATTTATGCTGGGATAGCTGCAACCAGAATTTGGCAAAAGTCTTTTCTCAGGTCATTTTAAATGTTTGTATGGTATTTGAGTAGAAGGTTTCACCATATACTTATCTACATGGTAGGTATGGGACTGAATTTTTAACTGAATGAGCACATTGGGCCAAAATAATCTAGTGAAGGCAGGGGATATAATATGGTCTGGTTAATTTTGAAAAAAAAATGGAAGTATAATCTTGCCTGGTTAGACAGACGTGGCTGTACCTTTCTATTTTTTTTTTTTTTTAGGATACATGCATTTTGCAGGGGTTTTGTTCTATATAAACTCTACTGTGCTCTGAAAATGTGATGAGACATGGGACATGTGTCCCTGAGAGTGCCAGTGGTGCTATAGATACTGAACTAAATTTAGGTTTGCAGAAGTAATCAGAGTGGACTGGGAAAGGTCTTCTGTCTAAAGCCCCAGTCTGAAAGGAGAGACCAGTGAAACGGGGGTGTGTTTGAGAAGGCTATGGAGGGGTTAGAGGTGCAGCTGGCACCTATTTGGTGGCAGCAAGTGCTGCACTGTGTGTTGGGGGATACACACTACCCAAGGACGTTCACAAATCCCCAGTCAGTGTTAATGGCGGTGAAGGAAAATATTGTAGAAGGAAAAAGAAAACGGGCAAAAGAGGCTCGAAAGACCATTCAGAAAAAAAGATAATGAAAGTTTAGACAGTAACGTTGGGTTATAAGGAGCTGTAAAATAGTCAGTGTGTGGAGCTAAGTGGAGAGAACATGAACTTCTTCGGAGCTCGCAACAGCAGAACAGGTGAACTAATCGTACGCAAGGGGCACATCCAGACGAGTGTGCAGATGCACTTTGAGGTGCCTCAAAGGCTTTTGGGGAACCACAAAATGCCCATGGAGCATGCGAATGGGTTCTCCGCACTATATATTTGCAGTGTGGATGCAAAATTAGATACCAGGAACTCCTAGTACTGGTACTGAAACATGAGCCCTGCCCACCCGCTCCCAGCGATCATCCACCAAGCCTGCAACTGAGATGGTGACACCTGCCCCCCCACTCAACCATTGCTCTTGCAATGGTTGTCTCTGGCCTGCTTGAGACCAGTGGCAAGGGCATTGCTACTGTACCTTCACTACCTCAATTCTGTGTTTGAAGAGTGCCGTGAGTTCAGTGGCCATCTCAAGTGTGGCATACACCACTTCAGACAAGCCCCTAATATTAGGACTAAAACAAAGGTAGTGTCCAAAGGTAGAAGAGATGGATTTCCACGGGGAAATAAGATTTCCCTTAGACCCCTATTAGATGTCTTACCCTCTGTCCCTTGTGCAGTCTTGTGATAATAGAAACAGCTGGAAGATTTACCTTATGAAGAGTGCAGTAAGGTCTCTTCAGATCCATGATGTGTAGATTTCCAATGATGGGCATGGGCCATGGTCCGGGGGGGAAATCCTTATTAATGCTGCCATTTGGGAAATGCCTAATTTTCATAATAAACATAAAAATCAAGGCAAACAGCACAACTATTAGAATGGGACCAGTCCAAACCATTTCCCTTCAGCAGGGGTTTGACTGGGGATGTTAAAACGTAAGAGTTAAAAATAGTAGGGACTGCCTATTGGGAGAACCCTGGGTGCAACTTGAAGCCCACAGGCCACTGCATAAATGCTGTGTATAATGTAAGATTTAAACTTTCCTGGGATTGCAAAATAATTGAATCCCCTCCCATTTCGCTTTTTGATCAGCATTCAGGAGTGGGTATTTACTGCTATACAAACTCAGTGGGCTAATAGGTGGCTTTTCAAGCAAAGTTGTATAACAGGTTGGCAGAGACCTCTGTGGATCTCTCATCGACCTGGATGAAAGTCCATCACTCTGGTTAATAGGGAAGCCATTCACACAGCATTTTGTATGCAATGAATCATACTCCAAATCCAGTACAGATTTTTGGGCCTGTGTGGCAGCTCAGCCCTGAAGTTGCCAGACACAATCAAACAGAGACATAGGAAGCTGTGTGCGGGGTGTTCATGTGTGCTCTGTATTACCAAACCTTGGCTCCACTGGAGTCCATAAGCCTTTACCAGAGACTGCTGTGGGATTTCATGGTGCCTGTGATTGGGACAGGGCTATTCCTATTAAGGACGGTCAGCAGTATGGAGATGTGTCCATATGAGAAGGGATTAAATTGATTATGACTTCTCAAGTTAGAAAAAAGAGTCTTGAGGGAGGAGAAACAGAGGTAGGGCAGTATAGGTGGATATAGGTGTGAAGCAAGGCAGTGGGAAAGGGTTGGCAGGAGGTGGGGAAGTGGGAAGGTGTTTTGCATGGAGGTTGGTAAGCATGGTCAGGGTGGCCAGGAGGGTTTGCTCTTCTGGGAGATAGGCAGGAAATCAGGAATAGATGAGGTGGGGAGGAGTTTTAAATCTTTGGGGTGTCATTTTAATTGTGTATTGTTGTTTCTTATCTTGTGGGGTATTTCTCTTTTATTGTAAACCAATATTGTAGGGCAAGAAACAATATACATGATAATACTGATGTCATTGGGCTTTGCATTTAGGTCAAGCTTAAGTGTTTGTTCCCTTGCTTGTAAAGTCTGTGAGAGAGAGACTCCTTGATATGGTAGATACTGCTGCATACAATTGGGTAACACTTTTGTGGGGGGTTTTGAGATGCAGAGCACCACAAACGCAACTTTAATGAACCAGTATGTCAGCTGACTGAAAAAGAAGGGTTTTATACTTGTGAAATTCAGAAGGTTCACCATTGTGAAAATCTGGCTGCTTTGCTATTTGGCCTTGTCTTAACTCTGAGTTCAACTTTAGCTGCAGAGATTTCTATAACTTCCATAACATGGCAAAGAGGATCAAACTGACCTGAAGCAAAGACGATACAAAGGTTGGAGTTGTGTCTGGGAGGAAGCTGACTAGTCCAGATGCACAATGTATAAGTGTTGGGGAATCTGACTCAGGCAGTGGTCTCTCAGGGAACTCTCCCTATAATCTCAACGTTAATATTAATCTTAATTTTCCCCAGTAACATGGAGACTGGTGAGCTTTGAAAAGCATAAAAAACTCACTCAATATTCAAAAGAACTTCTGGGGATGTTTTAGAGAAAAGAAAAAGTGGTAGCCCTGTACTTGGGGAGAGCAAAATGTTACCATCACCTACAGTATTTCTTTTTCTTTCCTGTTTCTTTCCTTCCTACTGTGGTTTAGTACTCTACCTTGATCCTGTGCACCACTGGGGACCTCAGCTGGCAGCTCCTCCATGGTTATTGGTTCAAGCGCATCTCAGCTTTGAGTTTGAACACGTTAGGAAGAGAACATGAATCAGTTTGGGTCACACTAGGCCACTGAGGGGGTATTTGGGGGATCCGTGCCTCCTGGGGGATTTCTGGCACGCATTGCCCTCCAGCACGCTCCTCTGGTCTGTTTCCCCCTTGTCTTGCTGCTGTTCGCCATTTTTATTTTCGCCAGGCGGCGATTACTGCTGACGTCACTGGCCGGTCTCAATTGAATAAATATGTGGCTGACAAGCCGCGCGGGGTCCTCCTCCTGAACCCGCTTCATTTCAGCGCCTGCTGTGGATAAGTGTTTTTTTTTTCCTTATTTCACTTCTGCCATTTGTCGCCTCCCCCTCCTGTTCTCTCCTGTGACATAACCCCCTCCTCAAGTTGCCTTGGGGCAGTTTACTCCAGTGTGTTATCATCGTACCTGCTTTGTCTGATGCCGCCGTTTTTTCTTGTTTCTTGGCATTGTTTTCGGGTTCGTTGTTGCACCTGGATAAAAAAATTGGCTGTCACATTACCTGCCCCTGGTTGGTGTATTATTTGGAACTTGAAGGGTTGAAGGGCCAGAGCCCATCTCATAATGCGGGCATTGTCCAACTTTGCGGAGCTGAACCACTTGAGGGGTGCATGATCTGTTATCAACGTAAACTCCCTTCCCATTAGATAATACCTAAAATGTTCTACTACCCATCGTATTGCTAGACATTCTCGTTCTATAATGGCATACCTCATTTCTGAGGTAGTAATTTCCAGCTGACATATGCTATGGGTCATCCACCTCAGCGACTTGTTGTGTTAATACCGCCCCGACAGCATTTTCTGAGGTGTCCGTCTGTAATATAAAAGGTTTTTCAAAGTCAGGGGTATGTATGACTACATCTTCACACAGTGCCTTTTTTAATGACTGGAAGCTTTGTAGCATTTCCTCCGTCCATTCTATCCCCTTTTTGCATGGTTTCTTTAGGGCATCTGATAGCCCTGCCATCTCAGAAAATTGCGGTACAAATCGGCGATAATAATTGACTAAGCCTATAAAGATCTGAAGCTGTTTGTGCGTCTGTGGGGCTTGAAACTTTTTGATGACCTCTAATTTGTCAGCCAGGGGCCTAATAGTTCCCTGCCCCATGAGAAATCCCAAATACTTTGTCTGTTTTTGTGCAACTGTGCATTCTCGTGTGTTTGCTATCAACCCTGTCTTCCTCACGTTTGACAGTTCTGCCACAAGGGCTTGCAGGTGTTTGGTCCATGATTGTGTGAAGATGACAATATCATCGATGTATGCAGCAGCGTTTTCTGCATGTGGGGCCAAGACTCGTTCCATCAATTGTTGGAAAGTTGCTGCGGCCCCATGTAACCCAAGAGGCATTCTCACAAACTCATATAAGCCCCACGGTGCTCCAGATGCCATTTTGGGCTGATCTTGTGGCATTACTAGAATTTGCCAGTACCCCTTTGCCAAATACAGCGTTGTTATAAATTTGGCCAAGCCAATCCACTCAATAAATTTGGTAACATGCGGCATGGGGAAGGCATTAAATATGGCTATCTTGTTTAATTTTCGATAGTCGACACACAGCCTTAAGGTGGCATCTGGTTTCGAGACAGGTACTAGGGCGCTCCACCAGGGACTTCATGATGGTCTTATAATTCCGTTCGTCAACATCTTTTCAATTTCTTTATATATTTTCCCTGTCATGTGATGCGGGTAAGTTGCCACCTACCCCATACTATTGCTCCGGGTGGCGTGCGGATGGAATGGTACGTTCCTCTTACCCACCCAGGTTCCTCTGTGAATATATCTTTGAATTTCCCAAGAAAGGTCCATGCTTCCTTCTCTTGGATTGCTGACAATTCTTTTTCCAATGTGAATGTGTTCTAATGGTCCTGCCGTCTCTGGGTCGGTGTCACTTCCTTGCGGTCCCAGGTCCTCTGCTCCCTCTTCTGTGAAGGCAGCCCAGCCCTTGGGTTGGCACCACTCTCATAGGAGGTTGATATGATAGATTTGTTTCATTCGAAGATGGCCCGGCTGGTGGACTTCATAATCTATGGGTCCGACTTTTTATATTATTTTGAAGGGTCCTTGCCATTGCGTTAATAATTTACTGGGTGACATGGGCAATAAAACCAACAACTTCTGCCCGGGTTTAAACTCCCAATCCTTAGCATGAGCATCATACCTTTCTTTTTGATGGTGTTATGCCTGCTGCAGATTAGCCGTGGCCAGTTCCCAGACAACTTGTAACCGATGTTGAAATGCTTGCTGGTATGCAGAGACTTCTAAGGGTGTTGTGGGGTTACAGTCCCACTACTCTCTAAGAATTTGTAACAAGCCCCTAGGGTGATGATCCAACACCAATTCAAAGGGTGAGACCCTCAAGGACTCGGACGATGTATCCCTCAGAACAAACAGGACCAATGGGAGCAGTAGGTCCCATTTTTGGGGGTCTCCTTGTACACATCTCCGCAATATCCTTTCTATGGACCCATTTAATCCTTCCACCAGCCCATTTGTTTGCAGGTGGTAGACTGATGTGCGGAGTTGCTTTATCTTCAATATTTGACATACCCCACATAATACTCCCGACATAAAATTGCGGCCTTGATCTGTTAAGATTTCATGGGGAATCCCCATTCTTGCTATTTACTTTATTAGCTTTTCCATAATCCACAGAGCTGTTACTGTTCTAAGCGGAACTGTGTTGAGATACCGGGTCGCATAATCTACGAATACCAAGATGTACTGGTGCACACCACTACTGTGATGCAGGGGGCTGATTATGTCCATTGCTACCCTTGAAAAGGGGAGGTCAACCATGGGCATTGGTCAAAGAGGGGCTCCCAGTGGTCAGTCTTCCCTTGTCTTTTGGCATAAGGGACAAGAGACACATTGGAGAAATGCATCTTTTCCTAAGCCTGGCCAGAAAAACCATTGGGATATTCTGGCAATCATTTTGTCCCTACCCATGAGGCCCCCAGTGGGATTGGTGTGGACCAATTGCCATACAGCCAGTTGGAAGCAGGAGGGTACCGCGAGCTGTGCCTTATCCTCCTCCCCGGCCCCACCCAGTTGAACACAATACAAAAGGTGTTGTCTTACCTCAAATCGAGCTGAGGAGGTTGTAGCAGGGATCCATGGCTGGGTTGGGTCCTCTATCGCAAATGCTCGTAGCTCACATAATCTGATGATATCTTCTTGCGCCTGCCTAAATTGACTACTGCTAGCAATGTTCTGCAGGTCCAAGGCCTCGTCCTCATCACCCGGCTCTTTGGGCTCTTCGGGCTCCCCCAGCCATCCTTCTTTTGTCCTCAGGTTTCTTCATGCTGTTTCAATGTCTCGTATTCTTTCCAGGGTGTCATACAACGGTGTCCAATCCCACCCCATTAACATGTCACACACTAGGGGAGGGGCCAGACCTACTAATAATTCTCCTTGGTGTTTCATGCCCCAGATGTTCACCCACTGCTGTCGTATCTGTTGGACCTCTCCCTGGAGGCATGCAACCCTTACTGAGTCCGCTCGGCAGGCCGAACAGCCTGCTACCAGTGTAGATTTTATTAGTGACTGTGTGCAACCGAAATCTAATACAGCCCAGATGGAAAGACCCTCGACCCATGCTTGTACTACTGGTCGACCCCATACAGCACTCTCCCCACTGGATCCAAAACTACAGTCCATGGGTTCAAACTGTGGGACTTCTTTGCGTCCCTCTGTTGTCCCTCTTGGTAAATTGCTGGGTGCCATCTCTCCGATGGCTGACTTGGGCATTCTCTCGAAAAGTGACCCAGCCTCCCACAATGGAAGCAGACTGTATCTCTTAACATGACTCTAGGGTTGGGTCATCGTCATTCCGGCTCCCTTACAGGAGTAAGTACGGGGTTAGGTAAGCATTTCTCTCATGGATAGTGACCCTAGTTTTAACGCCTCTTCACATATCAAGGGGGAGTGTTGGAGTACCCAGCATTGCATCCTTCCTTCAAGGTCACCCAAAAACTGTTCTAGAATGATGTTGTCCACCCATGCATCACGGTTACACATTGCTAGGTTGATCCATTTGTCAAAGAGATCTCTTAGTAACTGCAATAAAAGCCACGGATGTCGCTCCTCTGCTCCTTTTTTGGCTCAAAAGAGGCATCGGTAGTACTCGGGGTCTGTCTCCAATCTATAGAGGATAGAGGCCTTTACCCCCTCTTAGTCCCTTGCTTCTTCTCACGGGAGGGCTCTATACGCCGCTTGGGCTTTCCTACAACAAGTGTGCCTAGCTGGCTCACCCAGCAGCTCTTGTCCAGCCCTGTCCTAATCGCATGGTGTTCAAAAGCTTCAATGCATGCCTCTAGATCATCCTCATTCATTATTTTTGGCATATTGAATGTGGTGAGGCCATGCCATAGCCAGTAATGTTGATGCTCTAATGTCTGCTGATGGGAATCTACTATCTGTGTAAAGACCTGTAAATTTTGGCACCGTAAATTGCTAGGGTCCACGGTCACTGGTTGCATCTTGGTTCAATCTCCTGGGCCATGGTCTTCTTGCATGTTCCCGGCCAAAGCACCAATTTGTGGCTGTTGGGACTCGAACACCCAGTCACATGCCACTTTACTTTGTGCAGTGAGTGGTGTTCTCCTCTTAGACTCCTGTTGCTCACCGAGTAGTTGTTCACTCCTGAGGTGGTTTGCCTTTATCTCGCTTGCCACGACTTTGAATGTTCCCAGTGGGGGCCGCCTCCTCGGGGTCAGTCGGTGGCATACAGGCTATCCAACGGTCACTTACAGGGCTCCGCCACCCCTACACCCCATCCTTACATCACCTAGCTGGTTGAATCATCCAAGTCCCTCTTCTGCATTGCTACCGAAGGTTTCACAGTTGTTTTCTGTCCCAGACTCTTTTGCGCCCGACTGAAGAGCCTGTGCAGGGTTATCACTTATCCTGGCTTCATGGATTAAATCATAATGCAGAGTCCTAAAGTTTCGGCTCCCAGCACCCGGTTACCTGGGCCCGTTCCCTTCCTCTCTCATCCCGTTCACCCGAGGAAACATAAAAAGACAAAATCACACCACTGGGCCCTGGGGTCCTTGTTTTTCTTCCCCTAGGGCACTTGGTTAGGTTAATACCATCCTCTCTTCTTCTCAACCCCTTCACTCGGGGAAACATAAACCAAAATCACCAATGAAACTCTAAGCTAACTCACCTGTCATCAGGCTAAGAATCTTGGTAGCCCCTTTGCCTGCAGATTCCGGGGACCCGCTCCCTTGGGGTCCACCTCAGATATGACCCCTGTGTGGGTCACACACCCATAGCCTCCTCTTCAGTGGATCCTTTATCATTTGTGGCTCCCTCCGCCAGCCTGGTGCAATCCCACTTACCCCTTTCTGAAGTGGCCCTGTCCGGGTGTCCCATGGTCTCGTCCAATACGGCTGTTCACCTTCCATGTTCAGAGCGAGTGCTCTGTTCTTCCATCGCCCTTCCTGCTGCTCCTTTTGAAGCTCTCCCCAAAGGGTTCCTTCCTCCTCCTCCCCATTGCCCCCACGGCTCCCACCTGTTAAGTAATGGGTCTTCGTCAGCTTGTCACTCTCCCCTTCACTGTTGCTGTCAATGCAGCCTGCAGACACTATTTCTAATTTGTTTATATTGTAACCTGCATGTTCTCCACTGCTACCAACACCTCCTCCTTAGAAGCCTCCGCTGGCTCCTTGCCCGTGGCTCCATGCCTCCTGGGGGATTTCTGGCATGCATTGCCCACCAACACGCTCCTCCGGTCCGTTTCCCCCTTGTCTCACTGCCGTTTGCCATTTTTATTTTCGCCAGCCGGCGATTACTGCTGATGTCACTGGCCGGTCTCAATTGAATAAAGATGCAGCTGAGGAGCCACGCAGGTTCCTCCTCCTGCTCCTGCCTTGTTACAGCTCCTACTGTGGAAAAGTTTTTTTTTTCTCTTATTTCACTTTTGCCATTTTTTGCTTCCCCCTCCTGTTCTCTCCTGTGACAATTTCCTTATGCAAAAATTTGGCCAAATGTGGCCTCAGCTACACCACAGTCTGGCTGCTGGGAAATTGGCTCCAAGGTCAGACCCAGAGAGTAGTAATCAGTGGAAGTGAATCATTATGGTGCTCCGTGACCGGTGGTGTCCCCCAAGCCTCTGTTCTTGGGCTGGTTCTCTTTAACATCTTTATCAACGATGTGGACATTGGTGTCAGGAAGTGTGCTGGCCAAATTTGCTGATGACAGTAAACTTTGGGGCATAGCATCCACACCTGAGGATAGGCAAGTGATCCAGGCTCACTTGGATAAGCTTAGTAAGTGAGTGATGATGCTCAATACCAAAAAATGCAAGGTTCTCCAGCTCGGGAAAAAAACCCTGCAGCACACTTATAGGCTTGGCAGTGCTAAGCTCACTAGCACCATAGCTGAAAGAGACTTGGGGGTCATAATTGACTACAAGATGAACATGAGCCACCAATGTGATGTCACAGCTGGAAAAGTAAATGAAATTATGGCTTGTATCCATAGATGCTTCTCAAGTAAATCCCAGCATGTCATCCTCCCGCTGTACTTGGCCTTGGTGAGGCCTCAGCTGGAGTGTACTTCATCCAATTTTGGGCTCCACAATTCAAGAAGGATGTGGAGAAGCTTGAAAGAGTCCAGAGGAGAGCCATGCACATGATCAGAGGGCAAGAAAATAGGCCTTATGAAGAGAGGCTGAGATCCATGGGACTCTTCAGCTTGGAAAAGCGCAGGCTCAGGGGGATCTGGTGGTTGCCTATACGTACGTCAGGGGTGTGCATTAGGATCTGGGGGAATGACTGTTCATCAGAGTGCCCCAAGGGATAACAAGGACCAACGGTCAAAAACTCCTCCAAGACTGTTTCAGGCTACACATAAGGAAAAACTTCTTCACTGTCCGAGCCCCAAGGCCTGGAATAGACTCCCTTCAGAAGTGGTGCAGGCACCTACTCTGACTCATACAAGAAATGTTTGGATGTTTATCTTGCTGGGATCCTTTGACCCTAGCCGACTTCCTAACCCTGGGGCAGGGGACTGGACTTGATGATCTTTAAGGTCCCTTCCAGCCCTAACACCTATGAAATCTATGAAATATAAATTCTTTCAGCAATGAAGACCAAAAGTAATTATTACAATCACTGTTGCTGACCTCATGCAGAATAGGAAAACAACCTGCAGGCACTAAATGCTGCATAAAAACTACCAATGACTGCTGTTCAACCTAAACTGTGTCTTTGAGAAAGCTATTCCTAATTTAACAATTTCAAGGCTCCCTCAATGGTCAGGAGTATAGTATTCCAGTAGGTACAGGAACACCTGCATTGTGAGAGTGCACTTTTAGCATGAGTTAGTCCAATTTTATATTTCAATAAATGGAGCTCATTCATTCTTTTTTCTGACATACTTCACAGTTTTTTACTACTGCAAACCTGTTCAACATTTAAGTGCCTGAATCACAGAACCGTAAGGGTGCTTATAGATGTGCTCCAACACTGGGGGTAGATGGGTGTCACTTTAATCAGTGTTGATTCTGATACATATAACACTCCAGGAGCTTTAATTAGAGAGGCTCTCGGAACCATTCTAATTAAAGCACCTATACCTCCACCAGTGATGATTCATAGGAGGTGCATGTGCACCCCCTGAGAGTGCTGGTGCACCCCCTGACAACCAGCATTCCCCACTTAGATGATGGGTGGGGGGCGGGTGACAGTGCTGGTGCCCACCCTGAGGGCACCGGCCATGGAGTGTGGGCACCAGAAGTGATCCCTGCAGTTGGCATGATCAGCCACCGGGGCGACAAGTGCCCCTCCTGACTCAGGAGGCACCAGTCGCCCATGACCCCCACTCCTGGAGCACATCTATAAATTTCCCTAGAGCTATTCTAATTAATGTGCCCAGAGCGTCTCATGTATCAGTGTCCCTGCACTGAAAAAATGGCAGTGGGTGCACTTTAAATAATGCTCATAGAATGAGCTTTAGTTAAAGCCTCCTTGCTGCCTTTTGCAGCACAGAGATATTGATACATGTGGTGATGGTGTCTGCCAGAGCATGGTAATTAGCATGCTCCAGCAGACTCAATTAATCGATTAAATGAGCCTGCTCCAACATGCTGTCATTACAGTGCATCACAACAGCCTCCCTGCATGTGTGTAGGTGTCCATAGTTTTGGAAGGGACCTCAAGGGTTGTTTGGCTCAACCATCTGCAGGAATGCTACTAATGAAACATCCCTATCTTACACTTGCCCTGCTTCTGCTTGAAATTCTTTAATAAAAGAGATTCCACAATTTCCCTGGATAGTCTGGTCAACTGCCATACTGCTCTAATGGTAAGGGAGATTTTCTTCAGCTCTCAAGATCATGAAGACCACAATCAAGTCATTCTTTAACCTTCTCTGCAATAAATTAAACAGACTGAGTTTCATCACCTTCTCTCTAAAAGACATATTAAATGAACCTTAAATCTTCCATGTCATTCTTTTCTGAATCCCATTCTTTTTAAAGTGTGCGCACCAAAATGGGGCTCAGTATTCCAGTAATGCCATATTCCTATTCCTAATTTATATTCTTTTGGTTATGTAGCTCAGGATCATGTTTTTTCTCATTGCTAGAGTATCACACTAGAAGTTGATACTCAGTTGGTTTTCTACTGCTAAATCTTTTTTAGAGTTGCTTAATTATAGGATTTACTCTCCTGTTTTGTATATGTGTGATATATATCCCCTGCTACTTGAAGCAGAACCCTGAATTTCGGTGTGTTAAAATCACATTTAAATGAGTTTACCTACCAGTTGATCCAGGTCAGCCTATAGAATTCAAGCAGAATGCCACAATTACCTTTATCGCCAAAGCCAAGAAGTATGTTTGACGACATTTATTTCCATAAGAATAACTTTGCATTTATTATGTAACTGCTCTTTATCATGTTGATTCCATCCCTTATCAACCTTCCATAATATTAAGATGATTGATGCCAGGCTAGTTTACTTCCAGTTGCTTAGGATTACATTTTATTATTCCTTGACATCTAAGTGTCATAGTGTGGTTGTCTACATGGACACCTAAGTGATCATGGAGATCCAGGAAAATGAGGGACTAAGTGTGTCACAAATAATAGATCTAAAGTTGATTCCAAACAACCTAAAAGTAGTGTAAGAATTTGGGGGAGGGGGGCTGGGAAAAATAACATTCCCATGTACAACTAGTAAGCTAGGATAGTAGAGAATCTTATCATTGACAAGGATGTAGATTGGATGAACCAACCAAATCTAACACCGAAGACTGCAGTAAGTTTATGGTTGCAAAACAAATTTTATTCTTATGGGAAGTGGAACACCTGAGTAACAATAATAATTCTTAGGGAGCCTTTATTAAATAAAATCTGTAGTTTGACCTCACAAGACCAAGGTCTCTATGTGGGAACTACAGAAAGAAAACCCTGGGCAGGAATTTGTTTTTATTTCTTAAATGTCACTCTGGAGGTCCCTCTAGATTGCTCCATCTAGCGACTGCTGTGTTCTCTCTCGACTCTCTCCTGCCACATCTTGTTTAATTTGGATGTTTAAGTCGGGAGGTGTTACTGCCACAGTAAGACACTGCCAAACTCTCTAGGTTTTTTTTCCTACGTCACAATTAGCGAGGTCTGACAGCTTACGTAGGTTCCTAACGAAGTTACAGGACCTCCATGTAACTCAGGAAGTGCACAGTCCCACCAGGGGAAATGCCTTGTTGGACCTGGTCTTGGCCATGGGAGATGCCCCTGGTGAGTGGACTGCAGGTTCTTGACCACCTGGGTGGTAGTGATCATCTCCTACTGGAATTTACCATCCAGCTCAGGGTGTCAAAGGCCTGCAGCAAGGCAGCAGCCCTAGACTTCAGGAGGATGGATTTCAAAGAGGTACGTAGACTAGTCAGGGAGGCACTGAGGTCCCAGAGGGGCGGGGAGTTGGGAATCCAGGAAGAGCAGTCGTTTCTTAAGGAGACGATCCTCCAAGCTCAAAGGGTGACAATCCCAACACGGATTGAAGGGAGAAAGAGTGCCCAAAAGCCCCCAGGGCTCACCAAAAACATCTAGGAATGTCTCAAATCCAAAAAGGAGGTGTACACCCAGTGGAAGGGAGGGGCCATCACCAAAGAGGACTATACTTCAGTTGCTCAGGACTGTAGGAGGGCTGTCAGGAAGGCTAAGGCAGAGATGGAACTGCGACTATCGACCTGGATCAAGGATAACAAGAAGTCATTTTTTAAATACATAGGGAATAAAAAGAAGGTACTGGGTAATGTAGGGCCTCTGCAGGATACGCTAGGAAATCTAGTGGTCACACCAGATGACAAAGGTAATTTATTTAACAATTTTTTTCCTCCATCTTTTTGATCAGGGAACGGGGTCATCCCCCACACTGAGATCACTGATGGACCCAGGGGAGGCACTGCCAGGCCCAGGGTCAGTGAGGAGCTAGTCAGGGAACTTCTGGTGGGACTAGACATGTTCAAATCAGCAGGTCCTGATGATCTCCAACCCAGAGTGCTGAGGGAATTAGCAGTGGGCATTCTAGGACCCTGGCACAGCTTTACGAGCACTCATGGTGCTCTGGCCAGCTGCCAGAGGACTGGAAAAGGGCCAATGTGGTCCTCATTTTCAAAAAAGGGAGGAAGGAGGACCCAGGAAATTATAGACCTGTTAGTCTTACCTTAGTCCTGGGGAAGGTCTTTGAGAAAATTATCCAGGAGCACATCTGTGAGGGACCAGCAGGGGATCATGCTTAGGGGCAACCAACATGGGTTCATTCAAGACAGGTCCTGTCAGACCAACCTGGTGGCCTTCTATGATCAGGTCACAAAATCCTTGGCTGCAGGTGTTGCGGTGGATGTAGTCTTTTTGGACTTTAGGAAGGCCTTTGACACTGTTTCTCACCCCATTCTCATGAAGAAATCAGGTGACTGTGGTGTCAATGCCTACACAGTCAGATGGCCTGCAAATTGGCTGGAGGGTCACACCCAGAGAGTGGTGGTGGACTGGTCATTTTCGACCTGGAGGGATGTGGGCATTGTGGTCCCCCAGGGCTTGGTCCTCAGGCCTGCACTGTTCATAATCTTCATCAGCGACTTGGATGAGGGGGTAAAAAGCACCTTGGTTAAATTCGTGGATGACACTAAGATGTGGGGAGAAGTGGGCACACTGGAGGAGAGGGACAGGCTGCAACTAGATCTGGACAGGTTACAGGGGTGGGAGGATGAGAACAGGATGGGTTTTCAATACTGACAAGTGCAAGGTGCTGCACTTAGGGAGAAAGAACCAGCAGCATACCTACAGGCTGGGGAACTCCCTTTTAGTCAGCACAGAGGCAGAAAAGGATCTTGGTGTCATTATTGATTCCAAAATGAACATGGCCCACCAATATTGGCACGTGGTCAGGAAGGCCAACCACACCTTGTCATGTATGCACAGATGCATCATGAGCAGGTCCAAGGAGGTGATCCTCCCCCTCTGTGCGACACTGGTTAGGCCGCAGTTGGAGTACTGCATCCATTTCTGGGTGCCGCACTTCAGGAGGGATGTGGACAACATCGAGAGGGTCCAGAGGAGGGCCACTCGCATGATCAGGGGTCAGCAGGGCAGGCCCTATGAGGAGAGGCTGAACCTCTCAGCCTCCACAGGAGAAGGTTGAGAGGGGATTTGGTGCCCAACTACAAACTGGCCAAGGGGAACCAGCAGGCTATAGGAGAGACCCTGTTCTGCTGAGCACTACCAGGAGTAACAAGGGATAACAGCCATAAGTTGACGGAGAGTAGGTTCAGGCTAGACATCAAGAAGCACTACTTCACAGTCAGGGTGGCTAAGATCTGGAACCAACTTCCAAGGGAAGTGGTGCTCGCTCCTACCCTGGGGGTCTTCAAAAGAAGGCTAGATAATCACCTAGCCAGGGTTGTTTGACCCCAGTACTCTTTCCTGACCAGGGCAGGGGGTTGGACTTGATGATCTGCTCAGGTCCCTTCTAACCATACCAACTATGAAACTATGAATCTCTCTACTGGCTCTCTCTTGACCAACACCCAAGATCTTACATTATCAATTAAGTCCAAGTCACATATGGGTTGAACAAATCTCTTTATTATTTTTATATCCGCAACTGTTTCACGGGGAGATAGATTGTGGCTATTTCAAACAGGTTTGGGTTTTTTTGTAAACTTTTTCCAAAGAACCTTATTTTACATAATATAAAACCATGTAAATATAAATACTGATCTATTTTTCAATTTATTTATAAGTATGTACTTTTTTAACTGACAAGAAATTTTACATTCAGGGTCTTTAATTCTTCTTCTCTGAGGTCTTGTTTCCCTCAATTCCTCAGGATGCTCTCTCCTTTCTTTTTTTGGGGGGTGGAGGGGGAAGGGAGCATGTATGGGAATAACTGTAGCTCTGGCTTTCTCTCTTCTCTCACATCCCTTAGGACATCTTTAGTCCATGTTAAAGTGTATTAAGATACTCCCCAAAACAAAACAAAACAAAACAAAAAAAAAATACCAAACACTACTTAGGATAAGTCTGAAGATTGTCTAGGCTCCTCGCTTCTCACCGTTTCTCTGTCTATGCCATTTTTTTCCTTTTCTTCTTGGCATTCTGAGACTCCAATTAGTGCTCTGGAGGCTCCCTGCATACCTCCTCGTACAAACTCTTTCTGGCACCCCAGACCAACTCCTCTGATTCTACAGTCACCTCACTACTCTTTGAGCTCCTTCCCGTGGAGCCTTTCTTTGCTCTATTTCCTCTTGCACGCCATGCCGTTCTGCTCTACATTTTCCAATCAGCATGGAACAGCTGCTCCAGAAGCAGCATTCCCCTGACTTGATCTCCATCCCGGTTTTCTGTAGCTTGTTTTTATCCAGTCCCTCTTCACAGTCACAGTATCAGTTACAACCTCCCACCTACTAAATAAGCTATTTCACTTCTGTAGTACATAAGCACTCAAATAAAAACACACAAACAAAAAAAGGCTGAAAGCCCTTGCACCAACCTAAACCATGGCCCACTAATAGGATATTCCTGCACCCAACTGAAAATGTTTTGTTATGAAATGTGGACCAGAAATATACCCCATTAGTATTGTAATTTACTGAGTATGAGTTGCCCAATCAGGGACCTTTGCTACTTCAAATGTGGTACCAAAAAGTAATTAATATAGAAATTCATGAATAAATCAAGCAAATCCTTTAAACAGTCCAGGATTAATCAGAAATGAAAAAATCGTTTAGACACATAAATGAGAGGAACAGGCTTGGGCATGCCTGAATGAAACTCTGCAGATATTGGAGGATACTGCAAATACTGAAGGGCTAGATTCAAGGTCTTAATCAACCAGTAATTGGAGTGAGTGAAGCCATCAAAACAGGAGGATATGTAAATAGTACGCTGTTATGTCAAATTGTCCCTAGTATTAAAAGTGTACAGTTAATTTTCAATAATTTAAATTGGATCCATGTTTCTGTTAATAGTATTATACATGGTCTAGTGGACAATGATGTATCTTTCGCTATTACATGTGTGATTTATAGCAATCAATTAAGCATCTAAATAATGGAATACAAGATTTAGAAATGGGGCAGTGGTCACACTTATACAAGAACACGGGTTTTTAAATAGTTACAAAGAAAAAGGGTTACATTTGGAATCTGGTCAAGAACATGGGCAGAGTCAGTAGAACTTGCTGTAGTAGACAACCAAAGCATGTAGGATAAAAAAAAATGTTGAACAGAAATGCACTTTAGATTTGGAGTTAACCCTGAACTATCCCTGCTGTCTGCCAGTCTGATCACGGGCTGACAGTATGAATAAAGTCTACACTTAGTTTGGAGGTTATTGAATAGCTACTGCCTACTTACTTGAACTATGTTGCAGTGGGTCCTACAGGTCCTTGGAGGCAATAAAAGTGAGTTTTGTGCAGCTCAATTTTTGGATACCTGAGGGCTGTATTCCCTCCACAAGGGGAATGTATATGCTATATAGGCCTTAGCCGCTACTGTGCATGCCCAGACTACATGACTATGTAGTCAGGCATAGTGATCTAGGAAGACATTTCTAATCTGTGTGTAAGTGGCATTTTTGGTACTCAGATGTCTGAAAATGCCTGTATATGATGATATTTGGACCCGTAGGTGATTATGAAGGGAGCAGAACGCCAGCCTTGGCTCCCCAATTTTGCCCTTTTTAATGATTAGCACGACAGTAGATATTTTCTAATTCCCCTTGTTCCAGGATTTGTTAAAAATATGCATTACTAGTACAAAGTGCTCCTTAGTCAATTGTTTTAATAGTCTGAAAATGAATTATCCAATCCTGGAGATATATAAAAGATTAACTTCACTATTTACTGTTTAACATGTTCTCTAGGACATAATGATCCAGCAAAAAATAGCTCATTATGAGATACAAATATGTTTTCCTTCATTTTTGAAATATAGAACATTAATATTTCTTTGAGTCAGCATTTTAGGGGCTTTAAAAAGGCAGCATCAGAAGGATTTCTATGAAAACGCTGCCTAGGATAACTGGCCATATGTCTTGCACTGACAATGCTTCACTGAGCCTCTGCTGGTGGAGTGTGGGTCTTCCTCATATGGATTTTTTTATGCTTGCAAATAGTACAAGGGCAGGCACAGAGATTCATGTGTTCCTGCTTAATATAAAGAGAAGTATATGACTCGTTTAATGAGGTTATACATTGGCAAAAGAGAGACCAGAAATAGGGTATAAAAAAGTACCGGCCAAACTGTACAACAAAAGAGGGAAAAGAGTTGCACGGAAGAGCTGAAGATGCACAAACATTAGACATGGAGCCCTAAAACCGTGGCACTGCACAGATCTGATGGGGCATTGGGCGTACAGTAAGGCCAACGGCCGGGGTGAGATCCAGGTCTGATCTGGAAACACCAGGGGCCGGGTGAAACGTGAACCTCTGGAGGAGGCTTGTGAAGAAGAGGAAGAGCTCCATTTTGGCAAGAGTCTCGCCTGCACACATCCTCCGACCTGGAAGCAAATGCATAACAAATATAAGTGTTTTGAAAGCATGCACTGCTTTAACTGTAATGAATGCCACAGACCAGTCTCTATTCCCAGTTAACAGTACTGTTAATCCAGAACACAGACATCTCATTATGCCTTGTTTCCAGGCGTATAACAGAGAGGAAGATTTCTTCCTAAAAACATTTACTAAAAGTGAATGAACGAGTAAACCTTAATAGAACCGTTTAAATGACCACAAACATTTAATGTTTTTCATAGATTTCATAGATTTCATAGACATTAGGGCTGGAAGGCACCTCGGAAGATCATCGAGTCCAGCCCCCTGCCAAAAGCGCAGGAAGTCATCTGGGGTCATAGGATCCCAGCAAGATAAGCATCCAGTTTCATCTTGAAGGTGTTCAATGAAGGCGCTTGAACCGCCTGCGGTGGCAGGCTGTTCCAGACCTTGGGGGCTCAGAAAGTAAACAAATTCTTCCTTATGTCCAGCCTGAAACGATCTTGAAGTAGTTTGTGACCATTCAACCTCGTCATCCCTTGGGGCGCTCTGGTGAACAAACGTTCCCCCAGATACTGGTGGTCACCCCTGATAAACTTGTAGGTGGCCATCAGATCACCCCTGAGCCTGCGCTTTTCCAGGCTAAAGAGCCCCAGGGCTCTCAGCCTGTCATTGTAGGGTCTGCTTCCCTGACCTCTGATCATGCGCGTGGCTCTTCTCTGGACACTCTCAAGCTTCTCCACATCCTTTTTGAATTGTGGAGCCCAAAACTGGACGCAGTACTCCAGCTGTGGCCTCACTAAGGCCGAGTACAGGGGGAGAATGACGTCCCGGGATTTGCTTGAGAAGCATCTATGGATGCAAGCCAGTGTTTTGGTCACTTTACTAGCCGCCGCATCACATTGCAGGCTCATGTTCATCTTGTGGTCAATGATGACCCCCAGGTCTCTTTCTTCCATAGTGCTAACCAACATAGCACTGCCGAGCCTATAAGGATGCTGAGGGTTTTTTTTTTTTCCCCAAGGTGGAGAACCTTGCATTTATCGGCATTGAACACCATCAGATTCTCATCCACCCACTTGCTGAGCCTGTCCAGGTCAGCCTGGATCACCCGCCTGTCTTCTGGTGTGGGTGCTTTGCCCCAAAGTTTGGTGTCATCGGCGAACTAGGCCAGTCCGCTTCTGATTCCAGTGTCCACATCATTAATGAAGATGTTGAACAGTATGGGTCCAAGGACAGAACCTTGGGGGACCCCAATGGTCACAGGACACCATGATGAGTGACTTCCATCAATTACTGCCCTCTGGGTCCGACCCCAGAGCCAATTTTCCAGCCAGTGGATCGTGGAGGACCCAAGGCGACAATTGGCCAGTTTCTCCAAGAGGCGATCATGGGACACCAGATCGAAGACTTTTTTGAAGTCAAGATATATGACATGAATCTCTTCTCCCTTGTCCAGGTGATATGTCACCTGGTCGTAGAAGGAAATGAGATTGGTCAAGCAAGACCTACCCACAACAAACCCATGCTGGCTATCCCTTAAGATGTTGACCTCGGCCAGTCCATTAAGGATGGATAAACTTTAGGATTTTAAGCAAACTTTAGGATTAGATAAACTTTTCTAAGATCTTGCCTGGGATAGAAGTCAGGCTGATGGGCCTATAGTTAGCCGGATCCACTTTCCTCCCTTTCTTGAAGATAGGCACCACTTTGGCCTTCTTCCAGTCTTCGGGCACTACACCAGAGCACCAAGAGTTTTCAAAGATCCGTGCGAGAGGCTGGGCTATGATGCGCGTCAGCTCCTTGAGTACCCTGGGGTGAAGATTGTCAGGGCCGGCTGACTTGAAGGTATCCAGCTTCTCAAGATGTTCCTTCACAAAGTCAGCATTAATGGAGGGCAGGGGATCACCCTCACCCAGACTTCCTGACCCTGTTGAGGACATGGGCGTCCCATGGGGCTGATGAAAGACTGACGCAAAGTACCTATTTAATAGGTTGGCTTTTTCCTGGGCGTCAGTTGTCAGTTGCCCAATCTGGTGCAGCAGGAGTCCAATGTTACCCCTGCTTTTCCTCCGGCTCCCCACATATCTGAAAAAGGACTTTTTTATTGTCCTTGATGCTCAAAGCTAGCTGGAGTTGAGTTGCAGCCTTGGCTTTGCTGGTCTGCTCCCTACAGGACCGGACCAGTGCAGAATAATCCTCCTTGGAGGTGACTCCCATCCTCCATCCTTTGTAGGCCTTTCTTTTTAGCCTCAGGAGGTCTGCTAGGTCCCTGGAGAGCCAGGGGGGCTGCTGTGCCCTCTTGCTGCCTTTCCTCCGAGATGGAATAGACTTAGTTTGTGCATTGAGGATTGCTCCCCTGAGGAGCAACCACTCTTCTTGAACTCCCCTCTCCCTGTGTTCATGGTCCCTTAGGGCATCACTGACAAGCCTCCTGAGTTTGTCAAAGTTGGCTTTCCTGAAGTCAAGGACTTGCATGTTGCTGACCGACTTGCCAGCTTTTCGGCGGATGGTGAAGGTGATCAGTTCGTGGTCGCTGTCACCCAGCTTCCCATCGATCATTAGGTCGCCGACTAGGTCATCCCCAGTAGCCAGTACCAGGTCAAGCAGCGCTTTGCCTCTCATTGGCCCATAGACTTCTTGAGTCAGGTAGAGGCCATCCACGCATGAGAGGAAGCTCTGCGACCGCTCAGATTTTGCTGAGCGATCCTCCCATGAGATGTCCGGGTAATTGAAGTCACCCATGACAACCATGGTCCTGGAGCAAGCTGCCTCAGCCAGTTCCTGGGCAAACTCCTGGTCAAGCTCAGGACTTTGAGTGGGAGGTCTGTAATAGACTCCCACCATTGTGTCCCCTGTGCCGTGTTCCCCACGGATTTTAACGCAGAGGGTCTCCAGCCATCCATCCTGGTTGCCAATATCGGCTTGCAGGGACATGTAGCTTTCCTTAACATAGAAAGCTACACCCCCGCCCCTTTTCTCTACACGATCCCTCCTGTACAGGGTATAGCCATCTATTCACATCACGACGAGGGACATGCTAAGCTGGGATGGGCTTCACCTGTCCCCCAAAGGTAAGCGTGTGTTTTCTACTAGGTTGGCGGATCTCCTCCAGCGGGCTTTAAACTAGGCTCGTCGGGGGGAGGGGAGTATGAGGGCAGGGGAAGCTGTGGACCACCAAACCATGTGGCACCCACAAGGACAGCCCAGCCTGAAGAAGGAGAACGTTGGAAACCTAAAAGCCATGGGGAGGCCAGCACTACAGAACAGGTAAGGAACAAGAAGGTAAGAAACAATGGGCCCCTTGGGACTCGGAGCGGGGGGGCAGCAAAGGCACCAGTCGCAGGGCTCAAGTGCCTATATACTAATGCTAGGAGCATGGGGAACAAGCAGGATGAATTAGCGCTCCTGCTTGCACTAAACACTTATGACTTAGTGGGGCTAACAGAGACCTGGTGGGATTCATCCCATGACTGGGCGGTACATATTGAGGGCTATAGATTGTATAGAAAGGACAGGTCGGGGAAGAAAGGGGAGGGGGTTGCACTTTATGTCAGTGAGCAATATACATCAACCCTCATCAAGACAGAATCCGAGGTTGAGGAAGTAGAAGGATTGTGGGTTAGGCTACATGGGGGGCAAGGAGAAAGGGATTTGGTGGTAGGGGTCTGCTACAGACCCCCACACCAAGGGGAAGAAATAGATGCGGGGCTCCTGAGGCAACTCTCGGAGACCATAAAAGCTAAAGAGGTGGTAGTCATGGGGGACCTAAACTACCCGGACATCTGCTGGGAGACGCAGACAGCAAGGTCCCATCGCTCACGCAGGTTTCTAACCTGTATACAGGACCTCCACCTGACACAGGAGGTCCATGGTCCCACTAGGGGGAATGCCATACTGGATCTGGTATTGGCAACAGGAGATGACATGATAGGTGACCTCCAGATTGGTAGCCATTTGGGAGACAGTGATCACCTAATAATAGAATTCAACATAAGACGGCGAGTGGGTAAGGTAACTAGTAGGGTGAAAGTGCTAGACTTTAGGAAAGCTGATCTCAATGCACTCAGGCGATTAGTCAAGGATGCACTGCAGAGTAGGAGATTTGAAGGGATGGGAGCCCAAGAAGGGTGGCTGTGCCTAAAGGAAATGATCCTTCGGGCACAAAGCAAGACGATCCCCGAGCGAGGCAAAAAAGGGAAAGGGGCCAAGAGGCTTCCATGGCTGACCAGAGAAATCCAGGGCAGCCTAAGGGCCAAAAGGGGAGCACATAAAAAGTGGAAACATGGTGAGATCACTAAAGATGAATATACCTCCTCTGCTCGTGCTTGTAGGGAGGCAGTTAGGCGGGCCAAAGCTACCATGGAGCTGAGGATGGCAACCCAAGTAAAAGACAACAAGAAATTGTTTTTTAGATATATTGGGAGTAAAAGGAAGGCCCAGGGAGGAATATGACCACTGCTAAATGATCAGAAACAATTGGTGACAGATAGGGGGGACAAGGCTGAACTCCTCAACGAGTTCTTTGCCTCAGTGTTCCTAAATGAGGGGCACGACAAGTCTCTCACTGGGGTTGTAGAGAGGCAGTAGCAAGGCGCCAGACTTCCATACGTAGATCCTGAGGTGGTGCAGAGTCACTTGGAAGAACTGGATGCCTTTAAATCGGCAGGCCCGGATGGGCTCCATCCGAGGGTGCTGAAGGCACTGTCCAACATCATTGCAGAGCCACTGACAGGAATATTCGAACGCTCATGGCGCACGGGCCAAGTGCCGGAGGACTGGAAAAGGGCTAACGTGGTCCCCATTTTCAAAAAGGGGAGGAAGGAGGACCCGGGCAACTATAGGCCAGTCAGTCTCACCTCCATCCTTGGTAAAGTCTTTGAAAAAATTATCAAGGCTCACATTTGTGAGAGCCCGGCAGGGCAAATTATGCTGAGGGGAAACCAACACGGGTTTGTGGCGGGCAGATCGTGCCTGACCAACCTAGTCTCCTTCTATGACCAGGTTACGAAACGCCTGGACACAGGAGGAGGGGTGGATGTCGTATACTTAGACTTCAGGAAGGCCTTCGATACGGTATCCCACCCCATACTGGTGAACAAGTTAAGAGGCTGTGACGTGGATGACTGCACAGTCTGTTGGGTGGCGAATTGGCTAGGGGGCCGCACCCAAAGTGTCGTGGTGGATGGGTCGGTCTCGACCTGGAAGGGTGTGGGCAGTGGGGTCCCGCAGGGCTCAGTCCTTGGACCGATACTCTTTAATGTCTTCATCAGTGACGTGGACGAGGGAGTCAAATGTACTCTGTCCAAGTTTGCAGATGACACAAAGCTATGGGGAGATGTGGACACGCAGGAGGGCAGGGAACAGCTGCAGGCAGACCTGGATAGGTTGCACAAGTGGGCAGAAAACAACAGGATGCAGTTCAACAAGGAGAAATGCAAAGTTCTGCACCTAGGGAGGAAAAATGTCCAGCACACCTACAGCCTAGGGAATGACCTGCTGGGTGGCACAGAGGTGGAAAGGGATCTTGGAGTCCTAGTGGACTCCAAGATGAACATGAGCCGGCAGTGTGACGAAGCCATCAATAAAGCCAATGGCACTTTATCATGCATCAGCAGATGCATGACGAATAGGTCCAGGGAGGTGATACTTCCCCTCTATAGGGCGCTGGTCAGACCACAGTTGGAGTACTGCGTGCAATTCTGGGCGCCGCACTTTAAGAAGGATGCGGATAACCTGGAGAGGGTCCAGAGAAGGGCAACTCGTATGGTCAAGGGCCTGCAGACCAAGCCCTACGAGGAGAGACTAGAGAAACTGGACCTTTTCAGCCTCCACAACAGAAGGTTGAGAGGCGACCTTGTGGCTGCCTATAAGTTCATCACGGGGGCACAGAAGGGAATTGGTGAGTATTTATTCACCAAGGCGCCCCCGGGGTTACAAGAAATAATGGCCACAAGCTAGCAGAGAGCAGATTTAGATTGGACATTAGGAAGAACTTCTTCACAGTTCGAGTGGTCAAGGTCTGGAACGGGCTCCCAAGGGAGGTGGTGCTCTCCCCTACCCTGGGGGTCTTCAAGAGGAGGTTAGATGAGTATCTAGCTGGGGTCATCTAGACCCAGCACTCTTTCCTGCTTATGCAGGGGGTCGGACTCGATGATCTATTTAGGTCCCTTCCGACCCTAACATCTATGAATCTATGAATACCCGTGGTCCAGTCATGGGTGGAGTCCCACCAGGTCTCCGTTATCCCTATGACATCGTAATTGTTTGCACTTTTTGTTTAAATAACCTTCCCCCTAAGACTTTTATGGTAAAACAGATGTTTTCCTGAAAGAATTTGTTGAAATAGAGAGAATCCTTTGTTTCTCTCTGTGTACCAAAGCTACTTCCTTTTTTATTTTCCATGTGCAAAGTTTGGTTAGGAGGCCACTTGTCCTTTACTGCCAATTTTGATTGACTGGCTTAGTCACAGTTGATTTTCTTTTTTAAACAGCACATTGTTGAAAGCAAATATTTGATTCTATAAAAAACTTTATTTGAAAAAATTTCTTGAGGGGAGGAAGAAATCAATAGAAACTCTGCAGAAACCTTAAATAAAACCCCAAAAGCCAACAGTAAAAACCTTTCAACACTTGTAAGTATTTTATAACTATTTTTGCTCAGCAGTAGTGAAACCAACACCTTTTCAACTGAGAGAAAACAGACCACATTACCGAATCCAGATTCCACATAATTTTGGGGTGCGTCTACATGCGACACTAACCATGCAGTAACCTAATTCTACAGTGCAATAGCATGCAGGACAAAATCATGCTAATATGCGACTGAGCAGCAGCTGTTGGCTACTGCACAGCTGGCATCACTAAAAAGCCATGCACCGCCATTATTGCCCAGTACAGCCTCCTCCTTTTTTGAAATATATAACATTATACAAGTACTAAACAGTACTTATACAAGTACTAAATTTAATGCACAGTAACTATGGTGCATTAATGAACATGTAGACTCACCTTTGGAAATGCTGTTTTTGAGGAACAAGCTACAACAACTTATGTTTTCCATCTGCCCCCTTCATTTATGGTTTGGTGTCATCAGACCTGGCTTCAGGAAGGAATGTAGCTGTGTATTTAACTTGAAGGAAGCCCTTCCATCCCTTTCAAGTCAACTGCTACTCTTCTTTATCAAAGTCATACTTGATAAAGGAGTCGCATGCTGGCAATGCAGTGCAAAGGTGTAGGCCATAAGACAGACTAAGAGCAGTAAGACTTAAAATCTGCAAGTCTGAAGTTCTGTGGAAAGCACTAGAGCACATCAGAATATTTGGAATCTGGTTAGGAACATCCTGGGATGGACAGCATTAGTCCGACCTGCCTTAGTAGATAAGAAAAGCATGTAGAAATGTACAACCAAATCTTAGTATGTATCTGGGAAGGTATGTAGGAATGTCACAATGAAATAAGTTCATTAGCTAGTAAAATATAAGGTGTGTGGCACCAAACATGATTGATCAGGTGTAGTGAATAATGTGGTTTTATGTAAGCACTTCTAATGCATAAAAAGAGTAGAATAGAAATGCAACTTGGATTTGTGTTTAATCCTGCACCATTTCTGCTGTCAGCTAGTCTCATCACCTTCCTGATAAGAATGACTAAAGACAACACTGCGTGCGCCTAAATGAGATGCTTAATGTGCAGAAGACTAATTCTGCACATCAGTGCAGCTAGCATAAACCATGCTAATGCACTACTGTGCAGTAGCTTTAGTCTAATGCGCATTAATATAACTTAAAAAAATGCTCATCTGTGCTAATGCGTAGTGTGCGGGCTGGGAGCAGTCCGCGTCTTTCAGGGACGCGCGGCGGGCTGTGGCCAGCAGCCCTGGCATGTGGGTCAGGGTATTGGTGGCATGACAGGCTAGAATTAGGCATGGACGTGTAGCAGTTGATTAAAGATTATTTTACTTACACCATAGATGGTTACGGTGCAGGCAGGAGAAAGCTTCACTTAAGTTGCAGTTACAAACAAAACAAAAACTCAACCAAGACCCATAGGAAAACTCGAGCCTCTTGTTACCAAGACCCGCAGGAAACTGGAGCCTCTTGTTAAAACTCGGACAGAGCTCTGGATACCACGATGAGAGTACCAAAGGTGACTCTCCACGAAAGCGCGCAGGAAGGGGTTCATCGAGGGATAGCATTTCAGCTGCGGGGAGAGGCTAGAGGTTGATCAGGCCCCTATAGCCTTCAACGCTGGGTTCGTTGAGCTCCACAGCACGCTTAGAGATCTTCACAAGATGTGAAGTCCTCCTTCTTCTCCTCCACGAGATGGTTGTGGAGTCCTCCAACTTGGGTGGAAACCGCTCAAGAGTCTTATACAGCTAGCAAACCAATCGCTAGCCGCCACGTGGGAATAATTTAGAAACAGCCAATAGTGGGACACACATTTGCATGCGAGTGGCGGGAACTTCTTTGCACCGGGGTTTTCCTTTGCAGCAGAAATCTCCACCGTGCAAAAAAGCTGCGATTTGGCGGAAAATAATTCTGCAGTGCTGAAGCACACACAAAATCATACCCTTGGGTTATGACACTCAGTAGTGCCGATTGTTGGCGCATTGTTAGTACCTGGTATTACAGGTAGTAAAATTAATGCACCATAATTAAAGCACATTAATAAATGTGTAGATGTGACCACTAAGTTTATAGTCACTTAATTGCTGCGGTATGTGCTCATTCAAATGATGTTGCACAAGGACATCACAGGTCTTTGGAGGTAACAACAAGAGGTTACAAAGATATGGATCACAGATGAAAATCCTCATTGTAAAGAAATGACTTTCAACCTTATGGTCACCTGCACGGTGAGAAATAACCTCTTCAATAGCTATCAAATAAGCTATAGATTTATGATTGTGTAAAAACAGTTCAGAATGGAAGAGCACATCCACATTTTGCAAGTGAGTACACATCAGTGAGCACACCCCCTCAGCAGGTTTGGAGTTGTTCATTAAGTGGGGGAATGTTCACCAATGTAGTGGGGGTCCCACTGGGACTGGAAGATATGAAGCTACATTTGGAAAGAATCACAGGCCCAAGTTGTAAGCTGCTGAACCTTCATTCTCTATCCATCATAACATTCAAGAAAAAATAGAGCAGGTACCTGCTGAGAATGGCATGAAGGCTTCCTTCTTCACAAACTTTCCTTCAGGGTCAAGAAAATGCTCAGGATAGAAATCACCTGGCTTCTCCCACTGAGATTTGTCTTGTAGCACTGAGCCCAGGAAGGGGATGATGTAAGTTCCCTGAAAAAGACAACCTTATTCTTTATTCCTTGGAGGAAAAAGGTCTCTTAATCATGAATATGGTAAAAGGCATTGAAAAGTATAATATACAATTCTGATAAAAAGTACTGTTGAAAACACTGCCATAGAAAAGCTCACCTTTGGAATGAAGTAGCCCTTGAGAGTGACATCCATGGTAGTGGAATGAGGTCCATTCATTGACACAATATTAGCAAACCTCAGAATTTCATGGACAACTGCACTTGTGTAAGGTATCTTAGTGCGATGTTCACCACATGGTAGGTTTGAACCTAAAACTGTCGCTATCTCATTCTGAACTTTTTCTAAAAAAAATCATACACGTTGAAAAGGAGAACAGCATAGGAGGTAAACTCTCAGAAAGTTCCCTTTTTCCAGAAAAAATGGGATGCAGACAAGATTGGAACTTATCATCTTCGATGGGGAGGATTAAAGCAGAACTGAGCATTTGTAAGATCATACAACTAACCTACTCTCTTCTCACTCATTAAATCCACTCATTAAATTGTCAACTAATAATATGTTAATTTAAGTAGAGCTGGATGGAAGGCCTGTGTTGGGCACACAGCATTCTAGAATATGGATGTCTGTCAAAATCGTAATGGTTAACAAACTCCCATTGATTTTGCTATTGCTTCGGGGGGGGGGGGGGGTTTGAGAGAAAGAATGCAAGAATATCTCTCTTGTCAGCAGTGGTGGCTACATTTTCCCATAGAGGTAGTCCGATTACAACAGTTTCATAAGAACCACTCATTGACTAGTATGTAGGCAGATTCATCACAATTGGCAAATCATCCTTGCATATTCGGCTCTCAGGTACCCCCGTTTCAGTTCTGATTAATCCTGTTTTTCAAAGACAAAACAACTGCTAGTGGGCATTTGAAGACTTACTATTGAATAGAATGGAATAACTCTATATTTATCATAGTGTTTCCAAGATTTAAAAGATGGAAAAACATATCACATATCCTATGGATAAAGTGTCACTTTTTATCCCTCTTTGTGCCTGACCCACAGAAGCTACGGAGGCGTTCAAGTTATATAGACTTATGCTTTGAACTCTGGAGGTCCCAGCTCAATCCTTGATAGTGGCTGTCAGGCATAATGACAACTGAGATGAAAGTACTTACGCTGAATTTCAGGGTACTTCATCATTAGGAGAAGGCCCCAGTGCAGTGTGGTGGAAGTAGTTTCCATTCCAGCAGTAAACAAGTTTAATACAAGGTTTTTTAAATTTTCATTATGGAAATAGCTATTGGTGCCACTTTTCTCCTAAAAAAAAGAAGAGATTCAAACTAAAAGATTCCCTGTGGGAAATTGAAGCTTAAAAAGCTAAGGGAGGATTTGGGTCAAACCCCAGAAATATCACTCTTATTTATATCACACTGTCACCACTACTGTCATCGTCATTGGCTGACTTCCACTTATAATCGTGCAAACAACTCTGCTCATGGTCACTTTAGACTGTGTCAAAAAGCGCTTCAGGTCAACACCTTAAGCAATCTATGCTGGGTAAATTTATTACTTTATTATCACAATTAAAGAAGAACTTTTCAAGCTTTTACTAGGAAATCCTTGACAAGCTACCCCATGAGTAAAGATATAGAATAGCAAAAATTACATATTGCTTTTCCATTTGTAAAACAGGTTCCTCAAATGCTCACTCAAACTGAGCAATAGTCACCCATTGGTGTCTTTTGTTTCCCCATGTGTTTGCATCCAGTGGCTGTCTCTTCCTACTTCTTTGGTGCTGAAAATGAACACTGCCTCCTGGTGTTTGCTTCACAGAATCCTAGAAAAGTTGGGCTGGAAGGGACCTCAATAGAGCATCTTGTCCAGCGGTTCTCAACCTTTTTTGTACCAGGACCCATTGTAAACATCAATGGCTGGTCCCAACTCAGTGTCCTTCACTCCCGGTAATGCGGGAAGGGGGTGGGATGGTGGAGGGCACATGGGACCCCAAGCCTCCTCGCAGGCATCCCCTTTCAGGCTGGAACTCTGCCAGCCTTCAAGGTAAAAGCCACAGTTTCCCACGTTTTACTTCTTTAAAGGAGAATCCATTTTTAAAGTTTGTTGATCCATTTTAAAGATTTGCTTGTGACCCTTTTATATATTCTTGTGACCCACTTTTGATGTCGCAACGCACCGGTTGAGAAACGCTGCTCTTGTCCAATTCCCTGACACAGGCGGTATCATCCCTATGCAAACCATCCTAGACAAATCCGCTGTACACAAGTCAACCTTGACAGAACACAAGACATAACTCCTGAACCTGCTACAGATAAAGCAGGGGAACAACAGCAGTTAATATCCTTGTGCTATGAGTCTTGTTAATATACACTCAAAAGATTCAAGGCAGAAGTCTACATGCCTTGCTACAGAGAAAGGCAAGACCCCCTTCAATCTACCAATCTCGCTACAGAGCAAAATTTCTTCCTGACCCCCGATGTGGTGATCTGCCTGAATCGCAGCAGAAGGGTAAGATGCTTTATCCAGGAATCTCTGAGTTTGTGTCCCAAAAGGGGCATTGGCACACCCCAGGCAAAATCCCCATCCCTGGCTGCAGGCACCATCCAACACTTTTGAGAAAGGTGGAAAAAATATAGATCCCTGACATGTAGCAGAAGGAGGGGCGGGGGGGGGGGGGAGAGGGAAATCCTTCCCAGCCCCAAGTGGCAATCAGTAAAGCCCCAAAGCATGGGAAATACCCACAGTAGAGCTTAGGCATAGCTACTCCTCGATTATCTATGACCAATGCTTGTCCAACCTCTTTTTGAACACCTCCAATGATGGAGAATCCACAACTTTCCTAGGCAATCTTTTCTATTGTGAACAGTCCCATGCACCAGTGCAAGCTGGGACCTGACTGGCTGCGCAGCAGCTCTGCAGAAAAGGATCTGGGAGTTACAGTGGATAGAAAGCTGAATATGAGCCAGCAGCGTGCCTTTGTTGACAAGAAGGCTAATGGGATATTGGGCTGTATTAGTAGGAGTGTTGCCAGAAGATCAAGGGAAGTGAATTTCCCCCTCTATTCAGCACTGGGGAGGCCACATCTGGAGTACTGTGTTCAGTTTTGGGCCCCACTACAGAAAGGATGTGGACAAATTGGAGAGAGTCCAGGGGAGGGCAACAAAAATGGTGAGGGGAGTGGGGCACATGACTTATGAGGAGAGGCTGAGGGAACTGGGCTTATTTAGTTTGGAGAAGAGAAGATGGAGGGGAGATTTAACAGCAGCCTTCAACTTCCTGAAGGGCGGTGCTGAAAGAGGATGGAAGTGGGCTGTTCTCAGTGGTGGCAGATGACAAGAAGCAATGGTCTCTAGTTGCAGCAGGGGAGGTTTAGGTTAGATATTAGGAAGATTTTTTTCACTAGGAGGTAGTAAAACACTGAAACAGGTTACCCAGGGAAGTGGTGGAAACTCCATCCTTGAAGGTTTTTAAGACCCAGCTAGACAAAGCCTTGCCTGGGATGATGTAGCTGGGAATGGTCCTGCTTTGAGCAGGGGGTTGGACTAGATGACCTCCTGATGTCCCTTTCAACCCTCATTTTCTATGTTTCTATGAACATCACACTGTTCTATCAGTGAAGGAATTTTCCCTACTATCCAAACAAAACCTGTTGTACTTTGCTACAGCTTCAAGCCATTGGTCTACATCTGGCTTTCTGCATTAAGAGAGAAAATGTACTTTCTCAAGGACTTCCCTATTAAGTTCCTTTTCCACACTCTGAACATGCCTATATCCTTCAACCTCTCTTTATAAGACTTGCCTTCAAAGCCCTTTATCTTTTCTGTTGCCTGCCTCTGGACTCTGTCTAACTTCTTCACATCCCCTTTAAAATGTGGAGCCCAACATGGCACACAGTACTCTAGATGAGGCCTAACCAGTGCCGAGTACATAGGCACTAGCACGTCTTTTGTCTTGCACCTAATGCCTCTATTGATGCATCCCAAAACTGCATGTGACTTTTGTGTGAGTGCATCACACCAAACACTCATAGTGAGTCTGCTACCTACCAAGACTCCCAGATCCTTCTATGTAGTGATGACATTCAGTCAGTTGTCACCCATTTTGTATTTGCGTTTCTGATTGTTTACTAGCTCCAGCTCAGATTTCCAATGTGTCAGGATCCTTCTGAATTGCTCTCCTGTCCTCTGTGTGGACGATCCTTCCCAGTTTCACGTCAGCTGCCAATTTGCTCAAAAAACTTTCTAGTCTTGCATCCAAATGATAAACACATTGAACTATGCTGGGCCCAAGACAGATCCCTACGCGAAACCTCTTGCCAATCTGATCTTGATCCATTTATAATTATCCTTGGCTTGCAGCTATGAGCCAGTTGTCTGCCCACCTTATAGTGGTTTTGTTTAGCCCACCTTACTCCAGTTTCTTTGAGTAGGCTACATGGGACTTTGCCAAAAGTCTTCTTGAAGTCTAGATGCACTAAATAGACTTAATTCCCTTCATCCACCCAAGTAGTTACTTTGTTCTAATAAATCTATGCTGGCTGTTTGTCGTCAGTCTTTCCTCCTCCAAATGCTTGCAAGTGAACTTCTTTATAATATATTCCAGTAACTTCCTGGGTGTTGAGGTGAGACTCATAGGCTATAGTTCCCTGGATCTTCCTTTTTGCCTTTTTTTTAAAAGAGGGGCACTACACATGCCTTTTTCCATTTTTCTGGTACCATGCCCATCTCCCACGACATTGTAAATATTGCCAAGAGCTCCTAGATCCCTTCTGCCAGTTCCTTCAGGACCCTGGGATGAAGTTCATCGGTTCCTAATGACTGAGTGCATTCAGACCCATCAAACACTCTCTGTGTCTTCTGTTATCTTCTCCCTCAGCTTGTCCCCTTCCTTGTCCAAATAATGCTAACTGTATGTCTGGCATGATCCTGAATGCAGGACTGTATGCATTAATTTTGAATTGATCAGCAAAATGTGACTATCCTCAATTTATCCTCCTACCTCAAACAAACTGCAGGACCCTGAATTTTAGGTAACGCATGGTTTAGAGGGAGCTAAGTGCAGCAAGCTATTTGCAGAACTCCAGTAGTTTGTTAGTCCTGTGCATTGCCAATGCTAGACTTCCATACAATGAGCTTTTGACTCTAAGATACAAGAAGGAAACATGCAAGTTGGAAAAAGCTGTAGGGACTGATTACCTCCTTCTGTCTTACGAAGAATACATCAATAAGGCTTCGCTGGTCATTTTTGTCCAGCTTTTTGAGGTGTTCTTTGAAAATAACCTGTATAAAAGCAAGAAAATCATCCCTGTTTTGAAGAACAGTCTTGTAATTCTTGAAGACAAATCCAAGGGCTGGACACAGATTATAGATCTAAAAAATAAAAGATGTGGGAGAAGGCTAGAGTAAATTTAAAAAATACTCAACCCCCCTAAAGGCTATCAGGACTCATAGCAGAAACGATATCTTTTGTCAAGATTTTTGCACAAAAACTTCTTTATTTGCAAAACTCTTGTTGGTTTAAAAAAGGATATCATCTCTACTACAAGTCCCGATTGCCTTTTCTTCTAGACCAATACAGCTCCAACCTGGATACCTTAAACCACCTAATTCACTTACAGAAATCCTGGAAGCACTTTAAAAAACTAAGTGAAGTTTGTTATACCTGTTTTACAGATCATAAAACTGAGGCAGGAGTGTGAGCAGCTGACATGCCAGCGCTCCTTATATCCTTGCTGCATACGAGCGGCACAGGAGTGAAATGGAAATTCGAAGACTACTCTCCACCCTGCTTCTTGCAAGGGCATTTCAGATGCTGCATCTTCAAGCAAATGTATATTTAACAGGACTTGAGCATGGGAGCTAGGAGACAAAATGTGTTGGATAATGTGAACACACCATGTCAAGGTTTTACCAAAATACCTGCATGAAATTTTCAAAAAAATCTCATTTCATTTGTCACCCAGTTCGGCTATTATCAGTGACAGTCCCTTAAGCTCAGTGTCAGAGGTGGAGCTGATGTGCCATAATATAGTCAATACTGTAAATAAAATATGTATATTTATATGCAAACTAGTTGTTGGGAAAAGCCATATAACTTATACTGGGATATTGGAAGGAACATCATATGCCAAAGTTCTTGGTCGTAGTGAGCGATGTGAAAAGAAGTAGAGAATCAACCCAGTTTGTTTTCCAGGTCAGAGCACCAGCTATGAAGAGACTGTTGGCTTCAATAATCTTATCTTCTCCATCAACCCTTGTTTTGCAAGATTATCCCCTAGGCAGGGAAAGTGTGGCCAGTGACCGGGGGAACTGTCCAGACCATCACTTGATAATAATTTTCTGAGACTAGAGGCTGACAGACATGGTCCGTAGGAGAGTCTGAGGAACTGGGGCTTCCAGCACCAGGGAATGGTGAGCCCCAGAGAAGCAGGTATGCATCCAGTATAGTTTACTGTTGAATAGAGATGCCTTGTTCGAACTGCTCATGTTCTAAATCAGTGGTAAGCAATGTTTTTGGCAGGCATGCCACAAGTTAAGCCTGGCCCCCTCCCCAAATTCTGCTCTAATCCCCACCTCCCAGATGCATATGTGATAAGATTGTGCCCTGGGAAACCACAATGGAGGCAGACGGGCAGGGAGACTCAAAGCTCCCAGTGCACAGAGTGGAGTTGGGGCTGGATATTGCTGATGGAGATGTCTCTACTAAGAGCCAGGGTCAATCTTCCCTGGCCCTGTGACCACTGCAGATGATCAAGCATCTGATGCCCTCAATTTGGCAGCGGCTGCAGGACCAGGGAAAGTCTTACCTGGCTCTTAGGTGTGACAGCTGATGACTCTTTTCACTGTAGTGTCTTGCTGCTGCTCTCATCCAGGCAGCGAGAAACTCATGCCCACTCCCTCCTTTCTGGTGCATCTATTTTTTGAGAGCCTGGAGCTTGGGTATACACAGCAGCTGCCTTTGCCATTTGTGGCCCATGTGCTGCGCGATGGACACCTGTGTTCTAAATCAGTATTATTTTTTTCTTGCTTTAGTGAGGCCATTTGATTGGTAAAAGCCCCTGCAGGTATATCTGTATGCCTCTGCAGGTAAAAACCACTGCAGGTATATCTGCAGTGCCATAGAGGAATCCCTTCCCTATTTGTGAAAGCGCCACAGGAGCAATCTAGCATGAAGCTTCAGGCTGAATACCCTGTTTCTCAGGAGGATTCGCCTTCCTAGAGCAGATCTCTAATGCAGCTAGACTGAATCTGGCAGGAGCTGCTTAGAGCTAGCTCAGGTATATCTATATAGCACTACATTTCATCACACAGACAGAGATCAGCATCACTTCAAGCGAGGCATGAGGGCAGTTTTTAGATAAGCAGACACGTCTGTCTAGGGAGATTCATACATTCATAGATGCTAGGGTCGGAAGGGACCTCAATAGATCATTGAGTCCGGCCCCCAGCATAGGCAGGAAAGAGTGCTGGGTTCAGATGATCCCAGCTAGATGCTTATGCTTATCTAACCTCCTCTTGAAGACGCCCAGGGTAGGGGAGAGCACCACCTCCCTTGGGAGCCCGTTCCAGACCTTGGCCACTTGAACTGTGAAGAAGTTCTTCCTAATGTCTAGTCTAAATCTGCTCTCTGCTAGCTTGTGGCCATTATTTCTTGTAACCCCCGGGGGCGCCTTGGTGAATAAAACCTCACCAATTCCCTTCTGTGCCCCCGTGATGAACTTATAGGCAGCCTCTCAACCTTCTCTTGCGGAGGCTGAAGAGGTCCAGGTGCCCCAGTCTCTCCTCATAGGGCTTGGCCTGCAAGCCCTTAACCATACGAGTGGCCCTTCTCTGGACCCTCTCCAGGTTATCCACATCCCTCTTGAAGTGTGGTGCCCAAAACTGCACCCAGTACTCCAACTGCGGACTGACCAGTGCCCGATAGAGGGGAAGTATCACCTCCTTGGATCTGTTCGTCATGCATCTGCTGATGCACGATAAAGTGCCATTAGCTTTTCTGATGGCTTCGTCACACTGCCGACTCGTGTTCATCTTGGAGTCCACTAGGACAGAGAAGAAGATGAATATAGCTCAGTGACTAGGGGAAGTCCTGTGTTCTGGTCCTCATTTGGAATTTTTTCTATTTTTTAGCCAGTGGCTATATAATTAAGCAAGGGTCAGAAATAGGACTCCACCACCCCAGCTGAGCACCTTACCCACCAAGCTGTGCAGTCATGATCTTTTGCATGCGCAGTCCTAGCTCCATGAATATCATACTGCCCATTAAGCAATGGCCCAGCTTCAACAAAAAGTGTGTCCTTCTCTCTCCCTTCCTCAAAAAAACCCCTCATAGTGTATTTTATAGTCTGAGTTTAAGGCACCATCTTGGGAAATAGGGTTGGTAGGTTTGGATGCTGAGAAGAACTCAGAATCTGGGTTTTCATAGATTTCATAGACATTCAGGCTGGAAGGGACCCCTGAGGATCATTGAGTCCAGCCCCCTGCCTCAGGGGCAGGAAGTCAGCAGGGATCGTAGTATCCCAGCAAGATAAACATCCAAATGTGTCTTGAAGGCATTCAAAGTGGGTGCTTGAACCACGTCCAGTGGCAGTCTATTCCAAACCTTGGGGGCTCGGACAGTAAAGAAGTTCTTCCTTATGTCCAGCCTGAATTGGTCGCGGCGGAGTGGGGTATCCCACTTCATGGATGACTGCTCTAAGCATAGTGCCGTTATGGAAAAGGTGGGTGGCAATGTCACCAGCACTGATACTCTTTCACTTAGGTATAGGCACTTGGTAGAGGGCACAGAGCATTGGATCTGCAGTAGATAGAAATGCCTAATGTGTAGCCCTGAGTTAGATGTCTAAGCACCAGGTGTTCAGACAGATCTCTGTGCCCGGTCTTGCCTATTGTTTAGCTCTAGTGGCTCCCTGCTCTGAACCTAGTATCTCTCAATTACTCTTCAGAGGTGCCAAAGGATCTGTCAGCACCATAGAAGTAGCTGGCTCAGAATAAGACAGCCATGATATACTGAGAACTTGGAAGTACACTTGTGACACCACTCTGGGGTCATCCCCAACGCCTGCGCTTAAGCACGTTGTAGACCAGTCGTGTGTAGACGAAATGATGGGCATGTGTGCATGACATTTTCAAGTGGGTTAAATGCTTTTGCACCACTTTAATGGTGTTTGTGTTTGCATGCCTTGGCGGTGTATTGTGCATTAATTCCAGCCTCTGCAGGAAATTTGGCGGCATAATGTGCCTTAAATGACTTGGGATGCAGCAAACTAAAACTCTGAGGAAGAGGAGTTTTTTTTAAACCCACCACTTCAGTTTAGGGCCCCCATTTCGTCTTCACATACCCTTCAAGGTCAAAGGTGGCTACAGGGGAACCTCATGGAGTGGGCTAAGTGGTGGGCTTCGGTGATTGGAGCGTGTCAGGAGGAGGTGGGAGAGGCACACCCAGGAACATCCCATCCGCACTGCACTGTTTCTACAGTGTGTATGTGCCCAAACTCGCCTCATTCACTGTTTAGAGATGGTAGGAGCCAAACTCTTTTTCTCTCAAATAACCCTGCTGAAGATATGAGGCTCATTTTTCAGTGCTGTGATGCCTAATTCTCCTCCCTCTCTGTGATTTGCTTTGGGCTGAGGTCATCCAGGAGCCGCAATGCATGGATTTGGAAATATTTCCATCTCACCCTGCTCCCTCCGACCTTGGTTGGCCCCACAGGTAAACAGTGCTCCCAGTATGGAAATCAACTTTTTTACTCTTTTTTTTTTTTTTAACATGTATGTGATGATTGAGGGAGAAATCTGGATTTCACCCTTAATGTCTCTGTTTCTCATCCCCTCATTTGTCAGTGGACCTGTAGCTTCTATGGAGGTCTTTGTTGGGGCAGATACCTAAAGAACTCTATGTTTCACTTCTCATTAGCGGGTCTGTTTCTAGTTAATAGAAATTATTTTATATAATACATATAGCATGTAGTTACCTGCTTGTGTTCGGACATGACACTAAAATGCTCAAACTTACCGCAACTGAAGGACTTCCAAGAAGCCTTAAGTTTTAACTGATCAAATTTTGGAGTCTTATGAACTGGGGGTCTTCATAGTCAAACCACTTTCCAAGCAATACTGATACAATGATATTAGCTACTGCTCCATTTATTATAGTGATGGTCTCAAAGGGCTTTCCTTTAAAAAAAGAAAGTTCAAACGGAGAAAAGATTGTGCATATATGATTAATAGTAAGTTTTTATCATTCTGACAGTATTTCACTGAGACGCCAATCAAGATTGGGCCTCCATAGGTCAGGGGCTATAGCACTCATCTTGCAAGGCAAAGATCTAGAGTTCTCCACCCTTCTTGCCCAGAAAGGGTTGCAGCTTGGCTGTCTCTGACCATAGGCAGATCCAGGAATTTTAAAAGGGGCATCTAGTGCTGCAGGGGTGATGCTCAGCTGCCAGCATCTCCCTATGTCCATGGAGGCAGGCAGACCATACTGCAGGAGTTGCAGCCATAAGTCCCATAATGAGGTCGAAATCCCCACCCTCACACTTGCAGCACCCCTTGTCTACTCTCCTATTCTCAGAAGCACATCCTCTTCCTCCACATCCCACCCCTCCCTTGCCTTCTCTACTTGTATCTCTGGGTGCAGGGAGACCTGTCCCCTGCTGCGGAAATCCTAGCCACTCCTACCCTGCTCCAGTGAGGGGTAGAGTCCAGCAGAAGGAAACAAAAATTGTTAGAGGGCAAGGGAACATGACAGCAGAGGCTAAGGGAACTGGGCTTGTTTAGTCTGGAGAAGAGATGACTGAGAAGGTATTTAATAGCAGCCTTCAACTACCCGAAGGATGGTTCAAAAGAGAATGTAGCAACATTGTTCTCAGCAGTGGCAGATGACAGAACAAGGAGCAACGGTTTTAAGTTGCAGCAAGAGAAATTTGGGAAGAATGTTGTCACCAGGAGGGTGGTAGAAGCACTGGAACAGGTGGTGGAATTTCCATCCTTAGAGGTTTTTAAAACTTGGGTAGACAAAGTCTTGGCTGAGATGACATAGTTGGATGGTCCTGCTTTGAGCAGGGGGTTGGACTAGATGAACTCCTGAGATCCCTTCCAACCCTAATTTTTGGATTCCTCTTGGCATGTAAGTGCCAAAAATGTCCTGTAGATGGCCAAAATGACCACTTACATGCCCAAGGAAGTGTAGAATGACACTTTTCCAGACTTATCTTAAAATAAAAAATAAAAATGATTGTTTTATTCTTCCTCCACTCCTGAAGCTATTTCCTATTCCAATCCTTGTTGGCCCAGAACTGATTAAAGATTCTGTCAGCAAAGTAGGAAGGAACTACAACTGGAGAGGCAAAGAGTCTTCATCCAAGTCATGCCACAGCCCAGGATTTCTGGATCCTCCCTCATTGATACAAAGCTGAACAGCTATATTTTCTATGCCCAGAGCTTGGAGATGGAGCAAGAAAAAAGTCTGTGATCACAGGCTTTCAAATCCAGCTGATGGGGAAAGAAAAATGGTGACAAAACGAGACTGGAAGAGCTACTACTTGTCATAAAATGCTTACTGCTTCAGAACATATCTTTCAGTTCTCCTTTAAATAATTGCTAAATAATGTTTCCAATGAAATTCAATGGCCTTTCCTATCAAGATGGAAGCTTGATGAGATGCTGAAAATAACTTTGTGCATCTTTAAGGGCATACGTTAATATTTCAGAAGTTCTATGAAGTTAAGCACCCACCTACCTTTGCGAAATTCCAAGTTCTCTATCAGGTATCCACACTCTTCTACAATCTGGTCCTCAATGGCCCTCTTGCCCATTCCAAAGTCTCGTAAGGTTGAGATAGTAAATCTTCGCATCACCTTCCAGTTTTCCCCAGGTGAAAAAAACAATACCTGAGGTGCCAAGAAAGCTCCAAGTCAGACAAATGATTAAAATGTTTAATGTGTTTGTTGATGAGCTCTACCTTACATGTGTTAGAAAAGGTCAAAACAATGAGAAAAATTGTTTTGAAAAAAAATAATGAAATTTTCACCAGGAGTTTGGAGGGGATTTTTGGTTAAAATTTGAAATATTGATAAATGTTTTCATTGGAAGTCCTGGAGATGTGCCATCCTACCACGGTAAATGCATACAGTATTTATAAAATAAAATAGTAAAAAAATATATATATATATATGTTTCTGTGTGATATCTTTGTTTGATGTCTTTTATTTTTCTCAGGCAGAGGTATAGTTGGAGATGGTCCTGCTTTGAGCAGGGGGTTGGACTAGATGACCTCCTGAGGTCCCTTCCAACCCTCATTGTCTATGATAGTATGGACAAAATGCACCCTGGACAGCCATCTCTCACCTCCCCCTCGCTTCTCCTACCTCCTTGATTTCAGGTACAGCAATGAGAGAGAGTAGGGAGCTTGGCTGTGTCATGTAATACAAGTCATTCTGGGGATTATTTTTTTCTAGGATGGCAGTGAAATTTGATGGTACTGGGGGGAGGGGGATTTCACCCCATATTTTACCTCTGAAGCCCATGTCCAGATGGTTAAAAAAGAGCACAAAATGGGGGCCAGTTCTTTCCCCAACAGCAATCTCTGCTTTTCTACTGAGCTGGCAATATGTGTCATAGAGGTATGCAGAATGAGGTAGGTACCTGCCAGCAGCAGAAGCAGAGCGACTCCATCCTTCTGTGCTCCTCCCCTTGGGCAGTGCTTGGGGCACATGCCTTGCTTGCCCATCGCATGTTACACTACTGGCCCCAGGGGCAGAAAGGGAGCAACCTCACTTGAACTGGAGGCAAAGTCCCAGGAACTGTACTCTGAAAGTGACAACATTTTCCTAGCCACGCATGGCTCAACATGGCGGAGTCACCTTAGGTAATGTCACTAGATGTGTAGTCTCATTGGGGTTAGAAGCAGCCAGTTGCAGAGAGAATTAACTGATTCATGCAGCTGTATTTATCCACATCCTGGACATCCCTCAATAAGCACCCCACGGCTGAGGATGATGCACAGGAATAGAATTTAAAATGCTGATTTAGCAGGGTAAGTCACAAACACGTGGGATATATACAGCTAAATCTGCTAAGAAAATGCCAACCTTAGGTATAGTAGGTATAAACATATCTAGGGAAGTATCATTTCTTCATCTCGCTCATTAAAGTTGTTTTGTCATCACTTATGGCAGTTTCACCCTTAGGTAAGTCCACTCCCTTCAGTAGGAGTCCTCATTTAAACAGAGATATTGGTCCACATAAGGACATTATCACCCAAACTACCTATTCCTTCTACACAGAAATCTTACTATTTGCTTGAGTCAGTAAGTTTATGAGTAAAAAGAAAACTATGTCACCATATCCTTCCGTTAATGCTTCAAATATTGGGATTTTAGGTCTCTCGGAAAATGCTTCTGCCTGGTTCTCAAGAGCTTCCTTCACCGCCTCATAGCCTGACAACACCATCATTTTTTCAGATCCCATCTGAATGCTGAAGACTGGGCCATAGGTTTTTGAAAGCTTAAATAAGAAAAAAATAATCATTTAAATGAAGAAGAATGCAATTCACAAGTCTTCTCCCATCTTGACTGCATATTATGGCAATACCAAATTCTTACCTAAGCATGGAGAAAAAAGAACCTGTGGTTAGTAATCTAGGTGTTTCCAGATCAATAGTCATGAGAACTGGGTCTAAACTGCAAAATCAATTCTGGGGCCTACTGGGGCTGCACAGGAGGGCTCTACAATGCAATTAATGTGAAACAGTTATTGCTGAAGAAGTTTGAGCTAGAGTCAACTAATCCCAGGTGCAGCATCTACACATGCACCCGGGACAGTACCAATTTTAATTGGGGCAGAGCAGGCCCAGGCTGGCAGGGGGTCAGCCCTTGGCTCTGGATGGTGGCATCAGGTGGTGTAGGGGCTGGCTAGGGCACAAAAGCACTGAAAGTGTAGAGCTGGGTGTGTATATGGCAGGCAGGAGTCTGGCCCCTGGCTGGCTGGCTAGGCTGACTGCACACAATTTACATCTGTGGTCAATGTCTACATACACATCTAATTGCAGTAAATTACCCTGGTGTAAGATATTATGCCAACATAAATTAATTTACTGTGGCCTATTACCATTGCACATGGAGACAGTGATGCTTTACTCCATAGCTAATTAGTTTACTCCACAGTAAAGTGCATGTATAGACATGGCCATGGTATATGAACGTGGTCTCTGTGATAATTTACAATCTAAACCAAACAGAAGAGATCAGAAGAATGAAAATATGAGGGAAGACTCTAAGCTTGAGCACAGCAACACCCCATTCATTTCTAGGGCCACTGGTACATGCACTAGTCACCACGGTGTCTGATTTTCTCTCTCTAAGGCTGGAAACAGAAGTCATTTTTGTGCCACTACAACAATTTTTATAGTGGCACAAAAAGAAAGCAAATAGACATCCATACCCTTTGTCACCCAACAAATGCTCAAATTTGAGGCCATGACAAAAGGTGGGAAAAAAATATTCTGTTTTATTTTGGTGGACATCTCTTTGCTTTATGGCAGGAGAGTGTGGGCAGCCTAGAACTGCCTGTACTCTCCAGATACAGCAGGAAAGTACTCTTGAGGCTTGAGTGGACCAGACCTGAGACCCTGGAAATTGGGCCTCTTAAGTCCTGGGAGCACCTGCCCAGCTTTCTCTGCCTACAGAGAGAGTTTTCCCATGTACAGGGACATGCCCCACAGATTCCTTGGGTGCATCTTACTAAGCAGAGAACACATTGCTCATTGTCACACAGAATCAAAGAGTGACTTATAAATGGGTCAGTTCATGCACCTATGGGAACAGTGGGACACTGGGATATGTGTTTTGCCCAACGATCTGCTTCATTTGGTGATCTCTGTTTCTAGCCTAAGTCAGGTACAGACTTCTCCCTGATGCACAATAAGCCACCAGCCCTAAATGCAAGTTAGCTTAGTTTTGTGTTTGAAATCTTAACCCCGCTTCTCGTGGTTTTCTTTCTTTTTTTTTTGTTCACTTCATTTTTTTCAGATCAAATTTCCTTCCTTGTAATTACTGTTCAAAAGAGGTAAGCAACTTGTTTTTCAGAGCCTGTATTTAGCACTGAACATTTTGTAAATGTTTATATGCACATCTCCCCAATATGCCTATGTGCAAACGTAATTTTACAGATCCATTTTAGCTAAGTTTGAATTTGATTTCTTTGTACAGAAGACATTTTCAGGTAGTTAAAGTTCAGTGTCCCTGAACAGCCCGATAGCTACAGTCATGTCACTGTTTGCACATAATCTCAGAACAAAGTTGAAAAAACAAACAGACCAAACACAAAGTTAATTATTCAGTAGTGATACGACACGTAGAGTTACTGCTAAATGAATCCAGCTGAATATATGCGGTAACACAGAACTAGTTATACTTGTATAAAATCCAGAATCGTTCCATCGACGATGATGCAATTATTTCAGATTTACAGAAAGATTGACACTTGTGCAGCTGGAAGCATATTTTGGTAAAAGTCTGTTCTATAATAGTAGTTCTTAACCTTTTTAAACATTTGCATGGACTACAATTATAAGATTTCACCATGTACGTACCTAGGTGTTAGGTATGGATGTGTATATTTAGCTAGGATAAACACACTGGACCAAAATAATGCACCAAACTCAATGAGTTATACCAGGGTTATAATTTTGGTGTAGTTTGAAAAAGTTAATATACAAAATGAGTAGGTTAGTTAGGCATGCATGTGATGCTTGTATTTATTTAAGGATTTTTTTAATAATTCCTAAAATAAATACATTCTAAATAATACGTATTGTACTCTGCAAATCTGGAGTTCTGTGTCCAGTTCTGGGTGCTGCACTTCAGAGAGGATGTGGAGAAGTTCGGCGTTGCACATGATTAGAGGCCTAGAGACCAGGTCATAGGTGGAGAGGCTGAAAGACTTGGGACTGTTCTGCCTGGAGAAGAGGAGACTCAGACGGGACTTGGTGGCAGCATATAAATATATCAAGGGCGTACACCAGGGCCTGGGGGAAAATCTGTTCAACAAGACCCTCGAGGGGAGGACAAGAAATAATGGGCACAAGCTGACTAAAGATCGCTTCAGGCTGGGCGTGAGGAAAAACTTCTTTACAAGTCGATTACCGAGGGTTTGGAACAGGCTCATCTCAGCTATTCAGATGAAATGTCCTTCACTGTCATTATTGGCTCAGAGAGATGGGGTAGGGCTTTCCTTTCCTTTCCTTTCCTTTCCTTTCCTTTCCTTTCCTTTCCTTTCTAGAGATGCTAATATTTAGCTAGGATAAACACACTGGGCCAAAATAATGCACCAAATTCAATGAGTTATACCAGTGTTATAATGTTGGTCTAGTTTGAAAAAGTTAATATAAAAAATGAGTGGGTTAGTTAGGCATGCATGTGCATGCTTGTATTTATTTAAGGATTTTTTTAATAATTCCTAAAACAAATACATTCTAAATAATACGTATTGTACTCTGCAAATGGGGCATGGGTGAATTTTGTTACTGCCCCCGGAGGAGTTTTGCATTACTTTCTTCACTATGACCCAGTATCCTCAGCCCAAGACAGCCTGAAGATTAGGGAAATCGCTCGATGATGTAGGTTCAACCTCCAGGGGCTGAGGAGGGCCTAACACCCACAACTCCCATAATTTATGTGAGTGGTCTAACCATATGACGATAATACAAAATATTGGCAGCACCACAGGAGCCAGGCACACAGGGACAATAAAACAAATGAGGTAGTGGTTTCAGGCAGTGAAACTCAGTCTTACATGAATACTTAACTAGGAAGGGTTGCCAAAGTCTTGAAGAAAGGTAAGATTTTAGACACCTACTTAGGCATCTCCACACAGCGTGCTGGGAAGTTGCAGAGCAAAGGTTGGGCAATAAGGACACAAGCCCTGGGCCCCAGCTTGTAGGGATGGGTTATGGGACAGAAAAATAACAACTGCCATGACAACTGCTTGGCTGCACCTGTAGCGCTGGCAGCTGGAAGTCACCACTGCCCCAGGCACTTAGGTGCCCTGTTATGCCACCAATCCTGTTGTGGTTTTTTTTTTAATTTTCCCCATTCAAAGCATATGGGACATGGGTACTTATCTCAGGTTTGTGAATCCCACTTCTAGAGCTGTGCGCCTCAGATGCAGATGTGGAATAGGACCTGATCCTATTCCATCCTTTAGGTGTCCAAGCAGTACTTAGTTATGTGTAATTCTATTCAAACCTGCTCAAAAACCTAAAAAAAACTCTCAACCCAAATCGCAAAAATGCCATCTTTCTCCTTTAAACTGTTTTTGCCTGAGGGTATGTCCACACTTTCCCTGGGCCTCTGTCAAGACTGTTACACAAACATGAGCCTTGCCCACCTGTTCCCATCCCACATGCACCAGACTCGTATTGAGGTGGTCACATCCTCCAGCCTAGTATTGCTCTTGAGATTACTGTCTGTAGCATGCTTGAGAGCATAGATTCATAGGTTCATACATGTTAGGGTCGGAAGGGACCTAAATAGATCATCGAGTCCAACCACCTGCATAAGCAGAAAAGACTGCTGGGTTCAGATGATCCCAGCCAGATGCCTATCTAACCTCCTCTTGAAGACGCCCAGGGTAGGGGAGAGCACCACCTCCCTTGGGAGCCCGTTCCAGACCTTGGCCACTCGAACTGTGAAGAAGTTCCTCCTAATGTCTAGTCTAAATCTGCTCTCTGCTAGCTTGTGGCCATTAATTCTTGTGACCCCCGGGGGCACCTTGGTGAGTAGAGCCTCACCAATTCCCTTCTGTGCCCCCGTGATGAACTTATAGACAGCCACAAGGTCGCCTCTCAACCTTCTCTTGCGGAGGGTGAAGAGATCCAGGTTCTCTAGTCTCTCCTCATAGGGCTTGGCCTGCAAGCCCTTAACCATACGAGGGACTCTTCTCTGGACCCTCTCCAGGTTATCCACATCCCTCTTGAAGTGTGGCACCCAAAACTGGACGCAGTACTCCAACTGCAGTCTGACCAGTGCCCAATAGAGGGGAAGTATCACCTCCTTGGTTCTGTTTGTCATGCATGTGCTGATACACGATAAAGTGCAGTTAGGTTTGCTGATGACTTCATCACACTGCCGACTCATGTTCATCTTGGAGTCCACTAGGACTCCGACATCCCTTTCTGCTTCCGTGCTGCCGAGCAGGTCATTTCCTAGGCAGTAGGTGTGCTGGATATTTTTCCTCCATAGGTGCAGCACTTTACATTTCTCCTTGTTAAATCACATTCTGTTGTTTTCTGCCCATATGTCCAACCTGTCCAGGTCTGCCTGTAGTTGTTCCCTGCCCTCTGGTGTGTCCACTTCTCCCCACAGTTTTGTATCATCCACAAACTTGGACAGAGTGGCAGGAGCATCCCTCACCACCCCAGTTCTGTGTCTGGAGAATGCAGTTTGTTCAGTGGCCATCTCAACAGTTGTGTGCAGGCAGTGTAGACAAACCCTTAGGCCCAAAACTATCCTGAAAGTATAGTGCAAAGGTAAACACATAAATCATTTTCCTGGGGGGAATAAGATCTTATTTAGACACCTCAGTTATTAGGTATCTAGAGGATCTGGCCTGCTGCCCCTTTGCTTTTGTGATTCTTGTCTGATATTGGGATAACAGAAACAGCAGGAAGATTTTCCTCTAGGAGGGTATTGTAAGGTCTCTTCAGATCTATGATGTGTAGATTTCCAATGAGAGGTAATGACCTCATGCCTGGGAGGAAATCATCCCTGATGCTGCTGCTTGGAAAATGCTCAATTTTCATAATAAACTTAAGAATCAGGGCAAACACCACAAATATTGGAAGAGGATCAGTCTGCTCCATTTCCCTTCAGCGCACCATTGGCTGGAGAGTTTAAAAACCAAGGGTTAAAATAAATAAGGGCTGTCTATTGGAGGAACACTGGGTGCAGCTTGAAGTCCACGGGCTGCTACATAAACATTGTATGTAAAAAAGGATCTAATCTTTGTTGGGATTACACATTAATTTAGTCCTTTCCCCTCTCACTCGCTAATTATCATTCAGGAGTGAGCATTCAGTGCCATGCAGACTCAGTGGGGTGGTGCCTGGCATTTCAAACAAGCGTTTGTAATAGTTTGCAGAGTAGTCTGCAGACTACTTATACTCCCAGATGAAAGTCCATCACCTTGGGTAACAGGAAGGTTGTCCAGTCAGCATGTTTTATGTAATGAATCAAACTTCAAATTCTGCACAGTTGTTTGGGCCTGTGTGTCAGCTTGTTCCTGACTTTGCCAGAATAGAAAACTGTTGGTCGGGGTGTTGAGCTATGTGCAGTATTGCAAAAACTTGGTTTCTCTGGTGTCCATAAGGTTTATCAGTAACTTCTGTTTGGAGGGCCCCAAACCTGTGATTAGACCAAACCTGTTATTAGGACAAGGCCCACACCATTTTGTTTTATGCTGGGTTTTTCTGGAAAGAAAGCTAAGGCACACCTTTCCTTGCAGCCAAGAAAATCACTTCTTTTTCAGAAAGTCAAACCTGAGAGATAGGCACTATTCTATCAATGTTGCATGAGTACAGAGCTATGCTTAAAATGATAAATTTATTCACACCATAAGGTGTAAGCAACTTCTGGAACATGGCATCCTCCTAAATTCCCAGTGGGCACCTCATGAGTAGTGTGAATACAGAGATATGCTTAAGATGAAGAACAGAGAGTACACTCCCACCACCTGAGAAAGACCAGTGAAAGCAAACTCCACAGCCCAACAGTCAGCTACTGTCAACTTCCCAGTGGGGCAATTCAATTTGATAACTTGGTTCTTTGCTATTTTGGTATTTAAATGATGATTGGTTAATCTTGTTTTTAAGGAATCTTCTTTCCATAGAGGAAATCGTGTGCACGGAAAAAAACAAAACAAAACAAAAAACTGTGTTTGCAAAGATTATTGATGTTATCTTTTCTAAAATTTGCTACATGATGGTATTAGGCCTTGGGTGGCCACCATAGAGGACAGTCCAGTTGCCCTCTGTCCTCTATTGATATGAAACCTTACGCCTTTCTGTCCTCTATTTTAATCTTGAAAAATAGAGGACATAAAGGCATCAGGTTTCATATCAATAGAGGACAGAGAAGCAGAAAACCAGAATGTCCTCTATGATGGCCACCCTAGTTAGGGGTGTCATCTCTGGCAGTCATGTTTGACGGGTCAAGTCTGGTGTTCCAGACAGAAAAACTGCAACTCTTCACAAACAGCCACGACTTGTAATAATTCTGTCTTTTATGATGTTTATAATTTTAGAATTTGATGGCCTAATGACTTCTGCTTTTAGGAAATTTAGATAGTTTTGCTTCCATGGGAAAAATTCACTCATGCAAAGGCCTAAAGCAGACCTAAGGCCTCATATACTGTGGCAACTTTGGTTGGAGCAAAGTTAGCTCAGTTATAAACAGTTGTGTGGAGTTTATTTTGTGCGGGCCGGGAGTGATCTGGGGCCCTTTTGTGCGCGCGGGCTGTGGCCAGCAGCCCGGGCATGCAGGGTCGGAGAAAACAGGCGGCGAGCTAGAATTAGTCATGGAATGCGTAATGGTTGATTCAAGATTGTTTACTTACACCGAAGATGGTTGCGGTGTAGGCTGGACAGTTTTCCAGGCACGGCTCTGCTTAAATCCTCGTTTGAGGACTCGGACAAGCTCGGTCTCTCCCACGGAGTTGTCGAAGCTCCGGGGATCCGTATCTTTTGCGCGCAGGGAAGGGTTCGTCTAGGAATCAAACGGCGACGGGGAGAGGCCAGAGGCTGATCAGACCTCTGTTGCCTACTTGAAATGCGTTGGGTCCGATAGGATCCGCAGCGCTTAGAAATCTTCACACAGGTTGAAGTCTCCTCCTCCTGATGTTTGTGGAGTCCTCCAACTTGGGCGGAAACCACTCAAGCTTTTTATACGGCTAGCAAGCCAATCACTAGCCGCCACGTATGAATAATTTAACGCGAGCCAATAATGGAGCTCAGATTAGAATACAAATGGCGGGAACTCTTTGCAACGAGCATTTCTTAGATGCAAAGAAGAAATGCACACTGCAAAGAAAGCTTCAATTTGGCGGGAAAATAATTTAGCAGTGCTGAAGCACACACAAAACAAAAATCACAGCGTTGGGTTGTGACAAATTTCAGCTTCTACATTTGTGGCATTGAGAAGCTGGCGTTATTGTGAAAAGCTTGCCGTCTCATTGGCATTATTCAACATTCAACATTCAATGGGAGAAGTTTGACCTAAAGACACACATTAGATACATTACATTAGATGGAGATGGGAGAGTGAAGACTGAAACCCATGGTACTGAACAGATCTGATGGGATTTGGGGCTCTATTAAACACAGCTCCAGGGGTGAGGGCCAGGTCCAAGCTAGAAACACCAGGGGCAGGGTGAAATGTGAACCTCCGGAGGAGGTTTGTGAAGAAGGGGAAGAGCTCCATTTTGGCAAGAGTCTCGCCTGCACAAATCCTCTGGCCTGCAAGGAAAAACACCACAAACATGAGTGTTTCTAAAGCAGTTTCTGCTTTAACTGGAAGCTTGATTTGAATGCAGTGTATCTACAAGTTGTGAGCTGAAGGTCGGGAGTAGAAAATGACTGATTTGACTGAACTGGAAAAAAGGAAACAAATCATTACTATTAACAATGAGTTCTCTCCTGCTTATCCCATGGGAGGAAATTACAAAGCCTATGAGAAAGTCTTCACATAAATGCTCTTTTTTTCCCAGATCACAGCTAGGGAAGCCTTTAATTGGCTTTCATTGTCTATGTGTGCTTTGTAAAGATCTCGCTTGATTTTGACATGGTAACTTCTTCCTTTCTCTAACTTTTCTGACTCCCTGCATCACAGTTGTGTTCAACCATTTCTTTTTCCCTTCCTTTGTTGCTTATCACACTTAATGCTTTCCATTTCTATACTTTCCTTGCCCCAGGTGGAGACTTAAGAAGGCAAGTACCAAGGTTGCACCACTTGTCCACAAAATGAAGTAACATTTTTTTTTGCACTGAAGAAATTTTAAAATAAGGCTTTGCTGTCACTGTAAATTGGTTGCTAATCTTGAATCTCTTAAATGTTAAAATAGGAGCAAGGGAGGAAATGTTGACTGTCTTTTTCAGGGGCAGGCCCCTGGGTGAGAAGTGGCCAGTGGTGTCCCTCAGGGGTCCGTGCTTGGTCCAGTGCTTTTCAACATTCATTTCATAGACTTCTCGGGTCAGAAGGGATCTATTGGATCGAGTCCGACCCCCTGCTCTGGGCAGGAAAGAGTGCTGGGGTTAAGTAAGCCCAGCCAGGTGCTTGTCTAATTTCTTTTTAAATGCCTCCAAGGTAGTGGAAAGCACCACCATTCTTGGAAGTCCATTCCGTATTTTGGCAACCCTCACTGTAAAGAATTTTTTCCTAATGTCCAATCTAAATCTGCTCTTCTTCAGTTTATGGCCATTGTTTCTAGTAACCCCAAGGGGCAACTGGTAAACAGAGTATTCCCTATTCCCTGCCCCCCCCCCCCAAATGAGCTTGTACATAGCCACAAGATCACCTCTCAGCCTTCTCTTGTAGAGGCTGAAGAGATTCAGGTCCCTCAGGCTGTCTTCATAGGATCTTACCTGCAGGTCCTCAGCCATATGAGTAGCCCTTCTCTGAACCCTTTCCAGGTTATCCACATCCCTCTTGAAGTGCAGTGCCCAAAACTGGATGCAGTAATCCAACTGCGTCCTGACGGATGCCGCATGGAGGGGAAGTGTCACCTCCCTGGACATGCTCGTGATGCACCTACTAATGTAAGACAGAGTACGGTTACCTTTACTTATTACCTCATCACATTGGCAACTCATGTTCATTTTTACGTTGACTACGACTCCGACATCCTTTTCTGCTGCTGTGCTACTTAGAATGGTACTTCCCAGTTGATAGATGTATTGGTGATTATTTTCCCCAGGTGCAGCACTTTGCATTTATCTTTGTTAAACTGCATCCTATTCTGAGCCGTCCACTTCCCCAATCTATCCAAATCCTCCTGGATTCAGTCCCTACCCTCTAGTGTTTTTACTATACCCATAGTTTTGTGTTGTCTGCAGATTTGGATAGAGTGCTTTCTACACCCTCATCCAAATTACTGATGAAGATATTAAACAGCAATGGTCCAAGGACAGAGCCTTGGGGGACACCACTGCCCACATCTCTCCAGGTAGAAACTGACCCATCCACCACCACTCTCTGGGTTCATCCCATAAGCCAGCTTTTCACCCACCAGACTGTGAAAAAATCCACATCACAGCTTTTTAGTTTACTTGTAAGAACTGGGTGTGATACCATGTTGAAAGCCTTTTTAAAATCCAAGTAAATAACATCTACTTCAATTCCTGCATCTAAACACTTTGTGACCTGGTCATAAAAAGAGACCAGGTTAGTCAGGCAGGATCTGCCTGCTATGAATTCATGCTGGTTGCCCCCTAACATTATTTTACCCGCTGGCCCCCCACAAATGATTCTTTATGATTTTTTCTAAGGTCTTGCCAAGAATAGATGTGAGGCTAACTGGCCTTTAATTACCTGGGTTCTTCTTCCTCCCCTTTTTGAAACATAGATTCACAGATTCATAGATGCTAGGGTTGGAAGGGATCTCAATGGGTCATTGAGTCTGACCCTCTCCCAATGGTAGGAAAAAGTGCTGAGGTCATGTGACCCCAGCCAGGTGCTTTTCCAGTCTCCTCTTGAAGACCCCCCAAGGTAGGGGGGTGCACCACTTCCCTTGGAAGCTCATTCCAGATTCTGGTGACCCTAACCATGAAGAAGTTCTTTCTGATGTCCAGCCTAAATCTACTCTCTATCAGCTTGTGGCTGTTGTTCCCACTCTCTCCCCCACGGTGAATTTGTATACTGCCACAAGATCCCCCCTCAGCGCCTTTTGGGCTGCTTGCTCCCGTAAAGAAGCAGGCACATCTCAGTGCCCTGCTGCAGAGGGGATCCAGAAAAGGGACTTCTGCTTGTCCAGTAAAAGGATGTGATGTGTGGACTTGTGCTTGCTGTCCCCAGGTTGCAGAGCAGAATTGAGAGTGGTTAATATTTCCCATGCTGCTGGGCTTTGCTGGCCGCCACATGGGAAGGGGAGGATCACCCCCGCCCCCCCACCCCTTGCTACAAGTGTAAGGTGGGGGTTGTTTTTTTTGTTTTGTTTTGTTTTGTTTTTCTTTTTGCCTTCCTCAGAAGCACTGAGTGTTGGCTGCAGCCAAGGCTAGTGGTTTTTGACTGGGCTGTGCCAATGCTCCTGCTGGGACTGAAAGCCAGAGGTTCCTAGCTAGAGGGTCTCGACCCTCTGCTTAGGGTCAGACCAATCACCACGTTTAGGATGTGGAAGGAACTTTACCCTGTGGTCAGCTTGTTGCAGATTGTACGGGGTTCTTCTATAGTAAGGAGGCATGGCCCTCTTCCTTGTATCTCTCAAATGAGTATTTAACAGTGTTTGCAGTAGCCTTGCCCCTCTGCTTTACCTGTGGCAGGTTAGGGTGCTCTGCCTTGTAATTGTGCAACAGGGTTGATTGTGCAGTTTTAGTAATAAGTTATGTTAGGGTGACTTTATTTGGATCTTGGGGAGCACTGGATTTGCAGCTGAGTACAAGCCTCTAACCTGTGACCTAGCAAAAGCTGCTAACCACAAGGCAGAATGATATCTAAGCCAGCCATTTGCTTATGCTAAGGAACCATCTTAACTGTGTGAACCATTTTTTCTGATAAAGCAGCAAGTGAGCCTGTGTGAGTCTGTGTGCTGTGAATGAGGTGCAGCTCTAGGAATGTGGAAAACGGTACAACTTGGGAAAGAAAAACAGACTGGAATGTGAAAAACAACATGTAACTGGTAACAGAATCCGAGATGAACATATGCAAAAAGGTAAATGGTGGTTGGTGAAGAAGTCTCCAGAAAATTCCAGGTTTTGGTCAAAGTCCGCCCATTGACCAAAGAAGAGTGAAGGGCTTAGATGTGCTTATAGCAAAAAGGCATGTAAATGAGTAAAATACATAGGCAATTCCATGTTAATTAAGTGAACAGTAAATAGAGGTGGAACTTGAGATGGGAGGAGAAATGGGTGGAACATAGGAGGAGCAAGGGTGAAGTGAATGTTAACGAGCATGAATCCTGGTGTATAAAATGTGAAAAGAGCTATTGTTCAGTGCAGACCCTTGTCTGAAGCTTTCTCCATTCTGAATAAAGCTGTTGCGAGCAATGTGTGCTGGTGTTTGCTCCCTGCCTGCTCTAGCTAATGAGTAATAGGATCCATGAGCAATTGGATCATCATCTCCCTAGTCATTGGCCACCACATGGAGTCGGGGTCTAACAGGTTAGACAAGGATTTGGATAGGGCTGACCCTTCCTAGAGACATAGCAGCACATGCAACTCCATGCCCGGAGCACAGTGCCCAGGGCAGTGCAGGCTCCTGCCATGCTGTCTGCTTTTTCACCATCTCCCATAAATGCAGGGCTTGGAGTTACTGTCCTGGTTGCCCTCCCCCCGACTCAGTTATGCTACTAACACTGCCTCAGGCAGGTGGCCTCTGGAGGTCCCTTCCAGCTCGACTTCTCTATGAATCTGTGGTTTTGTGATTTAGATGATTTAATATATAACTGTGTTATTTAGCATAGGGATTCTTAAAAGGATTTGCCCCTGGATAAGATACATATTATTAATGGCTCGAGATCACCTATGAGACAACCATGTGAGATAGTCTTGTATACGCTATTGCTCTATATCAACCTAAGCACAACAGCACAGCTGAGATCTAACAAAGGAGAGGAAAACAATGCAAAACTCTTTGGGGGCTGGGAGCCAAAGGGAGCCTGGGAGTGGATATTGACTGTGCCAGTGTTTCCCCGCCCCCTGCCCAGCAGGATGCCAGGAAGCACCATTTATAGGGCAGGGCCCATTTTAATGCCAATTTCATGTATGCATACATTTGGAAGCATCCCCTGCCTTCCTCTATTTGGCCTTCTGTGCCCCACATGTTTTCAGTTTTCCACCCATAGGTTTATTTTAACTTTCACAATAATATCATTAATATACATCATTAGTTGCAATATGGAGCAACCCCCTTGCCTGCTTATGCTTCCAATGTCCCAAATGGCTAATGGTCTCTCATCCTTCACTACTCAGATGGTAATGGTTATTTTGGAGTGAGTTCAGTTCCATCAAAAGGGGTGACATTCAGTTCCTCCCCTATACATTCACATCATAGGACTTTCCGTGCTCAGGGTTTGGGATCAGGGGACCTTGCCCTGTGCTGTCCCCAGCTCTGTAGGCTTCAGCACCCTAATCAGCCCTTCAAACTTGTCAGTGTCTAAAATTGTCCCATGTGAGTACATAGTGCAGCCTACAGGTCTCGCTAGCCCAGAGCAACTCTTAAGCAGACCACATGCTTCCCTGGAGTATCTTCAGTGGCCTCCCACCTCCCCACCCAGCCAGCCCATGCCTCACAACAAAGCTTCCTGTGGCCACCTTCCCAAAGCAATAGTACACCAAACTTCATCTCCTCTGAGGCGCCCTCCAGGCTGTTCCCAGTGGTCAGTCCCAGTAGTGTCTATTCAGGGTCCTGCTGGTGCTCACCAATCTCCAGGACCACGTTGATGGCTCTATGCAAGGATCTCCTTCCTACAGTCCCAACTGATGTCCCCAGGGACTGCCCCTTCTGGGCTCCCACCAGTCTGCCTTACAGGTGCAGTTCCCCTTTCCTACTCTTTCTGTCACCTAAAGGGACCATTATGATCATCATCTCTGACCTCATACATAACACAGGGGAACAACCCTCCATCACTGAATGTTGTATCAAACCGACAAAGTATGCGTGGCCTAAACCATGCCTCTAAGAAAGATAACCAGTCCAGATTGGACAATTTAAAGGGCTGGAGCATCCTTCATAGCTTGGAGGTACATTCTTCCAGTGGTTACTAGAACGCCCTCATTGTGAAATTACACTTGTAGGTTGAATTTGTCCAGCTTGAGCTTTCAATTAGCATATGTCCTCAAGTCTTTTTTTATGACTCACTTAATGATTGTTTAGTATTGAAAAGTGTTCCATAATTATGTGCTTGGATCACAGAATTATATAATTATATTATGGAATTATATAATCATGAGGTTGGAGAGGACCTCAAGGGTCATCTTTTCCAAATGCCTGCATAAATGTGGGAATGTTACTCTTAAATCAACCCTGACCAATGCTTATACAATCTCTGCTTGAAAGCCTCCAGGGAAGGAGATTCCACAACTTCCCCAAGAGGTCTCTTCTACTGCCTCATTGTTCTAACAGGAAGGATATTTCTCCTGGGATACCATACTTTCCTGCATACAAGACACACCATTTCACAAAATTCAGTTGTTGAAAACTGGTATTTTCATTATAAATGGGGAAATATGGTAATAGGAGTTTCTGTCTCAGCCAGCAGAGGAGGAATGAAATGAACACTTTAGTGCTGCATATGAGGATCCCTATCTGTTGGTTATAGATACTTTCTCTTCCCACATGTTCCCCCTATCCCTACACAGGCTCCTGCTGCAGCAGCTGCTACTCTGTCATTTACTCCTACTTACCAATTTTTAATAGTACAAAGTTCTCCTTAACAGCATTTTAAATAGACTAAATATTTGTCATCCTGCCCTTTAGATTTATAAAAGTTTATCTTTACCATTTTTTAAAACATCCTCCCTAGTGCTAATAGAAGAAAACATGATTCATTATATAATATGAATAGTTCACCTCAGAATAAATACAAAACTAATATTTCTTGAATAATTCTGCATTTTCTATGTCTCGACAGCCCATTTTACCATTTGTACCAAGTGTCAGGGCTGTACCATTGTTAGGAATGCATTTGTGGATGAGATATCTGTATTATTTCTTATTGCTACTGGCCATAGAAATTGTTACTATTTTTCAGTCCTCTTATTTCCATTGTTAATTTTTTTTGTATTTTCAAACTGATGATTTATATTCCTTGTCTTGGCATCTTTATCTACCTATCTACCTACCTACTTATTTTATACTTTCACCTCCCTATTTGGTCAGAACTGGGTTTTTTAATTGCAGAAATGCATCCTATTAATATAGCTTTTTTGTGACTTCTTTAATTGGAGCAACAGCATAGTTAGGAGAAGCATTGGACATAAGGTAACATTCCATCATGGCTACAATGTTACAGCTGTATTTATATGAACAGTAGAGACGGAGCTGAATGGCAACGTAAGCAATGCATGAGTAAAGTGTATATAAACTGGCAACAAATAAATTAAAGCTGGAAATTAGAAGGTTTCTATACATCAGAACAATGAGGTCTGGAACAACCTTTCAGCTGGAGAAATGGGGTTAAAACCCTATTTGATGATTAAATGCATGATGCAACGTACTATGATTATCTTCAACAGCAAGGGGCAAAAGCTGATAACTCAAGAGGTCCCTTCCAGTCATGGATTCCTGTGTTTCTTGTTTTTTTTTTAAAAAAAAATCAATTTAAGGAATGTTTTTTTACACCTTGAATCATTCTTGAAGCTTTCCCTCCAAGCCACCTCCAATTTTCCAACATTCTCTTAAAATGTAGACACCAGAATAGGATATGTCATTAAATTCATGGTTGTACCAATATTTACACACACACACACATGCATGCACGCACACTCACACAGGTGTTAGCTCCCAACTCTTAGTGTAAAAGAGTCTGAAAACAGAGCCAGAGGCTAGGGATAAAAATATTTATTTTATTGATTGCAGTTCCTTTCAAATTGATGAATTGTGCTTTCTCATTCATAGATTCATAGATGTTAAGGTCGGAAGGGACCTCAATAGATCATCGAGTCCGACCCCCTGCATAGGCAGGAAAGAGTGCTGGGTCTAGATGACCCCAGCTAGATGCTTATCTAACCTCCTCTTGAAGACCCCCAGGGTAGGGGAGAACACCACCTCCCTTGGAACCCGTTCCAGCCCGTTACATTATAATTGTGGGATTATTCTTTGAGACTTTCTTAGACTGGGCGAGTCCACATCTGCTTATTTAGGCAATGCCATAAACCCCGGCAATTACTGCACCAGAGATTCTTGCTCCTGGGCACTGCATTTCCATATGCACCCAGGATTGCACCATGTTGAGCACAGTCAGAGCAGCATTGGCTGGCAGAGGTCTGGAGGGTCAGCCTGCCAGCCCAGGGCTGCTTTGATGTGGCTCAATGTGCTGAGGAGGGGTTGGCTGGGACATGAGGATGCTCCAGTATGGGGCTAACTAGTAGGTATTCCCTGCACTGAAACACCTTCACCTCAGCCAGAGCCTTTAGTGTCTACACGTGTGGTGCTGTGGAGTAAAAAACTCCACAGCAGGATAGTACTTGTATTTACAAGTACTACCCTGCTATGGAGTTAATTAGTTTCTTGCAGCCTAATAGGGCTGCACATGTAGAAATGAGATGTTTACTGTCAAGCTAATTTGTCTACTCGACACTAAACATCTTGTGCAGAAATGCCCAATGAGTAGCATTTACTTTTGCTAGTCCCAGAAAGTCAATACTTCAAATGGGTAAAATTCACCCTTAGATAGAAGGTGAACTTAAAACCCACTGAAATCCTCAAAATGGGGTGTCAGTGGGTGCTTCTACATGTCCACTGGACTGCGCAGTTGTTACTGCACAATCATTTAGTACTTGCTTAACTGGGATTACTGCACAGTCCTGATGCTTCACGGGTCTTTCCCCATGCTACTGAGCAGTAGCAATGAGCTACTATACAGTAGCTTGTTGCTACTGCGCAGTAGTGTCAGCATCACGATTTGTGCCCATCAACGCTACGGTACCATAGCTTGTCACTACACCAACATAGCATCTTACGTAGATGAGCCCAGTGGGAGTTAAGAGTGGCTTTATGCTACCTTTCTGCACAGGAGTGAATTACATCTGTTGTGTATAAAATATGTACAATCAGCCCATCCACGGGCAGCTTTGCTGTTCTAACGTAGGCACAGAGTATTTATAAAATCTTTAAACATTCAACATTTATATTGACCTGCTCCTATTGCCTTTCCCAATTTAAAGACAATACATGTCCTAGAGTATTTGGATACAAGACAGCATTCAGACAAAAAAGAATAACACAGTGTGGCCCTGCTTATCTGCAAAAATGAACATTTCTGAAAATAGTATTAAAATGTATTTAAACAATTAGATATTTAATTCATAGATAAAAGCTTATATATAAAACACTACACAGTGGTTTTACCTTACTGGTCAGTTTAACCCAGTATCCTATCTTAAGGTGTCCTGCATTGGATGATTCAGAAGAACATGTAAGTACTTTTTAAATGAAATTCAGCTTCATGGAAGGACTTCCTCACTAACTTTCAGTTGTCAGCCCTAAAGCAAAACAGTCCTTATAAGGCCATTGCAAGCTCATCTGCTTTATCCTGCTCACACCACTTTCTAAAATCTAATTGGTGCTTCTGTTTGGCATAAGTCGTAGCTTGAAGAAATGAGCTCTACTCATTAGTCCTACACACTTTCTTGCATTTTTAAATTTGCTCCCTTTCATTTTAATCAGAAAGCCTCTTATTAATTGGACAATGGCACATAATAAAAAGGACTGCGTAACTGAGCTTCTCTGTAGTACTGTTTTATGCTTGCTCAAAACTTCTTTTAATTTTGTCCTTCCACTTAAGTTCTCTTCTTAATGAACTTAATGGAGCCTTATTATTTTTTGTTGGTCCTCTTGGCCCTTTGTCCTGTTTCTGGCTGGGTTGTTTTTCCAGATGAAGCACTTTCAGACTTCAAGATGCGACACATAGGCATTTTACATGTGATTCTGCTCTGACACACATGCTTCTTCAATGACTGTCTTAACAATCCAGAACTTGTTCTTGCATGTGTGGTGAGCTCAGAACCAGTCAATGAACACAAGTCAGTCTTTAGGCTTGCCTCTCAATAAATATCATCTTCTGCTTGCCAATTCATAGATTCATAGATGTTAGGGTCGGAAGGGACCTCAATAGATCATCGAGTCCGACCCCCTGCATAAGCAGGAAAATGCTAGATTTCATCAGACAAAATGTTGCACAGTTACATAGGGTTTAGAAGGTGCTTCTGAATTGCCTCACCTGGTTTTGACTAACCTAAATTATTGTGTTAATAATACATTTTCTCCCACCTCGCATTCACTTACTCATTGAGATCATTAAAAGTATACTGAAGACAGAGTTGTCATATGTCTGTGTTAGATACCTCGCTGATAGCCATTTTTTGCACTTAAAATTAGTTGTGAATTCCTATCACTTTATTTCCTATTACTTGACCAGATTTTAATCCACAACAGGGTTTATGACTCATTAGGTAGGCATGGTTTCATAACAGTTTCGTGTGGAGGTCTTTAGTAAAAAAGCATTTTGGAAACCAAAATAAACACCTACAGATCTTTTCTTTATTCTCTCTCAGTTTACCTGTACTAGATTAGAGGGTATGAAATTCTTCCTGGTCTAACTTTTCCATGTCTTGCTAAAGAAATGTCTCATTCCAGATTCTGAATACTTGCTGCTAAACATGAAACCTTGGCGCTAAGCATGGTAGAAACACACAGATGGGAAATCAACTTAAAGAACTTGAGTTATGATAGATTGCTGAAATACAGGGAATATTGCAATCCAGTTAGCTGCTTTCAATGTTAGGTAAGCATATGCATTTGAAAGCCTTTTAAATTCAACGGAGCTTGAAATATGCATTGTGTATATCAAATTTGGTAGGGACAATATATTCTTATTAAAGCTTATTTCATCTTACCAAACTATAGCTCTCTACATTCCTTTACTTATTGAAAACCACTAATGTCTGAAAACGACACCATTAGGACTGAAGTTAATAATGGAGAAATCCATCTACATGTTGATATTAAATCTCTGAGTGTCTTGTTCACTGGGCATTTCAACAAGTTGTTTGGTTTCTTCTGGGACCTGGTATGAAAACCAAAAAAAAAAAAAAAAGAATTAACCCTAGCTCACGCCTTTTGATCTTTCTGCAGATCATGCGCATAATTACTTCCTAGTGCAATATAAATATCATTCTTTCCATTCACCTTTTGCATTTAATTATTGAAAAAATCATGTTGCTTCCCTGCTGTTTGGGGAGAAATTCTGAGCCATTCAGTGCATCTTTAGAAGATTTCCAACGTCCTGACAAAGGAAATGCTTCATAACATGTAATATATCCATGTGCATATCAATCATTCTGGCTAGGGTTTACAAAGAAATTAGGTACTCAACTCCCCGTGTAATTCAAAGGAATTGCGTTTGAATCTACTCTAACTTTCTTTGAAAATACCACCCTCCATTTACATTTTGGGTTTACACTTTAAACTCTTCTACTGTTTCTAATATTATGGAGGCATGTTATGTTCCCTAACACATTAATACACTCTCCTTCTCCTACTTAATACAAATTGGAAAGACACAATACATATTGGTATTTTTAATAGTGTCATGCCGATACACATGAATCAATATAGAAGCCCCTTTAAGGCAGGCCTTATATTTTGTCAAGTTTTTGGTTAACAGTTTATTCATAAAAAACAAAAACAAAAAAACACCATTTTGATCTAATTTTAAATTTTTCGTGGATTTTGTTGAATTTAGTGAACAGGTTTGGCTAAAAAAAAATAGAAATGATGTTTAAAATGTCTAAATTAATAGCTAAGACATTTCTGAAATGAAACAAGGTCCTTAGGTACCACTCAGGTGGGGAAAAAATCTGCTTTTTTGCCTAAAAATTGTTCAAAATCTTTTGGTTTGAGGGATTATCTGATTTTTTTTCTTTTTTTTTTTTTTTTTTCAGTTTGGGAGTGGAATAAGGAAGCTGGTTATTGAGACACCCCTACTGGACAAATGCAGAATATGAAACAGTGCCTTTCCTGAAGAATGTGCCATCTAAATAGATAAGGAAAAAAATTGTGTGACTTTCAGCTCATTTCCATTTAATATATAGGGAACTGAGGCTCATATAGAATAAGGTGCTTCCCCAGAGTTATACATATAGAGATAGTAACTGGACCCTACTCTTCTGAATCATAACATAAAACGTTCAGTAGAAACCCTGTCCTCCATCTATATTGGGAAAATTAAGGTAGACAAGACAAATATATTGTTTTCCAATTATCCCTGTTTGCAAGATTTTTCTGTTATGTGGGAAAGAAATCAGAAAAAAAATATTTTTCTTTATTTTTCAGTCAGGAACAGACAGATGTCTCGGACATTAAAACCCTATTATAGAGGTGCTGCCACTTTCACTGGGGAAGCAGCTCTTATGGGGTCAGGGCTATCTGACCTATGGAGATGCCATCATTCTGCGTACAGAGATGCCATCATTGTAGAGCAAGGGCAGGCAATTATTTTGGGTGGAGGGCCACTTACTGACTTTTGGCAAGCCATCAAGGGCCGCATGACACGCAGCCAGGGGCAGATAAATATTAATTTTCTAAATTTTTTAGGGGCCCCGTGAGCCAGATAGAATAGCCTGGAGGGCTGCTTCTGGCTCTCGGGTTGCATTTTGCCCATCCCTGTTGTACAGGCATCTCGGTAGGCAAAAGGTTTTTTTTGCTGATAGGATTACACCATTTTCTCTAAATAGAAGAAACTGTCTTCCTGCTGTCAGACATGGATCCACACAGGGCTGGGGGGGGTAGGGTGGGCAAGGTTGCCAGAACTGATCAATTATTTTGTGGACCTCTTTGCACCCTTAGCCAACAAATCTCTCTGAGAAGATCTCTGTGATGTAGGTGAGGTCGAACTGACTCTAGATGGCAGCAGATTACAGTGGATTTCCTCTTCTTTGCAACCTGCCTCAACAAGGTTTCTCTTTATTCCTCATTGATTTACTTTAGGGGCTGCAGCACTGACACTCTTGAGGTTTCAGAAGTGGGTCTAAAGGACCGAAAACCTGAGTTAAAGCAGGTTTTTTTGAAGCTCGGGTCTCTCCTACTTCAACCAAGGTTATGCCCACACTGCACCCCAATCTCAAGCATGCCAGAGAGGGAGCAACAATGGGCAGAGCCACCAAGTAGGGTTCAAGACCCCCTTGGACACGGTGCCTTTGAAGAGAAGCTGGTGAAGAGGCCAGCATCTCCAGGCAATACCAGGAACGCAGTATGAATCCCCAGAGTCCCATTACATGAGCACTAGTAACGCTGGATCGCACTGTTCTCTCTACTTCCCATAGCAGGAAACACAAGCGTAGCACTTCCTGCTAGCTGTGTTCCTTTACGGTTATAGCCTACCTCCCAGTAAACTGAGTCGTTGTAGCAGTTCTGATCCGGGGCTTGACCCAAGAAAGGCAAATTCAGAATTAAACCTGCAGGAAAGAAAATCCCATGAGTTCAATGGTGCACACATTCCACAAGAGGTGCTACAAGAGGTACCCTTTGGAGGAGAATCGTGGCCTTTCTCCTGTCTTTTTATTTATCAGTGTAATTTAGGAAGGCAGTAAGCACCACCTTCAAGGTGGTGACTTTTATCAGGAAATACCTAATGCCACACCGAATCAGAGCCTCTAATATCATGCTGGTCAATATTACAAGTATTGCAGTTACGTGATACCTTCCATTATAAAGGCCCAGTTCTTAGATGTATACAACTTTCTCAGACTTAAATTGCTTTTGGGGAGTGTCTGGATCAGTCTGAGTTTTCGGTTTGTTTAGTATCATTTCTAATGAGACGAAGGTGAAATGTCCCCCTCCCACCCATGTTCTCCTAATCATTTCACTGAGGTTCCAGTGCTTCCAAACCATGGAGTATGGTTTTCAAATGTTCAAGAAAGGCTGGCCTTGGAGTCAGGGAACTGCTTTATGTTTGTCCCTATGAATATATACCCACATTTGGCCAAGTTATAAGCCTTTGGAAATAATATTTTGCAAATCCTCAGTAGAAATCTGTTTGGAACCAGCGTTCTAGTGCTACCAAGCTCCACCTATTTTAAGCCATCAGCTAGCAATAGATCATCTAGTCTGACCCTGTGTAAAACCCAATCAATAGAATTTCATCCAGCTATGCCTACATATCACCATTCAACTTCTTTTTGGCTAATACATATTATCTCGGAAGAAAGCCTGATGGGGTGGATCCAGAAGGGGTGTGGTTGTGCCCCACCTTTGCCTCTTCACTGTTAGAAGTGTGAGGCAATAGAACAGACTGGGTGTGTCTACAAAAGATGCTTCACTGTGCACTAGACTAATTTACTGCATAGTAAAGCATCACCAAGTAACTGTGCTAATAAGCTACCCTGCAGTAAATCAGTCTACTGTGCAGTTGACTAGTACCTGTAGATACTGTGCAGTAGAGCTCATGTAGATGCTGACCAGGAGCAAATTTGTTCCTGGGAAGCCACACCAGCAGGGGGCCTGGCCCTAGCACTGCTTAGCTCCCAGCTCCTCATACTGGAGGTGTTCAAAAAGAGAGTGGACAGCCACTGGTTGGGGATGATCTAGGTGTAGGACTATGTTCTACTATGGGTATTTTCCATGTTTCCATGCTTTGCTGGTTGCCTCCCTCCTGGGTCCAAACCAGAGGTTCCTGGATACAGGGTCTTGCCCTCCACTCAGAGTAAGACCAATCACCACATTTGATTTCAGGAAGGAATTTTACCCTATGGTCAGATTGGTATGCACTGTGGGGGGGTTTGCTTTTCTCTGTAGCAGGGGACTGGTCCTCTACCCAGGATCTCTTGAGCATATATTGACAACATTTCATAGAAGCAGGACATTGGTTGCCACGAATCTCCTGCTTTACCCTGTTAGGCTGTTAGAATAATAGAAATTTAGGGTTGAAAAAGGCCTCAGGAGGTCAGCTAGGCCAATCCTCTGCTCACAGCAGGACCCTCCCCAACTATATCATCCCAGCCAAGGATTTGTCTAGCTGGGTCTTAAAAACCGCCAAGGATGGAGTTTCCACCACTTCCCTGGGTAACCTGTTCCAGTGCTTTACTAGTCTTCTAGTGAGAAAGTTTTTCCTAATATCTAAACTATACTTCCCTTGCTTCAACTTGAGACCATTGCCTCTTGTTCTGTCATCTGCCACCACTGATAACGGTCCAGCTCCATCCTCTTTCAAGCCCCTCTTCAGGTAGTTGAAGGCTGCAATTGAATCCCCTCTCAGTTTTCTCTCCCCCAGACTGAATAAGTCCAATTCTCTCAGATCTCCTCAGAAGTCATGTTTTCCAGTCCCCTAACCAATTTTTGTTGCCCTCCATTGGACTTTCTTGAATTTGTCCATATTCTTTCTGTAGTGAGGGCCCAAAACTGGACACAGGACTCCAGATGTGGCTTCACCACTGCTGAATAGGGGAGAATAATGTCTTCCATCAATCCGCTGGCACTGCTCCTACCAATGGAGCCCAGGATGCCATTAGCCTTCTTGGCAACAAGGGCACACTGCTGGCTTATATTCAGCTTATTGTCCACTGTGACCCCCAGGTCCTTTTCTGAAGAACTGATGCTTATCTAGTCAGTCCTCAGCCTGTCCTGGTGCATGGGATTGTTCCATCCTAAGTGCAGGACTTTTCACGTGCCCTTGTTAAACGTCATGCGATTACTTTTGGTCCAAGCCTCCAACTTGTCAAAGTCTCTCTGAATCCTAGCCTTACCTTCCAGTGTATCCCCTGCTCCCCCCAGTTTGGTGTCATCCGTGAACTTGCTGAGGGTATACTCTTTCCCATCTTCTAGGTTATTGATGAAGATATTGAACAAACCAGCTGCAGGACTGACTCCTGGGGTACTCCACTAGACACCGGCTGCCAACTAAACATTGAATCATTGACTACTATTCGCTGACCCTGATGCTCCATCCAGTTTTCTATCCACCTTACAGTGCATTCATCCAACTCATACTTTCTTAGCTTGCTTGTGAAAATGTTGTGGCAGACTTTATCAAAAGCCTTGCTAAAGTCAAGGTGTATCATGTCCACTGGTGTCCTCACATCTAGAAAGCCAGTCATCTCATCATAGAAGTCAATCAAGTTGGTCAGGCATGACTTGCCCTTCGTGAATCCATGCTGACCGTTTGTAATCACCTTCTCCTCCTCATGCTTAGAAAAGGCCTTCCTTGAGGACCTGATTTTTCTAGAGAGTGAGGTGAGACTGACTGGTCTGTAGTTCCCTGGATCCTCTTTCTTCCCATTCTTAAAAATGAGCACTATATTTGCTCTTTTCCAAACATCTGGGACCAATCCTGATCTCCATGAGTTTTCAGTGGTGATGGTCAGTGGCTCCGCAGTCACCTAGGTATCACATCAGTGTTAGGTCTGTGTTGCATCAGGGTTGACAGTAGTCTTATGTAGAGTTTAGATTATGATTGTATGGGATGGTTTGGATAGGGATAATTCTGTTTCAGGCAGGCAATTGCACTTGACATATGGAGGTTGCTTCCATCTCTACTTCTCTAGGATTCTATGACTCTTTGATTCTTTTGCATGTGAACTCTCAGCCAGGATCTAGCCTTACCTTCTGTTTTTGCACTGCTCCAGAGCCCAGGGGTAAATGCTGCTGCTACCAGTCATCTCATCCTTTCCTCTGCTGCTGAACTCAGCAGAAGGGGGAAGAGGGGAGAGGCGAACAGCATGTTTCTAAAGATTCATAAGCTTTGGGTGCTGTGTGCATCTTACTAACCTGCAAACGCTCCTCCTATTAGTGCAATTCCTAGTGTACAACCCAAGGCAGCAGCTTGCATACCAGGGGAAACAGGATGAAATGGCCTGAAAAAGGAGAGATGAGAAAGTCACAAACAGTTAAAACAGCATTCAGTTCCCAGAGCAGGAATTTTACTGCATTGTATGTAATTTTATTATTGTACTCAGCTGGATAAAAGTGCCAGGTAGAGGGTTAGACTTAAATATATAAGGTAATAATGCTTTCCTTGAAAAAAGCATGATTATATGTATTTATTTAATTTATATCCACCCTTCCACAAAATGTTTCAGGACAGCTTAAAGTAAGAGAAACAGAAAAACTTAAGAGGGCAACCAGAATAAATAAAACAAAGCAGAGACCCACTAGACACCATCTTGGTCTAGCTTTGGTTGCTGTATAATGCCCACATTACTTGGTGGGGAAGGAGGGCATTCAGACTCAAAGTTTGGCTTGAGAAAATGAAAAAGCTTATTGAATTTTTGCAAAAGTTCATTTATGTCCCTATGAGCAGAAAGAACAACCATAAGATCTTAATTTTCATAGCAAGGAGTGCACAGGGCACAGGGTTGTCAACTCCAGCAATCTTTTTGTGTCTTGTGTGACTTGGTGGCTTTCCTAATGCCCCATGTCCTGGAATCAGATAAATTTATGAGAATCTCAGCTTTTGTTCAGGGGGAAAATTTCTGGACCTCAAAGACAGCAAGGAGGATAATGTTAATTGCTCAACCCAATGATTCATAACCCAGAAGATGATTAAAAAAAATCCCCCTTTTTTTTTTTAATCTCAGGATTTTACAGGGCATGATTCAAAATGTTTTTTAAATAATTTTGGGCTGGCAATACTATGGTTTCAAGCAGCATGCACTGAATAAAACACAAAATGGCTGTCAGCCTTCTGAAAAAATTATCTTTTTTGTTGTTTTTTTGTTTTTTTAAACTTACGCATGTTCCACTTTTACCGCAGCTGCAATGATGCTTGCAATCCCGCCCAGTAATCCAGGCAAACCATGTAAATTATGGACTCCACAAGTGTCTTGAATTTTTAGATAAGAAGCAAAAAATGGCTGAAATCAGAGGAAAGCATAATTTTAGGTTAGTTCTTGGTTTTCAAGCTCTAGTGTAAGTACTGACAAATTAACTCTGAAGAAAATACAATAGTGAAATATGTTTCATATACATAGATAATGATTTGGTATTAATGCTGTGACTTACCTCATCATTACACAGGGAAAAATGCTAATATAATTTGCATCATTGCTGGATATGGAGAAGCTCTGTGATGTTATTAAACTGCTTAGCCATGGACACACAGTTTGAATTGGAAGGAAAATAGGGTGAAGATCCCAACAAGCAAATACATGCTGTGAATAGGTGGTCAAAAATGATCTGTTGGGATATTTTCTCTTACGGAATTCCATTTTATTGAAATTGAGCCTTTCATGGGATTGTATTGATTTTGACTATTTTTTCGTTAAAAATCTGAAATGAGGTGTTTGAACAGCATCCAAATGTTTTGACATAATATTTTTGGAATGGGATCTATCCTATTTTAATGCAAAATCATTTTTATTTTAGAAAAGTATCTTATAATGAATTTTTATTTAGAAAAGTAACTTATCACATGGCATAACACTTAATGGGTTAGTTCTGAATAAAAATACATTTTCAATTGACCTGACACAGGCATTCTCTTTGAAAATGCTGTTTGCTTGGGAATTTTAAATTTTCATTACAACCAGGATATTTTAAATGTTGGGGGTTTCCCAATAGAAATTCAGATTCGGCTAGCTCTAGTTACAAAGCAATATCTGCATTTTTTCAGAGATTTTTTGGGACCACCCATTGACAAAGGCACTGAAGCATTTATATTTGTACTCCAGGAGTTGGGGGAGGGAAGTGTTGTAATTAAAGAGGCTCTGAGAGCCACTCTAATTAAAGCACCCAGAGCGTCTTGTGTATCAAAGTCCCTGCACTTTAAAATGAAGGCGGGGTGCTTTATCTAAAGTCCATTGAATGAGCTTTAGATAAAGTGCCCCCATCGCCATTTTTAAGTGCAGGGACTCTGACACACGAGATGCTGGAGGCTGCTGGAGCACGGTTATTACTACACTCCAACAGACTCAATTCCTCAATTCTGCTCCAACACATTGTAATTACAGTGATCAGCACAGCCTCATTGCTCCTGTATAGGTGCCAACTGACTTGTGCTTCTTGTTGCCTAGGTCTTCCTATCTCTATCCACACTAAAGGCCTGATTCTCATCTTCTAAATCAGGAGTGAGACCAGTTTCTTGCCTTTCTTGGGGGTTGGACTAAATGACCCCTGAAGCAGCATTTCTCAACCTGTGGGTCACATCCCAAAAGTGGATCACAAGAATATATGAAAGGGTTGTGAACAATCTTTAAAAATGGATTCTCCTTTGAAGGAGAAAAATATGCGAAACTATAGTTTTTCCTTCGCAGGCTGGCAGAGTTCCACCCTGCAAAAAAGCTGCTTGGATCCTGCCATGCTCCACCTGCATCCCACCCCCCACCCCCTGGGGGAGCTGCCCCCACACCCCCACCCCACTGGGGGGCTGCTGGTAGGTGGCAGTGGGTCAAGAATGAGTGGGTTGGGATTGGGATGTTTACAAATTGGTCCTGGTACACAAAAGATTGAGAACCACTGCTCTACAGGTCCTTTCCAGCCCTACTTTTCTATGATTTAATGAACTGAAGAACTCAGTGTGAGGTCAAAAATAAGCCCAGTACATGTTACATTATTTGAGACTTACAGTCAGGAACTTGAATCCAATGACAGAGATGATTGCAGCAACAAAACCAATCAACATAGCGCCAAAAGACTGGATGCCCAAGTCAGCACAGGACCCCACTGCTACTCCGCCTGCTAGGGTGGCATTTTGAATGTGAACCTGCATCGAACACAAAGTGATGGAGGGTAAGAAACGAGGTGGACCAGAGATGTGTTTTGTAAGTGTGGGCATTTATACAGAAATATTTTCATGCTTGGATGTGCCAGAGATTTGATTAATCGATTGTCAGAGGTCATTGCGGATCCCCTGGCATGGCTTTATGAGCATTCATGGTGCTGTGGCAAGGTGCCAGAGGACTGGAAAAGGGCCAATGTGGTTCCCATTTTCAAAAAAGGGAGGAAGGAGGACCCAGGAAACTATAGGCCAGTTAGTCTTATCTCAGTCCTGGGTAAGCTTTTTGAGAGAATTATCCTGGCGCATGTCCGTGAGGGGCCAGCAGGGGAGGTTATGTTCAGGGGCAACCAACATGGGTTCATTAAGGGCAGGTCTTGTCAGACCAACCTGGTGGCCTACTACGATCAGGTCACAAAATCCTTGGACGCAGGTACAGCAGTGGACATAGTCTGTCTGGACTTCAGGAAGGCCTTTGACATTATCTCTTACCCCATTCTCATTAAAAAAAACTAGGAGACTGTGGTGTTGATACCTACATAGTCAGATGGGTCACTAATTGGCTGGAGGGCTGCACCCAGAGAGTGGTGGTGGATGGGTCTTATTTGATCTGGAGGGATGTGGGCAGTGGGGTCCCACAGGGCTCAGTCCTTGGGCCTGCACTGTTCAACATCTTCATCAGCAATTTTGATGAGGGGGTAAAAAGCACCTTACTCAAGTTCACAGAAGACACTAAGATGTAGGGAGAAGTGGGCACGCTAGAAGGGAGAAATAGGCTGCAATCAGACCTGGACAGGTTACAGGGGCGGGCAGATGAGAACAGGATGGGTTTCAACACTGACAAGTGCAAGGTACTACACCTGGGGAGGAAGAACCAGCAGCAGACCTACAGGCTGGGGAACCCCCTTCTTGTCAGTGCAGAGACAGAAAAGGATCTTGGAGTCATCACTGATGCCACAATGAACATGGGCCGGCAGTGTGGGGACGTGGTCAGGAAGGCCAACCGCACCTTGTTGTGCATCCACAGATGCATCTCAAGCAGATCCAAGGAGGTGATCCTCCCCCTCTATGCGATGCTTGTCAGGCTGCAGTTGTAGTACTGCATCCAGTTCTGGGCGTTGCACTTCTGGAGGGATGCGGACAACATGGAGAGGGTCCAGAAGAGGGCCACTCGCATGATTAGGGGCAGCAGGGCAGACCCTATGAGGAGAGGCTACGGGACATGAACCTGTTCAGCCTCCACAAGAGAAGGCTGAGGGGGACCTAGTGGCCTGTTACAAACTAGTCAGAGGGGACCAGCAGGCATTGGGGGTGTCCCCGTTCCCCCAAGCACTACCAGGAGTGACAAGAAATAATGGTCACAAGCTGGCAGAGGGTAGATTCAGGCTAGACATCAGAAGGCGCTACTTCACTGTCAGGCTAAGATTTGGAACCAACTTCCAAGAGAAGTGGTGCTGGCTCCTACCCTGGAGGCAAGAGGAGGCTAGATGAACACCTTGCCGGGGTCAGTTGACCCCAGTTCTCTTTCCTGGCAGGGCAGGGGGTTGGACTTGATGATTTGCTCAGGTCCCTTCTGACCCTACCAACTATGAAACTATAATTGAGTCTGCTCTGGATGTGAGCTGACGCACATGGAGCTGCATCACTTGCTGTTGTGTAAGTGGCAAAATGCACATCAGCACGGAGAAAATGGCGGCGGTACACTTTTGAATTCAAACACCTTTTATGCATTTGAGTTCAAAAGTGGACTGCTGATATTTTTTGTGTGCTGATGCGCATTTCACCACTTATACAACTGGCAGTGATGCAGCACCAGGTGCTTTTCAAAGTGCCTAGTGCTACAACACTTGCATGCATAAAAATGCCCAGTGTGACTTACTGCACATGCCTTCTTTGTTATCACATTGTAAAAGATGTATTAATTTTTAATTGTTTCCCACAGGAATGGATGTGCTATTGAGAAAGTCAGGAATTAATCCCCTTAGAGACCTGGTTTTGATCCTCCTACCCAGTAACTGCTGCAGCCAGGACTTGGTATGTCAATCCATGGATTCATAATAAAACAGTAGGATAGTCTCACTATATGGTTGAGTAGGGTCCTAATTTTTTAGAAACCACTCCTTTGAGGGTAGGTGTTTTCTCGATACCTTTAAAAACTTTTGACTGTTTGCAATTCCACGCTAGATTCAATGGCAGGAACAATTATCTTACCATATCAAACTTGCCTCTATGCTCAGTTAAGCTGGAGAAGGCAAATGCTGTGACCGTACATGCAGCTAGAGAGAAGTAAGTATTAACTATTGCTCTGTATTGAGGGTCCCCAGGTGCAGCAATGGCAGAGTTGAAACTGGGCCAAAACAGCCAGAGGAAAAGAGTGCCTGTAGGAATACAAAGAATCATTTCATTACTGGAGGGTTTTCAATGACAGAGATCCAGCAAAGCACAAATAGCTTCCTAATGGCCAAAGGAGGGCAACATGCCTGGGAAGTGATCAAATGCTTGGAAAAGTGATGGAATACTACACAAGAATGTGTTACACTAGACATTAGACCCCTGGCACTTTTGAGCTTCTTTCTCTACCTCCCTATGTAACACAGTATTCAAGGAGACTGACAAAGAGAAACAGAAGTGTAGTGGTTAGTCCTGGTTTGTCTGGGTTCTCCTGAAGACTTGTTCTATGGCCATTGTCAAGTCACCGAGGATACGATTTTGCCGTAAATAATACCTTGCTCATGGGGTAGGTCCTTTGGGATTCTTGCAGGCTACAACTCCTCAATGTAAGGAAAGGTCAAAGAATCTTGCTTATAAGTTCTTTATGTCTTAATTTTTTTTCATATGCGATATATTGATCACTCACCTAACAGGAAGGTTTGGGAGATTTAACTCGTTAACTAGAGGTAGTTAAAGATTTTCCAATAAAACTTCTTTGCTACAGAAAATGACAGTAATTTCCTTTAAATAAACATTTGGTTCAATCTCTCTCTCATTGGAATATCTCTCTCTTTTGTCTCCCTTTTTTGTTTCAAGCAGTTAGCAATTTTGGGTTGTGTTGAAAACACAATAGCAGTGGCAGAAGAAAAGTAATGCACTACAAGGATAATGAGCAAAAAGTTGTAGGATAGCAAGGTGAGTAGCATATGCAGTGGATGAGAAAGGGAACAACTGAGTAGTACTCTCCATTATTCTTACAACAACTGCCTCTTACTTACCAATCATAGCAAACATGTCTGAGTGATAGGAAGACCCTTCATTTTCATGACCTTTTTTCAAACCAGGGCGATACAAGACTCGGGCTACAGCCAGACCAAAGTAAGCTCCAAAAGCATGAATAGTCATTGATGCTCCAGTATCTGTGGCCTACAATAGGGAAAAAAAAAATATAAACCCTATCACTGTTGTGGCCCATATTGTGGCCATGGAGAAGACAGGATTCAAGACAGGAAGAGTTTGGATAGGCTTGTCAATTGACTTCCCTTCGTGGAGACTAGGAGTTAGCGGTTGAGACCACTACAGAGCAAAGATGTACCACAGTAAAGACACAATGGTTACCATGAGTTATTCTTTACTAGTTATACAGAGCACTTTTTAGATGAGTCTTTAACAATTCTTAAAAGCTTTATGTCCAGACCCAATTCCACCCTACTAGAGTTCCTTAAAAAAAAACATAACGCTTCCTTCTGCTTGCTCCTTTTTGTGGTTTATTCTTATAGCTAAAAGTATGACTTTTTACAAAAGTAGGTCAATTAATGTTTAAGCAGAGTGGACTAAGATCATACTTAGGTGCCTAAGACCAGTAGATGCCTGGCCCTTAACACTTCCGTTGTTTTATTCAGAGGGGGTACAAATCAAAACTCTTGGTCCTAGCATCCTAAAACCTTGGAAGGGTTCAAAAGCTATGTTTCAATTTTGTGGGTGAATCCTCTTTTATTAAAAATTTCAAATTTGCACACTTTTGAATTGTGGGGTGTTAGAAAGTTAGTTCTGGATGGACGTTTTGTTGCTCATGTGAATCTCGGGGGTGGGGGGGAGGGGGAAGCTTGATATATGTTAAGAAGTGAGAATTGTTTGCTAACTGTCCCCAACCACTGCACTGTCCTACTGGTAATTCTGCACAGATATACAGACAAGAATGATACAGGAGGAAAATGTTAGTTTAGGTTTAAGAGTCCTGATCTTGGGATCTAAAGTAAGGCCTGCAGTATATAAATAATGAAGGAGGATTCAGGAGCCCTCCAGTGGCTTGCTCCTGCTTCTCATTCTCCTGGAGAGCTAGTTTCACACTGAGCATGAAGCTCTTTCTCAAAATTTAAATGGTGCCAGTACTTTCTTACTGTAGGTTCTCTCACACTGAAAACCAGACTCAGACCAATAGATCTAGAAGTTAACTATCCTTTACTGCTCATTTTGAAATATATTAATCAATTTCATGAAAAATATTACAATCACATTTTATGCCACAAGATGGACCAGGTCACACACTGCTTGGACGTGGGAGCCAAGACTGATGTCATCTTCCTGGACTTTAGGAAGGCCTTCAACACAATTTCACACCCTATCCTCATTGGGAAGCTAGCAGACTGTGGAGTGGATGCCTACACAGTCAGATGGGTGGCCAACTGGCTTACGGACTGCACCCACAGAGTGGTGGTGGATGGGTCCTTCTCGGCCTGAAGGGAGGTGGGCAGTGGAGTCCCACGGGGTTCGGTCCTCGGACTAATGTAATTTAATATCTTCATCAGAGATTTGGACGAGGGCGTGGAGAGCACCCTCTCCAAGTTTGCTGATGATATCAAGTTATGGGGCAAAGTTAGTACACTGGAGGGCAGGGAGCAGATTCAGGCTGACCTGGACAGGTTGGATCAATGGGCAGAGAGAAATAGGATGCAATTTAATAAAGAAAATTGTAAGGTACTCCACCTGGGAAGGAGGAACCCCCAGAACACCTATAGGTTAGGGAGTGTCCTTCTCAGCAGCTCAGAGGCAGAGAGGGATCTTGGAGTCATAATTGACTCCAAGATGAACATGAGCCAGCAGTGTAACGAGGCCATCAGCAAGGCCAATCGCAACTTTTCGTGCATTAGCAGGTGCATGACTAATACATCAAAGGAAATGATGCTCCCCCTCTATGCGGCACTGGTCAGGCCGCAGTTGGAGTACTGTGTCCAGTTTTGGGTGCCGCACTTCAAGAGGGATGTGGAGAATCTGGAGAGGGTCCAGAGGAGGGCCACTTGCATGATTAGTGGCCTTCATGATAGACCCTACGGGGGGAGGTTGAGAGAGCTGAATCTCTTCAGCCTTCACAAGAGATGGCTGAGGGGAGATCTTGTGGCCGCCTATAAATTTATTAGGGGAGGTCAACGGGGAATAGGGGACGCGCTGCTTACTAAGGCGCCCCAGGGAGTGACTAGGAATACTGGGTGTAAATTAGTTGAGAGTGGATTTAGGTTAGATATTAGGAAGAAATTTTTCACAGTAAGGGTGGCCAGGATCTGAAATGGGCTTCCAAGAGAGGTGGTGCTATCAAGAGGCTAGATAGTCACCTGGATGGGGTCATGTGACCTCGCTTCTCTTTCCTGCCAGGGTCAGGGGGTCGGACACGATGATCCATTGTGGTCCCTTCCGACTCTACAATCTATGAATCTATGGACTTCACAAGAGGACTTTGAAGTGTTTGGCAGTCACAAATTAAGCCAACACCTGGAATTAGCAAGTACAGAGAAAGAGGAATAGGCAAGTGAGTGAGGGAGATAGGAAGTTGTGTCACAGAGAAGCAGTATTTTAATGCTGAAGCTAAGCAATGAGATGGCTAGACAGAGGAATCAAGTCAGGCAATTGAAAAACAAAAGCAAAGGCTTGAAGTGCACCATGGCAGAGCAGAGAGGTGTTTGCTTTACCTACAGGGGATTTAGTCTTTCTCCTTACTTATGAAAATAAAGGCATGATACCTACTTTCAGGACGTCCACAACAAGGTACTCATTGCATGAAAAGAGTGTGATCTCCAGAATTGCTAGGATCATCATTTGGACTGGGCTTGTTTTCCCCAGGAGAGCTCCAAATGAAATCAAGACAGTTGCCGTGCTGAAGTCTGCATTGATCATGCTGGGTTTAAGGAGATGGGAAGAAACAGACATCAAAACAGACAAACATTGCATAAATCAAAATCAGTCGAGCATGACCAGAAATGAAATGGAACACAAACATGTAAAAAATAATGTCATCCATGAAAACATAACACTCGAGGACTGAAAAAGGAGCATGTTACAATCCAATATTGTGCTTAACAACAATAACAAATCCCTCCTTAGGAGGCTTCTTGCAGTGTGGGGTCCAAGACTTGGTTTAGATCACAGAGATATGCTCCCATATGCTAACAGGCAATTTAAGGGGAGGTAAACCCCTTGTTCTGCTCTGGGGCTGTCTAACTGGTAGCCCATGGGTTGTATGCAGCCTACAAGGGGTTAACTGCTGCACTGGGGTTCCCAACAGGCTGTCACTCCCCCTATTGCTCTGGCTGCAGCAGGATCCAGGGGCTCCAGGATCCCCTTCCCTTCCTGCCCCAGCCCTGCTCTATTCAATGGTTCTTCTCAGGCCACAGGGTGTAGCTCGGCTGGGAAATTCTCGGTGCTTTCCTGCTTAGTTGCATCAGTGCTGTTTATGTGGGCAGGTGCTAGGTACAGTTAATTTGGAGACTGGGAAAATATATTAACCCATGCCTGACTGGGAGCCCTCACTTATGCAAGAAAGCTTCTAGTGAAGTCTCTGTCAGGGAGCTGATTGTAAGCCAGTTAGTCTTTATGCCCTCTATTGGGTTTTTCAGTAAGGTATAACAACAAAGAAAGCAGAGTGTCAGATGCACGATCTGTCACTTGGATATGCCTGGGCTGGGTTAAAATATTTTGGCAAATACTGTATTGGGAGGACTCATTTGCATATAAACATTTATTATGAATCATCACTATAGTGCATCTCCACATGCCATTAAGGCGATGTGATACATTCTGGCACAGTTTGCACTGGAGTAAGCTGCTCCTGGGCATACTGTCTATCTGTGTGCCTGGGACCACAGCAGTTTGAGCATAGATGGAGCATCCCTGGGCTGGCAGGGCCTGGTGGGGAGGGGTTAGTCGTGGGCTCTGAGTGATGGCATCAGGCAGCAGAGGGGCTGGATGGGGCATGAGGTTGCTCAAGTGTGGGGGTAGATGGCAGACATCCCCCTGCGCTTTAGCACCCTCATGCCCCAGCCAGCCTCTGTCACCATCTACATGTGCATTTCAGTTGAGTAAATTACTCTGCTATAGGATTGTACTGTCCCCAACAGTACTATCCTACGGCAGAGTTAATTAATTTACTGAGCCCTAATACCCGCGCACGTGTAGACTGTGACACTTTACTGCGGAGCTAATTAGTCAGCTCCACAATGAAGCACACATGTAGGTTCACCCACTGTGGTGGGTCTTTTATAGGTCTGGAGATCAAAAACCCTATAATAGTCAATGAAAAGACTTCCATCAATGTTAATGCACTTAAAGAGGCTGAGCCTGTAGTCAGGGGACATGTTGCCATTGCTTTCAGTGGGAGAAGTATTTAGCTTGGTAGAAAGTTATACCTACCTTTTAACAGTAACATGAATTTCCCCTCTTTTCATATGCCAAAACCCTTGCATGAGGGTGCCCCACTGGAGACCAACAGCAGCAATGAGCATGTTGATTCCAACACTGGTGAATCCATATTTCTTCAGGAAAGTCATCAGGAAACCAAATCCAACAAATATCATCACATGAACATCCTGAAAAACTGAAAAGTCCATGAAGACTGTGACTAGACTTGCAAAGGGGAAGTATTTGGAGTAAAGAAATAATTTAATAAGATCAGATATGGAATGGAGTATGATTTCTTTTAATCAACGCAATCTGCAAAATTGTAACACTTGGTTTAGGGACAGAAGTTACACATAAACCGGTTTAAATGATCAGAAACTGGTTTAAGACTGTAACAGAACAGAAGTTCAGTTCACTTAAACCACTTTCAAAATGCCCAAAACTAGTTTAAGATAAACCTCGCTGGATGTAGTATAAGACTTAACTGATTAAGATCAAACCAGTTTATGGAACTTCTGCCCCACACCCCCTCCTAGTTCAAATTAACTCAGAGTCCCCCAGCACTCCAGGATGCTTTGTAGCCCTGGGCCATGAGTCTGCTCCAGTGGAGCAGGGCTGACCCTTCCCCTCTGCTCCCTAGCCAGAGCACTATCACTCCTTGGGCCGGCTAAGTAGGAGATGGGGGGTGGGGGGAAACCCTGGCATTGGACCATAGCCAGGGTCTGTGGAGCATGGGAGGGGGCACACAGAAAGGGAAGGATGGAAGACCTCCTAAACTTTTTCCCCTGCCCTCCACTCTTTGCCCAAGCAGAGAGCAGAAGGCTTATCCAGACTCTGGCCCAGCCAGCTAAGGAGGATGGAGGATGGGAAGGTGGGGTTTAAACCCACTCCATGGTCTGCACTGGACCTCAGCTGGGGTCTGACTGGAGGAGGTAGGGAATTCCTCTGAGGCTTTTCCCCACACCCCACTTGAGCGGAGAACAGAGGGCATGGCCAGGTCCTGTCGCAGCTTGGCCAGCTGAGGAGGAAGGAGGTAGGCGGGGTTCATGGGTGACTGGTGCCTCCCAAGTCTGGAGGGGTAGCAGATTGCCGATGGAGGGATGGGGGGTATCCCCAGTGTCCGATTGCTGAGCCAACAGTGAAACTGGAAGTACACTTCCAGTGGCATTTGTGGTTTCATGACTGGCACTTCCAGGGGATGCATGGCCGATTTCAGGGGTGCATGTGCACCAGCGTGCACCTCCTATACATTGCCAATGGTGGGGTTTAAACCCCCTCCCTGGCCTGCACCAGACTCCAACTGCGGTCTGCCTGGTGAGGGGAGGAAACCCTTCTGAGGCTTTTCCCTGCTTTGTGGAAAGCAAGGCAACACCTGGTTAGGGGTCCAGTGGGTGGTGGGGGGTGGTGTTTTCTCCCCCATCCTAAAGTCTATTATTAAGTCCCTGCTCTGCACCAGGGCCAGGGATTGGGGGGCGGGGGGGGGGGGGCGCTGCCAGGCATGGGCAATGCCCTCTGAGGCTCAGGACCCTGGGACAGAAGGACTATTCCCTCCAGGAGTTCCCCTCAAGGGTTTCGGTGGGGTGGGGGGCATGTGCTGGGCATCTAAGCAGGATAAGCCCTTTGGCAGCAGTGGCCACCAGGCTGGGATGCTCTATCACCCTCCAGCTCCTGGTATGGGCCACTGCAGAGGTTTGGCTGCTTTTCCCATTTCAAAAGTAAATGTCTGCTCATTTGCTTCTCAGTTCAGTCTACACAGTTTATACTAACCTGCAAAGATTCATTTGATTCAGCCTGGGGCTTTTTGACTGTCTGTACTTAGCCTTAAGGTCTGAGGTGAGGGTCTGCTATTTTTTAGATAAAAGTATAACACTGATTTGGACTTTTTAAAAATATGGGGTACCAATGCTAGTTTGCTAGCTCTTATTCTGCTTTGCTGATGACTATAACACCACATTTTACCAATGCTGGTAACCAAGATATACCTCAAACACTCCTGCATTCTTGTTGTGGAAACAGGGCTAGATCTTTGTACTGCATTGAATAAAAACTGTTTTAAGTATCTGTTTTTTTAAATATTATGTACGTTTATTTTAAATGTTGCAACCTACATTCTTCATCATTACATAAATATTTTATTATTTCCTGATTAAAATATTTTACTCTTTTCCAGTACTTTACCCTGCTCAGTTGAAATATCTGCACCCATTTTTTATTATGATTTTTTTTTTTCTCTGAGTTACTCTTCCCAGCAAGAACATCACTGGAGATTCATTCCTTTAATCTCCTTCATCCTTTTCACATAAACTCTTCTAACAATAACAGGGAAACCAGACATAGTAATGGGAATATTTGGATTAAAGTTATAGTCCCCAAAGATGCTATTTTTACAAGATTTCTACTCGCTTCAGCATGGAAAGGCCTGGTTTCATGTTACACTAGTTACACTGGGTTAGAAAGTTTTCTGAGGAATTGCACAGTCATGCTTATGAGGATCTAAATAAAACACATTATGACAGGGGGCTGTCTTGAGGCTGGTCCAATCATTGGCCCACCCACCTGTCTAGGACAGTCTGCTCACCTGCCTCACCTGCCATGCTTTGGCTGTAACTAATTAGTTGTTCATAGGTGGGAAGCTGCCCATATAATGCCCAATGCCAAGGGCATAATACATGGCTCCATACAAACCCTACATTGTATCCCATGCCTTGCAGATGGCATCACAATATGGTTCAGGCCCCATATTGGGCCCCACTATATTCCAGACTGAACACCCGGACCCTGGCCTGGATCCCTTCTACTCAGGTGACCTAACCTCTGCCCTCATACTGGGCTGCAAACCCCACTAGACCACTTTCCTTCCTGGCAGTGGCCCCCTCTGGAACCCTTGGTCTCACAAGCCCTGGCCTCACCTCTAGGCCAGTCTGGACTCCAAGCCTCTACCTCTGGCCATCCCTTGAGGTGGGCACTCAGGCCCTTTGACTGTCCTGGTCCTGGCCCCAGCATCGACCAGTTGATGTTTTATGAATAGGTTCTTGGCAGCTAGCCCGGTCTCATACAGGTCCACCTTCTGAGCTCGTGGACCACATAGTTCCTCCGGACACCTCCTGGGCCTGCTGTTCTGCCTCCCTCACTTGTTCTCTGCTCCTTACTGGGCCTCTACTCCGACTGGCCTTTGCAGAGTCCTTCAGGCCTCGCCACACACCCTACTCTATGCAACCTCCAGCTCTCACTCTGGCCCCATCATTGGGGCCACTACTTCCTGCCCCCTCACTGGGGCTTCTGGGCTTTATGCTGCATAGGACCCCACCCTGTGGGCCTTGTCCCTGTGCTTTTCTGTCAGGGTGTGCTCCCCTAGCCTTTCCCCTTCCCATTGGGTCACCCACAAGGCAGTGGGGGCTGAGGCTTTCCAGCATCCTGTACTCACCTTTCATGAGGGAGGCACAGGTATGTCATTTCCTGGAGACTGCCCTACCACAGGCAGCCTCACCACACCATCCAACCCCAGCAGGATGTATTTTTAGGTCATGCTACAGGACCAGGAACATCCTCCATCCCCATAGTTCCTACGCTTGATCTCCAGGTGCTCAGGGAGCAGCAGTACTTCAGCAGGGAGACGTCCACCCTTCGGCTCCCCAGTTACAACTGCCCAGCTCTGTTCTCAGGGCCTGTCTTATAGCCTGACTGCCTAGCCCTACAGCAATGAGGCATCCTCTGGGGTGCCATGTGACACTCCTAATTGGGTCTGCTCCCACCTGCAGACTGATCTGCAACCTGCTCAAGCCCTTAAAGTGGCAGACACAACCTGTGCTCTGCCACACACGTTCAAAGTACTGGAGCCCTTGATGACTCAGGTGCATTTACAGTGCACTGCAGGGGCTAAAAACAAACATCTATTTGTGACTCCCAGTCCCTATATCACACTGGAGCTTTGAACTGGTCCCAGCACAGTGCCAGGGCTGGGACCCTGTTGGTACCTCCCAGTTTCCCCACTGCACCAAGTCTCCTGATCACCTTACCTCTGTGGAGCAGTTGGACATCAGCTCACCACATGCTAGGTAATACAATATGGAGTGAACTCTCCACTAGAAAACTTTGCTACACTATGATTGCACTATGCACATGTTTTGCTGCTTGAACACTTAGATACTAGTATTTTGAGCACAGTTAAAATGTCCTAAGTGTAACTTGCAACAAGACCATAAGTTTGCATCACTATCTTTTGCCACAAGAGGGCACAAAGTGCGTTCATTTAAATAGAATACCTTCAGTTCAAAGCCATTATGCAGTGAAAGCATTGCAAACTGCCAATTAAAATATGTCAGCCAATACTTAAAATCAGAAGATATTTATAAAATATTGTAGGCAAGCTCTCTAATAAAACTGTGTGTATCACATGCATTGTGTCACGCTACCGGTGTATTCCCAATCCTGTGATGAAGTGCGCACAAGTAGATTTTGCCATCTGCGTGGAATCTCACTGAAGCCAATGGGGCATAAGGAGAGGTGTGTATACTTCTCACCATGGGGTCAGGATCCCATTCAGACTAGACATATTCATACTTACTTCCTGACATCACTGATGGACCAACTATTTTTTTCTGATTCACTCTCAGTTCTTCAGGGTATCTATGCTCATCCCTCTGTCCCAACCAAAGCACTGCTCCCCAAAGTTTGCTGATGAGCGCTGTTATGTTGCACTTGACATTTATTCTAAAATGCATACACTAAGCTTGTGATGTTGATTGACAGGTGACGTTTTTACTGCATTTTTAAAAGAAAATGCTTACTTTGTATAGGTCTCAAGACATTAACCATTGTTAAAAACAAGGCAAGTGACAACAACCCTACAGGATATACCTGTATAAAATACAAAGCACACACACATACTAGATGGCATCAAGAGGATGAATAACTTGCCTTCCTTGATATCAATGGTCTATCATTATTAGGTCAGTGGAATTACTTTATTCAGCCTGTATTTTCCAGACTCTCTGGAGTTATGGGATACTTGCTCTGTTTAGTCTCCATTCAATACAGTGGTTGTGCTGATGTTTTCTGTTAGTCAGAAAGAGCAAATGCAGTCTGAAAGGTAAAATGTGCAAGGGGTAGGATGGCCACCAGCAGCTGAGCCACAAAATAAAATTCAGCACTTGTCCTGGAGGTGAGGCAGGATTATGAAGACTAAAGGCAGGCAGGATCTTTCAAAATCAGGGTACTGGTGTTAGCTACACAGCTCCCCTTCATTACATTTGGACTTGTCTGGCTAACACACCTACTTAGCTTACAAAATCCCAGTGGCAGGATCCTTGTGCAATAATCACCCTATCACAGCATCAGTGTAAATAAATTTCCCCCTTAGGGCCATTTCTCCAGCTCATCATCCTTTTGTAGTCTTTCTGTTTTCAGTGCCGGACTCTTAACCTCCTATGGGGAAATTTTAACTTTATAAATGTCTATATTTTAAAGTCAGAAAGGACCTTTTAGCATCATACAGTATGATCACCTACCTAATACAGGCCAGAGGATGTCACCAAGTTGTATCACCATATGGTACCATCTAATCACCTATCCCCTAACTTGGAAATCAGACATTTCTGTAGCCTTCACCCTTAGCATGTACTTTTGCAGCTACAATATTTGAGTCACGGCAGAAAATTACAAGTGAATATAACAATTAAAAACCTTTCCTTCCTTGATTAAACAAAACCTAGTGGTTGCCTCAAGACTAACAAATAAAACTTTCCTCCAACACCACAGGAACAAATATGTCTCCGGGTTGGTCTTAATACCCCAATTCAAATAATAGTAGTTACATCTGGAAAGAGTTGCAAAATTTCTGCAGGTATGTGAGAATCATCTCCCTGGATAACCAAGGGGAAGATTCATTAAAAAAAAAGTAGACTCAAGAGTCAAAACCAATAGAAAAAGGTCTTTGCTGTTCTTTCATATGTAAAGTTTGCATTTTCTTTCGTTGCACAACTGTTAATTTTTTATCAGTGACTGTTACTCCCAACAGCTCAGGAGATACATTGTAAGTCATAAAATGAAATTTATTGTTAGGAGTCTTGCATTCCTAGTTTGTAAGATTTGCAAGGAGGACAAATATATACAAAATTGTACAGAACTTTCTTTGGTGGCTTTTATAGAGATACAGCTTATTTACTCAACTTTAACAAAAAAAAAGGCTGCTATGCGAATTGTGTGGTTCAAGTGTTGTAGCCTTGATAGTCCAGAGAATATGCAAGAAGCTAGATTTGTATGTGAGTAAGTGCAAGAATATACTATGATGTTATACTCTGCTTCTGTGGATCAAGCTCATCCCTTGTGTGACAAAAATGCAGAGAAATCCCCGGCAGGACTCCATAGGATTCAATGGAGAAACACCATCCAAGAAGTTGATCCAACAGGTAGTTGCTTACATGGTTAAAACTAATACTTGTGTTACAATGCATTAATCAATATGCTTTAAAACATTAACTCTTTTTCTATGGTAGACATGGCCACTGAGATGATCCACAAGGTCTGTTAAATTTTGGAATAGTCCCTTTCCCCAGCATTGTCCTTCACTTCTTCTCTTTGGAAAGGTGTTGGAAAACCCAGTGACTGACAATGTGAAACTAGATTATTAGATTGGACCCTTGGACCATCAAGTCTCTGTAAGGGTCAGTATTCATGACTTTAAATAGCTGTAGTGCTAAGCTGATTCATACCAGCTGAAGACCTGACCCTTTTTTTAATGCAGGACTTAGCCCGGGTCTCTATAGGACCCTGCATGTTTTTGCAGGATAGATGAAGAAAGGCCTGGAGTTTGGCAGGTTTGAACAATGGTTTGAACAAAACCATTGCACACTGTTCACCGTGTGCAGCCCAAGATTGGCCCATTATATGCAGCACCTTGTGCAGCCCAAGATTGGCCTATAATTGCAAGTCACTGCTGAATAATGAGATGTTTCAGTGCACAGACATATGTGATTCTGAATGACAAGAAGCAGCTAACACAGACAGAGACTATACTACTGGCAATGATGCTATGCTGGTTTACATGGGTCTGGCCCACGAGCATCAAACTAGGGTTCAAGAGGTTTAAATAGAGAATTAAAGAGGATTGCCTCAATAGTATAGACAGAGACCATAAAACTGTGGCAAAAGGCTGAGGGTGCATTTTTGGGTGCAGGCAGCTGTATGCAGCGCTGTGCTGTTCCACACAGCTCCCAGAAAAAAAGGAGTCTGCTAGGGGTGGTAGGAAGATCTCTACATTAGGGAGAGTCTCCTATATTTCATCCTTGCTGTCAAAGATGTACATCACTGACCCCTTGGTGATATCACTGTCCCACTAGTAATGTCGCTAGCCTTGTCTTTGATTTTCACCTCTGTGCCACTCAGAGGTCACCAATAATACCATCTTGGATAACCTATCTGTTTCCTCCTTGAAATGGCTTCTTCATTGCGGTAAATATGGATATTCTTCCAAAAATTATCAGTTAGGTCTCCACTATGACCTTATTAACACCACTTCTAAAATCCTAGGGTGGCACTATCACTTAGAGAAATGGGTCAGTCATATAGATATATATATATATATATATATATATATATATATATATATATATATATATATATATATATGCATCCAAATGCAGACTGACCCATTTCTGTTATATATAGATAGATAGATCTATCTATCTATCTATCTATCTATCTATCTATCTATCTATCTATCTAAACTGAAAGGGTATCAGGAATGATGCCTACTTACATGTATAAACTAAACACTGCTGGTATATACAAGTTGCATATTATCATTATCTGCAGCAGCCTTTCAGTCAGATGTAAAAACTCTTTGAGTTTGCAATTTCATCCAAACTTTCTCCATTAATGGCACCAAGTCATGGGTTGCCCACCTGTTAACAATTATTCCTATTTATTCACATGGATCAGCTGCTTGTTCATGCTTCAACCTACCTAGAAGTCACATTAGATCATTCCCTCACCTATAAACATCACATTCGGGAGCTCAGCAGTAAAGTGTCTTCATGGGGGGCTTAGCCAGCATGACAAAGGGGTGTCAACTTCAAAGTGCTCAGAACCGTTGCACTTGCAATGGTATATGCCCCAGAATAATATTGTGCACCTGTATGGTCCAGAAGTTATCACTCTAAAAAGCTTGACACTGTACTTAGCAGTGCACTGAGATTTGTAACAGGCTGGACAGCCTACACACACACAGATATACTTACTGTACTTTTGGGCATTACACTGAGTGATTTAAGACAGACCTTAATATCATTACTGGCAAAAGAGGCAAGAGATGATAAATATCACCTGTTCCATCAACTATTAGCTGAAGATATGAATAGATGGAGGCTTAAGAGGCTCAAAAGTCACAAACCATTTGTAAGTGAAGCCCACAAGCTGCTGGGAGACATTAGGGATAGGCAGCCAAACCGATGGGCAGCAATGGAGTGGGTTGACAGCTGCAAAAGGTTAGGCCTATTCCCTTAGCATTTTATAGCAATATCAAATAAGTCCTGCATTGGGCACGACTTTGGCAGAGCAGTGTGGGTCAAGCTCAACAGACTGGATGCTTCAAAACAACACTTCACAAGATAAACATCTCAGACAGCTCCCTGTGTGAATGCAACATCCAGCAAACAGCACTTAATTGAAAGCATCTTTACAAAAAGCCCAGATGGAGGAGATGGAATCTGCTCATTGAGCGATAAACCAGACAGTGTGGCTCATAGATTTGGAAATTGATATCTGACACTGTACAAAAGAGAAAGAGAGCTGCTTGTGGACATCAGAAAAAGAAACCATCAACATCAACATTGAATTACATAGAAAAGAACCTCCCCAAACTGCTTCAAGCCTTCATAGCACAGCCATCCGGCACAACCGTAGAAAGACTGTCTGGTATTTTTGGCCAAACACTTTGATTCACCAAGTGGATTGCTTTGTAGAACTAGGGGCTTGTTCCAGCCAGTCAACTTCAATGGGATCTGAGTCTCATTCAAAGCTTCTGCAGTGCAAAAGGACTGACAATATTGTGCTAAAAATGTGCCCCCTGAGAGGGCCCTTCTGAATGCCCATGAGCAGTAGTGGAATGATCTCCCCAGTTTCCAGTCCAGTTATTTGTACAATAGACAGAACAGAAAGAAAAGGGTGATACAATTCCTCTTAACAGAAATACAATTCCTCTTCATAGAAAAGCCTCTATTTAGTAGCACCATTCAAAAAATGATAGCAACCAAAACTTCTACAACGCTTACCAAGCCATACAAATAAGAATACTTACATGGGTACAGCTCAATGTGTACTGTTTGGTCTTCTCCGAGTAGATAAATGTTGACTTCTTTGTATCTTACAAATATCCCAAATAAAGCAATGAGGATCACCTCCAGAACAATCGCCAGGACAGAAAATTTTAACCTCATGTTGGTGGAAAAGCTTGACGAAGGCATGGGGAAGGAGCTGAAGGCTGCGAGGGCTTGATAAAGAGAGTGGTTTGCTGTTTGCCTTCAATGGGGCAGCATCGTTCAGTGGAGCTGAATGATATAGCAAAAAAAAAAAAAAAAAAAAAAAATGAAGAAGAGAGCACGCCCGCCCAATGGCCCCACCCACCAAGGGAGGGGAATGGCATAGGTCAGTGAGCCAGTTCCCAGTCCACAAGCTGTTTCTGTGATTAAAATGCTGCTAAATACAAGTTTGGTGACATATGTGCTTCATATACTTTGTAATGCAAAGTTTCTTTCCTTGTCAAAGATAATGTCTTTCTTACAGTATGTATTTGGGAGGAGGGGGTGGGAATAGCTATCTGAAAAAAATACCTGCACTGAGAAATCTGGTGCATGCAGCTTTAAACTCTGACACAAGCAAAATTAATTAAAATTGGTTCCCCACAGGTGGCATAGCTACTAGTTGCAAAAGGCAACTCAGACTGACCTTACACCATCAAGTTGTTCCTGAGAGGCAGCTGGAGACTTAGTGAGTCCAGGAGCTCTGCCCAGTGCCCGTGTCTCCTCTTTAAAAAGGGTGCTGGTAAACTGGAAGGTTCAAAACAATCTCGCAAGTATGATTCAAAATTGGGAAAACACACTTTAAATAAGAGATTTAAAGAGCTTGAAGCATAGGTAAAAAGGAGGCTTAATCTATAAGTATGTGTAAAGAGAGAGGATATGGCAGGGGAGTCTCTTTTGTCTTGGGAACCTTGTCCTATGTGTATATAGGAGTATGGAGGGCAGGAGGGACATCAAAGGAAGATCTTCAGTTTCTCAGATGCCAGTATGGCAATCAGATGCCAGTATGCCCAGCATGCCCATCAGATTGTGCTTCTGCAGAAGGGAACACTTGTCACAACTCAACACAACTCACAACACAACTCATCTGTACATGTATGTGTGTGCATGCTGCCCTTTCCTTAGATAAATGTCACAATCTGATTACAATATCCTTGCTGTATCCAGCTTGCAGTCTGTGTCTAGGGTAAAGTGATCCTAGCCACTAAGTCTAAGCCTGGAGAATTAATTAGTGGCTTTGGAATTGAAAATAAAGGGGTTAAAGAAAAAAGACCTAAGGGTGAATCACAGAGCTATGCTTTAATATGGCAAAGCTAGAGTGAAGACATTCATACATTTACATTTTTTTTATGGCTGCATTTAACTATAATGCAACAAAGAGCAGGGGTTGAACATTTCTGAGTACCTGCTGGTCATTATGGTTGGGGCACAGAGGTAAAGGTAGAAGCTTCAGTGCCTTACTGTAAGAAACAGTAAGGCTATGAACAGATCCTCCCTCCTCTTCCAATCTTAGGATAAGCCATTATATCCCAGGACAAAACACAACTTTTCAGACATTCATGCACATTGTCCCAGGATAAAACCTAAAAAGGTACATGGGATAAAAAGTACTAATAGTTTATCCCAGGAGATGTCCAAGTGCGTCTGAATGGTTATCCCAGGACTGTATCACTGAATCAGTGGCAGAAAAGTTGCAATGCACTCAGCTGCGCACTAAACCCTGATTAGAAAGGTGATGTCTACACACACCAGTCCTAGGACATTTCTGTTGCAGGACAAACACGGCATGTCTGCACGTGCCATTAATGCACAATAATAAACTACAGAGCTTTTTGCTTCAGAGTTTATTTCTCCCGGGAAGCTCTTGGGCACGCCGTTTACACATACACCTAAAGCTGGGTCAGAGCAGTCCTGGGCTGCCAGGCTGATTCCCAGACCTCCTGCCAGCCAGGACTGTTCTGATCTGGCTCAATGTACTGTGGGGGGGATGTCTGGGGCTTCAGTGTGGGACTAGCCCCAGCATTCTCATGCCCTAGCCACCCAAGGAAGTGTCTACACATGTGCTGCTGAGCACAAAAAACTCTGCAGCAGGATAGTACCTGTATTTTCAAGTACTGCCCCATTGCAGAGTTCATTAGCTTCCTGTGCCCTAATACAGACACACGTGTCGACACTGAGAGGTTTCCTGCAGGGCTAAATAGTAATCTCTACAGTAAACATCTCATGTAGATTCAACCACACAGGCACTACTTGTCCAAGGTTAAATGTAATACTTGTTCTTAGCTTAAGATAAATGATTGAACATGCTCTAGAGACACGTCTATTGATGCCAAGAAGGACAAGTTCATGTAAAAATGTTACAAAATTGAGAGTAAAGTTCATTTTCTATCACCCATCATTCAAGCACATATCTTTAAATTAGCCTGACATTAATGTTTTGCTTTGTGATTCATACACTAAAAGCTTCTTGGTTTTAAAGCTTTCATAATCTTTGTGCCTGCTAAATTATTTTGAATGGAGAGGAAGTAATTACATGTAATATATTTAAAAGTGCTGTTCATAATGTTTATTTGATTTTAATGAATAGGTCAGACTCATTTAACCAGAATTTCAATTATTCAGGTATAAGATCAAAATCCTCAGACATTAGGAAATATCTGATATAATAGTAGTTGAGTATCCAACCTGCACACTGTGTTTTCAGTGCATGGATAACAAAGGGATAGAGGGATTAAAGGATAGAGGTTCTATCTATTTATGTAGATAGATAGATATTTTAAATGATATTTCATATCCCTTTGTTAGCCATGCACTGAAAACACAGTGCGCAGGTTGGATGCTCAAGGGGGTGTATTAAGATTGTATTAAGATATATATAGATATATATCTACATATAGATATATAGATATAGATATAAACATGTTATTAAAGGTTCCTTGGGTGAATTTGATATCTTTTATTAGACCAACCCAAATGGTTGGAGAATAATTATTAAGCAAGCTTTCGGGTTCAAAAACCCTTCATTAGGCTAAGAAAGCTGCAGCAGTTGGTGTGTGCTCTTCCTGGATGCAATGAAAAGTAAAGAAGCCAGGGGCTGGGCTGGGCGGGGAGTCAGTTGCCAGGCAGATTGTAATGTATCAAAAATCCAATGTCTGTGTTTAGTCCCTGATCTCTAGTATCCTGCAGGTTGATGAAATGGAGCTCATAGGCTTGTCTCTGGGAAGTGTTGTGTAAGTTTCCCTTGAGGATCAGGACAGAGAGAATGGAGAGAGAGTGGCCCTCCTGTGAGAAATGTGCCCCCACCGGTAATTGGGTGTTTCTGTCTTTGATGGATTTCCGGTGTGCGTTCATTCTGCTGCGCAGTTGTTGTCTGGTCTCTCCTACGTATCTTCCATCAGGGCATTTGGTGCATTGGATGAGGTATATCACATTCCTGGAGGTGCAGCTGTAAGATCCTGGGATGCTGATGGCTCTGTTGTGGGGTGTAGTAATAGTGGGGGTGGTGGAAATGTGGGGGCAGGTTTTGCATTTCTTGTCATGGCACGGTCTGGATCCTTTTGGTGTGTTCTGGGGTTAAGGAAGTTTGCTTCTGGTGATGAGGTTGGCGAGGTTTGGTGCTTGTCTGAAGGCTAGGATGAGTGGCTCTGGGAAGATCTTTTTAAGAATAGGGTCTTTTTCTAATATGGGTTGCAATTTTTGAAGGATTTTCCGTACAGGTTCAAGGGATGGGAGATAGGTCATAACCAGCGGTGTGCGATTTGTGGGTGTTTTTCTTCTGTACTGCAGCAGTTATTCACGTGGTATCCAGGTGGCTCTTTCAAACGTGCGATCTACCTCTCTGGAGGAGTGTCCTTGTTGGGTGAAAGCCTTTTTAAGATTGGTGAGGTGGCAATCCCGGGTGTTCTCTTCAGTACAGGGCAGTGAGGGGCAGTGGGGATTGCCCCCTTGCTGGGCAGTAGCTAGTAAGTACAGGCTTTTTTTTTTAAGAGTCAGGAGTTGGGGCTGGGCAGGGCAGCCATGGGTGGGTTTCTGGGAGAGCGGGTGAGGTTTGGGGAGTGCTCAGGGAGGCTGGGGGAGCAGGCAGGAGATGGGGCCTGGCAGGGGTCCCCCCATGGTCTCCTCTCCCCTCCTCCAGCCTCCCCTTCCCTGCCCCCTACTTACCAGCGTGGTGTCCGGGTCCAGCTCCCTGCTGCAGTGAGCAGAGACTGCCCAAATCATCAAAGCTCTTTGAATCTTTTCTGAATCAATTTGGAGAACTTTGAGTCAATTCAGACATTTTAATTGGTCTCCTGATTCGATTCAGATTCAGAGATTTGGCCACCAAATCGGGCCGAATCTCCTCCAAATCAAATCAGCACCCAAAGCTTTGCACAGCCCTAGTGTTTATGCACCGAGTCTGGGGAATATAGATGTTGTAGGAGCTCAGGTTGGACCTTTCCTTTCCTTTCCCTGCTAGTGCTGCTCTGGATGAATTATCTTCTGCTAAGGATTTACTGGTGGCCTTGGCTCAGTCAGTGATATTGTCAGGTTGCTCTTCTTTTCCTAAGGAGCATAAGAGATGGGAAATGGTGTTTTTGAACTATTTATGACTCATCCAAACCTGAATGTCATTTTAGAGAGCAATGAGGAGGAAATTCTATAGCCTGAAGGGATTCCCTCTGTTGAATATCAAAGCACAGATGCAGCCTTATTAAATAGCTTCTGAAAGAGAAGGTTGAAAGGACTGTATACAGGGAAAGTGTGAGAGAGCCAAAATATAGGGTTCGATATCACCTCCTCCCTGAAAAGGGGGAAGAGGGCCACAGGATTGTAGGTTTTGCATATTTCCTTAATGCTTTTTTCCACATGCATCAATGTATACATTGGGAGTGAGAGTGACACATAAGTCATGTCTCCTTCTTTTTAAATTAATGCACATGGGGTCAATTAATGAGGTTACAGGATATCTTGATGTGTATGAATATTATTTTTAGTTTGGTGAAAAGGGCATGGGGCATGATAGCTGTTTTCAGGTATTTGAAAGACTGCCATAAAGAAGGAAAGCAACTCTTCTTCCTTGCCACAGAGGGTAGGAAAAAAGGTAATGTGTTTAAGTAGTGGAAATGCAGATTTAGATTACAGATCAGGAAAAAACAATCTTTTCTGTCAGAGCATTAGGAAACTGGAACATGCTGGCCAAGAAAATCTTTCACTGAAGGTTTTGAAAAAGAGGTTGGGCATTTGTCTGGCATGGTATAGAAATACTAGTTGCTGCATTTCTTCAAGGGGTTGGGCTAAGTGACCCTTGAGGTCCCTTCCAAACATTACTTTATGATGAAGCCTACAATTCAAGACAGCATGCCACTACATGTTTGAAAACAACAAAATAAAAGCATATATTTAAATGTTTTCCTGAATCAGAACGTAACTTATTACTTGATCTGTTTGGCTCTTAGAAACTAATGCAGACATGGGAACTGGAACTATAAAGTGAAGTTAATTTTTCAAAAAACAAATAAATCATTCCTGATATGATTTCCAGTAAGAGACTGGCGCAGTGTCAATTCAATGGAAAGATTCCCCCTGACATCATTGAATCAGGCCCTATGTGAATAATACAAAGTACAAAGCATTTGCGTATGAATTGCCATTTTTTTCCTGTAATTGTTCTATTGTGCTTGGGAGAAAATCAGAATTTTTCAGAAGATTTCATGTAGGGTGACTCGGCTGATCAGGAGTGAAGATGAAGACTGGATTGGTACCAGGACATCATTATAGAACTTTTAAATAACTCAGATTCTTTTATATTTGGGGTCCAGAGGGGCCATTATAATAATCTAGTTCAGTGGTGCGTAACCTTTTGGCTCCACATGGCAGCTGACTAGCACAGAGGGTGCCTATAGGCCAAATCAGGTCCTGGAGGCCTGGCATTGCCTCTCCTTCCCCCCATGTGTGCTGGGATTGGGCCCTGGGGGCATGGTACCACCCCCTCCAACCCTCCTCATACTGTGTGCCAAGAAAAAAAACCCTCTCACCCCCCTGCTAGGATTGGGCCCTGGCACCCAGTGCCCCTGCCCAGCCCTGGGATTGGGCTCAAGATCCACAGTCCCTGGGGCTATCCATGGATCCAGAGATTTGGCAGCAGGGAATCAGTGCCATTGCTTCCCCACTGTCAAATTTCCAGACCCATGAGGGGCACGACAAGTCTCTCACTGGGGTTGTAGAGAGGCAGCAGCAAGGTGCCAGACTTCCATGAGTAGACCCTGAGACAGTGCAGAGTCGCTTGGAAGAACTGGATGCCTTTAAGTTGGCAGGCCCGGATGAGCTCCATCAGAGGGTGCTGAAGGCACTGGCCGACATCATTGCAGAGCCACTGGCGGGAATATTTGAATGCTCGTGGTGCATGGGCCAAGTCCCGGAGGACTGGAAAAGGGCCAACGTGGTCCCCATTTTCAAAAAGGGGAGGAAGGAGAACCCGGGCAACTATAGGCCAGTCAGTCTCACCTCCATCCTTGGCAAAGTCTTTGAAAAAATTATCAAGGCTCACATTTGTGAGAGCCCGGCAGGACAAATTATGCTGAGGGGAAATCAGCACGGGTTCGTGGCAGGCAAATCGTGCCTGACCAATCTAGTTTCTTTTTATGACCAGGTTACGAAACGCCTGGACACAGGAGGAGGGGTGGATGTCGTATACTTAGACTTCAGGAAGGCCTTCGATACGGTATCCCACCCCATACTGGTGAACAAGTTAAGAGGCTGTGACTTGGATGACTACACAGTCCGGTGGGTGGCGAATTGGCTGGAGGGTCGCACCCAGAGAGCCGTGGTGGATGGGTCAGTTTCGACCTGGAAGGGTGTAGGCAGTGGGGTCCCGCAGGGTTCGGTCCTTGGACCGATACTCTTTAATGTCTTCATCAGTGACTTGGGCGAGGGAGTCAAATGTACTCTGTCCAAGTTTGCGGATGACACAAAGCTATGGGGAGATGTAGACACGCCGGAGGGCAGGGAACAGCTGCAAGCAGATCTGGACAGGTTGGACAAGTGGGCAGAAAACAACAGGATGCAGTTCAACAAGGAGAAATGCAAAGTGCTGCACCTAGGGAGGAAAAATGTCCAGCACACCTACAGCCTAGGGAATGACCTGCTGGGTGGCACGGAAGTGGAAAGGGATCTTGGAGTCCACTAGGACTCCAAGATGAACATGAGTCGGCAGTGTGACGAAGCCATCAAAAAAGCCAATGGCACTTTATCGTGCATCAGCAGATGCATGACGAGTAGGTCCAAAGAGGTGATACTTCCCCTCTATCGGGCGCTGGTCAGACCGCAGTTGGAGTACTGCGTGCAATTCTGGGCGCCACAATTCAAGAGGGATGCGGATAACCTGGAGAGGGTCCAGAGAAGGGCCACTCATATGGTTAAGGGCCTGCAGACCAAGCCCTACGAGGAGAGACTAGAGAAACTGGACCTTTTCAGCCTCCACAAGAGAAGGTTGAGAGGCGACCTTGTGGCTGCCTATAAGTTCATCACGGGGGCACAGAAGGGAATTGGTGAGTATTTATTCACCAAGGCGCCCCCGGGGGTTACAAGAAATAATGGCCAGAAGCTAGCAGAAAGCAGATTTAGATTGGACATTAGGAAGAACTTCTTCACAGTTACAGTGGCCAAGGTCTGGAACGGTCTCCCAAGGGAGGTGGTGCTCTCCCCTACCCTGGGGGTCTTCAAGAGTAGGTTAGATGAGCATCTACCTGGGGTCATCTAGACCCAGCATTCTTTTCTGCTTATGCAGGGGGTCGGACTCGATGATCTATTGAGGTCCCTTCTGACCCTAACATCTATGAATCTATGAGGAGCATTGTGGGCCAGATCACACAGCGCTGTGGGCTGGATGTGGCCCACAGCTGTAGGTTGAGCACCACTCATCTAGTTTATTTAATCTCTTCCATAACAACAGTATCTCATCCAGTAATCATTGAATAAATCCCTTGAGCTTTGTTTCACCAAAGCATGTCATATTTTCTTGCATACCACATGCCCATCCCAACGAAGAGACATCTTTTTTTTGGCAGGCACAGTGTAGAAACAAAAAATTCCACTCATGGCTGGTTGCATGACATACAGTCTCCTTGGAAGCATAAAGTGTGGCAGTCTGGGTATGACAGTCAGGTTGAGGCAGCAGACACTTCCTGTAGCAGGAAGTGGACAAGACTAAATCCCAGACCTTTGCAACTATGGTAGCAGGACTGCTGCTTCTTTTCTGTAATTAGTTATTTAGTTCTTATAAATAATGAAGTGCTGTTTCCACACCACAAGTTCAGCAAGACACTACAGTCTTCATGTGGCAGTGCACTTGCCCTAAGGTAGCTCAGTTGGCCTTTTCTGTCAGACCACAGGTCCTTCCAGTCCATTATTTTGTCTTTTACTGACCAGATGCTAAGAGCTGAGACAGAATGATGTATTCCTTGCCCCCTTCCTCCTACAACTTCAAGTATTTATTTTAGAGGGATGGAAAGTTTGGAGGTTGAAGCCTCCCTATCTCTGATACTATCATTTGAACCTTTTCAAAAGAAAAGAATTCAAATGGAAAATTGGAATAAAATGTTATTTTGTTGTTTAAGCACCAACAACATGGTTGGTGCTGTATATGACACACTAGGACTTGGGAAAAGCCCAAGACAGTCAAAGGAAAGGCTTTTGTTTAAAACTCTAGTGAGTTTTGAATCAGATCCAAAATGAAGACAATCCTTGTCCCACGGGGATAAAAGACACAAAGAGAAAGAATGCATGGAAAAGTCTTTGGAAGGTATTAACATGGTATTTTGGAAAGTATTGTCATGTGAGCTCATTTCTTGTCCTAATCAGAAGAAGTTGAAGGAGGAAAAGGAGACGATGACGATAAAGTAGGTGAAAAAGAAGAAAGCTTAATTTTCTTCTCCATCACATTAGGGTTAATTAGAAGTAATTCCAAAGAAGATTCAATAGGGAAGCACGCAAAAGCTCAGCCGCACTTGAGCTAGAATAATTAAGAGTAGCAGATGCATAGTAGTCTTCCACTCTCACAGAGACTGATGGCTTGGACAACAAAGGTGAAATAAAGCATTAGTAGAACCTATGCAACTTGTCTAGCAAGTATACACATGAGTCTTGTGATGGAAATGATGCAAAGCTTGGTAATTCTGCTGGCTGAGGGACCTGGTTCTCTGTTTTTTTCTTGCCCAGTCTTCTGTAAGACCTACTCCAAAAATAATATATCACTATGGGTCTTTTGAGAGATTTGTGATAGAAGCAACCAAGACTGTATAGGTTTTTATGTCTGTTTACATAGGACATAATGCTACCACTTCTACTCCACAAACAGTGTCATCAGTTTCTCTTTGTGAGTTAGAGTGGCAAAATGAGGAAGGCGCTTAGGTTTTACTGGTTTTTATTTTAAATAGCCACCTATGTTAAGTATTTAAGAGACACTGTTTTTGCTTTTATCTTTATAGAGACAGTAGAATCCTGCATTTTCATTGTACTGTGTGAATAGAGCCATTGTAAAACTATAATTTTCAGCTTTCTACAGTTAGCTGTTAAATTGATAGTAACTATGTCACAATAGATATTGCATTACATACATTGCACAATTATATGACTCCAAGCAAATTATTGGAGTGTGTTGATGCTAATTTTTTTTATACAGATGGTAAAGAAGCCAAGTGGGGGTTAGAAAGCTCTTCTAAACTTGCTGCTCACAGACAAAGAGGAATTGGTTGAGGATATGAAGGTGGAAGGTACATTGGAAGACAGTGACCACAAAATGATAGAGTTCAAGGTACTATGGGGTGGAAGGAAGGAGAACAGCAAAATAAAGAGAGTGGACTTAAGAAAATCAGACTTTAGCAAACTCAGGAAACTGGTGGGCAGGTTCCTTTCGAAGGCAAATCTGAGGGGAGAAGGAGTCCAGGCAAGTATCCTGTACTTTATGGAAGCCCTTTTAAGGACACAGGAGCAAGCTATCTTGAAGCAACAAAAGCAGAGGAGGTTCAAACAGAGACCATCGTGGCTAGACAACAATCTTTTCAGTGAGCTGAAACTCCAAAAGGAATCCTACAAAAAATGGAAACTTGGTCATAGTACTAGGGAAGAGTGTAAATCTATTGCAAGGTCATGCAGGGAGAAAATTAGGAAGGCCATGGCATAGGGTAAGATGAAAATTGCAAGGGACATAAATGGTAATAAAAAGAGATTTTACAAATACGTTAAGAAGAAGAACAAGGAAGCCATGGGTCCTTCATGGACGACAGAAGACAGTTTAGTTCCGGAGGAGGAAGAGAATGTTGAAGTATTTAATGCCATCTTTACTTCAGTCTTCACAAGTAGGGTGTAGTAGGGCACTAAGGTGCCTGCTACTTGTAAAGCAGGCATAATTACCCAGGTACAGGTTGCTAGAGGCAACCAGAGTGAGCTAGTGACCCACACCTGCCAGCGGTCAGCTGACCGGAAGGGACAGGCTTGGCTCACATTTAATCTTCAGGCCTAAGGCCAGGGAGGCAGTTCCCGGCCAGCAGCCAAAGGGGGAAGGAAGTCTCCCAGAGAAGAAAGGAGAGGCCTGACTGTAGGAGAAGCTTCTGACAATGCTGAGGGATGGAGTATTCCCTGGTAGGCTTGAATGATATTTTAGCCGAGCAGCTTGAATTTATGTTACAGCCCAGGGGCTTCTGTTTTGTTGCTGTTTAAGGACCAGAGGTTTGGGTGAAGCTATTAAGGGACAGAGGAGGCCTCATTTTGGGGGGCACAGACCCCAGTGCTAGTGAGGGCACAGCTTTTTGGGGGGCACAGCCCCAGCGCCAGTGAGGGCCCAGTTTTTGGGGCACAGACCCGAGCACCAGTGAAGGCGCAGCCTTTTTGGGGGGGAGGGCACAGCCCTGGCACCAGTGAGGTGCACAGTGAGACAGGGCTGCAGAGAGCCCGAGTGCCAGTAAGGGCACAGTTTGGGGCGACACAAATCCTGGTACTCAAGGAACAATTGTAAAGGGCTGGAGAGGCCTGGTGCATCTTGGGGGTGTGGGTATATTTTTGTTTTTGTTTGGACTGGTGGTGTCACGCCCTGGTTTTGAACTTACAGCTCCCTTGCTGTGGGGCCGCCAACCATGCCTCTGGGCTGGGGAGTGCCATGCTCCAGAAGGGAGCAGGAAAGGGGTCCATGAGCCTCCAGGCACTGGAAGGAAAAGCTAGAACCTCGGAGTCAAACCCTGGTTGGTGGGTTTGGATGGGGAGGCCTAGCTAGAGGAAAAAGGGGTCTAACCATCCTAGGAGAGACCTCAACATACCCAGTATAATAAGCAGTCTCCTGCTCGCATAAGAATTTTCCATCAAGACGTGGCAGCCAAGGTTAGGGTGGGACAGAAGGATTCCTAGAGGGCTCCAAGAGCACCCCAAGCAGAGGGTGCGAATGACCACGAAGATGGCACTGGGAGGAGTGAACTGTGACATTGGGTTTGGATGGGGAGGCCTAGCTAGAGGAAAAAGGGGTCCAGCTATCCTAGGAGAGACCTCAACATACCCAGTATAATAGGCATTCTTCCGCTTGCATAATAATTTCCCATCAAGATGTGGCAGGCAAGATTAGGGTGGGACAGAAGGATTCCTAGAGAGCTCCAAGGGCACCCCATGCAGAGGGCACGAATGACCAGGAAGATGGCACTGGAGAGGGCAAACTGTTACATAGGGGTAGCTATCAGATGATGAGGGCGGTTGATAGCAAAGACAGGGAAAGCCAAACAGCTTAGAGTAATGGCAGAACAGGTTAGGGAATACCTGGAGATGTTAGATGCTTTCAGGTTGGCAGGGCTGGATCTGATGCATCCTGGGCTGAGATAATTTCAGAGCCAGTACCTATACAGTACCTAGGGATAACAAGGAATAACGGCCACAAGTTGTTGGAGAGCAGGTTCAGATTAGACATCCGTAGGAGCTATTTCACAGTTAGGACGGCTAGGAGCTGGAACCAACTTCCAAGGGAAGTGGTGCTGGCTCCTACCCTGCGGGTCTTTAAGAAGAGGCTTGATGCCTACCTGGTTGGGGTCATTTGAGCCAGTTTTCCTTCTGCCCAGGCAGGGGGTCGGACCTGAAGATCTACAAGGTCCCTTCTGACCCTACTTCTATGATTCTATGATTCTATGATCCTCTTTGAGAGCTCGTGGAAGTCAGCATAAATGTAATGCGCAGAGGGGTCATTTATCTGCCATTTATCTGCTAAGGTGTTGCTCTGAGGTGGTGCCCATGACTTTATGACATTATTCTCATTCATCTTGTTTTGCTACAGACTCAAAGAGAGTTCTTTCAGTTGCTACACATGCACAGCCTTCCCTTGCATGTGGCTGGTCTGAATTGTGGTTCCCTGTTTTTCTGCTGCTTTCCTTCTACGTGGCCTTCAGTTGTGATTTTGTCCTGTGGGGTTTGGCATTCTGGAAGCAAAAATGAAATGAAGAAGGACTTTCAAAAGTGTACTGAGAAAGATACCATATCCTCTGAGATCTAGATTGAAGACCACACAGACAACCTGATTAAGAGTTTGGAAAGTGAGTGGTGAAATGAGTGGGGCACTGAAGTGTGTTGGAACTTCTATCTCTTTCTCCAAAATGTAGACACCTGGCTCAGGACTGAATATCAGCCTCCTTCATCTGACAGGCTCCAGAACTCTAACTTGTCTTCTGATAATAGATGTGTAAACAGGGTGTAGGCTTCAAGGCTTGGTATCAATGTCAGGATAATGTTTAATTTTTAGAGCACTCTCCTAGTAAATGAGAGACCTGAGTTTTAGGCCCTTCTCCACTTGAAGGTGGTTCAAGCCTAAATTTCAATAATCCCAGAAGAGTGTCCATAACACCAGGGCATCGAAGTGTTTCCCCTGTTGAAGCTGGTACGTAAATGGTGAGCATGCACACCCCTGAGTTTTTGAGTGAAATGGCCGTGGCTTCTGCATGTATGTACTGACCACATCTAATGGAGCAGGCCTCTACAGGGCTGAGGTGTTTCACCTCCATTCTGGATTGCAATGGAAGTTCAGCAGGGCTTAGGAAGTTATTTGATCAGTCATTTGGTTATTTGAGTTCTGCTGTGAAATCACAGATGCCTAAGTTCAGGTGAACAGGACATAATGGGTTTATTTTTTAGGTGCCTAAGGGGTTTTTATGGCTCCTGGAGTCATGGTTAAGTTAGATCTCAATTCTACCTTAGTCCCATTTAGACAGACTTCCATCCAGATCAGAATGGTAGCCTTTCCCAACCATGTCGATATCTCCCTACATAATGTTAAAGTCTGAAGTGGGTGGAAAAACAAGGTCAATGAGAGGCCCTGGTGGAACGAAGAACAGGGAGAGGGAAGGGGCTCTGAAGAAGGAAGTTTAGACTCGAAATGAATCATCTAAGTGCCCAACCCCATGAGCCAAGCCAGCTGAAGGGAGTGTAAGACTGATGCTGTAGCTATATTTTTCTGTATAGCAGTAGAATTAGGAAATGTTTTTATTGCATCCTGCCTGGGAAGATATACCACTCAATGAACGCACACAAAATAGGATTTATATATCACACACACCCCATCCCACCCCCAGCATGATGGCTCTTTTAGACTTCCAAGCCAGCTAAAAGTAAAATCAGGGATACTTTGATGGGGTTTATATTTTTAATCCTTATTTTATCTATATGTGCTCAGGGTGCCTCTTGGAGCCATCTATGTAGTTTAAAAGCACTAAAGAGAATTTCAGTTTAAGAAAACCTTAGTCATGAGAGAAGCATAATTAAGAGAAGCATCTTGTCACATCTAAAATATAATGTGTGGACAAAACGGAATAACTCTTCAGTTATTGGTCTGTCACACTACAGCTCTGCCCGGTTAGTCATGCCCATCTCGACACCAGGGGAAGGAGAGATGAAGCCCTTAATGACAGTTGTCTAACAGCTTTCACTTAACAGTTAATAAGAGAGGATGCCAACGGGAATGGCTCTAGTTTGCTTTTCCTGACAGCGCCACAACTACTTACAGCTGAGCGAACCTACCAGTTGGGGCTGTATGAGAGACGCTCATTCTGGCCTTTATAGCACTCAGACATCTCAGCCTGCGCAGTCAGCGAGGCATTCTCCCTTGCTATGCTGGATACTGTGGAAAATGCAACAGGCACCTTATCACACAAAGCAGAAGCCTCCGGCCTTATCATGAGATGCTTCCACCTCCCTTCAAACCCAAATGTACTGTCTTTCTGTAGCTTTTCAATGTATAGTAAGGCAGCTACTACCTCTCATATAGATGTCCATTAAAAAGGCTTCCTAAAACAGGGAAGTGATGGCTAAGTTGTGTCTTCCAGAATAACTGGAGGAATCACAATGTCAGTAATGCCTCTAAAGGTTTTAAGAGAAAAAAAAAAAAAAAAGGTCTCATTCCTCATTGCATAACACAGGGCTGAGTTTCTAAATTGCTTGGCATTATGCACCTTTCTACATGAATGTTACTGAATCTTCCAGAGTACTACCTTCCATGTAAGTATTATGGAGCAGCTGTCACTGCAGTATGAGAGCTACGCCCACTTAAAATTACAAGTGATCTCCTTTTTTATTTTCATTCTGCAAAAGGAATTGCTTGCTTCATATAAAAAGTCTCTTCTTCACAATGTTTGATCAACTTTAAGGCAGGAGGAACACTTGCACCTTCTTGCCTCATCTCTAACCCTCCAACTACTCTCCTTGAGTCCCATAACTTTTGTTTGGCACAAGCATATCTTCCTGGAAGGTATCAGTCTTGACTCAGACACTTCAAGGAAGAAAGGCTCCATTTCCACTAATGTCAAGCTACCCTCAAGCCATATATACATGTTAAATAACACAATTTAAATAGCCTAATTTGGACTGCCCCAGTCTGCATGAACTTTAATCCTCATTGAATGTGGATTAGTTAATTCAGGATGGATCTGATTTTAATTCAGACTACAGATGTCCATGTGTATATAGTAATGTAGCCTGGATTAAACCTAGACAAATGTAATGTTTAAAAATGGCTATAGATGCTGGTTGCTGCTCTCCCTTTCCATGCTAAATTCAAGTACTATAGAAGAGGTTTTTGATGTGCTTCCCTCTTTTAACGGCAACATCTCTGTCCATCTTAGGCTCATTTGCACTTCACTGGTTTCACTCAGGTGCTTACTTCAGTGGGCATTGGGAGCACTGGGAGAAGAATAATTTATGTTGGATATGGACAGTATATCAAATCACTCCCTGAGTTTTTGTTAGGAAGAGTAGCATATAAATAATATAAATAAACTGTATCTTAGTAATACATCTACCTGTGTTGCCTTGCCAATGGTTTCTTGTATCTGTTGAATACAAAAGGGTATAGAATAAAGCCTTACAGACACCCAAAGGGGAGGATTCTGGAGGAAAAGATACCTTTAATTAATCTCTCAGTTTGCTTTGACAGAAATCATTCAGATCACTTTAGGACTTTTCTAACCTCAGAAGGTGGCATCAACAGAACCAAGTCATGGTACATTTAATGGATTTTAGATCCAAGTCTAGCTCTGTACTTTGTAAATCTGAGACCTGATCCTGCTTCCACTGAAGTCAATGGAATTTGCCATTGTCTTCAGTGGAAGTTGGACTGGCCTGCCTTATTCCTGAGAAGCATTAATAATACAAAGGAAATCTTGACACCGAGGCTATAGAAAACTTTTATTCATGATAAGGAAATAAAGCATTGCAAACCACCTCCTATATTCATCAGTTTGCCGGATGCCTAATCCTAGGACTTTGACAAATGTTAAAAGAGGTCTTTGTCCTTTATTTTGCTTTTATTGTGTAGAGACTATTTAGAGAGAGAGCAAAAACACAGGCAGAGGCTGGCAAGGCTGTACTGACAAGCTGTTGGTTGAGCCACAGTAAGCTGCAAGCCAGAGATAAAGGGTCGGATTCTTGTTTATACAAGGATGACTTCATATTGGTTTTTATGGTGGAAAAGGACACTAACAGGGGCATAACTGTAGTTAAATCACACACTGAAGCCCTATTAGCCTGACAGAGAAAGGTACTCCAACAGGAAATGAGAAATAAAGCCTAGTGTGCTCTTTGCTCCGAAGGCATAGGGAGGATTACAAGCTTCTTTTCCCCTTGTCTGTTGAAACAAGTGTGCCACCTAGTTCCTGCCTCTCCTCTGTGCTTATCTCAGCTGGGTGTGGGAGAGAATCTACTTATGTCCTTATCAATTGAAAGAGCCCTGGTTAAGTATTACTCTCAAATAGGCAATGAAAATCAGTGCCAAGAAGCTGGAGTTGCACTTGTAAAAAGGGATGGATGAAGTGCTTTTAAGTACTGTGAATTACGGCACCCAATGAATCAGAGGAGTTAGGCAAAATAAAAACCTACTACATATTTCAGCATGTCCTTCCCAATGTGGGATTGCCCTGTTTGATACACAATTAGATTTGGGTGAGGAGGATTAGAGGCAAAGGAAAACACTTGTGAGAAGCAGTGTGTCTGTGTCAAGGTCAAAGGCTTGCCCATAGCTTTAGCATGGCTAAGGTACAATTTCTGGAGCCAGCAGGTCATCCGGGAGTGATGCACCATCCCTGGCTGCCTTTGACACCTAACCAAAATGATCAGGTACACCTGGCTTGACTGGGGGCAACCTTTGAGAAAAATCAAGAATGAGGCTTTCAACTCATGCATTCTCAAGCTGTATTAGGATGGCTTCACCACTCTGCCATCACTCCTACTGGTATGTTGTAGGCTGGGACTAAGAACAATTGAGTTCTCACTTGTGTGACATCAAGTAAGTTACTTGCATTCTCTGCATTTCACTTACCTTTCTATAAAACAAAGCGGGGCTGGTTTACATTTGCCAGCTTGGCTGCCATTTGCACGTTCTCTTGGCCACAGAAGCTGCACCAGACTTTTAACGATTAGTTTTGTGTTTCCAAATAGGGATGTTTCTCTTAATCGATGCAATGCCACACTATTACCTTCTATGTATGCTTCATTAGCCATAAAGAAAGTCTAGAATATTAGTGTAACAACTCTAACAACACTGCTCCTCTTTCCTCCTTAATAACAAGTCATGTTCTAATCATAGCTACTTCATTGCACCCTCCACCAGAAGTTTTAACATCCCTCAAAACTCTTCTCCATAATGTTTATGGCACATACTAATGATGCAGAATGTCCAGTAATGATACAATGCTAAGTCCAAAGCCATAATTCTAGTGGATGTACAAGTAGAAAGACAGGGATTTTACCTTAAATGCATATCGGGCATGTCTACACATGTGCTTTACTGCTCAGTAGCCTAATTTACTACAATGAAGCATCACCCTCTATATGTGTGCTGTACATTAATTTACTTCGGCGTAGGATAGTCCCATCAGACACAGATGCTATCTGATGGCAGACTAAATAACTGCGCTTAAACACATGTGTGGACAGTGACAGTCATCAGGATCAATTTACTTTGGCTCAAATTATGCCAGAGTTTATTTAGTTGCATTAACGGCCTGTGTAGCTGTGCCCATTGATTTCAGTTTGCCTGACTTCATCTACCTGTGGAATTTTTGTAGTGAAGTTTGGCACTAGTGGAAAGCAGCTTCTTTTGTTGCCCTGTGGGATCAGGCCAACTCTCAGGATCTCAGTATTGCGCTGTTAGACAGGAGGGTGTAACACAATTACACATATACAAACACACAAATCAGTTAGGTACTGACTGGTGTATGCACACTACCAGCTCAGGCACATACACATTCAAACCAGCCTAGGCACATGCATACCTATTACCAATTCAAGCACATACACTATACACCCCAAAAGATAGACACAGATCACTAATTTGTATATCATGTACACAACGCCATATATATATATATCTATATATATATATATATATACACACACACACACACCCTCACACTAGCAACTCAGATATACACACATTCAAAATAAATAGTTTAGGTTCATGCACACCTATCACCAGTTTAAGCCCATACACACTACACGCACCAAATTTTGACAGAATCAGTTACCAGTTACCAACACCTGAACATCCAATACACATACGTGGATTACTAATTCATATACCACACACACACACAATAATATCTATATAGGTATATATATATGTGTGTATTTACTAATTTACACACATCCCACCCACCTACACATACACACAGGTGAGTTCCTAAGTTGGGTGTTGTGATGTGTATGTATGTATGTGCTTGGTATACTTGGGATACTTGGGGAAAGGTTAAGATAAGAAAGTAGAAGTGTAGGGAGTTAAAGTTACCAGGACCAGGATTAGAGCTGGTAGACTACAGGAGCCTGGGCTGAAGAACTGAGGCTTGGGGGTAACTTTAGTTAATTGATCTTAATTGATTAAAAGACAATGCCCAAAGCCTGAACAACAGGGAAGTGATCCTGGCACAGAGGCTGAGACTGGGACTGGAGCCAGAGCTATGGGGTAGTTGAAAAGGTAGGTGGGGAGAGGGAAAATGAGACTAAGGGAAAGTGTGGGTGTTAAAAGGGGGCTCTGGATGTGGGGAGCCAGAGGATGGCTCTGGGGCAGCTAGAGAAGGTGCAGGGAGCAGCAGTAGGTGCTGAGAACTGAAAGAAGGCTCCAGCTGCTGGAGAAAATTGAAGGACAGCCAAGGGGACCTGGGAAGCTGCAAAGGAGGGGTGGGGGAGAGGACTACACAAGGTGCGGGGGAAGCCTGGAAACAGAGAGACAAACAGCAGAAAATCACAGGAAAAGCAGCAGGAGAGACTGAAAGGTGGCAGAGTCAGTGGGAAAGCAGAGAAGGGCAGCAAAAAGTCACAGGGAAAAGGCAGTAGGAGCATGGGAAGCAGGGGGACAGCAGAAAATTACAGGAAAAGTGGCAGGAGAGACTGAAAGGCAGCAGGGACAACAGGAAAGCAGAGAAAGGCAGCAGAAAGTCATAGGAAAAAGGCAGTAGGAATTGAGAGGAGACTGGGAAACTAGTGGAGAGGGGTGGGGGAGCTAGAGCTGAGAGAGAGAGAATGAGGCTGGAATTTAAGATAAGGAAGGGATTGGGATTCAGTAAAACATGACCCACCTCGGGGTTTCAAATGACAGTGGTTTTATTGAACAGGGGAGATGGTGACACAATGTCTTATTGGTTCCTGTGCACCCACACCCACACACATAATGACAGCAGGGGTTAGAGAGGCTTGGTGCAGGGACTGAAATCCACTGAAATCCAGGAGGAGAGAGAGAGACAGGGAGAGAGAGTCCAAATTGTAGGAAAAGGTGTGCAGGCAGTATCTACCTATCCAGGCTGGAAAGGGGTCTTTGTCCAGTAGGTGTTGTCCAGAGGGGGGGTCACTGGCAGGGCCTCTGGGTGGATAGGTGGTGTGGCATGGTGCTGGTTCGGATGGAGAGGGCCTCCCACTGGGTCTGTCTTTACTGCCCCTTTTTATAGGGGCAGACTTTGTGTGACTCTAGTGACAGGAGGCACGCCCAGGCAAGGTTCAGCCTCTGGTTTTGCTACACTTTGGGTTCTTCACTCTCTGATCACAAGGCCATGGCTCCCATCATCTGACCAAGGCTCCCATCAGCTGTTTAGAAGCCACAGCACAGTGTCCCTAGAGTAACTACTGGAAAGCATTTTGCAGCCGTACTTTCAGCCTCACCAACGCAGTAAGTCATTGACCAGCTCTACAACTTTACTTTACAAATGAAGCATTCATCAGGGAACACCAGGTCTTGATTTGCTCTGTAGGCACTTAAGTGGACTTAGGTGCTTAAATGTGACCCTATTCCCGCTTGATCAAGTCCCAGAAAGAATGCAAATTTGAGGGGGTCATCCTCTTTATGGTAATGGATTTTCTGTGGTTTGCGCAGGGTGCCTAATTGGTGCAACAGTGTCTGGCCCAGAGATACCAGCTATTTGATACTGACAGATCTTTGAGCAATAAATGTTCTATGCTACATCTAGAAGATGCATCTATCTGAAGTAAAAGCCAGTTATTTACTTCTGTAGACATTATTCTTGACCCACGAATATCATTAAAATGGAGATATTTGACTTGGATCCTAAATGTCATAAGCTTACTTTTAATTTTTACAAAAATGGTGTATGTTATTCAGACTTACAGGATTCAACAATTACTTATTTTTCCCCTCAAATGACTAAATATTAGGGAAGGAAATACTGGTTTGTTTGTAGCTGGGTGTAGACAGCATTAAAACCATTCCTTTTGATGTAAAAAAATCTACTTATATTACTTTTTAAGTAAAAGGAAATAGGTATTAAATCATACTGAATCCAGCTGTGACCTAGTGCTATTGACCTGACTAGATTAATATATTACTTCCTTGAAAGAGGGTAAAAGTAATTCAATGCATGGCTATAACTCAACATATTATCTAATACACATGCCTCCTTCCTGGACAATATAAAAGTGGAGGGGCTTGTGTGAATGAACACAGAGTCAATTGGTGATTAATCATAAGTTGTTGTCATTTGAAAGGGCAACCGCTCTAGCAGAACCTATGGAGAATAGTTTTAAGTTTTAGTATTCTGAAACTGTTTAGAGTTTTACGCAGCTACATGATGACAAAGTTGGCCTGTTTTGCTTCAGTAAAACTGTGATGTTTCTACCATGCAGACTATATTTCATACAACTTTTGGAAGGGATATAAAACAATATGTGATCCTCATTTTGGTGACTTTTACCTCCGGAGAAAAAAAAATGCAGGGAGCCTTTTAGATTGTAACATACCCCCAGGAAACTATACAGAAATGATGAGGAGGATGTCAACTGGAATTGACCCGAGCAGGGTGTGAGGCCCAGGGAAACTCAGCCAGTGTGGGGCCCCGCTCCTGGACATGAGGAAGCCAGTGGTGGATGATTTAGCGGTGGGGGGGGGGGGGTGGTGCAAGCAACCAGACACAACAGATTCGGCAGCAGATTCAGTGGGGAGGGGGGGAGGGGGGAGGGTTGGCCAGACGTAAAGCTGGTGGCAGCATGGAGTTACCATGCCACTCCGCCCAACTCTGTGGGGCCCCCCACCAAAGCACAGGGCCTGGGGCGGTCACCCTGATTCATCCCCGTCAGTCCCTGTCCCCTCCCCGCCCTCCCCCTCCCCACCCAGGGACGGCCCTCACTGGAATAAACTTGACAACATTTGTTTTGATCACTAACTTCATTGTTTTAAAAGAATGTCTATAAATTACATTAGAGCGATTTAAAATGTTCTGCCATTGCTCTATTGGGCAGGGAGAAACCAATATTGGCAGGTTAATTAAACAAATAAAAGTCACAGTAGAGCGCATATTGTGCATTTGTTTGTGAATGGAAACATGCATATACATATCTTATTTTTACCGTTATTTCAGAGGACCAGCTGGACCAGTCTGTGCAAGATACAGTTACCATCCTATTTTCCATCACTTGCCTTCTATCCCCCTTACTTTCTCAGGCATGCCACTAAATTAATGGTTCACTAATAGGAAAAAAGCTTAAGAAAAACTGTACCAAAATCTTTCCTGTCACAGTCTCAGTTCAGTACGTGGCCAGATTGCAACTGGGTATAAATCAACATGAATCCAATCTTTAAAGTCCCTTCCAGCCCCTAACAACTATGAAACTATGAAAGTAAATGGAGCCTGATAGATTTACATGTGGCTTACAATAGAAAAATAATGCTAGCATTTAAGAGTTGTCAAAAGTAAGAAAAAAGAATGATTTTTTTTTGCCATTTTTATTTAAAAAAAAATAATTTCCTAGGGTTTACTGATTACCAAAAGGATAAAGTGATTGTCATGCTAACTAATTAAAACTGGATAATTATCTAAAAATTGCTTGAAGCAGCTAATAGGATGTGGGATCAATGCTTTCCTTCCTACTTTTCTGAATTCATTTAAAAGTGATACACTCAGCAGAATGACTTAAAAAGGAAGGGGAAAAAAAAAAAAAAAAGGGCTCAGTCCCTCTACTAAAAAAATGAAGATGATCCATTCATCTGAAGTTGTCACACATGGATTAAAATCAATTAATTGTGTTGTATGCAGCATAAAAGATGAGCCATAAATATTGAAGAGTCAGAGTGGTGGAGAAAAAAATTGGGAGAAAAGAAAGATGCAAAAATTCTTGTGGTTGATATCTTTTACTAGACCAACTGCATGGTTGGGATAGACACAGGGTGTAAATGGCACTGTCTTGGGAGCAGAGTCGGGTAGGGTCATGGGATGGGTCATGGCACAGTCGATCTGCTTCATTGGCATTTACAGATGTAAGCTGGCAGGCCTGTGTGAACAGCAGGTCTGTGCAAAGTGGCTAGTATTCGCTTTGGCTTTGGATTTGGCTGGAAAAAAACCAAACATTGCATTCACCAGCTCCTGCCAGGCTGGGCGGGGACTGGGGGGAGTGATCCCTGCTGCCCACCACTGCCCTGCTTTGTGTGGGGGGCTGTGCCACAAGCCCCCATCACCCACCCGCTCTCTCAGTCCTGTCAATGACTGCCCCGCCTGGCCCCAGTGTCCTGGCGCTTTAAAAATAAAAGTCCTACACTCAGCAGCTGCTGCCAGGTGTTTGTGTGTGTGTGTGGGAGGCGGAATCCCCACCTCCCTGTGCTACCCCATGCTGCATGGGGGGGGGGTGTCTCTGCTACAAGCCCCCAGAAGCCCTAACAACTGCTGCAGCAGCCAGTGAGTGCATGGCTTTTTTATTTTTTAAACAGCCAGGACGCTGGGGCCAGGTAGGGCAGCCACTGACAGGGCTGGGAGAGCAGGCGGGGGATGGGGACTGGTAGGGGTTCCCCCATGGCCCCCTCCCCTCTCCCTCAGCCCCCTCTCCCCACCCTCTACTTACCAGCACGGAGTCCGGGTCCAGCTCCCTGCGGTGGCAAGCAGGAACTGCCCGAATCTTGAAATCTCTCTGAAGCTCTCTGAATCTTTTCTGAATTGATTCGGAGAACTTTGAATTGATTCAAGCCTTTTTGTTGGTCTCCCAATTCAATTCAGATTTGGAGATTCAGCCGCTGAATCGTGCCGAATCTCCTCCAAATTGAATCAGCACCCAAAGCTGCGCACAGTCCTAGCTAATAGGAAAGTATTTGATTTGGATTCGAATTTAGCTGATTCAGAGAACAGTGATTTAATTCAGAGATTTGGATCACTGTCCTGAATCAATTCAACCGAACTGGCTATGGAAGATTCAGCACTGATTCAGAGAGATTTGGTGATTTGGCCATAGACCATAATGGGGAATCACTGAAATACCTGTAACTTTGTCAGTTTTTGGCAGATTTGGATGAAAGCAGCAGGGATGGTAGCTCCTTCTGAGGGCATGAAGCCTACCAAGTTTCAGGGAGATAGGTACAGGGGTTTCTGGGAAACTGTACCTCAAACCACTGAAAGAAAAACTCATGTCGTGTGTGTTAGCCCTTTCGGAGGGCATGAGACCTGCTAAGTTTCAAGGACATAGGTACAGAGGTTTCTGGGGCACCTCAAACTCTTTAAAGCAAAACTTATGATGTGTGACTTTGTGTGTGTGTTAAGGCACAGCGGGATGAAAACAGCAGGGATGATAGCCTGTAACAGGTGGCCTTCCTGGTGCTGGTTAGATCTTTGCCCACCCAGCTGTTTCTGGGCCAGCCGCCTGCCTCTCTTTTGCTCTGGCAGAACTGCTCACAAAAGGGACAGAAAGGCTCCAGACAGAGGCTTATGTGCTGTTTCTACGCCCCTTCCCCTGTCACCGTGATTAGGGAAAGATCATAGTCATTGGCCAGCTATAGATGTCAATCTTTGTCCCCCTGCTCCCCCTCCCTCTTCTCAGTTTCTGTTCCCCTGCAAGACTACCTTCCAAATTGGCAAATCTCTGAGTCTTTTCCTGACTCTTTTCTGAATTGATTCGGAGGCTCTGGATCTATTTGGAGGGTTTTTTTGGTCTCCCGATTAGATTCGGATTTGGTGATTCGGCTTCTGAATCAGGCTGAATCTTTTCTGAATGGAATTGGCGACCAAAGCTTCACACACATCTATTAGCCGGGGCTGCTGTCCTGTAGAGTTGGGTCCTTGCCACTCCTATGGCAGATGCCTAATCCAGTGCAATAATAATGTCTGGAGTTGGGGTTCAGAAGTGAGATAGACTGCAGGGGATTATTTCAGCACACATCTGCAAGTGGAGGAATGCCCACGGGCTCTTGGCATGGCAGCATGAAGCTGGATAGGTGGAATGGCAGCATGAAGTTCTCCTGTGTGCAGACATGCTACCCAAGTCAGGGCACGGGAGCCTGATATGAGTGCCATGGGAATCCCCTGCAGGTGATTCCTGGAGTGCAGGGAGTGCAGGTCTGTATGTGCACCCTGGGAACTCCCTGCAGGGGAGTTCTTGGCACAAGGAATGAGCAAACAGCTCATAAGGCTCCACACACTGTGACAACCTTTGGTTATGGCAACATTTTTGGGCAATTGGAGCAGATAAGGGGCTAGGACATGTGTTTGCTCACAGCTTGTGCCTCCAGAACAATTTTTCTGGTGCCACAAGTTTGACATCGGTTTGCACCAACAATACACTTCAAAAAAGCCTCTGGAAGAAAAAGAGACATAGCAAAGCAAAGTAACAGACGGAACAAAAACTTGTGTACAATTCCATATGTAGATGGGGACAGGATATAAGAGAAATGGTTAGGTACTCAACAGGCAGGAGAGATGCAGTGAAAACCTGATAAAGGAGAGATAAGATGGTTTAGGAGGGTTGTTATCATTGGTGAAGTTCAGAGGTTAGTGAGTACCAGGTATCTTATAATGGACCATGAAGATATTGTCCATGTTAAGTCCTGGCACGTCACATCCATTGGCTAATGCCTTTCTGTTCCCACACTCATGTTGTAAAGGCATTGGGTAGAAGTCCTTTGAGCACAAGAATTGTGAAGTCAGACAGTGAGTGACTTTTCTGTGAAAAAAAAGTTCTCCTACAAGGGCTCTAGTGTCTCTGTCCTTTATCTTTTTCAGTGAGAAAGAAAGAAAAGGGATTAGGATGTGTGTGATTACTCAAGATTACCTTAATTTCCACAAATCATCAAACTGAAGACTTTGGGCACTGCTGTGAAGAAGCTGATTCAAATCAGTGAAGGTACACCTTCTTCTATAAGTGCTCTTAGAATAAAAATGCCAGCTGAAAAGTTACAGGCTAAAATGCTGTGCTGCTTACTCAGGGAAAACTCCCGTTATGATCCATGAATCCACAGATGTTTCACTTGAGGAAGAATGGCCTCACCTCCTACCCCTGATTGAATCACACGGAAGAAGCAGAAAATGTTGCCTCTTTTTGAGATCCCTACCCAGGAGGTTTTCTATGGAAGAAACGAACTCCAGCCCTTCACAAAATTATTGTAGTGGGAAATAATATAAATTTGGTCAGTTATCTACTTTTATGCTGATCAACTGCATTGATGGGCAACCAAAGACACTAATACAAATGAATGGCTCTCAATGATATGCTTCAATATTCCTGATGCCAAACCTTACCCAAATTGTGTTTATTTCTGACTGCTAATTCAAAATGCTACTTGTTTCCTTTACCTCCCTCTCAAATTGATAGCTTCAATCCTCATCTTTGCTTTGAGTTGCAAACTGTCACCATGTATATTCTTTTCTCTCGTTGTCTCTTGGTCTCTTTCTTTCTTGATGATGAACACTGTTTGAACATCTCCTCCTCCAGTTTAGTCCATGACCTCTTGCATATTTGGAATCTTTTCTAGCTCAGAAAAGTGTCCTGATAATCAGCCGATTGTCCATCATAAAATGATGCAGCACCTGCTGTGACTTCACCGCCTGACACAGGGCACTTTCACGTGAAGGAAAACATTAAATGGTGTGGGCTACAGGAAATGATTCAGGTTTAAACACACCAAGCTAGCTCTTACCAACACTTCCTCAAGCAAAACTGCTGATTACTTGGCTTAGGGAAATAGGATTTTTGTCTTACTAAGAACGATGTGATTTGGCTAGTAATATTTCAACTGATGTTCAGTAATATTTAAACTTATTATCATGGTGGCATATCTTGTCATGAGGTGACTTTATTAGCCCTGGGGGGTATTAACAACTGCCAATGGTTTGTCATATGTAGTCCGCCTGACCCACCTTTGGGTAGGAACCTGCTAATTTGCTTGCTTGACTGAGTCTTTCAGGCACTTAGCTCTGGATGTCCCATGATCCAGTCCCTGATGGTGCTCTCATGATAGTCGTTATATTGAGAATATACTGAAAGTAGGACCCAGAAAGGTCCTGCCATCGTGTGACTGTGGGGGAAAACTGCAGAGGAGGCTTCACAGGTCTCAATCAGGCAGAAGCAGCTCAAGTAGGGTCCTGTGGCTCTTCAGGATATAACTACACATCTATTTATGAATGCGCTCTTGAAAGTGCTCTTGAACCTTGGGTTGCCACCACACCAGGTAGCACTTTGATTTGCTCTAAGGTCAGAGCCCAAGGCCAGATCCAGATGTGCAAGCACATGTGGTTTGGGGAAACCACAAACCTCATGTGCTGCCTTTTAAACAACGTGTGGTGTTGCTAATTAGCAGCACTGGGGCAAAATTTACTACCAGGATTTCCCAGTAGCAAATAAAACCCCTGAAAAATAAAGTGGCACGAAGCACGCCAAAGTGCTATGTGCCAGGACAAACGCAGAGATGGGGGAGCAGGCAGGCTCTTCCATTTCCGTGTGCTGTGGAGCCCCTGCACTGAGGCACCCTGCACCCCAGCCAGCCACTCCCCAGCTGGCTGGGGTGCAATGTGCCTCTGCGTGCCTCGGTTGGGGGCCTCTGCTGAGGACCCCCATGCTGAGGCAGACAGAGCCCCTGCACTGCAAAGTGCGCCCCTGCCTGCTCCCTTGTCTTGAGGCACACTGCACACTATCCAGCTGGGGAGTGGCTGGTTGGGGTGCAGGGTGCCTCAGTGCAAAGGCTTCGCAGCACGTGGAGACGGGGGAGCTGGAAGTCTTTGGTCACTCCCTGGGTGGTTGGGGCACAGGGTGCCTCAGCATGCAGGCTGCCTGCTGGCTGGCCTTGTCCTCAGGCACCCTGTGCTCCAGCCAGCCCCTCCTGCAGCACATGCAGCAGTGGGACAACGTGTCCCATTGCAAACTGCAGAAACTGAGGCATGCGCTGCAGCAGAATGTGGAAAAATGTGTGCTGCTGCTATTTGTGTCAATGAAAACATGTGCTCCTGCTCCTGTGGACGTGGCCCAAGTGCGCTTTGGCCTCACCTTGCATTCAAAACCCTCCCCTGCTCCTGCAGTGTCAGTGGAGCTGATTCAAGCTCTGCATGGCACAGTCCCTTGAATCCACCACCACAAGCCTCTCTATTCCTTGTTGAGCTGACTTCACTCTGCTGGATTGACTGGAAATTTCTTATTGAATTCCCTGTGCCTGGTTTAGCTGATCGGGGGCCATTGTTTTTGGCAAGCATGTCTCAAATTAGCCCCATACCCCACCCAAGTGCTACTCCAATTCCCTTCCCCTGCCCAATCTGCTGCTCTGCTTTCTGTCCCCTGCCTTATTTGTCACTGTGCTGCCTGTCCCATCCCTGATCATCTGTATGCCACACAACGGGGCTTTTTGAGCCACTTATGGGACCTATGCTATAAGTTGGCCACCCTTGGTTTAAATTATCATTTCCCTCATTGGTGACACAGCTGTTCAGTGGACTTGTTTGAGCTCCCAAGCATGGCCTCTGACTGACTGATCTATCAGCGCCCTGCAGAGCACTGCTGGATTTTGATCATTGGGAAGTCATATGCAAAGGAACATCACTAAGGACCTGTTTATTGAGAGATTGTGCCGAAGGCTGAAGCAGTAAGCATTCACCAAATCAGGAACTTCTCTAGCGAGTACACCAAATGAACAGAAAAGTAATGGCATATGAACCTGGGACAATTAGCAGAAGGTCCATCGATGTCTGTTCCCCATCTCTCTCTATGAGGATGTTGAGAGGTGTTTGAGGATGTTTGGAGCAGACATATTGGTGGAGGCTGACCAGGAGCTTTCTAGGGTTGCATCCAAGGCCACTGAGACTCTGGAGTATGTCCCAGAGGACACCAGGCTGGAGGTGGTCAGGGAACTGTGGAAGAAGTTGCTCAGTGAGGACAACACCATGCCAGAGAAGTGACCGATGCCTGTTAAAGGAGGGAAGAGTTTTGTTTTGGAAGGATCTTTTTGGCTTATGTATAGAATAGGGGTCATGCCATGTCATGGGGCTTGGGGTTTACCTCCTTGCCACAGTGAAAGAAGAAAACAGAATGAACAGAGGACCCCTGTGAAATCTCTCCCAGGTCATAACACTGACTCGCATCTCTTTTTTAATGCCACCAGATTGTCCTCATCACTGCCTGGAGACGACAAGATAGGTTTGTGCAGCACTCAGCTCCCCTCCACTAAATGTTCTTAGATTCATAGATTCATAGATGTTAGGATCGGAAGGGACCTCAATAGATCATCGAGTCCGACCCCCTGCATAAGCAGGAAAGAGTGCTGGGTCTAGATGACCCCAGCTAGATGCTCATCTAACCTCCTCTTGAAGACCCCCGGGGTAGGGGAGAGCACCACCTCCCTTGGGAGCCCGTTCCAGACCTTGGCCACTCGAACTGTGAAGAAGTTCTTCCTAATGTTCAGTCTAAATCTGCTCCCAGGTAGCTTGTGGCCATTATTTCTTGTATCCCCCGGGGGTGCTTTGGTGAATAAAACCTCACCAATTCCCTTCTGTGCCCCCGTGATGAACTTATAGGCGGCCACAAGGTCGCCTCTCAACCTTCTCTTGCGGAGGCTGAAAAGGTCCAGTTTCTCTAGTCTCTCCTCGTAGGGCTTGGTCTGTAGGCCCTTGACCATACGAGTGGCCCTTCTCTGAACCCTCTCCAGGTTATCCGCATCCCTCTTGAATTTCTGCACCCAGAATTGCACGCTGTACTCCAACTGCAGTCTGACCAGCACCTGATAGAGGGGAAGTATCACCTCCTTGGATCTGTTCGTCACGCACCTGCTGATGCACAATAAAGTGCCATTGGCTTTTCTGATGACTTCGTCACACTGCCGGCTCATGTTCATCTTGGAGTCCACTAGGACTCCAAGATCCCTTTCCACCTCCGTGCCACCCAGCAGGTCATTCCCTAGGCTGTAGGTGTGCTGGACATTTTTCCTCCCTAGGTGCAGCACTTTGCATTTCTCCTTGTTGAACTGCATCCTGTTGTTTTCTGCCCACTTGTCCAACCTGTCCAGGTCTGCCTGCAGCTGTTCCCTGCCCTCCGGCGTGTCCACATCTCCCCATAGCTTTGTGTCATCTGCAAACTTGGACAGAGTACATTTCACTCCCTCGTCCAAGTCGCTGATGAAGACATTAAAGAGTATCGGTCCAAGGACCGAACCCTGCGGGACCCCACTGCCCACACCCTTCCAGGATGAAACTGACCCATCCACCACGACTGTCTGGGTGCGACCCTCCAGCCAATTCACCACCCACCGGACTGTGTAGTCATCCAAGTCACAGCCTCTTAACTTGTTCACCAGTATGGGGTGGGATACCGTATTGAAAGCCTTCCTGAAGTCTAAGTATACGACATCCACCCCTCCTCCTGTGTCCAGGCGTTTCGTAACCTGGTCATAAAAGGAAGCTAGATTGGTCAGGCACGATCTGCCTGCCACGAACCCGTGCTGATTTCCCCTCAGCATAATTTGTCCTGCCAGGCTCTCGCAAATGTAAGCCTTGATAATTTTTTCAAAGACTTTGTCAAGGATGGAGGTGAGACTGACTGGCCTATAGTTGCCCGGGTCCTCCTTCCTCCCCTTTTTGAAAATGGGGACCACGTTAGCCCTTTTCCAGTCCTCCGGGACTTGGCCCGTGCGCCACGAGCGTTCAAATATTCCCGCCAGTGGCTCTGCAATGACGTCGGCCAGTGCCTTCAGCACCCTCGGATGGAGCTCATCCGGGCCTGCCGACTTAAAGGCATCCAGTTCTTCCAAGTGACTCTGCACCATCTCAGGATCTACGTACGGAAGTCTGGCACCTTGCTGCTGCCTCTCTACAACCCCAGTGAGAGACTTGTCGTGCCCCTCCCTTAGGAACACTGAGGCAAAGAACTCGTTGAGGAGTTCAGCCTTGTCCCCCCTATCTGTCACCAATTGTTTCTGCCCATTTAGTAGGGGTTCTATTCCTCCCTGGGCCTTCCTTTTACTCCCTATATATCTAAAAAACAATTTCTTTTTGTCTTTTACTTGGGTTGCCATCCTCAGCTCCATGGTAGCTTTGGCCTGTCTAACTGCCTCCCTGCAAGCACGAGCAGAGGAGGTATATTCATCTTTGGTGATCTCTCCCTGTTTCCAGTTTTTGTGTGCTCCCCTTTTGGCCCTTAGGCTGCCCTGGATTTCTCTGGTCAGCCATGGAAGCCTCCTGGCCCCTTTCCCTTTTTTGCCTCGCTCAGGGATCGTCTTGCTTTGTGCCCGAGGGATCGTTTCCTTAAGGCGCAGCCACCCTTCTTGGGCTTCCCTTTCTTCAAATCTCCTACTCTGCAGTGCATCCTTGACTGATCGCCTGAGTTCATTGAGATCAGCTTTCCTAAAGTCTAGCACTTTCACCCTACTAGTTACCTTACCCACTCAACGTCTTATGGTGTATTCTATTATTAGGTGATATTCTATTAGAATATATTATTAGGTGGTATTCTATTATTCTTGTCCACACCCACCCCGCACCACCATGAGGTCCTTAACTGCAAGCAAAGAGTAACTATAAATGGATCCACAGCTGAATGGCAGGAGGTTTTTAGTGGGGGTTCACAGGGGTCTGTCCTGAGGCTGGTGCTTTTTAACATGCTTATGAAAGATTTGTATGCCAGAATAGAGAGCTCCCTGACCAAGTTCACCTATCAATAAGACCCCAAAAGGGACTGAACACATATCACTGAGTCCAAAAATTGGTGGTGCGTTTTGCAGCAGGAAAGTTTTGTGGACTGACAGGTCGCGTGCCACCTCACCTGGGGGCTGATGAGGAAAGACAAGAGAGCTGCTGCATTATTTCTAGAAGGGCTCTGTTTTCCTTGACCTCAGGGAACATGGGATACATGCTGCAGCAAGGCATGTACCACAGCAAACACATTGTGGAAATACTTTGGTGTACCAAGGTCAATCCACAGAAGATGCTGGTACTTGTGATACACAGACTGAGGTCCCTGGAGTACAAGAACACAAACTCAGGCATGTGCCTTAAATATCGATATAGAACTGCCCTCAGAAACAACTTTCTATGGTACTCACTGGACTTTCTTTGCCTTGTGTTGATTTTTTGTGTATTCCTATCCACTTTCTCCTCTCCCCCATAGTGTCTTCCCCCCAGCTTCACTGTATAACTATCCTTTATGCTTTCCTTTCCCCTTACCCATCTCACCTTTCCCTTTCAATGTGTTGTTCTCTCCACTTTCCTTTCCATTTAAATAATCGCCCCCCTTCTCCCCTGCTCTGCTCCAGAAGTGTCATGACACTAACATGTTTCAGGAGTGTAGATTGTAGCCGTGTTGGTCTAAGGACATAGGTAGACATGGTTCTTTGGGTAGATCCCATATCAACTCAAATAGTTGGAAAAATCCTTCTTAGCAAGCTTTCAGGTGCAAACACTCTTCATCAGGCTGAAGATGGTCTGTGCTCTTCCTGGATTTCATGGTAAAGCAACCAGAGGCCAGTAGGTATGCAAGAAAACCAGTCCATTAAAATATAAATCAAGGTAGTCAGTAAATTTACAATTTACGTTTTAATGGACTGGCTTTCTTGCATACCTACTGGTCTCTGGCTGCTTTACCATGACATCCAGGAAAACCACAGACCATCTACAAACGTTTCCTCCACCTGACGAAGGGCATGTGTGCCTGAATGCTTGCTAAGAAGAATTTTTCCAACTATTTGAGTTGCTCTAATGAAAGATAACAGATTTGCCCAAAGAACCTTGTCTACCTATGTCACTAACATAGAATTCTTGCTGCTATCACATCACCACTATGAATCACCACCCCTACCTATACCCTGTCTGAAAGGGACCTCTTGGGTCACTGAGAGAGCCTGAGAACCATACTTTTGGGGCTGTCCTGTGCTGTTGCTACCAAACATCTGTGAGCTGAGGCACATTCAGAGCACACCCAAATGGGCAGGGCTTATTTTTCAGTGGCAGGCCTGTTCTCACACAGGACGTGCAGTAGATATACCCCTTGGCAGTTTACAGACATTCTGTGATCAGTTAGTACAGCCAGTTTTTTCTAGCTGATGAGCTCCCAGCTCTTAGCAGAAATGTTATTAGACCCTGCATTTCATGCAATTGCATTTCTTCTGAGTCCTACGCCTTCAATATTCAAGAACATCCAGTTCTTCCTGCTGAATTTGGTTTGCACTGGAAGTCCTTCTAACTTAGTGCCATCAGCAGATTTCATTAGTTCACTCCCACTTCTTGTAACAAAGCCATTAATAAAAGCAAGATCTGTCTCAAAAAAAAATGATCCTTGAGGATTGTTCAAAGGAAAGAATTAATCAGGAGGCTCCAATGTGGCCTCTACAACTCTCTCTCGATGTGATCTCTAGAACAGTAGTATCCAAATGTCCCTTTCCTATTAATGACATTAGCTTCACAACATTTCCATGAGGATTGAGACGTTTTATTTGCAGATGGGAAACTGAAGCATGGATACTGACTCCAGTGGAAACAGATTGGACCCTGCGTTACTTGCCCATAGATATTCAAGACATTTGATAATGGAAATGTAATTCTTGGTGTCCTAGTCCAATGCCTTAACCACAAAGGTCACAGGCACTATCCAAACATGTAGGGTCAAGGTTCAGGGGCTAAAGGCACAAACCTGGGAAGTCCAAGAGCTGAAGGGGTCATGGGCCACAGGTCAACCCTGTCCAAAGGTCTGAATGGGGTCAGAAGCTGGGTGCAAGAAAGGAGTTAGGTGAGGATGAAGGACAGGAGGAGGTTCAGGCAGAAAGAGGAGCATTAGGGACAGGGAACCGGACTAGGGAACAGAGGACCAAAAAGCAGGAAATATGACTAGGAACTGAGAACCAGGACTAGGAGAACAGAATCGGGATTAGGGAAATGTTTTGTTGGGAGCCTTAGGAGCCCTGCAAGGGCTGCTGCTCATATGGAGCAGCCATACCCAGGCACTTAACTAGCACCAGCTGGGGACACTCAGGCACTCAGCAGCTGGTCCCACCCAGGCTGTCAGGGCCAGCTGGGGACTCCTCTGCCTGCCTGTCACCCTAGCTCCCCGCAGCCATCCTGAGGCACGTGGGGTGGAAAGATAATTTAAAAGCTCCTTCTACTTTTTGACAGGTCTTTGTCTGCAGGAAATACCATTGTGCTGGTATCAGATTCTGGCAACTCTCTTGTGGTTGAAGTCCTGGCGTTATTCAAATATAATGTAGTCTCATGGGAAAATGTCATTGTGAAGAGAATGCAGAAACGTTCCTATTCACAATAGATGATATTTATGGAAGGGCCAAATTGCCTTTGGATGTTTCCTAGGGTTTGTACTTCTTTCAAAAGAGTGCTTTTTAGGGAGTCGGGGGCCTGCCCCTTCCTGTGTGACTCCCTTTATCACATGCTCAGCAGCCTCACAAATTAAAATGAGAATCTCCTAGTTTCATAGTAGTTTCATAGTTTCATAGTAGCTAGGGTCAGGAGGGACCTGAACAGATCACCTAGCCTGACCCCCTGCCACAGGCAGGAATGAATGCTGGGCTCACAAGACCCCAGACAGGTGATTGTCCAACCTCCTCTTGAATTTGCCCAAGGTAGGGGCGAGGACCACTTCCCTGGGAAGTTGGTTCCAGATTTTGGTTACCCTAACTGTAAAAAATTGCCTTCTGATCTCTAACCTAAACATATTCTCCATCAGCTTGTGACCACTGTTCCTTGTCACCCCAGGTGGTGCTGGGGAGAAAAGGGCTCTACCTATTTGCTGTTGATCTCCCCTGATGAGCTTGTAGGCAGCCACCAGGTCCCCCCTCAGCCTCCTCTTGCCGAGGCTGAACAGGTTAAGGTCCCTCAGTCTCTCCTCGTAGGACCTGTCCTGCTGCCCTCTCACCAAGCAGGGGGCCCTCCTCTGAACCCTCTCCAGACTGGCAACATCCCTTTTGAAGTGCGGCACCCAGAATTGGACATAGTACTCCAACTGCGGCCTGACCAAAGTCACATAGAGTGGGAGTATCACCTCTCTGGACCGGCTTGAGATGCACCCTTGAATGCATGACAAGGTATGGCTGGCCTTGCTGGCTGTGGTCTGGCATTGGCGGCTCATGTTCATCTTGGAGTCAATAATGACTCCAAGATCCCTTTCTGCCTCTGTGCTTTCAAGAAGGGAACTCCTCAGCCTGTATGTATGCTGTGGATTCCTTCTCCCAAGGTGCAGCATCCTGCATTTGTCTATATTGAACCCCATCCTATTCTTGTCTGCCCACTTTTGTAGTCTGTTTAAATCTATTTGCAGCCTCTCTCTCCCTTCAAGTGTGTCCACCTTGCCTCACATCTTAGTGTCATCAGCAAACTTGAACAGTGTGCTTTCCACCCCGTTTCCACCCCCTTGTCCAAGTCACTGATGAAGATGTTAAGCTTTTGCAAATGTTATCAAACACCTGATGCTGCCATAGAATAAAACACACAGTTGGGACACCTGTTACAAAAACTGAGTATTACTCAAAGCATAACATGTAGATATATTCCTACAGAGAAGTCCCATGGACTTCAGTGGATGGGGCTCATTATGCTTTAGCACTAGCTAGTCTATGAAGAATGGCCATGTGTTCTTGCATACGCTACTCCGTTCATTATGGTTGATTTCTTAGAAGGAGCACATGCAAGCAGGCTGCTGAGCATGGATGGCCTTTTGAAAGGCCAAAAGGAGGATCCATAGCTAGACACAGATATTACCAAGATGAGGGTATGCTGTATACTGTGAGTCATGACTGGGAACAAGCCACTTTGGACTCTGGTCTGGAGTGCACAGGAGTGTTCTCCGGAAGCTGGAAGCACGAGCCCCATGTGCAATTAAAGGTTTGAGAGGAGTGAGTGACAAAGTAATGGCACATTTATGGTGTAATAACATTGTTGCTTATTCCTGGTTTTATCACACTGTGTATTGAACAAACTAAAGCTGTCTCCAGCGTAATGTGCCTCAGAGGTCAGGGGAACAGAAAGCACAAAGGATTCAGAGTTTTTGTGTATGTTGAGTAAGGAATAAAATGTGCTACACTGCAGCAAAAACAGTTGTTGAGCCAAGATCGTGGTTAATGCACTCCACAGAGAAATCTCAGGCTCCAATTCTTGGTATCAGGTTATGCGTTGTGGGATTGTGCAAGGGACAGATCCAGACTGGTTAACTAGGCACCTCAATGGGATGCAGGAGGAATTTAGGTGCCTGAGTTTCACAAAGTGATACAGAATAACCCTGTTCCAGTGTCCACCTCCATCTCTCACCTCAGGTGCCTAAATCCCTCTGGTGTATATGTAAAAAATCCCATGTGCCTAAGCAAGAGCTTCTGAGCATGTACCAAAGCACTCCCGTCTAATCAGTGAGATACGCTCTCTCACTTAAGCTCCACCATGATCCAGAATGAAGACGGGAAGGCGCCTCTCCTCCATCTAAGTCTTTGGAGGAGCCTGATCTTATAGGCAGGCTGTAAATAAAAGCAATGTGCACTCATATAATTGGGTTGAGCATAAAATATATCCATGGCCCTGATCACCCAAAAACACAGCTGGAGAAGGAAGACCCCATTTTTTGCACAGTAGCTGGAGCATTCACTAGCAAGTAGATGCCCTGAGATCTAGATTCTTCTCTGACTGCAGGGATTCACTCCCATGTCTCCAACTTCCCAGGAGAGTGCCCCATCTGCCAGTTGATGGAATAGCTTGTTGGGGGAACATCCTTTCACTGTTTGTGTTGAGGAAGCTGAGACACTAGGCATAAAGGAATGCAAAAATCATGCAGCAAGAAGGACGGCAAGAAAAATGGAACATGGCTATATAGGCTAGTGGTTAATGCATTCCACAGAGAAATCTCAGGCTCCAATTCCTGGTATTAGGTTATTTCTCTTTATTAATCAATGACTGACTATTGTAAAATGTTTGAGGAGCGAGCAAGGCCAGGCCTCAGGACACCTTCCCCCAAGCTGAGAGCCAGCTTCACTGGTATAGAGAGTAACAAGCTCTTTTGCTTGGTCTCCATCTATCCTGAGGACTCGTGCATTCCTCTCCATACAGTGGCCAAGCTTCTCCAACTGGAGGGGTGCAGCATGCCCCTACCCAGACAGTTTTATAGCCTAGTGGTTATGACACTCTCCTGGCAAGTTGCCAACATGGATTTGAATCCCTTCAACTGGGAAAAGACTTAAAAACAAGCTCTCCTACACCCCAGGGGTGTGTGCAGTATCCACCAGGCTATCCCAAAAAGATCAGTGCTGTTAGATGCTGATCCCAAGAGGAAGGAACTACCTAAAGTTCATTCTTGAATGAGATGCTTCAACCCCAAAGAGACACCAGGGTTTGGATGAACCTCTTATCTCAATGCAGTGTCTCGTATAGCACGCCCTGTTAGGACCTAATCCTGCTGTTATTGAAATCAGTACTTCCATGAACCAGTAAAATCTCTAAGGTTTCTTTAGACGTGCAGGGAGCCTGCTCCGACGCACTAGAAATTCAGTGCATTGGAGCAGACTAAATTAATCAAGTCTGCCAGAGCATGGAAATTGATGTTCTCTGTCAGCCTTCCTCATCAAATGTATCAGCATCACCACACTGAAAAATGGTGGTGGTGGAGCTTTGAAATAAAACATGTTTAATGAAGTTTAGGTCAAAGCACCGCACTGCTATTTTGCAGCGTGGGGATACTGATACACATGACGCACGGGCGCTTGTAATTAGCGTGGCTTGCTAATTAAAGCACTCGGCACCACATCCCAAAGCACATGACAAAATGCCCTAAGGTTCCACCTTACCGTATCCATTGACTTCACTGGGAACAAGTTAGACTAGGCATTGCTCTCCTTTCTCAGCGTTATAAATTCTTGAAACCTGTAGTGACTCTTATATACTACAATTAAACATATGATCATGATATGCAAGTCCTGGATGGAGGTTGCCCTGTAGAAAAGGGCACGTGATCAAGCTAAGTTAACCTCTATATGCCATACAATTTCCATAACCTGGTATTATAAAATATATATGGATATATACACTAACAGTAAAACTTACAAACCCCCCATGGAAACCTCATTTGATTCTATAAGGCATTAGCTTTTTTTAATCATTCCAATAATTTAAAAATAATTTTCACATCATTGACAGCTCTTGATAAGCAAACTAAAATGTCAGGTGAACTAAAATTCAATGATGTCCTCCAAAGTTGCACAACATAGGCTGGATTTAAAGAAACCACATGCTGACTGTATCTACATGAAATGTTGACTGTACATTCATTTTGTACTTGCATGCACAAGTACTAAATGACTGTGCAGTAACCAGTGTTACTGCACAGTAGCATCCCTCCACAGCTTCCTCGTAAGGCTGACTGCACAGTAGCTTGTTACTACTGCGCAGTAGTGTCGTATCAGGGTTGGTGCCATGCGATGCTACTGTACAGTAAACGTCTCCGTAGAATCTCAACTAGTACACAGTTTGAAATCTGATTGCAAAGCCAAATATACTCTGGTCACTGTACTTATGAGAGTGTAAACCCAGAAGACAGATTACCAGCTTCCCTCATTTACTTAAAATCTTTTTCTCTAAACTTTAAAGTTACTAGAAATTTAAAAATGTAGTTGTACAGTAATCATTTTACTGTCTTAAGAGAAGTTAATCTTATGGTTAATCTTCAGAGCTACATACAGCATAGAGTAATGAATCAACATAAAAGAACCATGTAAAAGGGCAATATAAAATCATCTTGAATGTATAAACTTTGTAATGACCTTTCTTTTTTTTTAATATAATGCTGTATAACCAGTACTCAACAATAACAGACCCTTGACCTTCGCAGTACTGTTTTTTAAAAGACCAATTAGAAATGATCCTGAATCAAGAAAGAAAAGGGTGTTCTTCAGAGCTGGAATTGGACATTATGAAGTGGAGGTTCTGCATTTTCTTCCAGGAAGCAAAAATGGGAATGTTTCTATTTCTAAGCAAATATTATTCTAATCCATAATGGGAATTTTTGTGTTTGTCTGTGAAACAGTAGTCAAAACTTCACTTTCCCTATTTCTCTGCCAGTAATAAGTACAATATGCAGAGTTCAAATTGATCTCCCATGCAACCCAGACTATTATAACCTATGTAGATTGTGTGATGAACTGTGGTGGCCGATAAGGGGTACGAAGTGGGCACTATTCGATTCGGATTTGGATTTGGCCTGAATCAGGGACAGTGATTCGATTCGTTGATTTGGATCACTGTCCCTGGTTAGATTCAGCCAAATCCAAATCTGAAGATTCGATGCTGATTCAGAGAATCAGTGATTCAGACATAGACACAGCTTTAAAAGTTTTTTCTACATATCTTGAGGTAGCAGACGTGACTCATGAATGCTGTGATGCTGGGGTCCATGAAGTGTCCCACAGGAGTGGCAGGGGAGCCCTCCATGTGCTCAGCGGCAAACCCAGAAGTGGGGCAGAAGTACTACTAGTCCACTTCTGGGTCTGCTGGGGAGCATGCTGGGGTGCTTCTCATCACCTTTCTGGCTTGGCGATCAGCCACAGGGGGACCCCAGGTGCCCCCCAGACCCAGGAGGCACCAGATGCCAAGCTGGAGGGCACAGGGGAACCCCCAGCACACTCCCTGGTGAACCCGGAAATGGACTGAATGTACTTCTGGTCCACTTCCAGGTCTGCTGCTGAGCGCACTGGGGAGTCCCCTGTGCTTCTGTGGGACACTCAATGCACCACAGCATCACTGCATTCACGAGCCTCTGCTACCTAGCAGTATATAGAAAAAACATTTAAAGTTGCGTCTATGTCCTAATCTCCAAATCTTTCTGAATCTCTGGATTCTGATTAGATTTGGAGAGATTAAAGGGTCCTGTGATTCAGTTCAGATTTGGAGATTCAGCCACCAAATCGGGTTGAATCTCCTCCAAACTGAATCAGGGACCAAAGCTTTGCACAGTCCTACTGGCCCATACTGAGAAGGACAATATTATTGGAATCAAGCCTTCAGTGACACAGACAACATCTCCGTCCACTGAATGGGAACGCTGCAATGCTGACCGCACGCTCTTTGGAATGTTTTCTTCAACATGCTGTACCTTTGCACTTTGTGTGCAGAGGAACAATTTTAGTAGAAAGAAAAAAGCTAGGGGAACAGGAGCCTGGAAACTTTGCTTTAATCTTCATCTTGGCCATTCACATAGTGTATAGTCCATGGACAAGTATTTTAATTTTTTTTGTGCCTCTTATGTCAATCCAATGAGCAGAGCATAATGTTCAATGTGATGGGAGATGTTGAAGACACAATCCAACTTTGAGGTCTACGTTTAAAAAACATAACACTTTAAATTCTATTCTGTGTAGACAGCATGTGCTATATGTATTGTCCGGCTCAATTTTAATGCTATTATTGAGCTACTAATAACATTCTTGGACAAATACCCTTAAGGGTGAAATTTGATCTGTTTGGTTCTCATGATGAAATGTTTGGAAAACCTGAGCAAAAATCTAAGCTGATTTTTTAGATACGTAACCATGAAATATTTTTTTTCCCAATTTTATGTTTCACAGACTCACAGACTTGGAAGTTATGGCAAGGCTCATCTAGTCCAAACCCCAGCACAGATACAGGATTTGTACAGGAGGTTGGACTAGATGCCTCCTGAAGTTTCATCTACTTCTATAAGTCTCTCAGCATGTCTACATGTGCTTTTATGCACACCAAAACTTAACGCGCATTTTCCTCACGCACATTAAGATGATTTAGGCATGTGTCTACACATGCATGCACTAAGGTGCATTAATGCGGTGGGTGGACTGACTTGGGACTACACAGCGTTAATGCGCCTTAGTGCATCTGCATGTGTTTTAAGGTGCTTTAGCTATTTGCACCTAAATTTGATACCTGCCTTTGCAGAAAGATAACAAAATTCAAGACTGAAATATATATCCATATATGAATTTCTCTATGCCCAGATGGCTTTGTAAGATGATAGATATCCAACCCAACTGCTCCTCTTCAGTATATTTTTAAACTCCAACATACTCGGTGTAATGTGGATGGGGCAGTTCATTTCCTTGTTCCTATCTGCTTGCATAAAATGTTCTTCTCCTGACTTGTGGCTCAACTGATACATAATTCTACTGTAGGTGTGGCTGAAAAATATGACATTAGGAATAGCAACATTTAGACCTTCTTTGGATCTTCCTAAACATCCAGTAACGTTCATAGCCTGACAACTTGTCAGGTTATCTCAATGTCACAGCTGTAGAGAATGAAGCCAGAAAGTTAAATGTCATGTCCAATGCCTGAACAACTGCAGTTGCTATCAAACTTTTTAATTAATCAGAAACTCCTGTCTCACATTTGATAGGACCTTTTCACTGTGCAGAATCCATTTCCGTTGGCAGCAGGATCCAGGAGAACAGGATGAATAACGGAGGCAGGAAGCCTCTTAATTCAAACCTTGCCTTTGACATTGACTTGGTGCAGAGACTTCTACAAATGAGTGATCTTCTTTCTTTAGCCTTGTTGCTTGTTTGTAAACTGGGGCCTCTGGTAGGGCGATTACATGATCCCACCTGAAATGTATGGAGAAGGCAGGGGGTTGGGAATACTTTTGTACTTTATTTTAAGGAAACCAGAGAAGAGAGGTGGATGTTGGATCTAAGAGAAATCTGTCCTCATGAAGGGAGACGCCTAGAGTCACTGGCTCTTGTAAGAGCATGGACTTGAAATTGGGGTGGTTTTGGCTACAGGTTGATGGTGGGAAGAGATGGTCATTTGGTTTCTGCTCAGCTGTCAGAACAGAAATCCCTTCTGAACACCACAATGGGTTGATAACATCCCTGGGGTCCTTGAGGTTCAGCTGTGGACCATTATTGGTTTATCTGGCTATTTGTTCATGTCAAACATGCCACAAGCTCTGCACCTCCTCCTCCAGAACCTGCTGTTGAGGTTCTGGCTGCACCTTTCCCCACACCTTTTTATTTATGTACTCCCCATCCACTGTCCCACTAAGGCCCGGGACCTCCTGGTCAACCTCCTCCTGGCTCTGGTCAAGCTTACCATCTGGCTAACTCGGTGGGAGGCTCTGGCCAGGAGGGTTCCCAGGGACATTGGGGCATTTTTCCTTGGTGTCCTCCGGTCGTGAATCTGAGTGAAGCATCTCTGGGCAGTAGCCGCCTGCACTCTTGCTGAATTCGAGGGCCAGTGGGTGCTGTCCGGTGTGCTCTGCTCAGTGTCCCCCAGGGAGCACTTGTGTTGGCCCTTTGACCTTCACGTGCACACCCTGTTTTTTATTCTTTGTCCCCCGTATTTAATTGGTTTTAAAAGAGGCTCTTAGCTACCCAACAGTGGTGGCCCACACAATTTTAGTGGGCTAGGCCCATGGACCTTTTTAATCAAATGTGTCAAACATGCCACATTATGGACAAATCTTACTGACTAGCTCATCAGTGGCTAATATACCTATGGCTCAGAGGTATGTAGAGGATAAGCAATTAGGCTCAGATCCCATTCCACCACTGGAAATCTAAGCTTATGCAGCCACTTAGCTGAAAATAAATGACTTGCCTCAGGACACAAAGCTACTGCACAGTAGTAACGAGTTACTGAGCAGTCAGCATCACCAGAAAGACATTCGGGGATGCTATGGCACAGTAACGCCAGCTATTGCTCAAGCATTTAGTACTTGTGTATGCAAATACTACTGACTGTGTAGTAATAACTGCACAGTCAGCATCTCGTGTAGATGCGACCACAGACTCTCAATGAACATCCTGGTGTATCTCATGAGGCCAATCTCTTCTGCCATAGAGATGCCATAGGGATGGGCACAGCTCTTTTACCCTGCCCTGATCACTGCACCACTGAAGACATCTTTCTTCCCTCCTGTTGAAACTGGGCCACTGGACAAAGACTGACTCCTAGGATCAAAAGGAGAAGCAATGAAAAGAGGACTGATTCTTCACCCCAGTGAGGTGAGCACTCTGCTGGGAGGGAAGGAGCCCTCGGTTTTGTCACCAATCCCAAAGCTGTTTTTACCTTAAATGCCTATTGGAAAAATGAATCCAAAGTGCTGGAGTCATTCATTCGTAAGCTGAAGGGCTGAGCACAGGAATCAGATGCTGTCATTATATGACAAGAATTTGTTCCCTGCAGGTACCTGCAAAACACGGAAATTCTCCTTCATATATGTTATGGATATTATGAAATTTAGCTTCATACCAGAGGGGAAAAACCCCAAATTCTGATAATTTATGTAAAGCAAAATTCTGAAAACAAAACAAAAAGAATTGACAGTTTTTCAGATGTTTGTTACTTTCACTTGAAATGATGTACTGTATTAGCTTATACATAAACTAAATTAAACAGTTTGGAATGAAAAGTTGGAGCTACAAGGGGTTTTCTTCAAAATAAAATCCAATTCCAGAAAAATCAATTTAATCTCATGGGCATTTTAATTTCAATGGGACTGTAGTTCTGTTCTAACCAGTTTTACTATCCATCATGATACACTTAAATGCATTGAAAATGAATGTTTATGACAGCTCTGATACTTTCAACAGTGTTTAGAGGGAACATCCCAAACTTTTGGGTCTTGTTACATGAGTTAGGGTTTGAGATGCTTTTTCTGTATCTGCAGCAAAGACAGCAGGAAGGCAACAAATCCTGGAATGCATAAAAATGATGTTTTGAATGTTTCTTTTCTTACACACTATTATTTATGTACCAACCAATAGTGTGCCATGCACTGCCACACGTGAAACTCTATGAGTAGTAGGAAAATAGTGAAAATATACATACCAAAGTGTAAAGGAGCTGAAAGTCAGAGCTGGTCCAATAATAAATGAATTATTATTTACTATCAGAAGCCATGGGGGCAGAAGCTCTCCTCCACGCTGGGAGGAGAATTCAGTAACTCTTGTTCCCAGACTTGGGCTCAGATGTCTATCCTGGAAAAAACCACTAAAGAAAACAAAAATAGGGTTTTATTTCTGTAGACCACTTGGCATATTTAAAAAAAAACAAACCTCAAAATACTTTTCATTAGACATGGGCCATCAGACTGGTAAGTTTTATGTTAGGGGAAGTGTTTAAAAAGCTGTCTGAAATGTTCTTGCCATTTACTTAGTTTTAAGCTCTCACAAAATGTATGTAAGTGCCTGAACATCAGCGTTTACAGATAAGAGCGTCTCTTACAAAAGTAGCTGCTGTTATCTCTTAGCACATGCGCTCCCTGTAAATGTATTTGGCATCCAAATAGAACTATTAAAGAAATTCCTCATGCAGTAAGTTTTGCCATTGAATTGATCTTGTTAGAAACACAAGTGTATAGTTTTATATATTTTATATACATTTTTATATAAATTATAAAGTATATTCAATATTATCATTTTTATTGTATAGTTTGACACATGCCAACAAATCCTCATAGAAATTAGACCTAATCAAATATTTCAAAGGTAAGCACATGAAAATGGATTCTAGGAAAGAAAAGAATTGGCTGACACAACATTTCTGAATGTTACACAGGATTGCTGTAATGTATCCAGGAATACCTTTTACCTTGCTTGCTAGTCATAGTCAAAGATTTCTATAACTTTCTGGAAGTACAACTAGCTCTTGTCAAGTTGGTTTATTTTATTTTACTGCATGATTTTGAAGAATGCTATCTATGTTCATTCATTGTAAAAGTAGCATTAATCCCCATCCTTTTGTATGTGAACTTTTCAAGAACAGATGCAATTGCTATTTGGTTTAGAAGATATACATGGTATCTTCTGGAATTCAGTGAGATTCGGTATTTGTAATCTTTCTCCTAGTTTCAATTTTAACCTTTAAGTATTTCTTATACTTAAAAAACCCTAGAAACCAAAACAACATCTTTATTGCAAAACTTCAGACAACCAACTTTTATAAGCAGCTTACTCTGCCTGCTACATTTACCAAAAAATGACTTCAGAAAGTAGGGAGCATTAATGATCATATGTAACTGTGTGAGTATTGCACATCTGTCTCCAAATGTATTGCCGGTATCTGTTGCAGGTAGTAATGCATGTTTCCCATTTCCATTGGAATGAGTTTAGGCAAGAAGTGAACCATACAGATAAAAAAAATGGGTGCCATACAGAGTGGACTTTACATTATGAGCAAATCTGTTTGCTTTTTATTCCCTGTCTTTCCATTTGTGCCAAAACACGTGTATGCACCGCCCTATAATGTAAAAGGTGCATTCTTCCAAAAAAAACCCCTACATTTGAAATCATTTGTCTTTTTTATGATAACAGATAGTTTACTTTTAGTGTAATCCAATTTAGAAGGAAATCTCACAACTGTTTTGATCAAGCTCACACATTTTTTATGTAGCTTTCCCTTTTCCCTACCATGAGATTATCACCTGTAGCTGAATAGGTCTGTGGGCTCAACCAGCGAAGAAATCTCTATGCAATACCTACCTCATTAGAGACTTCATAAAATGCTACTTAATGCTTCACAATGTAGGGGTGGGAGAAAGGTTTTGAAATCAAAACAATATCTATTTCCAAAGTCTATTTCCAGTTCTGCTCCTTGTCCTATAATGGATGGGACTGGGAACCCCAATTTAAAAAACTTTGAGTGCTGAGAATATTGCTTTTACTATGAGCAGCTTGAGTCCATCTTTAATAAAACTGTCAACTCTCAAAAGACAGAAAGAATGCAGATAAAGCAAAGATTTTTTTTCACATCACTGTTAATAGCTGGACCAAGGAAGTTTGAGATGTAGGAGAAACACTATTAGCTCATGAAGCCCTCATGAAATATGGAAAAAGCGCTGAGCTTGGAGAGGAAAAAGCCATGAATCTTTCAAACCACTGAAGGAAACAAGGCAAATAAAGCAACAGTTGAGATGGAAATGGATTTTGTTATCTGCTCATTTTTTTAACAGGAACATAAAGGTCACATTCTAGAGACAAGGCTTTCCCTGGGGAGGAAGTACAATGCTCAACATCCTTATAACAACAAAACAAAAAAAGACACTAGCACACTGAAAAGTTCATTGTGTGTCAGTCCTAGCTGATGAAGGCCCTATAGCTCAGAAGTGATTCAAAATTTAAAGGGAAATAAGATTCTCCTTTGTCCAGAGTTTTCACTGGTTTGTAGGAGGTGCCAGTCTCTCACAACCCCCTTGTATAAAAGAGGTTGAAAGGCGAAAGCAGCCCTGAGAAAGTGGTCGTGGGAATTACAATGAAGAATACCACGATCCTTGCTCAGGAGTACACATTAGGAAGTCATTGCTCCATATGCCTGATAGTACTGCAGCCAGACCCCGCAGAGTCGCCTTCTGCATTTAATAAAACCAGCTCGGCAATGCAAACGTCTCCAAACTGCAACTGGTATCTGTTCTCCTAATAAGATCTAGGGGATGGGCTGGGGGGGAAGGCAATATGGCTTTCTTGTCTCCCCCCAAATGTGATATTTGAAAATTTGTTCCCATTGTATGCTGGACCTTCCAAGGCCAAGACCCTTTCCACATTTTTCATGAGACATGAGAGAGGTACGCCCTGCCCACCCCACTGAGACTCAAGTGATCCTAGAGATTACAAGAAACTTTACCAGATCCGGGGTGCTCAACCCCCAGTGCCAGGGCCAGATCCAGCCCCTGTCACTGTGAGCCAGCCCAGAGGGCTCCTCACAAGCCTGTCCTAGATCAGGCATTCAGGGCATTTCAGGGCTCAATCCTGGCAACCTGGGGCCAGACAGAGGCAATGAAGGGCCCCAGGGCCTAATCCCAGCACAAGTGGCCAGGAGTTGGCAGTATGGGACTCCAGGACCCAGTGCCAATATGCAGGGGCAGTGGGGGGCCCCAGGCTCCAGTCCCAATGTGCAGGGGTCAGCCAAGGCTCCACTGGTTCCAACCCAGGCATGCAGGCCTGATGCTGGCATATGGGGCCGACCAGCCCATGGGGCCAAAACATTGAGTGTCACTCTGCTAGGTGGTTCAAGAAATCCCTTCTCATTCCCTGCATATTCTTCCAAACCCCAGGGAACATGCAAGCTTACATTTAGGTCATCCTAACCAGGGTGAGGTTGATCTAAATGCCCACTCATGCAAGCATTCAAAGGGCTTAAATTGATCAAAAAAATGCCATACGTGCTCTAAATTGGTGCATTTCAGTGGTAGAATATTTGTTTGCCCCATGGGAGACCTGGGTTCAATTCCTAGACGTGCATTAACCATTGAGGCACTGAATGTCTGGACTCAGTCTGGCATTTGGATGGTGAGTGTCTCAATGGTCTAAAGGGGGAGAAAAGGTCTGAGCAGCCTTCACTCCTTCATGTTCCTGGCTTGTGCGCCGAAGGTCTTGGTGACCTCTCATGCATACACCATGATCTAGAAGGATCTATGATTGCCTACTACTGTATTTTACCAAAGAAATAATTTCTAGCCAAAGCTTTGCCAAAAATGGTGCATTCTTATGAAAATGGTTGGGTTTTATAAATTAGTGTTTTCTGGTGGGGGCAAGGGGGAACATTTCACTGGAAAAATTTAAAATACTTTTATTCCCAACAGCTGCTTCTACATATGAGTAAGTATAGTTTTACAGATGAAAACTGCTTATTCTGGGATAGAAAGCTTAAGGTTCAAACAAGTCTTCTGACATGTAGAAAACCAGTGGTGTAAAGAATAAACAGGATTATTTAGTGATTTAAAGCACTGTCTATTTAGGATAGTAAATTTAGCTACAATTGCTCAGCAAAGAGAGGATGAACACAGCAAAATAAAGAGCAAATAATCCCTACACACTTTGACCATGCAATATTTATTGATTCAGGCAGTACCAATGAAGCAGTTCCATGCAGTAAAGTAGTATCATCGTATAGTAGGGGGCCCAGAACTTCATTTACAAAGAACAGAAAACCTCAGCATCAGGGACTTCCCTTAAAGTTACATTTAAGCGTGGCCTGCCCCACTGTGCCTATAATAGGAACTGCAGCATACAAAAATTTGCTGCTATTTCGTGGTTCAGCAAGCTAAAAGAGGATGAAGATGTTGTTTAATGCTGAACTCTCCAACACACCCCCTGCCTGATAACAGATAGCTCCTGTGGAGATGAAATGCAGTTCCCACTTGCCTGTATGCATGTGAATTGATATTTATTTCAGTACTACCAGAGGTATGGAAATAATATTTTTGTTGGAAATATTGCCACATACTGACAGGACTAAGAATATGGATATTACAGCTGGGAAGATATTTTGGTGAACTGTTTGCTGAAAAATACATTTTTTTTTTTTGCCTTCTGAATACAAGAGGAAAATTCAGGACAAACAAGGGAAGGAGGAGGTCTAGTTGGATTGCCCAGTAATACCCAAGAACCCAGTGCTCACAGTACTCACCAGGAGGGACAACACCTCGATTGTAGTCACTGTTCCAATGAATATTTGAGTATTTTAATAAAAGCATAACAGAGTTAACGGGAGAGAGAGAGTAAAACCCACCCAGGAAGGCAGTAATGCCAAGGAGGAAGATCTCAATTCAAGTCTCTTCTCTGGATTACATAGAGAGGGGATTTGAACCAGGTTTCATAGGGTGCATCCAGATGAGCATGCACATGTCCTTTGAGTCTCCTCAAAGGCTTTTGAGGTGCTGCAAAATGCATGTAGTGCACGTGAATAGTGTCTCTGCATTGCATATTTGCAGTGTGGAGGTAAAATTAGATACAAGGAACTCCTGTTATTAAAAAAAAAAATGTTTAAATAAAAGTGGGGTGGCACAAGTTGTTGCACGGTGCACCACTGGAAACTAAAGCCTGGCTGGCCAGAGCCATGCTTTGGCTGCTGGCCAGGATCCATGTGCCTGGATTGCCACTGCTGCAGCCCTGGGAGGCCCTGAGGACCCTGGGTAAGGCTCCTGGGGCGAGCCCAGGTTCTGGTCCCAGCCTCCCGAACCCCACTCAGGGCAATGCACACAAGAGCATGCATGCAGGGTCATTTTCAGGGATAAGGAACAGAAGCACAACTATGTTGCCACTGCTATTTGTCCCTGGGGAAATGCATGTGCATGCTCATCTGGACGTGCCCATATAGACCAGAGAAGTGCCCTAACCACACAAAGACAGAAAAAACAGCAATGGCACCTCCTCCACTGTAGCCCTATGCCCAGGAAAGAAAGGAAATATTTCATTTTGAATCAAATAAAACACTTCATTTGTCCCAAAACACGTTGCTTTGTTTGGCCACATCTACACAAGGAGTTAATTGTAACAAATATGCAGTCAGCATCTCGCGTAGACACAGCCTATGTCACCGGAAAAAATCTGAAAAAAGTCTATTTTCAGATTGGCTCAAAACAAATTAATTTTTTTTTCCGTTTTCTTCATTTAATAAACCAATTATTTGTACAACCCCAAAAACGAATAAAGGCTACTAAGAGAGTGCTGACAGAAACAAGGCAGCATAAAAAAGGAATCAGCTCTTCCATCAAAAAGTGGGAGACAGTTTTGAAGACTCCTACGCAGGAAGTAGCTTTGGCCTATCAGGCTGGAGTTGCCTGGCAGCGAGAGACCATGTTGTGCCAGACATACATCTCAATAGGCTCTGTGCAGTCCTTGCAAAGAGACCAAGCTTCCAGGGTAGAATCAGGCCTATTTATTGTGCTAGGCCAGGGGTTGTCAACCAGAGGTACGCCTACCCTCAAGGGTACTTGAGAAGGCCCTAGGAGGTATGTGTGGGTAGGCAGGGATGGAGCACCACCATGCACCATCATCCCACGTACCGTGCGGGGGGAAGCTTGCACGCAGCAGCTGCTGCTATTCCATGTATGCCACATGCCACCCCCCTTCACTCCACGTTCGGATGTGCGCCACGCCTCCGACCCTGCTCCACATCTGACCGCTGGGGGTACACTGATCCAAAAAGTTTGAAAACCCCTGTGCTAGGCAGTATTGTGGGCCTCAGCCCACCAAGAAAAAAATGTAAGCCTCCCTTAATAAGGGAGGCCACTGGAAATTGCTTGGGACAAATATAAAGCAAAAAGTGAAGGAAGTGAGTGTCACAGGCTCAGGATTAAGCTTGAAGAAAACTTCTTGTTCTGGAATGCAACAGCAGGCTTGGATGAATGGGGAACACTCAGCCCTGTGCTCCCTAAAAAACACCCTACCATCATCATATACACAAGCCCTTTGTGAGATGCATATTTTGGATCTTGGACTTTTATGAATAAATCCAGACCTTCAGCTTCAGAATCTGAGCCATAGTCTGAGTCGGTAGGGAATTTACTGGTACATTTACACTGGTGGCAAATCTTAGGAGTAAGTACATCTACAGAGCAGTGGGAAAGACCACTAGGAAACAGTCTACCTGCTCTTTAAATCAGGATTGGATGCCTTCCTAGAAAAAAAAAAAATGCTTTCTTCAAATACATGTTATAGGGCTCAAAGCAGGAGTAACCAGGTGAAATGTTGCCTATGCAGATAGACTTAAGTCATCTAGGAGTTACTTTGGACCTTAACAATCTATCAATAGCCCTCCATGGCATGAGCGAAGGAAATGGAAAAATGAGGGTTTATTTATGGTCTCGTCATCAACCTTATGCTTTCTGCGTATGGGTTGAACTGACATTAGGGCTCGATGTCTTCTTTTCCAACTTACCCACCTTTTCACAAGCTTTTTTGTTTTTGTTTTTGTTTCTGCTTTCTCCCCCAAATTCCCCATACTTAAGGAGTTATTTTTTTAAGAGAGCTTGGGGCCATGTGTAGACAAAATGAGGGGTGTGTGTGCACAACACTTTAAAGTGGACTAAATGCTTTTGCACCACTTTAATGGTATTGGTGTTTGCACGCCTTGGCGGCGTATTGCACATTAATTCCAGCTGCTGTAGGAAATTTGGCTTCCTAATGCATCTTAAATGACTTGGGTGTTTTTTGCACCTTAAATGACTCCTTTGAGGAGTTTTAGTTTGCTGCCCTACAGCCACAGAATGAAGCACCAAGCTCCATGCAGCTCTGTGGCTCTGCAGGAAGCCTTGCACACAGCCTGGCAGCAGCCCAGGAAGGCAGGCTCTGCCCAAGAAAAGCGGTGAGCCTGATCTTTACTCCCCACCCCCCTCCCCCTGGAGCCTGCCTGCCTGAGCTGTGCAGGGGCCCGGTGCTTCCCTCTGTGGCTGCGGTGCCTCTTGGGACTGCCCAAGCCGGGTGTCTATGGGCAGGTGGTGCTGGGGGGCTTGGCACTGCTGCCACGGAGTGAAGCACCAGCCCCTCTCCCCCCTGCAGCCTGGGGACCACTCCACCCGCTAGCAGCTCACCTTCCCCCCCCTGCCAGAGAGGCAAGTAAGCTGGGGGGGGGGGGGGGTGTTCATGACATGGGGGTTTCATCAGCCCTAAATTGAAACGGTGTTTTTTTTAAAACCCACTGCTTCAATTTAGGATCCCCATTTCATCTACACATGCCCAGTCTCTCAGGGGCTTGTTACACATTAACTTTAGGCAGCTTCTGGAATGCGTACCTCCTGGATTATCCATACAGAAATACCTAAAACTAGTTTTAAACATACTTTGGATGGCTTAAAATAACACCACTCCAGGGCAGGTTTCTTTCTGATCCATGTTACCCAGCTCATGTTTCATTAATGCGTGGCCACTCCCCACAGATTAACCACCGAAGTTGCCAGCCTCCAGCATCCCAGGATGCCGTGTCCCCTCTCCCACCCTCCTGTTCTGTTTGGATGAATATTCCACCCCTCGAACTCTACTGCCCAGGGGTGGTTCTGGCACCAAGCCACTGATCCCTTCCGCCCCCAGAGGTGCAACTTTCCCACCTCCTGGGGAGCAACCCTGTGCAAACAGCCTGCAGAGCACATGCCATCTAGCCAGGTCACAGGGTACGGACAGGTCCAGGAGTGAGCTATGGGGTGGGTGGAGGGGAACAAAGTAGGGGACTGCATTGGGTCCCCATGAGCTGAGGCTTCCTCTCTGGGGCAGGGGCGCTAGCTCCTCATAAGTTGCCTTCCCTCACTGTTCCCATTTCCTGGCCACCCCAAGAAGCATGACCAGCAGACCCCACATGCCAATAATAAATACTAAATCCCAATTTATTAAAAGATGAGACCTTCTTTAATTTACTTCCTCTTTGTTTCTTCTTAAATTCTTTCTTTTTTGCTTCCTTTTTTCCTTCATTTCACCATCCTCCCTCCACCCCCATTTCCTTTTTGCCTCTCATTTCATTATCCAGCCTCAGCCCATTACATCTTTACCTCCCAGCTTCCTGTTCCCATCACCCAACCCATCTTTCACACATGCCTGCCTAGAGCTAGAACAGGAGTCTTTCCTAGCTCACCATCTTGTAGTGGCAACTCACAGCTGTAGCTCTTAGTCAGGCCCCTGCTCACCAGTCCTCTAGTCCTGTGGTTTTCAACCTTTTTCGCACCAGGACCCATTTGTGAACATTGATGGCCAGTCCCGACCCAGTGCTCCTTAATCCTGATCTATTGCCCTCTACCCCCAGACCCCAGACCCCAGTGGTGATGTGTCGGGCATGCATGGGGGTGCATGTGCACCCCCTGAGGGTGCCAGTGCACCCCTTGACTGGCCACCCTTGATATTTAGGCAATGGGAAGAGGGGCAAGTAGGAGCTTCTGGGAGCAGCTGCAGTGATTGGCCGGTGCTTGCTCCTAAAAGTGGCTGTAGCAACTGGTCATTACAGAATCGCCTGGGAGACCTCCCTGGCAGTCTGCAGGATCACCTGTGGGGGGGGAGGGGAAGGATCCCCTGACTAAGGCAGCACCAGTAGTGCATACCAGACCCCTGGTGTGTGGGGTAGGGGGAGGGTGTGTGGGGTAGGCATGGAGGGTCCCAAGCATCCCCTTGAAGGCTGGAACTCTGCCGGCCTGCAAGGGAAAAGCCACGGTTTCCCATGTTTTTCCCATATTTTTCTCCTTGAAAGGAGAATCCATTTTTAAAGTTTTAAAGTTTGTTGGTGACCCTTTCATATATGCTTGCGTCTCACTTTTGGGTCATGCCCCACAGGTTGAGAAACACTGCTCTAGTGGCATGTCACAGCTGTGCAGCTGGGGGACATTCAAAAAATGTTTTTAGCCTTAAGGTGTGACTACTCCAAACTCAAGAGAGCACCACCACTGATCAGTATTTGACCAGCTCCAAGTGCAATGTGGAACCAGGCTCTTGCTTTTAAAATTGGTGGCTTAGCTTGGTCAGTGAGTCCTTTTGGCTTGGAGATGATGCTCTCAGGGGGGTATAAATACAGTGTGGTAGCAGTACGTTGTGTCCATGATACCCCTGACAGCACCTGGCCAGTACACCCCAAACCCAGAATAGCATCAGTCTGCTTGGACAGACATTGGTCTCTTATGTGCCTGACAGTGGCTGCTAGGGATGACTCTAGCACCTTTTCCTTGATGTTCTTCTGGGT